>NW_004524601.1:9743243-9747716 GCF_000260255.1 Octodon degus | reverse complement strand
AGAAAAAATTTAAGCATTAACTGCTCCTTTCAATGAATAGTAGAAATCAGTGGTACAAGCTATTCTGTATATATATATATATATATTTCCCTTCCTTCCTTCTTTCATCTGTTTCCCATCCCAGTTCTTTCCTTTTTGAGCAGTTTCTTTCCCTTGCAGTATGTCTAAAGAAACTGAAAAACTAAAAGTCTTAATTATATACTGCAATTATGTTATATTTCTGAAGAAGTTCCCTAAGGATATAGAATTGAAATGCTGAGTTTTGTGTCTCTGAACAATATTTAAATACTGCATTTATGAATACTTCTATTCCTAACCTTTAGGTTAGCCGTGTCATTTCGGTTTTAACTCAAGTCCACTACACAAGGGTGATCCTGAGGGCCTTACGTCATCTGAAGTTGGGTTCCATTTGGAGGGTGTCTTTTTTCTTTAGAAACATTCCTGAGAAAGTATTTTCCATTCAGAACTGATTAGAACAACCCAGATGCACAAACAAAGATGCATTTTATGTTCTTTATTTTCTTATCTAGTCTCATGGTTTTAAGGGTACCACTGGAATGTCCTACTTCTATCCTTCTAATCTACTCCATCCCTGGCCCAGTTAATTACCCCATCAGAGAGATTAAGAATATTCATTGGACTAAAAGACGTTTCTCTTGCACATGGTTTCCATTCGACCCCTATTCCACAGCACCACTTTCATTTCTTGCTCTGACTCTCTTTTCTACATTCCCAGATAGTTCTCTGGGGAAATTTACTCAGAAGAAACCCACAAGTGAAAATCCCCTTGAAAATAGCTTAAGGACTTTAAACATGAGTTTTGCCATTTGCTTTGGGCTAGAGCCTTAATCTCTCAGGCCACTCACATGGGGACTGAGATGATTTCTTTGATTGCAGTGTAGTCCTCTCTATTCCCATCACCTGATTATTGCTATTAAGTATTTAGCCTACATTTTTACAGTTCACTCTCAGAAATGGTTTTGAGAGTTTCATGATCATTTCTTTCCATTTCCAGCTTTTGCTATGACGTTAGCTACTGCCCATTCTTTAAGCTGTTTGAAAATTAGGATATGAGTTGTACTGTCAGGTAGAGAAATATAAATCTGCTCTTCTAGGGTTCTTAGGGTGGGCCGCAGGACAGACCTCTGAAGATACGAAGGAAGACACAGCTCAGAAGCCTGACCGGGTGATCCTTATCAAAGCCTGCGTGAAATCATCTTGTCTTTCGATTGTTTTGTTGCGTTGTATAGCAGAGGCCACGTTATCAATCATGCTTGTCTCCCTTGTCTCCTCTTTTCCAGATGTTCCAATCAGTTCCTCACTTCCTAGCACTTCCTGGGCTCTCTAAGCCACCATGGAACACAACCAGCGAGACATACTGGTCTCTGGTCACAGTAAGTAATGACCCTGTAATGAGACAATGCCTGATGCCACCACCATACCTGAAAAAGGCATGGCATTGTCCTGAGTGTCCACTAGCCCAACCCTTTCAGCTTCGTTTTCCTCTCCACCAAGCACTATTATTAGCTAGCGTTGAATAATATTGTTAGCCAAAGGCGATAATTCCCAATTAATGTTTTAACTTACTCCAACTTTGAATTGAAGTTATATATGAAGTGAAAGATCTTTTGCCCTTTTACAATTTTTTTAATCCCTACAATTCTTCCCTAAAATGTTGGCATTGGAGGGATGGAAATGAGCAGTAGTAACTTCTATCACACATAGCAATGCCAGGTCTCAACTCAGAGCGCAGAACCGGCTTGTTATTAAGATTCACAGCAAGTCGTTTGCTACTTGGCTTCAATCCTCATGCAAGATGGACTTTTTGAGTTTAAAAAAAAAATGTTGTGAATAATTGATGTAAATAAAGCAAGGCTGAACACAGTGGAACCTGGGGTGTGCACAGGGTCAGCTCCAGAAAAGAGGACAATGGGGTGTTTTTAATTTGTCATCTAAGGGACAGACTCATGGGGCAGCGAAGGGCAGCATTAATTGGTTCTTAGGCTTTCAAAAAACTAGAAAGTGCTCAGAGTTGAGCGTGAATACAGGCTGCTGGGGAAAATGGTGAGCTAACAAGAGCACAGGGAAGAGGACAGTGAGTAAAGCCGTCTGGTTAGCGTGGCTGCGCTGGGGTCTCTGGACTGTGTTCGCCTGGTGGTCGGTCTTCACTGCTCGGGGCCTTTGCTTCTTCAGGGTGCCCAAGGATGCCGGAAGCTCTTCTTCTGTCAGTTATGCTTCATGGTCGTCATTGCCACACCAGTCATTGTTTTTCTTTTTCTTTTTTTTTAATAATATATATAATTTATTACTATAATTATATATAATGAAAATATATCTTACAATTTGATATTAGTTCATTGAAAAGAAAGTTTTTTTCCCAAAATTTTATTGATAAACAGCAATGAGACAGTTTCAAATCAAATCAGAAGTACACTTTCAACAAATAACACACTGCATATATTCTTCTTAGTGGTTAATTGCTGTACAAGATGCGGACTTGAGATCCTATTTACAAACACCATTAGAACAAATCATTCTATTCATTAAGAGAATGCAACTATATATCTATCCTAACCACTTTGAATACACAGATACAAAATGGACATTCATCTGTATCCCCTTTTTTTGTTAAGTTCCGTTATTTGAATATTATAGGTGTGTTAACTCAGTAAAATATTCTAAAAGAGTCCAGTAGTCCATAATAGCATTGGGTCTTCTGTTTAACTGGCAATGTCAGAGATTATTGACCTGAGTCCCCCACAGCTCAACATAACAGCATGGCTTTACTTCCTATATTTTGTCTTCATACTTTTCTACTGGATGGTTAAGGCCAAGGTAAAGCAGGACCTGTGCAACAAGAGTTGTAGCTTTTTGGTCTGAGAAGGTCAGTGAAATCCCCTCGGGATTTATCCTGAGATCCTGTACCTCAGATTGTAGAACCTTTGTCAGTGCACAGCCATTGTTTTTCCCGGTGGGAACTAAACTCAGATTTGATAAGTGTCTTTTCCTTCTAGAAGTTGGTGGAGATAAGTTTTCTGGAATTGACACCTTTTCTGACTTCCTGCAGCATATTTTATATAACATCCATGGCATATCCATGCACAAATGTACTGTATCCTACAGGCCTGAGGACGAAATGGAGAGAAGGTATTAAATGCATCTACCATTATTGATTGTTTGCTTTCATATGGGTAGGCAGAGGTAAGAGAGAATGTGTGTGTGTGTGTGTGTGTGTGTGTGTGTGCGTGTGTGTGAGAGAGAGAGAGAGAGAGAGAGAGAGAGAGAAGTTCTGCAACATCCAGCGTTTTCCAGAGAGAACACTAACTTATCTCTGATAGACATTTTAAATCTTATTACAAATAATGAAAAGAATATAAAGTACCAAAAGAACTTTCATTCATTCTTTCAGCCCTCTCCACCAGCAGTATATCATGAGAACCATACAGGGGAACGTTGTGACTGACAAAGGTCTACAAACAGGCTACAACTAACACCGCACACAACGGCAAGAGACTGGCTGCTGCTTCTTGTAAGGAAAAAGACAAAGATGTCCACTCTTGCCCCTTGTACTCAGTACTGTACTGAAGGCTCTAGGCAGGGCATATAGGCAGTGAAAGAAAGAAAGAAAGAAAAAAAGAAAGAAAGAAAGAAAGAAAGAAAGAAAGAAAGAAAGAAAGAAAGAAGAAAGAGAGTTCAAACTGATGAGGTAAATTAAAAGTTGCAGCTGCTGTAACCCTACAGGTAGAAAATTCTAAGGAATCTATTGGTAAAACTACTAAGACTAATAAAAATTTATAAGGACTGCAGGGCACAAGATCAATCTATAAATATCCCCACACTAACAATGAACAATGTGAAAATGGAATTTTAACATTTTATTTATAATAGCATCAAAATGAGTAAGATGGGAATAAATATGACAAAACAAGTGAAAAAATCATACGCTGACAACTATAAAATGTGACGGGAAAGAAATTGAAGATCTACATAAATGGAGACACGTCATGTTCATATATGGAAAGGCTTAACATTGTTACAATGGTAGTAGTGCTGCACAAATTATTCCACAGTTTCAATGCAATATAAATCAAAATTCCAGTTTTCTTTTTAATAGAAATTGACTTGTGCTTTTACTTTAAGACTTATTATAAAGCGATAGTAATAGAGATGGCATGGAAATGGCATACAGTTGAACATCCAGATCAATGGAAAAAACTGAGGATCCAGAAATGAAATCACATTCACTGATCTTTCTGTAAGGGAGCCAGTCAAGACAGTTCAAAGAGAAAAAGTAAATAGTGCTGAGACACCTAGATATTTACATAGAGAAGAAGTTGGATCCTGACCTAATTTCTTAGATAATGATTAACTAAAAAACATTTGAAAGCTCTTAACAGAAGACTATGAACAAAATTATAAAACTCTTAGAGGAAAATATTTGGATAGATCTTTGGTATGATTGGTCAATGACTT
>NW_004524601.1:9732260-9741788 GCF_000260255.1 Octodon degus | reverse complement strand
ATATAGCAGAATGTTATTCAACCATAAAAAGGAATGGAGATGGATGAAATGTAAAAGCATTACGCTGAGTGAATGCATCCACACAACTCCATTTAAATAAACTGCAAATCTATAGAAACAAAAGCAGGTCAATGGGTCCCAAGATGGGGGGGTGGCAAGTAACTGCTGATGGGCTTGGAGTTTCCTGTAGGATGGTGAAACTGTTCTAGAATTAGTGCTGAAGGCTGCACAACTTTGTCAACATGCTAAAATCACACACATTGAAATGTTTTAAGTATGAAATACATTTCAATAAATCTGTTGTTTGTAAAAAGAAAGAGAAAAGAAACCAGGAAGCAAGAAAAAAAGAGAACTATATAGAATTCCATTTATGATGGTTTAGGACACCATCATTCCAGGATGCTTCAGTGTTGTCAGGTATTTGCATTGATTAGCCTGTGTGTGTGTGTGTGTGTGTGTGTGTGTGTGTGTGTGTGTTTCAATCGGAAGCTTCAATACAAGTCATCAAGCCAAATCGATTCCTAATGTATTTTTGACATATCAGATTCCATGGTTGAACAATCTGGACTCTGACAGGAAATCACGAACAAATTAATGCGAGCCGTAATTCAATAGCATACTTCTAGAGACCCAAACACTTAATTATGGCATGAATTCTTCTCCAGAGTTGGTGACTGTCTTGGGCAGTTTGGGTCACTCTAGCAAAAACACTCTAGATCAGGTGGTTTAAGCAGCAACTATTTATTCCTCACAGTTCTAGAGGCTAAACTCAAGAGGCTAAGTGCAGAAAGACTTGGTGCGTGGTGCACAGACTTGCTGCTTCGGGCTGTGTCCTCGCATGGTGTGAAGGAGGGAGAGCTGTCTGGCGTTGCTCCCATCAGGACGCTAATCCCTTTGATGAAGGCGCCATCTTCACAATCTAGTCATCTCCCAAACGCTCCACCTTCTAATACCATCAAACGGATTAGCATTTCGACATGTGAAGTGGGTGCATATTTAGTCCGTAACAGGGACATATAAACACTAAACTAGCAAGTTCCTTTTAGTGCCAAGCTAATATTCTGGAAATGGTAATTAATTTAAAATTCAGTATGGATAACAAATTCAGTGAAACAGAGAAGCTGAAATCAGCCCTGAGGTGTGTCCTTTTATGTTACCTTAGTAGGAGTATAGGGGAAACAGCTGTACCTGGGGGTGTATGATGACTTTGGACAGGTAAGCAGCACCCTTCTTTGAATTGTTCACACGGCTGTATGGCATTTACTTCAGCAACTGTCACAACAGCCTTGTGCATAGCAGGCATCATGGTTACAACGCAGTAGGACTGCAGGTCAGATGCCCAAGCGACATATATGAACCGCCTGAGGCACAGGCGGGCGTGACACACGGATGGTCCCTCTAACAATGCCTCATCCCCGCGCAACCAAAGCGGCTTCTTGCACTGATAACTTCTCTAACAAATAATAGTTCCAAGTCCCCGTTATTCTGCATTTTCCAAGTGTGTCAGCCACATCTTAAACAGATGGCCAGGATCACACAATACCGCTGTTTTTGATGGGAATGAGAATCACGTGGCTAACACCTCCTGAAAAAAGCAGGATTAGATATTGAAAATTGGACTCCAGCTTTAAAAAAAAAAAACCCACGCACGCGCGTGTGCGCGCGCGCACACACACACACACACACACACACACAAAACCCACGATTTCCTGTTTCTTTTCCAGAAAAGCAGAGGAATAATGAAAGTCTATAAAGAGTATTTTTGAAGCAGATTAATGTCTATGTTGGTTATGTGTTGTACAATCTGAGAATTTTGAAAAGGATTTATAGGATGAGAAATGCTTATCTCTTTCAAAGAACAAAAATAGGGCAGGAACAGAGCCAGTTTGATCTTCACAACATTTTGGGCCTTAGTTTCTTCAGTCAAAAATAAAGACTTGGATTAATTGAGCTCTCAGGCCTTACCCACCTGTATGACTTGGCAATTGTGACACTTTCCAGCTTGGGCAGGGCCCCTGATGTACGGATGGCAGCCCTTCACTTTACCTGCGCATCCCCCACTCCGCATGTGGAGTGATTTTCTTCAACATATGAATGCTGTTGCATTTTGTTCTGTAAGTTTTGTTCTTTCTGTAGCTTCATGGCACTACTGATGAGACTAAACTTATCCTAACAACCTCGCCAGGCATGTATCTATGATACTGATCATGCATTCTTATTTTTGCAGATTTCTTTCATTCCTAACTTACTTGACCATTCATAAAGCATTAAAAATTTCCAAACATTGTTTTCCCAAACATTCTGACAAAGGAATTTCTGCTAGTGTTCACATGTTTCTTAATGAAAAATTTTAGCAGCTATTTCCATCTGTTGTATTTTTAGCATTTAACAAATAAAACATATTCATATTACATCAACACTTACTTCATTGTTTTTCCTTTCAAAGTTAAAAAAAATTTTTTTTACGCCTTCCTAGATTTTGTTCTTCTCATCTGCATGAGTTACCAGTGCTGGTGACTTATTTTTTTCTCCGGGAAACTTGGAGGCGATGGCCTAGGTGCTCCTGGCTTTTGCTTCCAGAGATGCGCCGCGGAGGAAGAGAAGCTCTGAGAACCAAGCCGCTCTAGGGGGATCTGTCTCTGCCTTTAACTTTACAAAAATAAAATAATAAAGTTAAGTGTTTCCTTCGCACATTCAGAAGCCAGAAATAGATGCAGACGTACATTTCTCTAGGCGCGTGCCAAGCTAATAGGCAGCGCGCACCAGATTGCGGGGTGCGGCGCACCGCCCACCCTGGGCCCCCGGCCAGCGCGACCAGCACCCTCCTGAGCGGCCAGCTGCTCCCTGTCGTGCAGCCTCTTCTTCCTAGCTCCAAGGTCTCACAATCGCGGCGTTTCAGAGCTGAGGGACTTTGGGCTGGCTCCTCGCGCGCCCAGTTTCTGGAGATGTCCCCTGGTTTAGCATCCTCGCGCTGCACCATCTGGAGCAGCTTGCGGAGGCACTGGGCCCAGCGGGCTGTCCAGGCGCTTTCCTGGCCATGGTGGTGCCTTCCTGCTGAGGCGCTGGGCAGCGAGCAGTGCCCAGCTGCCCTGGGAGCCGAGCTGGGGAGCCACCTGCTCCGCTTTTGCCTGTGAGGCCTGTCAGAACAGGCGGCCAACAGAACAGGATGTTTTGCACTAGTGGAGACTGCGGTTCACGTTCCTCCCTGGGAAGAGACGGTCGTTTCTGGACTGCCTGGTCCTCCAGCCTCTGCAGTCCCACTCACTGCTGAGTACACCTCTCCAAGCCTCAGCGGCGCCATGCGAGTCTGCTGGGGGTTGGGAAAGGAAGCAGAAATAAGCGTTCCTCTCCGCCTGCTTCTGCACAGGGGAGCTGCGCATCGCATCGCAGTGTTTGGGGCTGTGTGCCCAGGGCACTGAACACAGATGTGCACATCTTGCAAGCAGTGAAGAAGAAAAGAAAAATAAATCCATGGAGAAGAAGAGAGAGGTGACAGAGCAAGATTCCCGGCTCCGCACAGCTTTTCCCCCCAGTTCCCCTCCCTCGGGAGGTTGTACTGCCTCTGATACAGGCCCAAGGTCTTTCCTCTTACGTGCAGTGAAAAAATTTTCCAAAGATGTCGAGTCCACAAGTATTCTGATCACACAGGACAACCGTAGTCTGCTGTCCAATTTACCCAAAATCTCCAGAATTCAAAGAACAGTTAAGAACCAGAAAGGGCTGGGGAAATAGCTCACCAGCATGAGCGCCTGTCTGGCAAACACAAGGTCCTGAGTTTGATCCCTGGTACTGGGAAAAACAGAACAACTCAGCTAATACAAGGGATGATCCAAAACAACAGTGAATGTTTTAATTTTAAAAATATATTACAGTAAAAGGCATATTGCCATTAATCCCCCCAAAATACTCCTTCTTTCTCCCAGCACACTTGGCCCATTGTTCTTGCTGCTTTCTGAAGCTGTTCTGGAAATCCTTTTTCGAGTGTCTTTGCAAGGACCGAGTGACATCTAATGGAAAAGCAGGTTTGTGGGAACATCACAGCGTGTCTCCATCCGCCTTATTCACCAGGTAGGCCACTGTTCGACTTCTGGCTCATCCTTAAAGTCAAAATGACCCTGAAAAGTAAGTGTTTTGAATAGATTCAGGACACTAAAGCAACCAGGACAGCACAACTAAAGACACTCACCAGTAATTCACCAACTCTCTGTGGGGCAGCTGCTACAAGCCCTGTTAGATGCAGAATTTGAAAGGCAAATGCTCATGTTCTGAGAGCCATCAAGACTGGCCTTGCCTCTCAGGAGCTTTGGATCTAGTGGGGAAGCTAGGTAAGCACAGCGTGTGACATACACGGGTTAAAGAAAGCAGTCTTTTTTAGTACCATTCTCAATTTAAACCCCAGGGTTGGTTAAGAAATGATAATGCTACTTGGCGGATTTTGTATGTATGTCTAACTTTTCAAGAGGCCAAGCATGAACAATAGCTACAAAAATCTCAAGAATTTTAAGGCAGGATGAGCTGGAATTCTTTTGAAGGTGTTAGAAAGCAACTGCAGAATTCTAGACGAGGAAAAAACGGTGTCCTCCAAAATGTTTCCATACTCAACTGGATGAAGCAGTTTGGAAACCAGTGGGCCTGTCACATAGCCTAGGTGCATTCTGGGACCTGTGAGTAAAGGGTCTTAATGGGACTATGTCAATTTTGAGATTATTGTGTTAAATTACTGGTCATGCTATGTTGATAGATGTGCAGAAAACTCTTGAGTCCAGGAAACAAATTCACTAAGATAAGGTCAGGGAACAGTTAGAATATCAAAGTGACTTGATAAAATTTGTGTATTGAAATCTTCATATTCCTACTTCTTTTACATTATATAACTCAAGGGTCACAATGATATATGTTTTAAATGTTATTTGGTGTTCCGAATAGGAGTTATAAAAAAATCCAGTGGCTATACATGTAAGACTTCAAGTACATAGTTATAATTTCAAACTTTTCTTAACTTCAGTTTGAGAAGATTCAGATGTACAAAATTCATAAGGAATATAATAAATACCACTACACATGTTCATAACACATTATTCATATAATTAAAGACCTCTGACAAGTAGCTCATGAGAATGTAAAAGTGGTAAAATGCATTAAATGAGCACAAGTTAGCAACCTGTGGCGCGTGTTAGACATACAGAGAGTAGAGCATTTATTTATGCAAGGAACATAATTAAAAAGGGTGGAAGGAACAAGGAATACCTAATAGTCATGATACACTAAATATACATGAGGCCCTGACTCATCAACTTTTCATGACGCACAGGAGTTACTGCAAGCACACGAGACATTGTAACTCCCAAGGTCTTAATTTGGCCAGCCACTGCCTCCTCCCAGCCTCTGCACCAGGAATGTAGATGAAATCCCCGGTGCTCCTGGGGCTAATTGGCAAACTCACGCTACCAGGCAGGCATGCCTGCTCCAAGGCTGGGCGCCTGCTGCCTGGAGGGTCACTTTGTGTAAATCTCAAGTGGTGGCCCCTTGGAGCAGCCACCTCCTTGAGGAAGGCTCATGTGTGTACGCATGTGCTTGTGCATGAGTGTGGCAGTGAGAGAGAAGGCTGAGAATTCAAGTGCTGTCATTTTCCCTCCGCCAACACCAGATCTTAAATGCATTAATTTGCTCCATCTTTTTTGCCTTGCTTCCTGTGGTGTGTTTAAAATGATTTAATAAGTCCTGTGATTTGAGAATCTCATTTTGGCCAACGGACTTTCTGTTGTGTGATCTAGCTGGCCTATTACTGTACTTGCCAGATAGATTTCCACACAAGAATGGTATTTACAAGCTTTTAACCAGGTATATGAATATATGCCACACATTCTTAATCTTTTAGTCAATATCATATTGGCCAGGTTTTTCCATGAGACATATATAGATTGATTTCATTCATTTTCATAGCTACATCTAATGTACATTTCACAATTTATTCATAAATTCTTCTGTTGATCTAATGTAAGTTGCTCACGATTCTTTACTATTGAAATCAATGCTGTTTTGAATATATTTGTATATATGTCCTTGGGTGGAGGTAAGAGATATTTTCAGAGAATATACATTGGATTGCAATTTCTGGGTCAAAAAAAATGTGCTCATCTTTAACTTGGTGACACTCCGCCAAGTCACACTCCAAAGTGGTTGTACCAACTTACGCTCTTGCAGGAGAAGGTGCGTTCCTATGTTCTTGCTCCTAGCCAATGCTTTCTGTTTCTAGTTTGTACAGTTTTTGCTGATATGAAGGGAGGCTTGTTGCTCACAGAGAAGTCCACTGTGGCAACTGAAAACTCTTCTGGCGTTTCTTTACAACTTTGGCTATGAGGGGGAAAATCTGTGCAAATCTTGTCAGGTTTTTGGGCTTTCTCATTCTCTATTTAAGGCCAGTAAGGCTTCCCCTTTTTTATTTCCAAAACTGTCATCTCTAGGGGAAAAAAAACTTTGCAACACAACTTGACATATTTTCCCATAGGGATTAGAGTTTGGAAGAATACCATGTTGGATGCTTTATGTCACAGAAATAGCCCTCTGATTATACAGAAGCACAAGGAAAAGAATTTTGCTTCATTCATGCAAATTAATTACCTGTAGGCACATGCCCTCATGATGGTGGGCCAGCAGCAGAAAGACTTAGAGCTGCAAATGCACTCATTTAAATGCTGCTAGAAAGGTGCTCCTAGAGACTTCTTCTATGCCTTCAACTCCGACATTAAAAATGTGTGTGCTGGGGTATGATGCTTTCATATTTAAGAAAACTCCAAAAGAAAACATCTCGACAAAATATTGGATACTAATAAATCATTAGCACTTTGTATTGTCTCTCTCAAAAGCACAAGAGCAATGAGCACCTGACTGCCGCTGCTAATACGGCGTAAGGAGGGCCCTCTGTAACTCCCTTTCCTTCTGTTCCACTCAAGGAGACAGGCAAAGCGTTGTCTTCAGCACCTTTTCCCACCTTGTGGGTGACTCCCCAGATCCCCTGCAAGTGCTCTCAGGGTGTGGCCCAGGGCGTTCCTCCGCTTGCCAAGTTCCCACCTCAATCTATTCAATCATCACAGCGGGCAGTGAGGCCCTGGGTTCGGTGCCATGTACTAACCCAGCTCGATGTTTTCTTCATTTTTCTTTAACAACTGACAAGTAGAACACACAGTAAGTACAGACAGCATAAATGTGCCGCTCACTCACTGCATTATTACCAAGCGCACATCCTTTTGCCCAGAAAGCAACCTCGCCAGCACCCCAGCCTCCCCTCCCCATCATCCTCTCTACCTGTACCCACGACCCGTGTGCCCAAGGCTTCTAGGCATCACTGGAAGCAGAGCGAGCTCCAAAGCAGAATCCAGGCTCCTGAGCACAGCAGAAGAGGCCCCCACATAAGCTGAACTCTGTAACCTCCTTCCCTGCCCCTTTCATGTGTCTTTTGGAAGTCACTCAGAAGCAGTCCTGTTGCATTTTGCCATTTTCCCTCTCGGCCCCTGCCTCTGTGTTCACATCTTGCTGAAGGCCTGCAAGACTTCCTCAGTATTTCAGTTCAGTCCCTGCTTCAAGACTTGGCCAGCGATGGCTTGCTTGTAAAACCTTAGGACTTCCACCCTTCTGCCCTCCCCCGACAGAACCGGCTGCCACTCTTTCTTTGCATGATGAGAGCATCTTATATTGAGTGTAGCTGCTGCTCTCTGTGTCTCTTCCCCATTCTGGACTAGGAACTGGGGTGTAGAATATTTTTTTCGGGGCTGGTGAGATGGCTCAGTGGCCTAAAGCACCTACTAAGAACAAGCTTAGCAAAACACAGGGACTGTGATTCAATCCCCCAGCACCACATGCCAGCCAGCCCCGCCCCCAGGCGGACTGAGCTGGCCACACACACACACACACCCACACATAAATAAATAAATAAAAATATTTTTTTCTCTTCTGCTCATTGTGCCTCCCTGAGTCGGTACTTAATTGTTGAACAAGCAAATAATCCCCAGGAGGAAACATCTTTGGAAAAGTAGCATACTGCAAGCCTAACATCTCTGGGTATATTAGGATCAGCTCTTGTCCTTCCTCATTGGGAAACCAACACAGACACTGGAAGCACACAGGGTGCCTGGGAGGGGAGGAGTGAAAGCAAGAGAAGGCAAAGGGATGAGACACCCAGGAAGGAAAGGGATGGTACGAGCTTGTGGTGTCGCCCAGAGCTATGCTTGAGCCCTGTAGAGGCAGAGGCCAGCGGATGCCCCCGGCAGTACAAACCAAGCCCTCCTCCGTGCCCAGACAGGTCTCTCCCAGTGATGTGTGCAAATCCTGGGCTATTCTGGTTTCTTACATCTTTTTCTCCCTCTAATTGTCCTTATACTGCATCTGCTTGTCTGAGAGTCCTTCTTGCCTGAGAAATGTCACCTTGTAAGTCCGCCAAACCTGCCTATTGCTTGACCCTAGCGTCAAAACTCCTACACATCCATAGTATGTGGGTGTGGGCGTGGAGGGCGACAATGGGCCACACAGAGGGCCTGGTGTGTAGGATCTGGAGCAGCAGTGTCTGGGCAGCCTGCCACGAGAAACTGCAGCAATGTCACAGTCCTGATGCAAGCAAACCTCTATGGTCAGGAAACAAGGCTGGAAGAACCGAAATGAGGAGAAAGCCTGGGAACTGACTGAAGCCAGAAAGAACACTGTGAAAGCCAAGATGTACCAGACCCTTTCTGTTGCGCAAGTCTAAGAGCCAGCCATGGCTGGGGGGCTGACCCCAGGGTGAGGATGGGTCCCATCAGGGCTGGGAGGCATCAAGCATGGTCTAGGGCTAGTGCTCCCAGCAAATGGTTGTATTTATGCAACAAAAGAATCGTAGAGCCTGCGCTGCAGACCTGGAGGGAGTAGGCTCCTGGTGTCTCCCCTAAAGAGCAAAAGTGCCTCCCAGCAGCAGGAGCAGCATGTGGCTCCAGCCTTTGACAGCTCAATGGGTGGGACACCCAGGAACCACAGCCTGCCCAGAGGTCATGCTAGCACTGTCTCGGTAGGATGCCCAGCACACGTCATTTTATGAAGTACAAAAGTCCTGGGACTACATAGCTCCCTGAAGGAGGAGAACCCTCAAGGAGACACAAGAAGTCACATGTTTTTATGATTAATCAGGAAAAAAGGGGACTGATCATATTTAGTATGTGAGTAGATTTATAGTAGATTGAAGTAGTTCAACCAAGCATAGCACATATACACATACCTGAAACACGGCAGACTCAAAAATCACATGGCTATATAGGACTGATTTTAAATCAATATGTATATCAAGATCAGCACCCATGTTTTGGATAAGCTCTTGGTATTTGTTGCCCTTTTCAAACAAGCAGATGTATATAGCAAACATACAGTGTGAGTGTGCGTGCGTGCATGTGTGTGTGTGTGTGTGTGTGTGTGTGTGTGTGGTGCTGGGAAGTGAGTCAAGGGCTTTGTCCATGTTAGGCAAATGTTTGATCACTGAGTGACAACCCCAGCTCTTTTTTTTTTTTT
>NW_004524601.1:9723261-9731610 GCF_000260255.1 Octodon degus | reverse complement strand
TGGCTGGCATGTGGTGCTGGGGGATTGAACCGTGATCCCTGTGCTTTGCTAAGCTTGTTCCAAGTAGGTGCTTTAGACCACTGAGCCATCTCTCCAGCCCTGGTTTTCCATTTTATGAATAATGTTGTGATAAATATATTTTATGAAATGTGTGTAAAATCAGTATCACATCCTGGACATGAATTTGCTGGATCAAATCCTGTTCACACTTTGAAATGCTTGGTCCATTTCGTCATACTACCCCTCTAAAGGCTGTTTGCTTTTTATTAGCAATCAGGAACCCTAAATCTGACAGTAGGGTGATGTGTAACATTTTACTTCAGAAAAATATTTCATAGTTGGAAAAAGAAAAACCCCTCTCTTTGCAGTATTAGAGATTGTTGTTATAGCAGAAAGTAGGAAAAAAAAAAAACCAACAACCCATAGTAATCGAAGTCCTTAGACGTGTTCAGCTATCACACACGATTGCCAATTCTGGGCAAGCTGCTGAGTCACCATGTCTCAGTCTGGGTAAGTACAAGTGAAATTCAAACTGTAAACATGTAACTTTGCAACACTGTGTGAGAGTGCACCATGCCTGATACTCCTTTCTTCCTGCAGTTACCGCAGAGTGCGGGCACTGTCCTCTCAAAGGGGCTGCCCCCGGTCAGACTGGGTGATGCTGGTCTCTGACCAGGAGCTGCGCTCCCACTCACTGCCGTGAACCTGGTCCACTTCTCCCTCTCAGTGGCTGCTGGGACACGACAGCTCCGGATGCCGGGTCAGGCCGCACAGCAGTTCCAAAGCTGTGCTGATGGAGGCGCCTCTCATAGGTACACCAGCTCCCCTGTCCAGATGAAAAGCAAGAGAAGCAAGGGAGGAGGTCCAAGCGAGCGCTGTTTCTGTCCCTCTCTCTGTCATCTGTCCCGACTACTCTGTCCCTTCATCCCATCTGTCCCTGGCCAAGAGCATGATCTGTGGCCCATTTCAGGGTCTGCATGTGAGGATCATTCTTTTCTGCCCCTTTGGTCTTCACCAAGTGTGTCATGAACCTGGTACTTTTTCTTTGGTCTTTTTCCTTCTCCTACAGTGGTTATGACCACTAGCCAGCTTCCCGAGAGCAAACAGACACCTTCAATTCCCTTTCTCACTGTTTTCCAACTCTCGCCCACTAGCTTTATGCAAAGCCCTCTTCCTTTTGTGCTCTCTTCCTGTTCCCTTGCTTCTTTTATGAGCAGAAAAAGCCTCACATTGTGGCTGAGAAGTCTCAGCTTTTGTCATGAAAAAGAGCTTTCCATTCACCCTCAAAAGTTTCCTTTTAGACTGGGGAGATAGTTCAGTGGAATAAGTGCTTGTCTGGCAAGCGCAACATCCTGAGTTCAATCCCTGGTACCACCCCCCTCCAAAAACAAAACAAAACCAACAAACATATATGGGGCTGGGGAGATGGCTCAGTGGCATAAGCGCTTCCCTGGCAAGCGCAAGGGCCTGAGTTCAATCCCCGGTTCTGCAAAAAAAAAAAAAAGTTTCCATTTATGTTGGAATCCATCTTAAAACTTTAAAATGAAAACCCTAAGTACTCTCCATTTAATTAAATATTTGGTTGTACTTACAGCCTAATGTTACCTGTAGGCTCCCTGTACTAGCAGTGTATAGCATAAGCACCCCCTACATGTACAAGCAATCTAACACCCTATCTAGGTCCCTCAAAGTCTGTATTGGAGTATTTTCCCTTGCACTGTGTAAGCATTTACAGTCTGTACAAGGAATCCAACCATTTCACCCACTGCATTTTTTTTCCTACAGTGATTGCATTATGAGTTCAAAATTATCAATTTACAAACAGAGTATCAGAAACTAAAACAGTTGTATGCTCAATTTCTGCAAAATATTTTTAGGGTGGATATGGGGACTCAAGCTCAGGACCTTGTTCTTGCCAGGCAGGCACTGAGAGCATTTTAATATACTTTAAATATACAAAAGAAGTTGAACTAGTTGGATCTTATAATCCCTTTCACCTAAGACTCTATAGCATTGTGTAATAAAATTCAATGCATAACAATTTCCTTTTTTTTTCTTTTCAAAGAGTAGCTATTTTTTAAATCATGGCTTTTGAAATCATCAATTATATTCTTATTAATTTACCTTTTAAAAACTTGCCTATAAACTACATATTTTAAGATATTCAAATTTTCATATACTTGAAAATCTACAATACACAAAGTTTTAAATTTCATATTGCAAAATAAAGCAAATTTTAATTACACTTCTGGTAATACAACTACTGTACATGACTCAGTTAATTGTAGGGACATCACCACATTGAGTGGAAAATTCATGAAGTGTAGGATTGTTCTGAGGCAATAACAGAATATGATGATGGATTATATTGTATCTTAGATCTTGTAGGTCATAAACCATAGTGTTATCTTTTCTTTCCTTTAAGAACATTTGAAATCTATGATGATTTCTTTTGTTTTGAATCACTGAAGCATTTTAAAGAAATCTTCCTAAAGCAATAAATGAATGCGCTTTCAGTACAAATTTCACTCAAATGTCAGAACCACTACTTTCTACATTTTTCTTTTTTATTAAAGACATTTTTAGTTTCACGACGTGGAAGTAGGTTTTTAGTGGAAATAATTCCTTATTTTTACAATTATTATTCTTAAATATTTTCTCAGACTCTTATTAACCATGTACTTACTGAATCAAGAGAATAAGCTACAGCTTCTCTTCCCAAGGGCCTGACACTACATTTAGGAAGCTGAACTCCACAAAGCAACTTGAGACGTAAGTATACAGGGTCTTCTCAGGGCATGCAAAGTAAGTGTGACAGGCCTGAGGCAAGCAGGATGTGAGAGAGAGGAGCACATGGACATTCGCGGTGCAACAGACGTGGGAATCAGTGTTTGCTGAGCCTGGGCACTGACTCGACATCTTGGAGCCTACTGGCATGACAGAGGGACAAGAACTCTAGGCTGTGTCTCAGCCTTGAACCCTTGCTGTCCTGTGAGACTCTGACAGTATTTCAGTAGCCCACCTTTCAGTTTCCTTATGCCTACGATAGTTGATGATGTGGGTAGTGGTAGACGCTTCACAGTGCTGAAGCAAAGCTCAAATGAATTAATACCGACAAAGTGCTATAGCACACGGAGTCCTTAATAAATGGTATTTAATTGTATAGCCAAAGCAGTAATTAAGTTTGCATTTTATTTTAAATTGACAGATAAGGTTGTATGTACTTATTGTGTATGTTTTGAAAAAAAATATATATATATGACCAAAAATAGTTAATTGGTATATATATTACCTCACAGTTACCATTTTTGTGGTGAGAACACTATCTACATTCTTACCATTTTCAAGAATACATTATGTTTTTGACTATAGTCCCGAAGTTCTACATCAGATCTCCCAAATATATTCTTCCTACTTGAAATCTTGTATCTTCTGGCCCACATCCACCCAGCAAATCCTGTCCCCAACCATCCCAGCCCCCATCTTCCTCTCCACTTCCCTGAGATCTAGTGTTTTAGATTCTTCATGAGATCACGTGTGTCTTCCTGGGCCTGACTTATTTCATTTAACACAGTGTCCTCCAAGGTCATCCTTATTTTCATAAGTGACAGGGTTCCCATCCTCTTAAAAGGCTAAATAATATTATTTTGTACATATTCCACATTTTATCTACTCATCTGCTGATAGATACTTATCTGACCACTGTAAATTCACTGAGTACCCTGACTGTTGAAAATGCTGCTACAGTAAACATAAGAGTGAAGATATCTGTTTAGCACATGGATTTCCCTTCCTTTGGATATACCCAGCAGCGGGACTGCTGGATCACATGGTAATTCCAGTCTTTTTTTTTAATTTCCTGAAGAATCTATATACTGGTTTTCATCATAACTATACTCATTTATATCCTCATCTTAATAGTTTTATTTTACATATTCAGAGGTCTTTTTTTACTCAAGTCTATTTATTTATTTATTCCCATAATTTTATTAAGAAACAAATAGCAATGAGACAGTTTCAAACCAAATTGGTAGGACAGTTTCAATAATTAACACATTGCATACATTCTTCCTAGTGGTTAATTGCTGTACAAGATGCAGACATGATATCCTATTTACAAACACCATTAGAACAAATCCCTCTATTCATTAAGAGAATGTAACTATATATCTATCCTAACCACTTTGAATACACAGATACAAAATGGACATTTATCTGTATCCCCTTTTTTTTTTAGTTTCGTTATTTGAATATTATAGGTGTGTTAACTCAGTAAAACATTCTAAAAGAATCCAGTAGTCCATATTGGGTCTTCCTCTTCACTGGCAATGTCAGAAATTGTTGACCTGAGTCCCCTACAGCTCAACATAACAGCATGGTTTTACTTCTTATATTTCGTTTTTATACTTTTCTGTTGGATGGTTAAGAACAAGATAAAGCAAGACCTATGCAACAAGAGTTGTAGCTTTACTCAAGTCTATTTAAAAGATATTTTGCTATCATTACTCTAAAAGAAAAATGAATCTTACTTGCCTCCATAGAAGGTAATCTTAGTTCAAATAAAACAATGTTACTAAATTCCAGTTACATATTGAGGCATATCATGCACTCCGAGCTGAAGTTTGTTCCCTCTTTGTAAAAACAGACAATAAACAAATACAGAAAAACAGAATTCACCGAGTGTTACAGGGATTAGAGGTATGTTGGTACCGACTTGAATTTCTACCATTGGAAGGAATGAAAAGGAGTAACAAACGCAGTTTGACTTTACTGCTCTTTGTTGCCACTATTTCTATCTTGAGGCGGTGCAGGGAGCTTCCCATGCTTTGTGAGCGAGCGCTGTCCACTTCCCGGTGACCAGAGGTGGTGACCAGAGGTGCGCTTCATGTACTCACTGCACATTTTCAAGGGCACACAATCGTCTTCTCTTCTCAGTGTCAGCTCCCACTCAGAAGCTCTAGAAACATTTAAGCTTTTATCTCTAAATTTGGTTTTCAGAGAAGAGAAATAATATCAGATTTAGTCGGATACCATGACATTCTCCACGTACAAATTAGCAACAGGACCATTAAAATTAGCAATAGAACTGTAAAATAAGCTTTTCCCAAATCTACCTGCCTCAAGTTAAAAAAAAAAAAATCAAGACAATCATCTACATTTTCTTTATAATCATCCAAAAAGACATAAAATTTTAAGAAGTTCTTTCAAAATTTAAAACGGTATGACTTGTCTTTATTCTAAGCTAACAGAAATAGCTCTATAATACCCTGATCTTTCTAGATAAGGAATTAAACTTGGTGAGTTATCTAAAGGTGATACACCTAAGAATGAATACATATTACTAAACAGATAAGGAACAGTTTGATACATTCCCTAGACCACTTTCCAAATGGTGTTAAAACTCAAAACTTGCACTGTGTAATTTGTTTAAAAAATTCATGCCTATAAATGTAATACAAATTACTCCAGTAATACTTTAAAATTACTTTGCAATTTACTACTTTTAAAAATGCCCTTACTCTCAATACTTCACTAGAAATTTTATATATTTAATCAGGAGATAGTATACATTTCTGAGACTTCCAACAGATATGTGATTCATATTAAATACATCTATAAAATAAAAATGCCACAAATCACTTTATAGTTTCCACTTCATTTAGTCAACAAATATTCATTGACTAGTGTGTGTCAGTCCTAGGCACATGGTTTGACAGCAGCATGGTTGACCATTACAGACAAAAGCATCTATCCTTTAGAAATTACAATCCATATTCTTTGGGTTCATATAGAATTACAGATGAAACATGGTGTTTCCATTTTTAAGAAAATTATTTTTATTTTACTATTATGATTTGAATTTAAAAGAAGTTTATGAGGACACATCTTATTCTTTAGTGATTCTGTTTGTATATCCATCCTTGAGAGTGTATGGGAAAAAAAAAAACCCAGGAAAAAGAAACAGCATTTTCTTTAGCTTTATAGACTTCCTTTTGTTCTTTCATTTTCATGGTTTTGTAGAAAAGCCCTGAAAACAGGGAACCATGGCTTAAAGGGTTTTAATGTCTTCAGGACCCAGCCTCAAACCTGGAACCGGCGCTCAACAAGCTGTACTGGACGAACACTTAGGTATTTACAAACTGTACTGAATAAATACATAGGTAAATACCTTAAATACATAGGTATGTACAGTGAAGGGAAACCAGGAAAAACAAAACTAGTGCTTTGATTTTATTTTTTGGCTAGCTCAGCCATGTGGAGCTGAGGCTCAATCTCAGTCCCCTGTACCTGACTGAGTTGCCCAAGCAGGTGCTTTAAACAACTGAGCTAACCAGTAAGCCCCCGTGTTTTTTTTTTTTTTTTTTTTTTTGAGGGTAGGAAATACTGAAGATTTAATTCAGGGCCTTGTACATGCTGGACAAGCAATCTACCCTGGAGCTACATCCTTAGCCCTTTATTCTGAGACAGGGTCTCACAAAATCGCCTAGCCTCATCTGTAATCCTCCTGTCTCAGCCTCCAGAGTAACTAGCTTGCAGGCATGTATTGCCATATTTGCAGGCATGAAAGTTTAATAACATATCCAAATGATCAGAATAAGAATTATTTGTGTTAGTACAATCTCATGTAAACCTGTCTTGGCTTGTCTCCAAGAAAAAACTAAAATTCTGATGCCAGTCTCTAATAGAGCCTTCTGAGTCGAGGTGGACACCCATAATTGTTACATTAAAAGAATGGATTATACACCTCTTCTTTTTCCCTTAACAAATCACTAGGCCCTGGGAATAGGACAAGACCATGCTGGGGGTGGGTAGCATTAAAGACAGCTTGGTTGTGGCAAGGTGGCAAGGTGCCAGGTAAGGACCAGAGCTTGTGAGTGGGCTCATGCCCAGGTGAATGCCTCACATGTTTTAGGGCATTCCTGTAGACTACAGCGTCGTCATCCAGAGACACACAGAACTGGATGCCCAAAAGCTTAACATTTTATCTTTCTTTCATTTTCCTCCCTCCCACTACCTCCCCCAGTTCCACAGGGCATTTAAGCAAGGCAAAGTGGGCCAAAAATGCCATTCTTAATGTGGGAAGAATACACTATCTAAATGTGCCCAGAAAACAAACAAGGAGCGATTTCAGCGTATAACCATGGAAAAAAATAGCGCTCTGACACATTTCCTTCAGCATCACATCCAGCCAGACTTCCACTGGCTTGGGGGCAGATTTACTGTTCTCTCTCCCAACTCTGGGAGCAATCCCGACAGGGCAGGTAAAACTACTCATTTTGTGACTCACGAACCACCGAACACCTTACGGAAGAAAGCTCTTTCTTCTCTAGCTGTTCAGAACCAAGAACGTCTTGCAAATCATTAAGACGCCAGAGAGGAAGTCGATGAATTTTGTGGATTTCATTGTCTGAACATTCATTAGCTTCCACCTTCTGCAGTCAGCCGGGAAGCTGCCTAATCTTTACTGTATTACAACAATCCTTACTTAACTCTTTCTTTAGCAGAGCAGGAACCACAGCAGCAAGCCTCTCAGTGACTAGGGATGCTAAGCGAAACTTCCAGCAGAGATTTCTTCAGCTGAAGAAGAATTTGGGGAAATGAGCATACTTATTCATTTGAAATATCAACTCAGTTCTTCCAAGCACACCCTGTCACTAACACTGAAGAGCTCTAACTTTAGTGACATACATTCCATTGTGACATTACTCATTCGAATAACTTTTTTTTTTTTGCAAAAGGGAAAAAAAGATGCAGTGCTTTAATAAGATATTTTTCTTCCGATATTATCACCATCCTATCCATTGCTGCAACATAAAGATGTGGCTGGAAGAATTTCCCGTCTCAAAGAGGGCCTTGTGTCCCTGTTGGTGAAGTAGGCACGCGCTGGGAGGCCAGCCAGGATGTGGGAACAGCCTCCTATATAAAACTGCATTTTATATGTATGCGAAAGCAGGCGTGTACCTGTGTTGTAGTTTTGTGTTATTACAATATTACACCTTCAAGTCTTTCATTTTTCCATGTATTTCTAAAGAATGAAAAATCAATGTTAAAACAGTATCTTAATTTTTTAGTAATAGTTTAAGGACATTTTTGTTGATGTTTTACTACTTTCTGTGGCTAGAAAAGTTTAAGCAAACCGACTCCAACACTCTACCGTCTTGGGAAGTCTCCTCCGACACACCCCAAGGCGACACGGGTGCCGTCCTTCTTCACATCACAGAAACAGAAAACATTAACCCCAAAACAGGCGGACAGCAGGGGCCGAGCAGGCTGCAAGTGCACTGCCAGGCGAGAGACAGTTGCGAGCCCTCCACCCGAGGACTGCAGGCTCCCGGCCCCGCGCCCGCT
>NW_004524601.1:9703099-9722186 GCF_000260255.1 Octodon degus | reverse complement strand
GCGGGCGCGAGGCGCAGGGTGCGGGGCGCGGGGCCCTCGGTGGAAGCGGCTGCGGGCGCACGGGCCGGCGCGGGGCTCCCGGGCTTTGCATGTGTGTACTTTGTCAGAGTGCTGCACTTACGGTCTTTCTCTTCTCCCCGCTGTCCTTTTCTCAACGTAGTTTTCTTTTCAAAAGCGGAAGGAGAGAGTTTTGCTTGGAAGTGGCTTTCAGAAACTTGGCACCGAGGTGCAGGCAAGCCCGACACTCAGGGTGCCTCTGCGGCCGGCCGAGTGAGGAATTTGCAAATACATGTGGGGCATAGAGCATTGCGTGCAGATGTGTGCGACCCGGGCTGGGGCGGGGGGAGGCTTAGAATGCCGTCAGGTATTGGTGGCCGGCTATGAGATAGGCAATGAGCCCGAGCACAGTGTTGCATGATCTTGGGAGGAAAGGATGGTCGAGTTGGAGTATGCATTTGTAGATTGTGCAGTCCAAGTTTTGCTGCAGGGTATCTGTAGGAACCATTGATTTGTACATGCTTAACCCTCGCTCCGTGGGGTTCAAGAAGCTGGGAGAGCGTAGGGATCCCCGTTAACTTACAGTTTCACCGGAGTGAGCCGGTTTGGAATAACTTGTCAGTCACAAATGGTTTGCCAGTGACGCGTCTGCCAACTCCAAGGAGTACAAAGATCAGAAGCTCAGAGGGAAATTTTCAGATCTTGTTTAAAAATATTTTGGCAGTTTATTAGATTACTTAGGAACAGAGCAACCGAATTTAAAATACATTAGTCACGAAATGCTTAGCTGTTTTGTTAGAAAAGTGTCTGTGCATTGAATTACCTTCCTGGGGTTTCACTTTTTGAAATCCCTTCCTTGTATAAATAACAGCCAATTGTGATATTTTATAATTTATCTGGGCTTAAAGAAGAAATGGCTGGCAAGGGGATGCCTAGGATATGCCCACTCTTCTGGGTGAAGACTGCCCTCCTGAAGACCACAAAGAGCTAGTTCTATTCCAATCTAAGTGCCAGTAAAAGTGGACCTTAGATGCAAGGTTGCCCCCCCTTCTACATCTCTATCAATTAAGATGTTGAGTAGTATTCTTTCGTTAAGGTTAAAAGATTAATTTGTCTTGATAGGTAGTGAGATACAAGTAAGGGTTCTGTTGTGAATTTGTAGATGACTGGCAACATCACCCTTTATTCCTGTTCTGGGTATTAAATATTGGAACATGAGGTCTTTAAAAATATAATTTCAGGAGACCTTTTAATTTTTAATTTTTGTGATTTTTCAGTGAAGCTAATATGCCATGCTGGTACTGGAATTATTTTGTTTTTCTTGGCTCTGGTGATTTCTGTAATATGTGAACATATCAGTAATAAAAACAATGAAGCTTTGTAGATTTTTTTTCATGCTGTTAACTATTTTTTGTAATTGAAATGACAAAGATCCTTAGGAACATGTCTGCTAAACAGTTTTTACAGAAATAATTTCTTGTTTTATTTCAAGATTATTAGCACAACTGTATTATCTTAGCTAAAATAAAAACGTTCTGTTTTATGACCAGTAACACGTATAGCCCTATAGAAAAGTAAGATTTCGTATTCTCCAGAGTCAGATAAAGCATTAAATATTATTATTTAACTACATTTCAAGAACATACAGATTTATTATTAAAGATTTTGGGGTTGTATACTATAGATGCGTTCAAAGAAGAAATCATAAAGTGGGGGAGACCTTAGAAAAATTTGTTATGTAAAGTTTGAATTTTAAAGGTGGTTCATTGGATGGAAACAGAAGTATGTCAGGCTTGTTGTGCCAGTTGGTTTAGACTCTGTCCTAAGATGTAGGCCTCCTCTAATCCATTGTGAGAAGCCTGTGGTTATTTTGCTGTTGTTGTTCCTATGCATTTTTGGAAATGAAGCTCTGTAAAATTTTATGAAGCTATGTTCTGGATAGTGCAGAGCTATCATATTTGTATTACTTTCATGGAAGCCAACATTTTACAGTTTTAAGATTATGCCTAAGTATATCCATCTTGTCCATGCATGTTTCATTGTGGGATATATTAAATACATTAAAGAATAAATGATACCCACTTGAACATAATGTAGGACTGCAAGCTCCTTTGCTTTGGATTTATTTTTCATCTTACCTGCTTTCATTATTTTGAGCAGAAAAAAATAATACGTTTATTCTATTACATACA
Organism: Octodon degus; assembly: GCF_000260255.1. Lineage (NCBI taxonomy): Eukaryota > Metazoa > Chordata > Mammalia > Rodentia > Octodontidae > Octodon > Octodon degus. The sequence continues at coordinate 9,719,997 of NW_004524601.1, read as the reverse complement.
AATTTCCCTTCTGATCTGATATGGTCAATAATGTACAATCATAGAAGAAGCTCCCTTAAACTGAACAATAGAGCAAGTGGGAAATTGAGTTGATTTTGAGAAAAACTATTAATCCTCATCTTGTGAGAATTCTCACAACTAAAACATATGAAGCTTCCAAATAGTTTGTCATTTCTCAACATATTGTACTGTATTTAGGGGCTGCATGTTCATTTCCATTGTATACGAATAATATTTACAGAGAAACTTATGAAAAGCTCATAAGATTTACTCAGGTTGCCTATATACTCTGTACTCTGACAGCTCTTCCTGTTGAATGACATGCCTTTTGGTTGATTGATAAAATTTCCAGCCATTTTATGAAAATCTAGTATTTGCTTGTTAAAATTAAATTAGGGCACAGTTATTGCTTGATAGCAAAATAGGTTTTTTTCCCCCTGTAACTTTGGTAAATGCATTTAAACTTACCTATTGAATATTTTTAATTTTAAGGAACTCTCCAAAAATTTTCAGCTTCACTTAGAATTTAGAAAAGAATTGAAAACATTTCAAGTTTCCCAAATTGCCATTTCACAGGAAACTATATACTTAAATCATATCTTTAACAGTAATAAGACCCAAAGATGTCTTGGTGTAGTTAATTTGTATCACCGTGTGATTATGTATAAACTCAGCTAGATAAACCATTTGGAACTTGGAACTTAAGGAGTTTAATTTTGAGGCCAACCTTGCAAACATAAGTAACCTACACATGTAAGGAACTTACCTTTAATCATTTAGCTTGAGTTCTGGGTTCTCCCACTAGGGTAGATGCAGTAACAATTCATTTCTAGAGGTTCATCCTTTTCTAAGCCAAATTCTGATGTCTTGTAGACCTTTTCCATTTCTGCCTGTCATGTGCTGCCTACACCCTGCTCCCAGAGCCCTGTACCTTTGAGCTACATCTGAGGTTGGTGCTACTTTAGAGGCCTTAAGTGTAGCCTCTGCCATCAGAATTACTATTTCCTTCATCCCAGTTTCCTGTCTCAACCTTGTATTCCCATAATGTGTGACAGATCACATCTGGATATTAAGAGAAAAACAGTGTTGTGGAACTAATTCACTTTAATCTGTAAATGACTTGTGAACCCATAGCCAGGGTTTTGCACATTTTTTGTAGGTCTATTAGAGGTTTCTCTTAGGTAATTTTGGAATAAAAGTTTCAGGCTGTATTGGGGAAAAGGAATTTATAATCCTCTGCAAAAAAAAAAAAAAAATTAGGCCTTGTTGTGATTTTGTTCTTGGTTTTTCCCCACTCCTTGATTCTGTCTTCCCTAAAATTTCAGACTTTATAAAAAGTACATATAAACACATACATACATGCAATGTTGTGTGTGAGGCAGTAAGTCCTAATACTATTGGGAGGAAATACTGAATAGTGGTTATGAATTGACTTGAATATAATCATTGGTATGTTAGCATTTTTATTTGGGAATTATTATTATTATTATTATTATTATTTTTTTTTTTTTTGGCGGAACCGGGGATTGAACTCAAACCCTTATGCTTGCCAGAGAAGCATTATTCCACTGAGCCATCTTACCAGCCCCAGAATTTTTATTTGGAAGTAATTTGTGTTGCATTTATTTTTTAGGAGCAGAGATGAAAACGAGCAAGAATCACTTGTGACAACTTGATTTCTTAAAAATATATCTTAGGGCTAGATTCATACAATATATACATTAATCATGGATAGTTTCTATATTTGGGAATGTATCCTTTGATCTCTTGGAAAAATACTCATGATATGGGAGGTACCATGTGTCCTACTAAGAATGAAAAAGCCATTAGTTGGTCGAGAAGATCATAAGGACTGTATGTAAAGTTAAAGGAAGCAGCAGAATATGCTCTTACTAGATCACTGGGGCAATTGTTTACCCAGATGTTCTTTTTGAAATATGAAAGGAGCCCTAAACATTTGGTTTCATTACATGGTGGTCTTTAAAAAGATGTTGTTCCTTATAGACCATTTGCTAGGGATGAAGGCAAATAAAAGACTAATGAGACCTAATTCCTGTGCTGGGGTGTGTATAACCTAAAAGTACCTTGTTCTGCAGAGCTAGGTTAGGTCATGTTTGCTCTGTGGTTCCTTTTGTGTGAGATGTTGTGTAGCATTTGTCACAGCTTACATATATGGTGCTGGTCTGCCTCCTTCCTCCTGGTTCTTTCTGAGGAGCCATGTTTCTTCTGTGTCCCTTGAACTGGCCTAGTATATTTGAGAGAGGGGAGAAGAAAGGTTAGAGGAGAGGGAAGGATTGGGGGGTTCTGATGAGGGGAGAGCTCTTATCTCCAAAGAGGTGGAAAAAGGCTTTGTGGGAAAGGTGGGGGTTGTAGAGAAGGAGGGTATCTGGCATGGGGCAAGGAAGAGGAAGGCAATTGGAGGAGCAATGGGGGAGCCAGCCAGCATGAGAGGAAGGGCAGGGTGTGGGTGCCTGTGTGAGTGGTTTGGGTTTCCTTGTCTAAGGAGTGGGGAGATTTGCACAGATGAGTGGAAAGTCAGACATTGCTGGTGTCACAAAAAGGGGTGCAGGAACAGGGGGGAGGTAACCCAAAGTTAGCATTGTGGTCCAGTATACATTGAAGGTGAGGAAATTATGGTCAAAGTTTAGTCAAGAAATTGTGAAAACCAGAATTAGGAGCTTTTGAGACAGAAAAGGAGTGACTAGACTAAGGACTTTTGATTTTGGGGAAGGGGGAGGAAAAAACGATGAATTCCACTCTTATTAAAGAGAACTGTAAAAGTAGTGGTGCAAATCAGAGAACTGAGGAAGTTGAGTTGATTTGGGAATCTAGAAGAGGAAAAGATGAAATATTGTGCTTATTTGGGCACACTAAAGTTGAGTTTTTGACAATCCCCCAGTGGAATGCCCACCTATAGTTCAGACAGACTAAACTGGCTGATAGGTCTCCAAATTCTTCAGGCACACAGATCACTTCTTAAAAAATTGTAAATACTCATCCTTTTAGCATTTATTAAGTATACGTATTCTCAAAGAATTTAGTTATACTTTTAAACTGCAGAAAAGTTTGTTTACCTCCATTTGTAGACATGTGAAAGCATCCTCTGGCCTTTGAGGACACTCAGCAGCAGGGCTCCTTGGCGTGTAGCCCAAGGGCCAGAATACTGGGGTTACTGCCTACCATTGTCACTGATGCTTAGAGGGGAAGGGGTGGAGGAAGAATGCTGACAGACAGTAGGAAAGACCTCTAGTGTCAAACACTGGCAGCTGGAATCAGTGGTTCATCCCTATAGTCTCAGCACTTGCGATGCTGAGTCAGGAAGGTTGCTTGGACCCAGGAGCATCACTTCAACTTGTGAGTTGAAGACCAGCCTGGGCTATATAACAAGATCGCATCTTGAAAAGCACCAGCAAAAAGGAAAACCTTGAGGAATTTTAGTCCTTAAATATAGTAAGGTTAGGTAGGCAAAACAACATGTTGCCAAAATCAATTGAAAGCCATTTCAAGGAGTGGTGGTATGCAGCCAAGAGACTCAGAAGCTTAGTCTGAGTTAAGTTTTTTAATAAATGTTGGGGGGCTAGAGAGGCCGGATGGAAGCAGGATTGAAGAGGTGATTTTTCTTTTCCCTAGTGCCTGCAAATGACCTCTACCCTACCCTAAGTGGTAACTCAGTAAACTCAGTAGTTCCTTGAGATTTTTATTGAAGGCAGAATGGGGTGGGGAGGTTAGGCAGATTTGAAGGACTGATTTCCTTTGCCTGGTGACCATTGAAGGACTCTGCCCTACCCAGTCATCACATCTCTTGGAAAATGTCAGGAAATTTTGGTTTCCCATAATGGAGCAGGAGTTGACCAGTACAAGTTTCTGAATCAGACAGCTTCTTATTTTTTTTACTTAGCATAGTTTAAATTTGCCAGAGGACTAAATGCTACCCTGTAAGGGCTAGAGTGAGATACAGTTTCTAAGGTTTTGGAATAGTTTATTACCATCAGAAACAAGAAGTGGTCTTGGACTGATCTATTGTTGTTTAATTCTTTTCCTGATACTGGGGTTCTTTTTATTGGACTGGCCAGGGTGGGGAATGTTTAAGCTGGTGTTAAGTGGAGGTTTGCTGTACAGGGACAGTAGGGCCTTAGATTATCTTTTGAGCCAGCAGGAATGAGTAACTGGTTCCTCTTAATAGGGGAATTCATGAAAAGGTCAGATGCCCCATGATGTTCTAGGATCTTGGAAAAGCCAGGTACCAGCAGTATTCAGCTGAGTGAATTTGCATGATGAGCCGTTTATAGGTAGTGTTGTGCTAGGACCCTTTGTATTCAGATCAGAAAGATGGGGGTTGACATTCATGTAGAAACATGAATAGTTACAGATTTTGTGAAAATGTAAAATCTCATTTTATGAAAGTTTCCTTTTAAGTAGAATCAGTTTAATGTATGAAGTAGTGGGTGTTAAAGTTATCACAGCAGGCTCTGAGAAGAAACTGAAACATTCTCCTGATGCAAAAGCTTGGGGGGAAAACTCCTTCCCCATAGTGAATCGTTAGAAACCCTCCTGGGACTCTGAATAGTTGCCTGGCTTGTGTTTGTGTTTTATCTGTTGTCTTGACTGTAGAAGTGTACACTTAGGCTTGTCGATTGTTACAGAAACCGATTCATAACTACTTTTTTAATTTTTTTTTTCTCTGAATGCCTTCAAGGCATGACTGGCTGTCTTGTGTTGTGGGGATCGAACCACAGCAACCTGAGCCTGACTGCTTTGTTGAAGCAGCCAGTTAAAGAACTGAGCTAAGGGGCAGGCCCCCTACTTTTTTAATTTTTGAGACCTTTGGAAAACACTACTTTTTCCTTTTAAAATATTTATTAGCACATTTGCAGCACCTAATGTTCACATTCCTCATGTGGAGCTTGTACATGTACACAACACAGCTTCATTTCTTTTTCATCCTCTTTCCTCCCCTCCATTTTCCCTCCATTTCTTTATCTCTCTGTGTTTTGTTTTTGTTTTTTTGGTTTTTTTGGTACTGGGGATCAGACTTGGGACCTTGCACTTGCCAGGCTGGCACTTACGCTGCTGAGCCATATGCCTGACTGTTCCCTTCATCCCTTGATCCCCATACCATTTAAGAAAGTTCTAGCTCCTTATTTCCTCTTGTCTGTCTTTTTTATTTTGGTGTCTATTTTTTCTTTTTTTTGGCAGAACAGGGGATTAAACTCAGGCCTTGCGCTTACCAGGGAAGTGCTTATTCCACTGAGCCATCTCTCCAGCCCCTGTCTTTTATTTTGCTATTTATTTATAATTTGGGTTTCTTATATAAAAGAAAAGGTGATATTTAAGCTTATGTATCTGATTTACTTCACTTAACATTATGTTAAGATGTATCCATTTTTCTACAGATGACTAAAATTTACCTTTGTTTATGGTAGAGTAGTACTCTAAGATGTTTAAAGTATCACATTTAAATCCATTCATCAGTTGCTGGACATGTAGGCCACTTCCAAAATGGTGAATTGTGTTGCTTTAAGCATAGATATGCTGTTATATGATACCAGTACATGAAGGCTTTCTCTTTGAAACCTAGGGAGTTAGTTTTCTTTTTTTTGAATAAAGAGAAAAGGTAAAATTTGGGATTTATTATTTTTCTGAAATCATTGCCTTATCTCAGGCTAAAATCTAAATTTGATTCTTTTAGTTATCTTTATGTTTCTCTTTTATATTTGTCTAACATAGAAATACAGGTACACTGTGTAAATTTTCTTATTGTTTATATAAAGATTTAAAAATTCTTCTAGATTTTGTCATATAGTGTTCCTTCTGTTCAACAGTGGGGTGGGTAGATATGGTAAGTTAACTGATTACTCCATAAACCTTGCAGAGCTACAGCCTTCTTATAAAAGATTGTGTGTACATGAATACTTACGTGTACATCTGTATTTTTTCCTGTGTTCTAGTTGGAAAGCACGTCATGTCTGATGAGAAAACAGATTTCCTTATTCTACCTCAGTCCTTCTGTTTGAGATAGCATAGTTTAATACACACTTAAGTTTTTTTTAAAAAAATGTATTTAGTACAGGGTCTACAGGATCTCACTAAACAGATCAGACTCATAGTGATTCTCCTGTTTTCAGCCTCCCAAGTGCTGGGATTACAGGTGTATGCCACCATACCCAGCAGGGCCGGCACGGCAGGCCAGAGGGGCTGTGTTTTTGAGGGCGCCATCCAGCTGGACAGTGGACTCTCCCTCAATTAGAAGAATGAGCAAACCCTTATTTGGGTGATGTGGATGATGAAAAATGTTTTTGTCCAGAGAAATGAGGTGACATAAACCTGAAGGTGGACCTGCAGAACCTAGATGGCCATGGAGCTTGCTGAGTTTGTGTGGCCTGGGGAGTGTACTGAATAGGGATCTTGTGCAGTTTGCCTTCTTTGAGTCTCCTGAGTAGAAGCTCGGGGACCTGGGAAAGTATTTTGTAAAAGCACCGATGGTGAAGTTACATCTTCTTCTCTGTCTCTTAGAAAGTCTTCAGGCTTTGCCTGTATTAGCCTACAGGGTTATTGTTTAGCCTAAATAGTTATTATTTACAAGAATAACCATACATTTTAAGGGGTGACTAGTTGATCAAAACAGTTTGAAGAACAGTTCCTGCAAGCAGGGGCTTCCTTCCCTAGTTAGTCCCTAGCGTTCATTCTCCAACTGGGGCCTGAGACCAGAATTTTGAATATGGTTGGAGGCATTTGAAAACATTGGTGCCTTTCTGGCTTTCAGGGGTGTGCCGATAGCCCTCTGCTTACATTATTTCTTAGCTAACTGTTGTTCCATACCGTTTGAGTTGAAAACAGGCATCCATTTTTTTGTGATACATGTATTCCCTTAGCCTTCCATAATTTCTTCCATAGAGGACTACAGAATCTTTTTAATCCTAGGAGGGGATTGATTACAAGTTAATTTGTTTCTCTTAAATGGAAGTGCTTGGCTAACTTCTTTGTATGTGGGAAGTCTCCCCAGGCAACCTTGAACAGCTTTTAAGGACTGTTAAGAGATCAAAAAGTACTTTGCTGGATATTCTTCCCTGTGTTGTCTATCTTGCTTGGGCTTTAGAAGCATCTTTCTTCTTGGCTATTTCTTGGCTCTCTGCTCCTGTTCTGGAAGGCCCGCAGGCCTGACTTTGTCTGCATGTCCGTCCCTGAGGCATATGTGGAGTTCATTCTGTTTTCTTGTATGCAGGACCATTCTGCCTAACCACTGCACCCTGAGCCACATTTGAGTGCCACCTGTTTGAAAAGGGATCTGTCAGCCTGAGTTTTCTGTATCCTCGATGCCAGTCAGAGTTCTAGACACTTGTGTAATTCCATAATCACTTAAAACACTTCCTGAAACCAAACTATCAATAAATGGTGTCTGTATCCTCTTTATCACTTACACCAAAGGGAACACAAGTCTTATCACTTGTTTGACGTTTCGCTGCTTTTTTCTTGGTTCTTAAATGTACTACCCTTTTTTCTTTAGCCTGCAGTTTACCAAAATTGATCTTCCTTCTCCTGCAAGGGTAGTATTGCTAATTTTTCTTTACAAGGTGGGAGTATATGCACTTACCACACGGTGGCTAATGTGAAGACTAGGCATAATGTAAAGTCTTTATCCTATTGCTAGACACAGGGTAAGTCTTCAGTGAATAGTAGCTGTCCACTAATTTTGATTATCTTTGCTCCACTTCTTTGTCTTTACTACAGAAGCAGCAAAGTGCATAGCTAAAAATATGGGACATAGACCCCTGAGAACCTGTATTTTCTGCTTACTTCTCCTTTAGGAAATAGGTCAGTTTCCTTACCGGCCTTTGCAGTTATTAGAAGTATAAAGTAAGGTAAAGGCTATATATAGAGAGAATGTTTCTTAACAATCTGTTACTGTGCAGATGCTCCTTGTTTTTCCTGCATTGCGCTCCTAAACCTTGTAGTGTCTGAAACTTGGTTTCAGAAGTTTAAAAGAAGTGTAATGAGTTTTTCTCTCTTCTTTTTGTAGGTTAACTCTATCCACAGTAATGGCTGCGGCCTTACCCAGGACCCTGGGGGAGTTGCAGCTGTATAGAATATTGCAAAAAGCCAATCTGCTTTCTTATTTTGATGCCTTTATCCAACAAGGTGGTGATGACGTCCAGCAGCTCTGTGAAGCTGGAGAAGAGGAGTTTTTGGAAATCATGGCACTGGTGGGCATGGCCAGCAAGCCCCTTCATGTTAGAAGGCTACAGAAGGCTTTGAGAGACTGGGTTACAAACCCTGGTCTCTTCAATCAGCCGCTGACCTCCCTTCCTGTCAGTAGCATACCTATCTATAAACTACCAGAGGGATCACCTACGTGGCTGGGAGTATCCTGCAGCAGTTACGAAAGGAGTAGCAATGCCCGGGAACCGCATTTAAAAATCCCCAAATGTGCTGCTACCACCTGTGTGCAGAGCTTGGGGCAGGGGAAGTCAGACGTGGTGGGAAGCTTAGCACTGCAGAGTGTTGGTGAGTCCCGGCTCTGGCAGGGCCACCACGCTACGGAGAGCGAGCACAGCCTCTCCCCAGCAGACCTTGGCTCCCCTGCGTCCCCAAAGGAGAGCAGCGAGGCCCTGGATGCTGCTGCTGCGCTCTCTGTGGCTGAGTGTGTGGAGCGCTTGGCTCCCACCCTGCCAAAAAGTGACTTGAATGAAGTGAAAGAACTGCTAAAAAGCAACAAGAAGTTGGCTAAAATGATTGGTCACATCTTTGAGATGAGTGATGATGATCCCCACAAAGAGGAGGAAATTCGGAAATACAGTGCAATATATGGCAGATTTGACTCTAAGAGAAAGGATGGAAAACATCTCACACTCCATGAGGTAAGCCCATGCCTTGGTCTGCGCGCACGCGCGTGTGTGTGTGGCGTGTTGCTGTTCCTTTGACGTAAGTTTGCTACCGGCTTATAGGAAAAGAGATGGACTTCTGCAGTGCAAGGTTAAAACCACACGGGTGTTAGCGAAACGCAGCTTTCAGGAAAGGAGGCTGTGTTTATTCTGTGGGAGTATTTTATGTTAAACGTGTTTGAGCTTTAAAACTACAGTGTAAGGTAACTTAGAAATATGTCAGGATTTGTACAGCAGAAATATTAAATCTTTGTGTTTTTAAGACAGTTTATGTTTAAGAAATAAAATAAAATGAAGACATGCTGATTTTAAAAACATTTTCGTAGACTTTTCTTTGTGGCCGGCTCAGCCCACACGGCAGGCAGGGTTCGAACCGTGTCCCTGCACTTTTTGCCTAAGCTTGCCTAAGCAGGCACTTTAGACTACTGAGCTATCTTGCCAGCCCTGTAGACGTTTTTTTTTTTTTTGCGAAACCAGGGATTGAACTCAGGCCCTTGCGCTTGTCAGCTAAGCGCTTATTCCACTGAGCCATCTCCCCTGCCCCTCTTGTAGACTTTTTTAAACAAAAAAATGATAAAAAAATAACAAAAACTTAGAAAAATTTTCAACTAAGATAGAAAATAAAATTATAGTTGATAGATATTAGAAGAATTACTATAGCTTTCAACATTGTTTTGGTTTGATTGATATTAAAAATTCTTACTGTTTTATCTTTATAGCATTGTAGAAATACTCAGTTTTAGTGTATGTGTGTATGGTATATGTGAAATGTTAAGTGCATGTACACTGTACAGGGCAGTGTGTGTGTGTGTGTGTAAACTTGCACTTGTTTTCTTTCAAGCATAAGCCTAAGTCTTTTCTGTTATCTTTTCCTCTTCAGTTTGTTTTGTTTTGTTACCAGGAGTCGGACTTAGGACCTCATACTTACCAGGCAGAGGCTTGTCCCACTAAGCTCCCTCCCCAGCTCTTCCTTTTAACTTTTTATCCCTGAACACACGTCTGTCACAGTTACTTGAGAACACTTTGTTGGAATTGCTTACCTGTATGCAGGTCTTTTCTCTTGCAGGCCTTGCCTTATTCATCTTTTGTCTTCAGAGTCCAGTGTATCTGATAACTTCTTAGAAAATATATTTACTTTGAAAAGTGCAAAATACTTTCATTGCTTTTTTATCTCTATGTGTCCTTTAGGCAGGTGTGCCCACCCAACAGCCTGTGGGCTGTTTGTCTTCTTCATTAAAAAATTATAAAATTAAGGAAGATTTATTATGTACATTAACTGTAATATATAGAATATTCCCTTTCACTCAGTGCTGCCCAGGCAAGCCAGAAGGTATGCCACTCAATCTTCAGAACAAAGAAAGAAATCCTCTAAAAAATTCCACATTGAATATAGTATTTCATATTTAGTATCAACTCTTTCCCCTCTGATTTATACTTTAACATGAAAAAAATACAGGCTCATTGAAAGGACACAAAGTATTGAGTTAGTAAGCTGCTCAGTTTTTACATGTCCAGGTATGGATCGTGTTTGGCACATTGTCCTCTGAATTCTTTTTTTTTTTTTTTAAGTGAAATAGTTTGATCACAGTACAATATATTATTAGAAACCTTTTCAAATCAATACAGTACAGCTATGTAACTTTTACAACAGTTATATTCTGTTTCATAGTGTGCAAGTGCTATTATTTAACTATACTTTGTTTAGGCCATTGAGTTTTTAAAAATTTCATGTTGAAAGATTTGTGAACATTATTATATATGTACACATCTGTCCAGACTTGTGCATATCTTTCTGTAGATGAATTCCAGCTTGTAAAATTATGGCATCAAGAAATACATAATTTTAATTTTGAAATTCTCAATTCACTGCTAAAATGCCTTCCAAAAATGCTGCAACAATTTATATTGTTTACTACTATTATGCAAATGTCCATTTCTTCACAGACTCACTAATACAATGTGTTTTATGTTCTTTTCCATCTGTGCCAGCCTAGTAGGTAAAAAATTCTCACTGCTCAAATTTATTTTCCTTACTGAAGATGAGTATCTTTTCATGTGTTTAACAGATACTAAAATTTATATTCATATCCTTTGTTTTGATGATGGAATTGTGTTTTAAAAATTGGAAAATGTTTACCTTTTTAGAGTATTGTCTTTTTTTTTTTTAATTTTTTTTTTTTTTTTTTTTTTTTTTTGTGTGTGTGCGGCCAGCTCAGCCCACCAGGGGGCGGGGCTGGCTGGCATGTGGTGCTGGGGGATTGAACCGCGGTCACTGTGCTTTAGCTAAGCTTGTTCTAAGTAGGTGCCTTAGACCACTGAGCCATCTCACCAGCCCCTAGAGTATTGTCTTATGTTAGACATATTTATAGATTAACATGTCCTTTGACCTTTCGTGTAGTTTTATTTCGTTTAATAACTATTGATCTTATCCAATATGGTATCATTAGTTTAATATTTCATTACTTCACAAGATAAGAGTTAATCTAATTGCTGTAGTTTTTTTTTTTTAATTTTTTTTTATTTATTTGAGAGAGAGAGAGAGAGAGAGAGAGAGTGTGGTGTGTGTGTGTGTGGCCAGCTCAGCCCACCATGGGGCGGGGCTGGCTGGCATGTGGTGCTGGGGGATTGAACCGCGGTCCCTGATGCTTTGCCAAGCTAGTTCCAAGTAGGTGCTTTAGACCACTGAGCCATCTCTCCAGCCCTAATTGCTGTAGTTTTGTGCTATGGTTTGCTATCCAGAAAGGCATAACTCTTAGCAGTCTCATTTTGGAACTTTTTTTTTTTTTTTTTTAATAGATAATCTTTCAAGTAAAATTTTGGAGGCATTTGTGTATTTTACCAAAAATTTGTTAAATAGAAATTTCTTGATTGTATAGATTAATTTGATAAAAATTAACATATATCCAGTGAGGCCTGTACAAGAACGCAGTACATGTATTTCCTTATTTACATCTTTATAATTCTCAGTAATTTTATAATTCTTTTCTTTATACATTTTGTATATTTATTGTTAGGTCAAATACTATGCATTTTAAATGTTTTTACTATACTTATTTTAAAATTTCTTTGGTTTCAGTGGAATTTATGAATGTATAAAAGGGTTATACATAACTATAAATAAGAGAGTTTTTCTCAGGATTCTTTTCAATGACTGTCATTGACTAATTTTTGTATAGTAATCTTGTTTTCAGCTATTTTACCATCTTGTCTTTTTAAATAAATGGCTAAATATGAATAGTGGAACTTAAGATCAGAGACTTGGTTAGTAGAATGATTTAAATAACAGTAAATCTGAGACTTAATTTTGGAGATTTTGCAACTTTTTTTCGTTTTATTTATTTGGTACAGAGTCTCACTACGTAGCTCAGACTCGTAGTGATCCTCCTGTGTTCAGCCTCCTGCCCACTGGAGTTACAGGTGTACGCCACCACATCTGGACTCCTTCTCTGGCTCAGCATGCCCTGGGGGTGGGGCCAGTGCGCATGTAGGACCGGGAATTGAACCCTCATCTCTGTGCTTGCCAAAGCAGGCCCTTAGTCTGCCGAGCTAGCTTGCTGGCCCTCTTGCAATTTGTTAAGTATCATTATTGTAACATAATGACTGACCGCCTCACAGACCTTATGAGTCCATCTGGAAAGCATGTTTAGTTTTCTGCTTGAGATATGCTTTGGTGCTTTTTATTATTAGGAACCAGAAGAGGTATCCACTTAAAACACTCCGCATGTCATTAATGGAATACAGAAGGCAGAAGTTAACAATTTTAATTTTATCCTTTAATTTAGTTTGCATATAGTTCCTTAAAAAATAGAAGATGAAATAACAAGTTGATTCAAAAGACCTGAATTTTTATCAGAGTGAAAGAAATTTTAAAATAGTCTCACTATAAAAAAAAGCCCTACTGTATTTTTTTAAAGATTAAGGAAATTATTTTTACTTTTGGCTTCTGCTCTGGGACTCTTTACTTTAGATAAATAAGATAAATAGGTACAGATAGTTTTCAAGGTATGAGACTGTCCTAAGTTCCCCAAAACAAGAGAACACTCAAAATTAATGTCACTAGGCTGAGGTGTGGATATGGAGACTTTTTAAAATGTGGCTTGTGCTTTTGAAGTATAAGAGTTAACTTGTTACTTGTAACTCAAGTTTGTGAATTCAGTCTAACAACACAGTTGTGAAAAGAAATTTATGAATTGGGAAATTCTTTTCGAACTAGTAACCATCTAAGCCTTGGAGAAAATTATGAAATTCTGATGGAATTAAAAAGGAAGTAAGAGGAAAAAAAGGAAGTAAAGGAGCAGGGATTTAGTTCAGTGGCATGCACCTGTTGGTAAACATGAAGTGCTGAATGAATGAATGAATGAATGAAATCAGTCCATGGCTATATTTTTTTTTAAAAAGTAAATACTGTTAATACATTGTAGGTATTATGAAACATATACATTTTACGTAACTATTTAAATCAGAAACATTTTTTAATACTTAAAATTAAAAAATGTTACTTGTTTGTCTTCAATGTCCAAGTTAGGAAGTATATTACTTACTGTTATTTCACTGTAGGCTTAATCTAACTTCTGAGTGGATGAAAATCAGGAAGTTACCTATGCCACAAGTTTTTTTCAACTCTCACAAATACATATTTTTTTTCTTTTAAACATTTTTGTATTTGTTTTTAAATGTATTGTAAAGAATTAAGAAGTGAGTCATTGTTAGTTTTTTAAGCAAAAGAATCAATGATGGTCTCGAGACCTGGCTTGGGATAGTCTGGTTTATAGGAGTCTGGACCTAAAAACAGTGTGAGGAATATTGGTTTAAGGGACAACCCAGATGTAGTACTAGAAACAGTCTCCCTACAGCCAACATACCATATTCTCAGGTGCATTAGCAGACAGCAGGTGGTCAACCAGGTTAGCAGGATATCTCAGATCTGAAATCAATAGTTCAAGAAAGATAAAGTTGGGAACAGCAAGGTAGTAGAGAATGTGGAAACTTATAGAAATATATGCAGATTGGCAGTTTGGTGTTATGAGCTTTTGTCAGCAGATAGCAGCTTTCAGCAGAAGAGCTCATGAGAAAGAAAAGGGAATATGTAATTGATGGGTGAGCTGTAGGCTGAGAGAGGAGCAGGACTGCGACGGACAGCAAGAAGGGCTTAGGCCCACGGAATAAAAAGTAGTGCCAAGCTTAGGTCCGTTGCCATTAGTGCTGAAGATTCAGTGTTTTAGAGGAAACCAACAATTTCAGCTTTGAGAGAAGAATGTTGAATCAAACACATTGTTAGTTGTGATCCTATTCAGAGCTGACAGCTTACAATCAGTAATTTTTAGCATCTAATATTTAGCATGTGGGCCATTTCCTTTGGATGAGTTTTAAACATAAATTACAGAACTCATAAGTAATCAATTTCTTTTTGAATCACATGAGTTTTCATGTTTTCTAAACATGTCCATTTCATTTAAAGTTTTCTTACTTACTGGCATGAAGTTGTTCATAGTTTTAAAGACATATTATCTTTACATTTCTCTTTTGTTCTCCAAATTTTGTCGATTTACTCCTTTTCAGAAATCTGCAGGCCAGGTAAACTTTGTGGGGACAGTCTGGCCACCTCCTGCTTCTATAAATACAGTACCTTTAAAACCCAGGCCAGGCTTGCTTATTTATTTATGAATTGCTTGTGGTTGACTTCCAATTACAGTGGCAGAGTCTAGTAGATGTGACACACGCTGGTCTACAAAGCCGACAGCATTTACTCTCTGGCTTTTTACAGAAAAAGCTTGCTATCCTGATCTTTTTGAAGAAGTGCCTTTTAGTCGATTTTCGTGTGTGTGTGTGTGTGTGTGTGTGTGTGTTTGTTTCTTGCTGTTTGCTAGCCTGTTGGTAGCATCATCCTTCGATGGGGTCCTTAAAGGTGATAAGGGTGAAGGGGGCTGGGAGCAAGGCGCAGGAGTGCTGTTTTGTCCCCAGCTCCTCCTCCTCAGCCTCTTCCCCTCAAGTGGTTGTGGTCTGTCATACCCTCCATCATGACAGTGTGGCCCCTCAGACCCAGAGCCACAGTTCACACCTCTGAAACCTAGCAAGGCCAGTCTCTTCATCCTCTTACGTTGTGTTGCTCAAGTATTTGATGACAGCAGTGAAAAGCTACACACTGGCTTTCCTTACACCATCAGAAAGCATTTCTATTTTTCCTCATTCTTAATTACTGCAGTTTGATGTAAATTCTATACTTTCTTTTACTAGTTGATACCATTTTATTGGTGTATGTATGTTTTGAAATTAGTGATTATTATTTTGAAATCAGCTGTATGTTTTGAAGTGATTATTCTGTTGATTTGTCTGCTTTTAAAATCTTTTATGTTTGTCTCAAGTTCTTTCTTTTTTCCTTTTTGTCTCCGCCTTGGTCATTTTTACAGGATTGTTTTTCAGTCATATTTTCAGCTCTCTTTATTTAAGTTTTTGAGGGTTTGATTCTGTCTTTTGCAGCTTTGTTTCTATTTTGTGATTTCTGTCAATGAACTCATGCTTCTTGGAGTTTAAATGTTTAGCAAAAAAAGGGAATTTCCTTAGACTTTACTTGCTTTTGCTTCAACCAGGCAACTGGGGACACTACAACTCCAGTCAGTCATTGTGAAAATAATTTCTCAGCCAACTTAGTGCGAGTTAGAGCTAAAGGTAACTGTGGAGATGGATTTGGGGCTATGCAGTCTGTTCTTCCCCATTTAGCACTAAGGTTCAAGGTGGGTAATTTTTCTTGTGTTACTCTGGGATGGGAGGCGACCGTCTGACTTACCCTTGGAGGAGAGGGTCCTAGACACTTCATTTTTGGGGGAAGAGCCCTGGGTTTTGCCTCTTCATCCCTTCGTACTTCCCAGTGCCATTAGACTGAAGATTGCTCAAGTTGGAGTTTAGTGACTGGCCTCACTCTTTATTGGATGTTACCTGGATAGTCCTTCAGGGTATCCAACCCTCCTGAGTGCCAGAACGGAAGTTTTGCTGGCCTGTTCAGCCCCTCTGTCACACACATTCACCTAGTGTGTTTGCAGCAAGAGTGTTTAGTAGAAAGTTTCCATCATTTGGTTATTAAATATTATAGTTTTAACTACTTATAAGGCAGTTTTTTTTCATAGAATCAGTTAATTATGATTCCTGAAGATAAAGGTAGCTGTTGTGAGTTTAGTTTGTAAAGCTAGAATGATAAAAAGTTAACTTTTAGAAATCTTATGTGATGATATAAAAAAATGTTGTTTTGGGCCAAAGAAAGAGAAAGTAGGGGAAATAAACCACTATAGGAGACTCGTGTTACTTTTAACAAACTAGAATGTGGACATTTTCAAAAAAGCTAACAGTGCTACAGCAAGTAAATATTTTTGGGAGTGTTTTTGTCATTTTTAAAGGTACCATAATAGTTACTGATTTGTTAATTTTTAGCAACTAGGAGCCATAAAATCTTGATAATACATGATTTGAAGAAGACTTAATCAGCTTCTTACTACAGTTTAGGAGTGAGCTATGATTTTTTTCTCTAGCCTTATTTTTCTGCTAAAAGGTTCTAGTTTTTTTAGTCTCTTGGAGTCTAAATTCCTTGATAATGAATATTATGCTTGTTTTCTTTGGTCTCTGTTAAGGTGATGGAGGGGAGGCTGGGGAGATAGCTCAGTAAAGGGCCTGAGATCAAGCCCCAGTTTTGAAAAAAAAAAAAGATGATGGAAGGCATGCTAGGACATTGTTCTCAGTATATGTTGAGAAGTTATGTTCTTTATGGATAAGCTAGTACTTCTGAAATGTTAATTTAGGTATCTTATTGACAAGGCCTTCTATAGTAATTTAGATTTGTGAATACAAAATAGAAATAGCTACTTAAAAAGAAATTTGAGAGAAGAGTCTTCATGGTCACTGTAGCTACTGTCAGCAGTTTACTTAGGATATCCTTCTTTAAAATATATTTCTTTTAAATTTTATTTATTTGTGTGTGTGTGTGTGTGTGTGTGTGGCCAGCTCAGCCAACCAGGGGGCAGGGCTGGCTGG
>NW_004524601.1:9642727-9702999 GCF_000260255.1 Octodon degus | reverse complement strand
CTCATAATTTCTCTCAGATATTTGAAAATAACAATTAATGATTGGAATTTTCACCTTGACTGACTTTGTATGCTGGTATCTATGATCTGAGCAACTACATCAAGGATAGCAATGTGTAATACAAAACCCATGGTTGTATAGCTCTCATCCTGGACTTCTAAATGTGTACTATTTCTAATGTCTTTTCAATTGGCATACACTCTTTAAAATATTTTTAAATGTTATTTATTTATTTATTTATTTATTTGTGTGTGTGTGTGTGTGTGGACAGTTCAGCCCACCAGGGGGCGGGGGCTGGCTGGCATGTGGTGCTGGGGGATTGAACTGCGGTGCCTGTGCTTTGCTAAGCTTGTTCTAAGTAGGTGCTTTAGACCACTGAGCCATCTCACCAGCCCCTTTAAAATATATTTCATTTTAGCTCCAGTAGCATTGTGCCTTTCAAAAGCACTTTGGAAAGGAATTGATCTTTGATGATTCTTCAGGAGGAGAGGAGAAGGTAGAAAATAAATTCCTCCTTCAGTTTCAGGTTTTAATTGGGGAGAGGTACAGATCCAGGGCCTTTGCACTGAACGGTATACCCAGATTCTACTTTCTTTAAATTGTTTTTTAGAGGTGGTATCTTATTGAGTTTCCTGGGCTTGGCTCAGACTTGTGATCTACTTGTGTTATCCTCCCACAGTGCTATTACATTTTAATATTTAGCTTCAAATTTAAAATAATCTTGGGCTTATTATAAACTTGCTGTCAGCTAAATTAATTGTCTCAGAACAAACTAGCATAATTACAGTTGGAAAGAAGCTACATATATATGTGTCATACCAAATGCTATAACATATTATAGGTAGATTAAATACTTATGTGGGTAAGGTAATTCGGTTGAACATACACATTTTATAAAACTTAGTACATTTTGTGACCTACATGAACAACTAGAGGTAGTTTACTATGAGTTTGGTTTAAATAATATATGATTTTTTTCCCTATAATAGAATGTTGTATATATAGGGAAAATGGTATTATAGAACTATAAACTCATTAATCAGTCAATAGCCATTTACTAAACTTACAGCCTATTCTAGATACTGAGACCAACAAAGCAAGTCTCAACGTTCTGTATTATAGTAGTAGTGATTAGTCTGTCTGGATTATGTACTTTGTATTTCTCATTTACCTCTATGTTTTCAAAATTTTTATAAAAATTTATCAATAAAGATGGGTTGCCTGACTAGAGAAAAAAATTAATAATGGATTTTTTAAAAGACAAGAAAGAAAGAAAGAAAGAAAGAAAGAAAGAAAGAAAGAAAGGAAGGAAGGAAGGAAGGAAGGGCAGGCCAGGGAGATAACTCAATAGACTAAGAACTTGCCTGGCAAGTCCAAGGGCCTGAGTTCAATCCCTGGTTCCACCAAAAAAAAAAAAATAAATAAATAAAAAATAATAATAATAATAATAACATAAATTAAAATAAAACAAAGAAAAACAAGAACCAGTATAACTTTGTGGTAGGAATTGCTGCTGGCTTGGTTGGAGCCCTTTTTTAAGACTCTGCTGTCATCCGTTTGCCCCTTTGCATCTGAGGCTGGGCTCTGCTGGCCCACAGGCACAGATAGCAGTGGGGGCTGCTTCAGCCTGCCTGCCCTCAGGCTGCTTCCTTTCGGCCTTGATCCTCTTGACTGAGTAAGTGGTTGCCTTTTTAAAGTCTTAATAGACCTGCTGGTGGTTCCTGGTAGATATTTAAATTGACAAAATAGAGAAAAACATGTTGTAGATTAGACAATAAAGAGATTCCAAGTTGAGGATGAAATTTGTTTTAGTACAAGGTTACTGACAATATTTAACAGTTACAGAATCTTGAGAAGGTAGAATCAGATAAATCTTAAAAGGTGAGTCACTCTTGATTTTGTAGGATAGCCCTAGTGTGTGATAACTTCCTTATTAACAAGTGATTTGGTACTTAACTAAAATTACTTAATTTTGATTTCTTTCCAAGAATTTTTATGTCAGTTAACATTTTTAAAAATGCTGTCAGACTGTGTATTAATTTTCAATTTGGGAAAATAGAGAAAAACATCATATATGTTCTAATCCTTTGGTTTTTCATGAGAAAAATGAGATTCAGAATGCTTGTTACTTTTTGTATTTATTGGCCATAAACTCTACTAGCTAACCAAAAATACAATAAATAAAACCAAGATGACTATTTTGAATAGTTTAGGCCTTGCAGAACGGTAAATGATTAATTTTATTCTAAAATTTTGCTTTAGAGATAAGACCATCCTGATTTTTATGAATTATGATTTTATTTATATTAAATGAAACATTTATGTATTGAGAAAATATAGAAATACTTACAGACTTTTAACTTTATTTTGAATATCCAGCTCACTGTTAATGAAGCAGCTGCTCAGCTCTGTGTGAAGGATAATGCCCTACTGACACGAAGAGATGAACTTTTTGCATTGGCTAGGCAGATTTCTCGAGAAGTCACCTATAAATATACTTACAGAACCACCAAGTAAGTGTTAACTGGACAGCAGTATGTTTACATTGCTTGATAGAAGGCAAGTTTGAAATATCCTACATTGATAGATAAATACGAATTGCTTCTTGGCCTTTTGGCTAAGGTCAAGTGATAGGTAAATATGCATTTATCTGAAAAGGTAAATATGTGATTATAATTCTGTAACAGTGTAGCACTAGACTTTTAAAAGCATGATTGTTAAGAGTGATTTTTACAATAATTTTTAAAACAGCCAAATAAAAATTGTACTTAGTAATTGGATGGAGAAGGTGGTATTGTAGTGCATGTATGCATTGTATAATATCTCAACCAGGTTAAACATATCTATCTCCTAAAATATTTACTATTTATTTGTGGTAAGAAAATCAAAACCCTTTGCTGGGTTTGTAGTACACACTACGTAGCAGTTATCTCCAGTTACTCTGCTCTGCAGTAGCACACTAGGACCTCTTAACAAAGCAGTGGTCCTTGTTCTCTTACCTTCCTTTCTTTTGGAAAGACATGGTTTTCTTAGTACTATGCCATTGCTCTTGTGTTAGTGTAAATAGATACTTTTCTCACACACACACTTTGGTTTGGAGTGCATGATGGGATTTAGACAGCCTTTATAGACACAGGATTTGTAAGCCCACTAGCTGTATGAACTTGTTGAACTGAAGAAATGAAGTAGTTACTTTTTCAAGGTGTTTTTAATCTGAGAGTAGCTGAAAGAGTGACCAGCATTTTAAGGGAAAGTTGGAAATATTTTTACTACTAGAAAATAGAACATGGAATGTGAGTTTGAAATATTAAAAATGTCATATTGAAAAGAATGGTGGCTTCAGAATCTACACACACAGTGCTGTTCGTCGCCTCCCTCCACCCTTCGGCCCTGGGCATACTCTATAGGTACTGCATCGTTTTCGTTCTATGCACACGCTTGTGCAGGGAGCCGTATTTCCAGCGCAGTCTCTTTTGTCTATGCCCCTGTTTCTGTGAGTAAGCATAAGTGGCCACTTCAACAGGAGCAACACTGTTTGTCGAAAAGTTACACCATGAGCACTCTTGCTGGGCCTAATAAAGAACAGTTTGCAGAGGATAGAACCTAGAAGTTTTCGCAGGTATCCCAGAAGAGCCTTGCACCTACTCAGGGTTAAAATTAGATGTTTGCTATCACTTGCTATTGTTTTCCCTTAACTCATAGCAGCTTCATTTTCTGGGCTGTCTCAGCAACTTCACATTTACAAACACACAATAAGCAGAAGTCAGAATGGGGTAAGAGTATGCAGCAACATGAGATTGTTTCTACATTTTTTTTTTTTTTTCTGGAATCGGGTAATCAAGAGCTGGTTCAGCTCATTTTTTTTCTTACTGTATAATAAATTTTCTGAGTACTTCATTTAGATGATTTTCTTTAATCAAATATGCATGTGTATAATTTAAGAAATACTCAGGGATTGCAGTGAAACTGCAGCTCCTGGGCTCTCACCTTCCCACTTCTCAGTTCCAGGCCTCAGAGGCACCCACCTTTGGAGCTGTGTCAGGGGCAAATTAAAACCTTGTGTTTACACTCCTGCCTCTTTTCCCCATTTGTCCCAGCATAGGTATTTCTTGTAAGTTTTTGTTTTTTACCCTTTCAGTTTTTGTTATATACATGTAAACAATAAAATATATATTCTCATTTTCACCCTTTTAAAAAATAAAAGCTTATAGCTTAGCTATGCTTTATTTTGCCTTTCTTTTACTTAGTAAATCTTGGCAATCTTTATATTAATGTATATACAGTGGCCCAGTTGATGGATATAGACTTATTTTTAGTCTTTTGTTATTGAAAATAATGCCACGATAAATATGGTACATAACATTTTGTTGATTCTAACATGTTCTTGTCCACATTCTAGCATGTCCCTGCCCCCAGTATTAGGGATCAAACTCAGGACCTTGCACTTGCCAGGCAGATGCTTATGTCTCTGAGCTGTCTCCCCGGTCTCTCTAGCATCTTTTATGCTGAGGTATAAATGACAGTTCAGGACTTACCATAGTTCAGTTGACATATGATGTACTTGTGTGTTGTAGAATTGATGGAGTGTCATTCAGTGTATGTGTTAGTTCCTCTGGAATTGATTTCTAGCTCAGAGATTTCTTAGTTAAAGGTAAGTACATCTATAGATACATAGATAAAATGCTTTTTTTTTTTTTTTTTTAAACAAGATCAGGGCTCTAAGCCCAGAACTATGGAGCCAAGCATGTAGACAAAATGCTTTTTTAATTTCATGTATGTAAATCTTGTGTTCATCTTAATGGTCAGTTTTGTTATTTTATCTTCAGTTGTTTCTACTGAACCATGAAGGGATATCTCCCTTGATGTCTTCCTTTTCTGTTTTAATGATAATCATGAAATATTTATTGAATGATTTCTGTATGGGGAGTTCTTAGGTTAGTGGCTGCTACCTTCTCAAGTTTTTCTGTTTTCTTTCTCTTAGGTCAAAATGTGGTGAAAGAGATGAATTATCCCCAAAGAGAATTAAAGTGGAGGTACAATTATAAGTAATATTTTTTTACAATAGTCTTGTTTGTTTCTATTTTAAGATCTTTAATAATAAAATCTTGGTAATGTAGATAAAAAAGTTGGTCTCATAAACTAGTAAAAAATTTTCATAATTTTAAAAGCAGTGCTGTAGAATTATATTAATCAGACTGATCAATGGAAATTTGTACTAGAAAACTAAGTTACTAACAGTTTATCACAGTTTGATTTGCAAATTAGTGTTGTTTTATTGGGTTTTTTTTTTAAACAGATTTAAGACTCTTTATTGGTTAAACAGTTCCTTTTAGCATCTCATTAGTCCTGTCATCAGAAACACTCACAAGAACTTTAACTTTTTTTAGCTGTCTGAGGGAAATGACAGTTTAGTCACTATAGATCAGGGAAACTTTACTGTAACTAAGGTCTCTTTGGGGACCATGGTTGAGACTGCTCAGATTTTAGGTTTACAAGTGGTAAGGTAGGAGTTGAGGAAGAAGGCTACATTGCTCAGGGCTCTCAGCACTGCGATAGTTTCAGACCTGCTGTCTCTTTTGAACACTCTTGAAATGTCCAGTCTGAGGGCTGGGAAGATAACTCAGTGGACTAAGTGCAGCACAAGGTCCTGAGTTCGATCCCTGGAACAACCTAAATAAATAAAATTTTAAAAGATGTCTGAGGCAAGGTGGAAATTTGAAGTCAGGTGGCTCCTTTCTCCCTTGGCAGTGCATGAGGGTTGGTACTCAGCCTCCTCATTACATAATTAAGTCACAGCAAATAAGTCATGATTAACTACCCTAAATGTCCATCACTATATCGTGGTTACTGTGTACATGTTTGTATGTGATAATCATTTCCTCAAACTAAAGCCACAGTTCTCACTTTTGAACTCTTTTTGCATTCTCTGAGAACAGTGATTTTTTTTTCTTTTATATATTTGGTAAGGGTCTCACTACACAACTCAGGTTCATAGTGATCCTCCTGTTTTCACCCTCCCCAGTGCTGGGATTAGAGGTGTGCACCGCCACGCCTAGTCTCTGGCTCAGCATGCCCAGGGGCATGGCCTAACTAGCAAGAGTTTTATCTTATTATCCAATGCTGGGTAAGAGAAGAATATGAGAATTTAGCTGTTCATAGCTTGCTGCTGCTCAAGGGGAAAGCAGCTGAACATGGAATTGTTGTGGCCCAAGACATCAGAGGAGTTAAAGGAAACAAATTACAACTTGTACCCAGTGGCCTGGAGGAACCCATGAGCTGCTAGCCAGCAATCCACATCTGTTTTTCACTAGTGGCCCTCGGTAAGATCATGTCAGGTTCCTCTCATTTAAGTTGCACTCTCCCTTTTTGTCCTGATGAAACATGGAGATTGTTGTCAGGGATAGTTTGAAAACTGTCATTGTTTCATATTTGGCTGTATTGCCTTTTTGACCCTCTCATAGCTCTGATCTGAACTTTAAGAAGATTGTTTCTTGAAACCATTATAGCATTTTTAGTTTCTTATTACAGGCCTAGAGTATTGAGTTATAACATTAGATACGAGTTATAGATCATGAATTATATAACAGTAGAAGTGAGTCTTATCTTCTACTCCAGACCGTTCAGTTCTGTGTAATCATTGCTTTTCCGAGTTCTCAAAGCCACTTGAACAGCTGTGGATCCAAAATTAAAATAATCAGTGTTTCTTTTTCTTCTAAACTTGTCTAAGTAAAACAAGTGTCTCATCAGCCTCACACTTCTTTAACAGTAGTAGTGTCTCAGTACTCCACTGCTTAAAGCTCGTTGAATTTGGCCCTTGATGCATTATTTTTTTATTTTTTGGCAGAACCAGGGATTGAACTTAGGCCCTTGCGCTTGCTGGCGGAGCGCTTATTCCCCTGAGCCATCTCCCGGCCCACTTGATGCATTTTGCTGTGAAATCTTTGTTGTGATATTTATCATTTCTTAGGGCTTGACGGACAAGTGAGAACTTCTCAGTTTGGAGACTCACTGCCCTTTCTAGCCAAAACCATTTGTTTGGTACAGTACTTAGCATTTTTTGAACATTTTGAGCCTCCTAGAAGTACTTAACAACTGCCACAGCATCACTGTAGCTTTGTAGACAACAAACTCTTGATTTTTGTTTCACCATATAGAAATATTAGCTTTGAATTTAAAATAGTGATTTACTTTTTAATGTTGGTTTTAAATTTTGTTTTTGCTTAGTTCTTAGTAAAGTACTTACGTATTGCAAGACATGAATATCTCTTCAATGTATATGTGTATAGGTATGTAGTTTAACTTTTTGAAAAATAGTCTTTGTATAAATCCTAGTCTAAATTTGTTTTGTTTTGTTTTGTTTTTGTATTTTAGGAAAGGGTCTACAGGGTATTCAGGGTCTCAGTACTTGATCAGACTCTTAGGGATTCTCCTGTTTATAGCCTACCAAGTGCTGGGATTAAAGGCACGTGCCACCATGCCCAGTCTCAATTGTCATCTCAGCATACTCTGAGGGCAGGGCCGGCCCAAGTGCCTGCTTGTAGGCGCTTTAATCAGCTGAGCTATTTGGCTAGTCCTTACCCTAAATTCTGTTAGGGTGTACTTAAGTAAAATTTTAGATACTAGAGCTGTTCTTTTGGTTCTGAAAGCTGACACTGAGGTAACTATTATTGGCTCTAAAGGGATTTTATTCCTTTAACACATTCCTGCCAGGTTGACCCACTAATGGTACCTGCATGTGTCCCTTCGGGTGGTTTGCACCACCCATACCTCCCAGTGAGACTGTCGTCCCATGCCACCTGATGGGACAGTCAGGTATGTACCACTGGTGGTTCAGGTCCTCCTGGCATGGAGGCCCTGGAATTACAGCCTAATTGGAAGGTGTTAAGACTCCACATATTAGCGCTTTGTTTATGTCTGCCCCCTGTGTGGCCACTGGACGAAGGGAGACTTTTGGGTGGGGGCTTGTACTAGGCAGAGCATCATTTGAGGTAGGATTTTAAAGGCGAGCAGAATTTCAAAAGGTAGGGATGCGGAGTGGGCATTAGGGTGGGGTTACAAATGTGGAGTAGTATGGGCAAAGGCAGGCAAGAATGCTGAACGTGACTGGAGAGCAGTAAGCAGAGTCATTTGTCTACAGATGTGACTACACAGCAGGCTTCACAGGCAGAGCTGGGAAGATTTTAGAGGTTTCTGAACATGCATCTTTAACTCTTCATTTAATATTTCTTTATGATTCTTAACATATTATTCTTTAAGGAAAGATGTAAACTTGTAACTCACTCTTAGTTACTAGGCTCAAGTTAGTGAGATGATTTCTTCCTCTTTCCTTTCATCTTTATTTTTTTAAAAGTCTGTTACAGCAGCCAGTGAACATCCTTGCCAAGTTACATAGTATGATGCCTGGTAGGTAGGACAGAAAGCATATCAAGATAATTTGACATGTAAGGAAAGAGGAATATCCTCTTATTTGACATTATCAGTACAATAGAGTATACTAATAAAAGTGTACTTTGTTCAAGCTCAGTAAGCTCTTTTCTCCATGCTCAATACTGTATTTCCCTGATCTATACATGAAGAGTTGGATGGAATAAAGTTTTAAAATACTTGTCTGATTTTTCTCCCTGGAAAGCAATATGCATGCAAGTGGTTCTGGCAAAAAGATAGTTACGCTGCTACTCATTGTTTTTTAAATATTAGTAAACATTGCATAGACGTTCTCAAAAGAATCTGTTGTCCTTAAGTAATGGTCATTCTTACAGGGTATATTAGACATAAAATCAGAGATTTTGAAATTCATTCCATTAATTCCTACAGTACATGATAGCCGCAGACAAAGAAAAGCCTGCTAGCTTGGGTAGGCCTTAGGGAAACCCCCAGCTGGAGAGAACTTCTAGTGGAAACACCTTTAACTCTGTATGTTAGTTAAGACCTGGGAACAGTTCTGCCCGATCACATGAAGAGTTTGAGTCCAGCTTTCAGGGAGAGCCTTCTTTCCTAATCAAGGTCTCCAAATCTTTTAGCTGTGCAGCAATGACTTTATTGACTGTTATGTGCCTATCACTGGTAGGTTGTGGCCCTATTATGAATTGCTGAATTATTATGATGGTCATCTAATATGGCTGAAGCCCTTAAAACAACAGCTTATCTTCCCAGAGACCACCTCCCCCTTCTTCTCCGACTCAGCCCAGGGTGCGGTTTCCTTTTACTTTTTCCACACCTCCGGGAAGACTCCAATCAGCCCCTTAGATAATTCTAAATATCCCCCTCAAACTCCACTGCTAACAAAAGACCATAAAAACCCCAGCTTTCTTTGTCTCAGGCCAGAGGATCTACCTGACCCATCTGCCCTTGATCCTCTCTGTCTTTGAAGTTAATAAAGGCTTCTTTTATCTTTCCTGTCTTTTTAGTGTGCCTCTGAAAAACCTAGCAGTCACTTCTAGGCATTTTGAGTTCATTATCACAGACCTGGTTCTACAATATTTAGAAGCATTATGATTTACATTTTATAGCCAAGGTAGACAGAAAGGCCCAGTAACTTGTTGAAGTTGCCACATTGCTGTCCAGTCCCAGGCCAGGATTTCCAGTGTGTGAGTCACTTCTAAACTTCAGACCAGTACCACCCTTCTGGCCGCTGATGAGTATTCACCAACAACCTTAGTTGTGAAGAAAACACTGTTGGTGCTGTACCTTTCTTCCTCTGCGTGGGGCACAAAGGGCAAAGGATGCCCAGGACTGTGGTCTTGAGGAAGGGTAAGAGTGGCAGCTATTTTCCAATCCAAAGAAGCTAGTAAACACCTGTAAGTTTTGAGTAGAGAATTTAAGTGTGAATTGCAAAGTGTATTTATATGTTATATTATTAGTAATATGCTAATTGTTTATAATGAGTAAAAATAGAGTTCTGGGAAGGTAGAATAAATTAAGAAAAATTAGTGTGATGTATTTATACCTGTCTGTGACAGGATATATTTAAGAGGGTTTGACAGCTCTTTCAAGGAGATGAAAAACAAAGAGCCAAAAGACATTAATGAAAAGTAGATTCCATTGGCTTAAACCCTATTATAACCTCCAGTGTTACAAGGAACATCTGTTGCTGCTTGTGACTCGTGTGTAAGTTTCTTTCACTCTGAATTTGCTGGCAGTGAGGCAGAGGTAGATGACAGCTTTCTTATCCTGTGAGGTTGGGGCTGCAAAGCAGGTAGAGACAACTGGGTGACAGAGGAGAAATGTAATAGAGCTCAGAAAGCCGGGGGACTAGAGTGTGAAGAAAGACATAGAGGAAACATCTGCTAGCAGTTCCAGTGGGGTGGGAGTATGGTTTGAGCAAGAGGGAGGAAAGAGGGTCAGAGTATCCACCTACGCTGTTGCTGAGCTTGTTGAAGAGAAACCTGGGCTAATCTGATGTGGACTGGTCCCTTCTGGCTCAGAAAAACAGAAGCGTTACACTCTACTATTCATATAGAAAGTGGGAGTAGAAAAAAGGAAAATGCACAGGTGGGGTTGAGAACATCTGCTACAACAAGTCATTTAAAGACAGCTAAACAGTGCCTTTAAAGCAGCTTGCTGGTGTTTAGCAAAAAAGATGCGGGGAGTGGGGGAGGAGATCAGTGGATGAGAACAATGAGGTCACGATCAGTATCCCGCCCCACAGCTTTCGTTTTCGTAGTGTGCAAACCCAGAGTCTCGTCAGCAAGGGAACACTGTGATTAATGGCCACAGCCAAGAATATGGCACAGAGATAAATTGCTCATAGCCTGGTATTGCTGGTGTTAACAGACAGAGCTTAAGAGACGCATAGCAGAAGTCCTGCATCAGACTGAATGTGAAAGAAACCAGTTTCTGGGAATGTTCTCACTTTTTTTTTATTTTGGATAGCTTATACCTGTTTTGTGTCTCACGGGGTGATAGCTACTTTGATAGGTGTTTTCAGGTGAACAGTGCAGCAGAGAAACAGGCAGAAGGAAAAAGGGAAAGGGCTTTATTATCTTTGTGGATGCAGGAGAGAATGTGGGGAAGAGGAATTTTCCCTCTCTCCATTGGAGCCAAGGGACGCTGAGGCTTTTATGGCTTTCTGCCAAGGGTGGGTTTGGAGGAGGGAGCCGACTGGGGGTCTTCCCTGAGGTGGTGGGAAGGGTGGAAGTCTTGGCTACGTTGCAGAAGGGGGAGGTGGTCTTGGGAAGATGGGCTTTGTTTTAAGGGCATTGGCCATATTAGGTGACCACCATAATGATTTTAGTAATTCATATTAGGGCGAGACCCTATCATACTTGATCTTAGTTTTCCCATCCTCAGTGAGCTATGGAGACGGGGAGAAAAATAAAGATGACTGCTGTACTCAGTTGCGGAAAGAAACCAAATTTCTTGGTTATCATTGTTTATTACTTATTGTAAGCTCTAATTTATCCTAATTAATAATCCAGAATAAATTTTGACACACAGAGTTGGAAGTTCTCACCATGCAGTGTTTCCATGGGTGAATAATCCTATTGGTGGTGACACCAGATATTTCTATGACATGATTTACCATTTGTATTGCTTTCCTTTTAAGCCCACAAATCTCTTCTAGGCAGATGAAATGTAGTATAATCCCCATTTAAAAATTGGGAACACTGGAAATAATGAGGTTAACTTTCTTTCCCAAGACCATAGAACTGGTTCCTAACATAAGCAGACTAACAAACTCCTTCACAACAGTACTGAGAAGTTGAGACGCGCTTGGGTTCTCACTGAACTTGTCCATTCAGAGCTCCCCGATGAGCCAGTAACTCTAGTCTGGGCCTCCAGCCCTGACTTTACACCTAGCTCCAAACTCAGGTACCCTCTTACCTGACCTGGTACCCAGAGTCTCACCGGCCTGTGTGCTCAACATGTCCAGGAGCAAGGTCGTCAGTGTTTGGGCCCCTCCCCAACACTGGCTCATACTTCCATATTATAGCAGGTGTCCCCCCCGAAATTCCTGGGTGCCCAGGCTTGGGAGTTCTTTTCATTTCTCTGTTACGTCTGTATCTGTCGAGGACAGATCCACCATTCTCCTTTACCACAGCTCTTTAACCTATCTCTTTGTTGCCACCATATACCCCCATCATGTTCAGATTGGCCTTTCTGGAATACAGATCTGGTCTGTGTCTTTTCTGAGACCTTTATAGCTCCATTTGAATGTAAGATAAAACCTAAAATCCTTCATATAGTCTGAGATCTCACAAAGCCTGGGCTTGTGTTTTGAATTTTTCTACTCATTTCCTCTTTGGAAGTCCATAGTATTCCCTATTTAATATCTATTGTTTTGTAGCCTGGGGAATGGAGCCTGTTCTTTTTGCTCCAGGCCCTTCTGTCAGCCTCCTTTGTGTAAGGAAACAGTATTTCTCCACCTCCCAGGACTTCCTGCCCACTAGGCTTTGCTGTGTCCTGGGTGCCTTGTCTGTTGCCCTCGCTGGTCTGCATTTACCGTGACCACAGAAGGCGTGTCGTTTGTTTCCCTTTCATCACCATGTGGATAAGTGTGTGAAGCAGTTAGGTGACATTTTTGTTGAATGAATAAACACATTTCCAGATTTCCGATGTGCTTTTCACTAAGACAGTTTCCCACTAATATACTCATTATTCTTTTGATTTATTTAATGTTCAGTATCTGGGGCCGGGGAGATGGCTCAGTGCAATAAGCGCTTCCCTGACAAGCGCAAGGGCCTGAGTTCAATCCCCAGTTCCGCAAAAAAAAAAAAAAAGAGTATCTGAGTATCTAGTTCCTACTCTGTCTGAATATTCATACTATGTAAGTATCCCTGAAATTTATCCTTTTCCTTTGTCTGATAAGCTGCTTATCACTTCCTGCTTTATGCTTGATTAAATCTGGTAGATTTGGATTCAGATATTCAGTATTAGTAACATTTATTGGGTAATTTCTGCATGCTAAAAACTATGCTAAGTATTTTTTATGATATGATGCTTTTACATTCCTAAACTGATTCTGTAAGTTACCTGTGTACAGTTGTGCCCCTTTTACAGAAAACAGGTAAAAGTAGTAGAATTGGGTTTCAAATTAAGTGTAAGTAATAGTGTTGAAGCCAGTTCTTATGAAAGACAGACTCTACGAAAAATGCCTGTTTCATGAAGTAGTTACTGTAGTCCTGTACATTGAGCATGGGCTTGGAAGCCACTGTCTGTAGTTGCGAAATGACAGAAAGAGTGGAAACTAAGAGTTGTTTCTGAAGAGGAGGAATGAGAGAATACATGTAAAATGCAGAATTGCCTCTGGTGACCCATGCCTGTGACTCCAGCACTCTGGAGGGTGGCTGCAGAGAGATCACAAGTTTGAGCCAAGCCTGAGCAAGTTAACTCGGTGAGAGCCTGCCTCTAAAATAAAGAAAGGGCTATAGATACAGCTTGTTGTAAAAGCCCATGGGCTAGTGTGGTTAGCTGAAATATTGTGTAACCACTGACAGTGATCAAGTTGCTTTCCACTATAAAACATGAGGAAGATTGTATTTTTCATTATTTTTATTTATGTTTTTACAGAAGTTAGTGTAGAACATAAAATATTTGTACCACAAGAGATTGAAAGGAAATTTTATATATTAAAATCTTACCTGTGATTATTTAAATAGTGGGATAAAGGTGGTTTTCTTACTTATTTTCTGAGTTTTATGAACACAGGTATTCTC
The DNA here is from genome assembly GCF_000260255.1 of Octodon degus. Classification (NCBI taxonomy): domain Eukaryota; kingdom Metazoa; phylum Chordata; class Mammalia; order Rodentia; family Octodontidae; genus Octodon; species Octodon degus. The sequence goes on along the minus strand of NW_004524601.1, from coordinate 9,689,344 downwards.
TCTTTTGCAAACTAAATATTAAGAACTCATTCTTTGACTCCCAGGATGGCTTTCCAGACTTCCAGGATTCCATGCAAACACTCTTCCAGCAGGCAAGAGCGAAGAGTGAAGAACTCGCAGCTCTTAGTTCACAGGTAACAAGCTAGCAGCTATTACCTTATACAATCTGTAAGTTAAAACGTAAGTAACTGCTTCACCCAGTTTCAGGTTTAGAATTTTGAGAACTGTATTTATTTCTGGTTGTTTTAAAAATGTCCTGTGACCCACAGCTGAGTCAGCGTGGTAGCATGAACGAGTTGGTTTGGTTTGGTTCATGAATGGAATCTGATCGGTGGTCCTTATTTGTTCTTTATAGTTTGGCAGACAGGAAGGAGCAGTACTATCAGGAGAGCAGCCATGTTGGCTGTGCCTGTGCATAATAATAGAACTCGGAGGTCAGATATACTGGTTCTCAATAAAATACGAATACACTGTACGTATTCATTTATTTAAATTTATATGTACTGAAAAATTGTTGATATGTACTTTCAAGTACTTTGCCATTAAATTATCTGTGTATGAACACTGAAACATTTAAAAAGTCCTTTCTGCAAACATTTTCTTTTGGAAAGCACTGAAAGTTTCATTTCTATTGATTCTTCCTAGTGACTTGCTTTTATTCAAATTTATTTATTTTTATTTTTTATTTTTTTTCAAAGTTTTATTGATAAACAGCACTGAGACAGTTTCAAATCAAATCGGAAGTTTTATTCAAATTTAGTACTGCAAAGTTTATGAAAACTACTTTTCCCCCCCAGAAGTGCTTAACTGAAATGTTATCAGTTAACTAGTTACAAGTTCAAATGAAGTAAATTTAGGGTTACTTTTGATTTGGTTTATGTATATCTAGAAAAATAGCACGAGCATTTATCTTATGTATTCAGTGAGTTAAGACATTACCTGTTGGTTTGTAATATTGTGATTCATGACGTCTTGTACCAATTTCATGTAGCAGCTTTTATGCACCACTCTTACGTAACAGCAGTGATCATATCTTTGCATTTTAACTATTATCTCCTGGCAAAATACCATGGGTACACTGCTTTGAATATTACAGACCAGTAATTTAGAGTAGTGCATAGACCTTTATTTATATGTCACCTCACTACTTATTTTAAAATATGCCCTTTCTGATTGGTTGGAAAATACCACGGTTTCGTTCTGCAATGCAGACAAAGATCCCCTTTGGCATTGATGTTTTTCTGCATAATTTGTATTGTTTAATTTTAGTAGGAGATGTGTTTGTCTTCTTCTTCTAGACAACTATTTTACACCTTATTCCTTCCCAAACATACTGTCATCCTATCAGAGCCTGTGTGGTGCCAAATTCTAAAATAAAAATGCCAAGATTTCACCCGTGTGTTAGAAACAGTTCATAGCAGATGTTGCTGTTTCTCTTAGGTTCCTTTTTAAAATCCTTTAAAGCTCACGATACCTTGGCAAACACAGCTAAGGTTCCATTGCCTTTGAGCTGGGATGGAATATGCTTCATCGTATTGAGAAGAAACCTTTTTCTTTTGTACAGAATCCAGCATTTTCTGTTTTAACATGATACAGACCTTTATTCATATTTATAGAACCAGATATACCACATGAAATGTGAACTAATTTTAATGAATACTAAATATATTTACTAGAGTCTGAAATTGGCATCTTTAAACCATTTAAAATGTAGAATGTTTTATAGTTACTGATTTTATTTTTGCTTTACTTACCAGCCTGAAAAGGTGATGGCAAAGCAGATGGAGTTCCTGTGCGCGCAAGCTGGCTACGAGAGACTGCAGCACGCAGAGAGGAGGCTGTCTGCCGGGCTGTACCGGCAGGGCTCCGAGGAGCACAGCCCCAACGGGCTGCCTGCGGAGAGCTCCGAAGGCCCAGGTAGCTTGCAGGCCTGTGCCCCTCGGCGCCTTCCAGAGAGAAATGGAAAGGATTGCTAACTTTTAAATCTTGATCTTTTGTAGACATTTTAAGTTCTCTGAAAATTAATTTTAAATTGCTTCCTTTCTTAAGAAAAGGAAAGAATACATCCTGAAAATTCTAATATGTAAACCTTATAATGTTATTATTCCTATTCCTATACAGTAGTTGGCACATGAGCTGGAATGGTGGTACAGTGTGAGTCGGACAGGTCATTCTGTGTGTGTGTGTGTAGATTGAACCCAGGGTCTAAACATAGGAGAGGTAGGTGTTTTAGCCACTAAGCTATACCTCCAGTCCTGGTCCTTTTTTTATGGTGGGGGCAGTACTTGGAATTGAACTCAGGACCTTGCACTCGTCAGGCAAACAGGGTGCTGCTGAGCTGTATCCCTCACCCTCCCTGGTCATTTTAAAGAGATCAAACCTTCATATTTCTTATAAACTTCAAAAATAACCTTATCTAGTGAGACCCTGTAGACCTTATAGACCCTGTAGACCTTGTACTAAGTACATTTTTAAAAAGTCATATCTGAAAAAAAAATATCTGAAATTTGTAATTGTCATTTCTGTAGAGAATATTATACTTGCTCCTAATTATGACAAAGCTTCCAAACTCAGGTTCAGAAAGCTGTGTTATTTTATGACTATTTTCACTATTTGGAAAATTACTTTTCTCATGTCTTCACATAAAGAAAATGTGAAATCCTCCTTCCCCCTTGTCCAGCACATGTGATGGTTCAGGAGTGTCTCTGGGTGCAGGTGCTCACTGGCCCTGCGGGCGCAGCAGGGAGTGACGCACGCCTGCCCAGCAGAGCTCACGCACTCGCAAGGGTGGGCAGCGGCAGGGGTGGGCAGCGGCAGGGGTGTGCCTGTGGCCTCCAGCCTCAGACGGTGACTCAGTATGTGGCAAAAACAGGAAGTTCACCCTGTCTTTTTATATAATTCCCGTGTGTTGATACAGAATGGCTACTGTTGTCAGGAAGGCTTCCTTCTAAGCCAGAATACCATCATAGCAAGGGTTCTCCAGCACAGAGTGTAGCACTAACCTTGTCAGCACACCAGAGGACTGGAGGAGGAGAAGATTGTTCCTTTTTAAAATAGTATGGGAGCTTTTTGGTTGAGGTCTTGTTTAACTTCTCCAGTCACCTTTTACAGTTGAGAAGTGAAGGCAATTATGATAGTTTTGTTGACTCTGGACTTCAGGATAACTTAGTGTGGGGTAGCAGCTTGCTCATTTGATAGATTTGGGTACGTGACAGGTAAGATGATTTTGTGTACAAGGCATTGTTACTGTATCTGCGCTTTTTTTTTTATAGGTTTTGGTTTAAGTTTTTTTTTTTTTTTTTTTTAATCTGTAATTGGCTTGAAGCTATCTCTCTCTGCCTAGTATTTGTTACTGTACCGTTAATGACATACATGCCTTGGTGAAATAGTTGTCCTAGTAAGAAAATGCCTGGAGAGAAAATGTACCGTACCTTGAAGTTGGAATGCTTATTAGAATTCTCTTTTGTTTAGTTTATTTTTAACTGTAAAAATGTCCAAGTAGAATTAGGTATCTTGGAAGTATTGTAAAATGACTTGCCATTTTCCTCCTAAATTATTATTTTAAAAGGGTTTGTTCTCACTGTTACTTAAATTCTTCAGTGCCTGTTGACTTCATTTTTTTTTTCCCCCAAAGAAATGTTCAGGCAATTTGTGAAAACATTCTAAAGAGAAGTTCTAGTGTGTTTTTAGTATTATTCATACGTATTTTTTTCTTTTTCACCAGGAGAAAGACCTTTGAATCTCCGAATACCTAATTTACCAAACAGGCAGCCTCATCATTTTATGGTGGATGGGGAGCTGAGTAGACTTTACTCTGGTGAGGCCAAGTCTCACTCATCAGGTGAGACTGTGTGTATGAGCAGAGTGAAATTTGAAGAAAGCATCTTTCAGTTCTTTTCTCCTACTACTGCTGTCCCTTTTTGCTCCCAGGCCCCACCTATCATCAGAACAGTGTCACTAGCCAGCTCCTCCTCCCCCCTTGCGAATTACAGATTGCCTTAACATTGGCCAGTCTTTTTTATAACAAAGTGTGCCAGGGAGTGATAGGGAAAACTCAGAAGTTTGAGTTTATTTTCATTTGCTATTACTTGAATGGTGACTTTCAAACTGAATGCTGAGTGGCTGCTTTGCACTAGGCTGGTGTGCCCTTTCCTGGTAGTAACCTAATATAAAATTGGTGGACTTTATATTTGCTCTTATACTAAGAACATCTTGTGTAACAAAGTCTAAACTTTTGATGCAGATGTGTTTTGGCAGGGGTCATAGTCATATTCTAGAAGTAAGTTTCATAAAAAGAGACGCAGTTTCTAATTGGGTATTTATGTATTTTTTTCAAATTGAGTTAAGCAAAACATTAGATCAGCACCGTTCAAAAGAAAAAATTAGGCTCATATTGAAGTTAACTTAGGAGTTACTTAGTGTCAGTAATTTTATAGATGAGGAAGCCCAAGAACAGATAAACTATTAAAAACATTAGAATTAACCTTTATATGTGATAAAGTGAGTGATATAATTTACCAGAAAAAGAGTTAATAAGAGTATGTCTTTTTCTGTTTTTTGTTCAGACTTCAATTAGTAGATGCTGAGAAGTCCAAAGTTCTAAACAGTTAGTGCTATGACTTTCACTTGCTATTTCTTACTTACTTTTAGCTGATTTAAGACTGTCAAGGTTAAGAAATTGAAAATTACTCTAAAATAATGATGTATTTGTCTCGTTTTTTATAATATGAAAAAGTAATATATTTTTTTAAAGTTCTTTAAAAAGTAACACTAAAGCTTTCCACCAATGTAAATTTCTTTGATGTTTATAAAAGAATTCTGCAATTATGTTGCTTGTTTCTTTCTTTTTTTTTTTGGTGGAACCCAGGATTGAACTCAGGCCCTTGCGCTTGCCAGGGAAGCGCTTATTCCACTGAGCCATCTCCCCGGCCCCTTTGCTTGTTTCTTATCATATGAGCATAATTTGCACCTCTATTATGAAGTATGATCAAAATATCTAGTGAATATTTTTAAACTTAAAAAAAATTATAGTAAAAGACACATGGCTGTTAATCACGTTCAGAAGATTCCCCCTCACTTTGAACATACTTGGCCAGTTTCTGAAGCAGTCCTGGAAGTCCTTTTTCATGAGTGACTTTACAGAGTGTGATTAAAAAAAATACAGTAAGCACCACTGCAGAGGGCTATCCTAATGAAAAGGCTGGTACAAGCATGACCATCTGTCTTCACCCACAGCCTTCACTGGATGTGGCATAGTGTGACTTCTAGTTCATCCTCAAACTAAAGTGACCAGGAAATGCAAGGCACTCATGAAAGAAGACTTCTAGAATTGCTTCAGAAAGTGGCAAGGAGGATGGGATAGGTGTGTTTGAAGCAAGCAGGAGGATTTTGAAGGGAATTAATGGCCATATGTCTTTTACTATAACAGATTTAAATATTCACCATATTTTTCACCACACCTGGCACAAAGATACAGTTTAGATAGGGTTTTATAAAAGCAGAACAAAAGAATACCTCTTTTTTTTTTTTTTTTGGCGGAACCGAGGATTGAACTCAGGCCCTTGTGCTTGCCAGGCAAGTGCTTATTATACTGAGCCATCTCCCCGGCCCAAGAATACCTCTTAAAAAGCCTTTCGTTGAGCCAGGGAGATAGCTCAGTAGAATAAGTGCTTGCCTGGCAAATGCAGGGTCCTGAGTTCAATCCCCTTTTGACTACTTCTAAAAAAGTCAAGTAGAGCAATTCAGGCTCCATATAGTGCAAACAGTGGCCCAGATCTCAGCACTTATACTTGATTGAATAACCTTAATTTAATCACAGTTACTTAATTCTCCCTCCCTCATTGCTTCATCTGTAAGATGTTAATAATTTTTTACGTTTGTATGTAGTTAGGGTTAAATCGAATAGTGTATATAAACTATGACTGACAAGAGCTCAGTAAGTGGTAGCTTCTATTTTTTTTATTATGTACAATTTAAAATCCCTTTCTGTATTGAGAGACTGGATTCATAAACTGAGCTACTTAATTTCAAGTAAAGTATTTATAACTACTTTGGAGGAATCTATGTTTCTGTGTATGTGTGTCTGTCTGTATACGTATCTCCTGGTATGTTGTAGTGCTTCATATAATGATTACATTTGTATGAGGTTGAGATCACTAAGCACTTACAACTCTGTAGACGGATTTCTTATGAAAGTAGAGTCTTTGTTTTTTCCCTTAGTGTATCATAGCTAGAGGAACTTTTAAAAATAGTTCCATGCTTAAGGGGACTGGGGAGATAGCTCAGTAGAATAAGCAGTTGCCTGGTGGGCATGTGTTCAGTCCCCGGTTCCACCAAAAAAAAAAAAAAAGTCTATATAAAAATAGTTCCATGCTTAAACATCAAAGATACTTTCCTGTCTCATTTCTTCTTTTAAACAATAACAGTTCAATATATTTTTATTTTGTATTAAGCATTTTCTAAAAACAGTATTTTTATATATGTTCATTGTTTTGTGTTCATCTCATCAGTTGATTCTCATGATATTTTATGTAGTAATGTCATTTCATAGAGGAGGACACTAAGGCTTCGGAAAGACATGACTTGCTCAGAGATATATAGTTAATAACTGCCATTGTTGAAATTTAAATGCAAGTGTTAACCACAATTCTATAGACAGATTTTTATATACAACTTCAGAATTATTAAATAGTTGGGTTTTTTTTAAGTTTTGTAGTTCATTGATCTAAAATATCAACATATATCTGTTTTCTTTTTTATGCAGAGAGTCTTGGGATTTTAAAAGACTACCCTCACTCAGCTTTCACTTTGGAAAAGAAAGTCATCAAAACGGAGCCTGAGGACTCGAGATAGCTGGGTTCCTACACTCTTCTCTGGAAATGGCATCAGATTTAAGGATAATGCTCCATCGTAGAAATAAGCCTTAATAACCAGTGTTGCCTCATTCAGCTCAAACAGATTTCATAGCCAAAGCATAAGGACTTATTCATTAGTCTGTGGAAACCAAGAAGACAAAATAGCAGCCCCAAAGGAGAAAATCAAGAAAGTGCTGCAGCCTGTAACAAATACTGACCCATTCACATTCCTGTGTAAGTCGCTATATGTGGAAAGGCTTACAAGTTAATATTGTAAGCATTCATTATTTAAGAATGTAAGATGTATTTGTGTAATTTATAAACTTAAAATCTAGATGTCCAGACCTGTTTGGTTGGTCTAGTGGATGTGGATACAGTTTATTTTACTTGAAATTTTTGTTGTCTACTTTAAGTGTATTTAGCGTAAATATTATTATACGTCAGAGTTTAGGATCTTTGCAGTCAAAAAAGAAAGTTTAAGTGACGTTGTTATTGGCAAGGTTGCAGTGACTAGAAAAATACTCAGTTTAAGCTAAGGAAAATATTTTGTGTTTAATATTTGATAAAACTGATTTTGTTTAATAGGAAATGGGTGGCATTTATTCAGTAATGTAGTTTTCACTGGTTTAATTAGTGCACATTTATACAATGTTGAAGGAAAGATAAAAAAGAGAATAGAAAATACATCTTACTTAGTTGACCCAGATTGGACTCTATTATAGCTGCTTATGGTGCAACAAAGAGAAGGCTACTACTTGGACAGAGAACTTGAAACAAATGCCTCGATTTAATGTTGGTATTTCAGAATGTGCTAAATAGATTAAGACATAGTATGTTAACTTTAAATGTGACAAAGACGGTAACGTCACAAAGCTATAAGAGATTCTGTGTTCTGTATCCAGCAGTCCTCCCTGTGCAGGAGCCGCAGAGACACAGTAGCTCCTGCAGGACATCTGCTGCCAGGACGTCACAGGTGTGCACTTCCCCTTGTCCGTGTGGCAGACATGGTTTCATGGAACTTCAGTTAACAGCTATAGCTCAATATTTATTTATAATTTCATTTTTTTATACCTCCCAGGTTTTTGAATGTTTTTTTTCTATAAAATGTATTCAATTTGGCAGTATGTGTTAAATTTCCCCTGGTCAATTAGTGAAGTATGTGCATATATATTTTTTCTATATATATATATGAAGATATAGATAGATGTTAATATACTGACATAATTATGAGAATTTCACATTTGAATTCATAGTGGTACAAAAACAAATCCAACATCTGCCAATATACACCTTTCTCCTGCTGGTTTAAGAAAAGATATTTGACAGTTTACGTAATTCCTACGGATCTACCTAACCACTTATTGCCAAGAAGAGTGTATAAGTGTGTGTATGTCTTTAGTTCTGCTTCAGATCATAACTGGGTAATAAATACTAAGTCATAATGTGTTATATTGAAATTCATCAACCCACTGTTAAATGTCTGCTCTGTGGTCTCTGATCACTGTCACATATATACTTGCTTTTTCATTTTGGTACATAGGAGAGCTTTACAGTAGAAACACCAGTAAACAACTTTTATACTATTAAAAGGCGTTTTTCTCTTGCTGAACGTTTTAATTGTACCATAGCATTTTTCCCACTGAAGAAGTTTCTTGTGAACTTTGCGACTTTGTTGCTAGCTTAAAGTTAATTATTGTGGTTGTATCATTCACTGTATGTAAAGTGTAGTATGCGTACGATTTAAATAGAATGTTGTTTTTTAATATTAGCCATAGCACTGGTTAGTATCTCAGTAGTTTCATGAAACGTTTTCTGTATTCTAATCTATTTTGAGAAATTTTGTGGTCTTTTTTTTAAATTGTGTCTTATAGTTCAAGTTTGTAGATTTTAATAAGAAACAGTTTTTAAAGATGCAATAAACTTCCAACTACTATTTATCCATCTGTCACGGACCCACAAACTGCATCTTTAAGTCATAAGTAAGTTTCCTTAAGTATCATACTTCTCTATCTTTCAAGCTTAGTGGTGAGGAAGCACAAGAAAAATTTCAGTAGAATACAGTTTTTATTTTGTAAACACTAATGTATTAAACTTGCTATACATTAAAGCAAATAATATATATTTTTATTTGAAATGTATATATGAATTGGATGCTATAACTAGTTGATGTTTTTCATTGTGTTAGAGGTATTTTCACTAAACAAGGTCAATTGGTTACCTCAGTATTCCAGCCAATATAGCCCAAGGGACCATTTCCCCGAGTCTGTTATACTTTATTGTGTGAAGTCTGCATTTTTGTGGCTCTCAAAGCTGTTGGTGAGGTGGGATGAGTGCACTTGCTTTCTGTGGCAATAAAGATTTTCTTTGCCTCACACATTTATGTTGATAGCACTTTCTGCAGTGGCTTTCCGTAGTGGGCCATAGCAGCCTACTCTGCCTTCTTCTGTATTTGACGGTTTGGGCTGGGGAGGAGCCTCGACACGGGAGCTTATGTCTTACCTGCGACTAAGGATGACCGGGAGCTCCCTTCGTATCTGAAGTTACTTGGCAAGTGGTCCTCAGTTGGCTGTTTGATTTGCTACAGAGAGAAGTTAGCTTACATTGTTCGAATTTACTCAAAATTTATAAAGACATCTTAAAACATCTCCATTGTTTCTAAATAAATAGGAACATTAGGATTTAACATTTATAATACGTGTCTCAGGTACTTTTCACTCATTGCTGGGGCAAAATACCTGACACCCAAAATTAAGGAAGGAAAGTTTATTTAGCACACAGTTAGTGGAGGTTTCAGGTCGTACTTGGCTGGCTCCAAAGCAAAGCGGCACATGGCAGAGGGCAGCCGTTCATGGTGGCAGAAAACAGCAAAGAGCAGAAGGAGGAGCCGCGGCTGCAGCAGCTGGCAAGCCTCTCCCACCTTCTTACATTATAAGCAGGCCATCCTGGCTTGGGAGTGGAGAACTCACACATGTCCATGCCCTCCTCTTGCATAGGATGAGGATGTTTACAAAATAAGAGCCCTGGCTCCTGCTGAGTCACTTAATTAAACTTTTAAACTGCTCAAGTTGACACAGTGTATCAGCCAGTACAATGCTATATCTATAGATGTGTGTTCTGATTCAGCCTTAGTATTACAGTGCAGGATAGGAGAGAAGAGTGCAAAAATGTAAGCTATGACTCTGCCCTTTGTGAACTTGGGGTCAAGTTGCCCATACAAAATACAAACTTCAGTGTTACAAAATGAGGACGAATAGGGACTGACATCTCAGTACATGCTGTGTCATATGGTCTTTGTGGGAGGGCACTTCACAAGGAGGGAAGCCCATTTAGTGAGAGGGACAGGAATTACCATGTGAGCTGGGTAGCAGGCCATAGAGGTGTAGCATATGTTGCTTTGAGCCCGCCTTTAGAAAAAAATTTTCTCATGTCCTTAGTTAATAAAACAACCTAAGTAGAAGCTGTAGAGTTGGATGACTGTGAGGCCCCTAGCACCTGCTGTGCTTTACAATTACAGTTGACAATATCGAAGGCTCGTGACTAGTGTGCACGGGAGTTCCCAAGCATGTGGTTCCCTCACTCTGCTACTCAGATGCTCATGGATTATTGACGAGACACTGATTTTGCTTACACTTCCACCTCACATTGCATTGAGTCATCAAAAGAAAGTAAACCAACATGTTAAGTTAATGAAACCAAGAGCGCTGCCTCGTCTAGGAAACTGAATTCAAGAGTAAATGGCTGAAGTGAGAACTGAGTGCACAGTTTGGGTTTGGAGGAACTTGAAATATTTAGCCAAATATGATAGTTTCTGCTTAACTAAAAACCACCTGATGGTCTAGCTGCATGGGTGGCATTTTCAGGCAGTCCAAGCTAACTTGTTATCTGCAAGCTCCTCACAAATAAAATTCAAAAGTGGGCCTCCAAAGTTAATAAAATGATGTTCCAATACCTTCACATTTTTATTGGAGACAAATTAATCTCAAAAAAACTCAGTGTTAACTATAGCATCCATTTTAAAGACTTTTTTTCTGTATTTAGTACAGGGTCTACAGGTTCTTACTACACAGATCAGACTCATAGTGATCCTCCTGTTTTTTAGCCTCCCAAGCACTGGGATTATAGGCACGCAACACCATGCCCAGTTTCGATTGCTGTGTCAGCATGCCCCAGGGACGGGGACGGCATGGCCCAGCCTCTGTGTCGGCCTAAGCAGTGAAGACAATTGTTGTCTTCATGGAAATGAAGAAAGATATTAAATGCAGGGGCTAAGATTTTTCTGAGTATTTAGTAGTTAAATCTATAAAACTGCCAGGCCTGGTGGCATATGACTGTAGGCCCAGCACTTGAGATGCTGAGGCATGAGAATTGCTGTCAGTTCCAGGCCAGCATGAGCTACATAGTTCAAAACCAGGTTGAACTACATAGCAAAACTCTCTGTCTCTCAAAAAAAATTAAACTTATTCTTTGGCTTTTGTTTCTGTTGACCTATGAAAATGGAATTTTAAAAATGAAAGGTTTTATTTGGTCCAAAATTAAGTTCATAACCGACTCATTAAATTTCCAACCTCAGAAAAATCAGATTGCTTTTACTGTGTATGAAGTTTTAGCGAATTTTTAAAATGTTTCTTTTTTAATGTATTTGTCACAGGGTCTCACTACGCTGCTCAGACTTGTAGTGATTTCCTGTTTTCAGCCTCCCCAGTGCTGAAATTACAGGTGCGCACCACCACGTCTGGTCTAACAATCATTTTTTAAAGAACTATGAATAATGATTGGTCCTATCACAAAATTGGTTCATTCAGGTCCTTTATTCCTTCATATTCTTCCCATCCATGAGGGGCACACCGTGGTGCAGTATTTAGACAACATTGTGTTGCATTTTGGGTCTCCAGCCATGTCACCTTTTCTAGTCACAACTTCCAGGATTGTCACTGTGACAGCAAAGGGATTTTATTCTAAAGGATTACCCTGATAATGGTAAAGGCCTGATTCTACCAGTTCAGTTTCAACCAAAAGGAATTTTCATGACATTTTTGTAACAATTGGTTAGGACCTTCAAGGAGCACCAGAAATGAATCATAAAACACTGAATTTTAGTTTTTAGTTCAGTGTGCATATGAAATGCTTATAGTCATTTTACATTCTCTTTTAAATTTTAAAATATTTTGTTGACAAATTGAGAATGTTCCAGGGTACAAGATTGGATATAGGTATGCATTGTATACTGGTTACCACAAATTGAGACATTTCATTGAAAAATTGCCTCCTAATTTTGGTTGACTTCATAGTTAATGCACCATAATTACTTGCTTCATTAAACTTTCAGGAAGGTATTTAACATATTCTACTTATAGCATAGTTCTGTACTGGTGTAAATTGAAAGAAATCTAAAGAGCTACAATGATAAAATTCCAGAATTTTTTTCTTTACAGCTGTCATATACTTAAGCTTTTCATTGTACCGTCTCATAATCTCAAGACATAGAATTAGTTGAATGCTCCCATCAAAATGTATCACAAAATGCAGGTTCAGGTATGGCATTGCTTTCAGGTGGCCACGCCATCTAAATGTTACCAATCATAAACCCACAGATTTTCTCCCATCAGTTTAGGAAGCGGGGCGAATTTTGTGAGTGTCCTAATAGCCTGAACAGTAAGTAATGGTATAAATTAGAATGTGCTTCGTATTTACACATTCTGAAACCTTATGAGTCATCTTAGCATGAAAAATTTGCACCTCATAAATTTGTTTAAAGTACCGTGTTCAGCGCCCACACACAATCCTAAGCAAGCAAGGCCATTGTCTTAGAACTCTCACAGGCACCCGGTATTGGCAGGTCACTTAGGCTTGAGTGTGTAGGAAGATATTTCAGTAGTGCATACGTAGGTGGAATCTTACTGGTAACTGGCTCAGCAGCGGCGTTTTGCAATTTTCTGAGACTACCATATTCAAGTGTGAACTGTTAAACTGACATCTGGGGTCTACCTCCATACCCTGCCTGCTGTTATTCTTCCCAGAAAACAAAAGATTTCTTTGGTAGTGTGTTCTCACACTGTAAGCTGTCCAGAGTCTCATTATTTTAGGTAATGTTTTCCCTCAAATACATACCTGCCACGCTTGTGTTCCTAACAACACAGAAGGAGATTTTCCATGAAGTTAAAATTGGCTCATTCTTTTCCATTCTGAATTCAGTTGGTATTTCTATCATTCGATGATGCCCGCTTATTGATTGTGTGGCTTTCCTGTATGAACTAGCTCTCGAATTGCACCATTTCTTTTTTTTACTGAAGAGAAAGTAACGAAACTGTATAGTGAGATAGGTATATCACAGGTATAGCTAAGTACCTTACTCCCATTCTTAAAGGACAGTGTCTCAGTTCCTCTTCTTGTTGCTGGGACAGATACCTGATACCCAAAAGGAAGGAAGGAAAGGTTTATTTAGCTCACAGTTACTGGAGGCTTCGGGCCGTACTCAACTGGCTCCAAGGCAGAGCAGCACATGACAGAGCAACCTTTCATGGCAGTGGCAAAGAGCAAGAGAGCAAAGGGAGTGGCAGCAGCCCAGGCAGCTAGCTAGCAACTAATCCCTACTTACACTGTAATGCAAATTACCTGCCCCAGGGCAGGTGCGGCACCCATACCCGCAGTAATCAGTCACAGGCGTCAGAAGCCACCCCATGACTGCATGAGGCATTGGGGGGACACCTAGACACAAACCAGAACAGTTTCTACGTACAGGTGAAATAATTGGAGGTTACCTAATTTTATTCAAAGAACAATATTAATATATTTAACATTTGCAAGTGAGAAAAGAATCCCATTTCCTAAGATTTTAAGAATGTATATGATAGTTGGGTTGTAGGAGGTAAGTCACTTCTTTCTGTGGTCCCTTATTAAGACAGGAACTTGTCTTGGAAAGCCTTAACAGTCTTAACTCGCCAGTCACTGCAGGAGTGCCCTGTATCACATCCATGTTTCCCGCTACGAGGCAACAACTTTCCGTTTAATGCTCTCCAGCTTCTGGAGGTGAGCTCACCCCTGTTTGGTGGGGAAGAACACGGACATCTTTAGAGATCACCAATGATTATTACACTGCGAGTCAGTAGGAATGTAATGCTCATGCGATGCCGGAAGCCTGCATCGCATGGCCTGCTCATGCGATGCCGGAAGCCATGTACACCTGCCCTGCCCCACGGCCTCAAAACTGTGGGCTCTTAGCACTACATGCAGACCTTTCGCTCTCACAGGAAGTGCTTACACAAATAACGAGCGCATGTGAGAAGGATCATGCTGGTAACAGCGCTGATTACCTGCTTCATTGTTAGTGGCCTCAGTGCCCGCGGAGGCTCCCCGAGGAAAGGAAGTATGGAGCCATTCTGAAGGCCAGGACTGGAAGAAAGAAGCGAGAGCCTCACTCTTCTTGGATTGGCAGGTTGAAAAGGCCCATGTGTGGGAGAAACGAACAGAAAAACGAATGGGCTAGGGCAGAAAATTCAAACACAAATTTAACTAGAGATGAAACATTCTATATTAAATCCTTGGAAACTACAGTTTTCATTTAACTTGAGAGGCAGAAGTGTTTGTGGAGGGGAGTAAAACAGTACTGATCCAAATTACATCCTTCATATAAGGTGTTCCACGAAGCCCACAGGCTTGGTTCTGCCTGGCAAAGAGTGACAGGAAGGCTTACAAATGTTCAACCTTCAGGTAGTCACACTACATTTGAGTTAAAGATCAAGAGGAAGTAGAGCGAGGAACCTGCAATTGATCCAGCAGTTGATTGAGCATACATTTGTGAAACCAGCTGCCTAGAACTAGCCAGGTGCATTGTAAGAAATGGCAGATTCCAAGATCTTAAGACAGTGTCACTGCCCTGGAGGTGAACTCATAGTGCAGTAGAAGATACGGATGAAAATGTCCAGCTCCTGAGAAAGGAGCATACTGATCAGTTGGATGAAAATTATCCATGGCTTTGACCCTTGCAAAAGAGGACTGTAGCAACATATTCCATAGGAGAATTTCAGAAGGAAAGAATTGCTGGTCTGTATTTTGTTTGAGATGGCTCTGTTTTCAGGTTTTTGGACTATGTGAGCAGAGCTGCCTTCAGGCAGCAAGAAATAATGGGCAAATGAGAATGCCCAAGATCCAAGCTACAGTTGAGAATTTTTGAAAATTTGAAGTCATTTTCCTACAGAACATCAAAAGCCAAGTTATTGACAAACTGATAATCCCTAAGTAAACTTTAGCAAATCCTGAGATTAAGGGTTGAGGATTGTGTGTGTGCACTGTGTAGCGGGGTGGGGAGGGAGCGGCCAGTCTGAAAAGGAGACAGGTTTCAAGTGATGGTTCGTTCTACCTTCACTTGCACCTCCAAATTTCCTCCACAAACTTAATTGCAAAGAGAAATGTTAATTTTAAACTACTGTCCTTTCTTGCACTGAGTGAAGTATTCTGAACACCTTTATACTGTAGCTGGCAGGCTAATTATCGTAGCTGTGATCTAACATCCAGTTTAACAAATCAGCACATTTGGCATCTTTCTCATTATGAAAGGGAGAAGTATACTGAAAAACTGAGGAACTCATACCTAAAGAAGAGACTAGTTTCCATGTGACATTGCTGCTGTCCGTAATGAAGGAAAATCAAACTACTTTTAAGATTCAAGTTGCCTCTAGCTCCTTTATGTGGCCAGTGTGAGGGCGCAGGGACACGTGTGTCAGAGTTGAGACAGGTGACAAGGCTTGAGAGAAATTCAGAATCAAATGCAAACATTGTTCTTTGTCCGTTTCTTAAATTGGGAGCCTTTTTTTTTTTTTTTTTTTGTGGGGAGGATCATGAGAATTTTATTTTATTTTGGTACCAGGAATCGAACTCATGCCCTCACACCTGTCAGGCAGGTGCCATGCCACTGAGCTACATTTCCAGCAGAATTTTATTTCTTAAATAATTTAAATTTTCTTCCCTTTTTATTTTGTTTTTTTAATTTTTGATACAGGGTCTCGCAGCTCAGACTTGTATTGATCCTCCTAGTTCAGTCTCCCCAGGGCTAGGATTATAGGCGTGTGCCACCATGCCTGGTTTCAGGGCCGGCAGGGTGTGCCAGGGTTCCAGCATGTGCCGGGGATCAAACCTGGGTCCTTGCACTTGCCACACAGGCACTTAGACCACTGAGTTATCTCCCCAGCCCCTCGTTTATGTTTTAAAGACAGGATCTTGGTATATAGCCCAGGCTGGTTTTGAACTTCTCACAATCCTTAAAAGTTGCACAGTCCAACAAAAAATTACCATCATGAGTACTTTCAGGCACACATAAGGGTAAGGTGACTGTGAGAATAAATGAAGATATGAGTCTTGTGCCTGAGACACTCATAGACAAGAGCATTATTTTGAACAAATGCAAAAGCAAGAGAATTACAAACTACCCAATACCCAGACCGTTCGCTGCCTTGACTTGATTTCTGGATTACTAATGGGAGGCTGATTGAACTCCTCCTTTATAGACTACTATTTTTATTTTATTTCATTTTTTCCTCTTAGTACAGGGATACAGGGTCTACAGGGTCTCACTACGTAGATCAGACTCAGTAATCCTCCTGTATTCAGCCTCCCAAGCGCTGGGATTATAGGTGCATGCCACCACACCCAGACTACTTTTTTTAACTTAATAAAAGCAGCTTTTAAGATTCATTCTCTCAAAATCTCTCAGGACATGACTTTTGTTTGATAACAGGTGAGGCGTGTCCCTAGTGGCACTTGCAAGAGCCAGTGCCTCTTCTCACTGAAGGAACATAGGATGTTGAAATCATCCGCCTAGTTCCCAAGATGAATCCAGGTGCTGTTGTTGGGTGACTTTTTGTTACAAGTCTCACAGCTAACGGGTGACAGAGCCAGGGTGGGATCCCAGGTCCCTCTTTCCCTAGCAAAGAAAAACAAGGACAAAACCGAAGTTTTTATGCGAGTGGTTAAAAAAAACCAGAGACTGTGAACTCGAGTCCTGGCTCACCTACTGCTTACTTGGCCATCATGAACAAGTCAGTTTTTCTTTTTCTTTTTTCCCAACTTTTATTTTTTGTGGCCGGCTCAGCCTATCCTGGGAGCAGGGTTGGTGCAGCATGTGGTGCCAGGTATCAAACCACAGTCCCTGTGCTTGCCTAAGCTTGCCTAAGCAGGCACTTTAGACCGCTGAGCTGTCTCACCAGCCCAAACAAGTCAGTTCGTATCTCCATGTATAGCTGCTCGGAGAAGTGCACTGGACTAGTTCAGACCCACGTGCTGCACACGAAAGGGCTGAGGGTCACAAAGGCTCTGCTTTATAATTAGTTTTCTCTTTGGGTGATGAGACTTCTAATAAGATATTGGAGACTGCTGACCTTCAGGCTCAACTCAGAAGAGATGCTCCTCAAACCCCAGGCTGGTGCTGACCGTGGTGTGGAGGGTATGCAAGGACGCTTCAAGCTGCCACACCTTCCGGGAGATGAAACCTGTCCTGCCTGCCTCGTCGGACCCTGCGAGGCGAAGCCTATGGGTGGGTAAGTACCTGGTAGTATTTACTGGGGGGAAATTGGGGCATCTCTGACTTCTCTTCCAGTAAAGAACATGCTTTATTTTTCTACAATCTCACTTTAAGAGGGCTTTTACTCGAGCACAAAGAGCTTATTGTTCAGGGAGAAAGCACTGAAAAAGGTTCCAGACACCTGGGTTGCAGTCCTTGGCTCTGCCATTGCCTTAGAGACTGAGGGGCTCTCATCTCCGCTGTTCCTCAGTTTCCTCGTGTGCGGAAGTGCGCTGGGCGCTCTGGTCTCTCACCATGTTGAGTGCTGGCCGGGAGCACTGTGAAGGGTGTTGATCCTTTCCTTCCAATAATGCACCCACGCTTCAACCTCTGGGTAAATCGCAGTTAGTTCATAGGGGATTCTGTAAATTTATGAGTCACTCAGATTACGATGGATTCCGGGTTAATCACCTCGAAACTAGGTGATCTCTTCTAAATTTAACTGGACTGCTGTAAGAGACAAGCTGTCTCAGATTCTCTATTTTGAACAAAGATGACACTTTGTTTTCAGTTGCCTTCCCTTCCCCTCCCTGCCCCTGTACTTGGGATTGAACCCAGAGCCTTCATACTGAACTATATCCCCAGCCCCTTTTCAGAATTTGAGATATGATCTTAAGTCCCTGAGTTGCCCAGGCTGGGCTCAGGCTTGCAGGCCACCCGCGTCAGCCTCTGGCAGTGCTGGGATTCTAAGCAGGCACCGCTGCTCCCAGCTCCGTTAGCTTTTTCACTCATCCGGGTAACCTCTGAGGGCAAGAGCCTTCTGGGACAGTGCCAAGCGCAAGCTCTCTCCAGAAATAGTTGAAGTCTGTGAGGAAAGGGACTTTTTAGCCTCAACCTTATTTAGAACGAGAACTTCTGTCATGCCATACCGTAAGGGTAGATCATTTTGGCCTCTCATATCAAGGCCTACAATTAAAATACAATGCTACTTTGTAAAACAAATTTTTAAATCTCTGTTCAAATTAAAAAGCAAATTCAAGAAATTAAAGTACCCTTCTCTGCTCTGAAAAGATACATAGAAAGAAAAGAAATAAATTTAAGTTATCCAATGGGTGGCGGGCTAACTACACCTGTGATGGCAAGTCCTTTGGAGACGAGCGCCAGAACTACAGCCCCAAACCCACTCACTCATCACAAAGGGTCAGCCCTGCACTTAAACCTGAATCCTGAGGTTTTAGTTTCGAAAAAACTAACTCATATATTAGCGTCTTTTACTTCAGTAATCCGGGCATTTCTTAATCCAATAAAGCTGACATATCAGGAGCAATGATTTCACCAGAGTAGAGCACATTCAAATTAGTTAAAACAAAAGGAAGTTTCTGGAATGAATGGAAGGATATCTTAAGGGACATGAGGGTCCCAGCCTCTGGAGGAGCTGGCACCCAAGAAGCTGGGATATTCAGAAGCAATGGTTGTATTCCCATTTATTCTTTCTCTCCTCCCCCTTCTCCCTCCCCACCCCATTTCTCTCTGCTTCCCGCCTGTCCCTCTCCCTCCTTTCTCTCTCTGCTTCTCCCTTTCCCTCTCCCTCTCTTCCCCTCTCTCTGAGGCTCCCTGGTCTCTCATTCTTCCCATCTGCTCTGTCTGCTTCAAGCTGTTGGTGGCCTCCTGGCTCAGCCCATTAGCAACTTTTAACAATCTGCATAGTGGTTTACTCATTAGGCTCTATAGCAAGAAGTCATAGGTTCAAGTTCCAGGTCTGCCTTGAGGGCCAGGGAGATGGCTCAGTGGAATAAGTGCTGCCCTGGCAAGCACAAGGGCCTGAGTTCAATCCCTGGTTCTGAAAAAAAAAAATAAAAATAAAAAGAACAATCAGACCCTAACCAAGACTGACTGACCTTTCACAGCCCATTTCCAAGTTCCCTGCAGGGAGAATTTGATTTTTCCATCTTAAGGCGGGAACATGTTCCAGTGAACTGAGGGGAGTGGCGTCATATCCTTGCCTGCTTAGTAGGCGCCGTGGGGAAGCAAAATTCCAAGAAAAGGGGTTGCGTAGGTTTTCTCAATAGAAACTATCAAGGGAGAGTAAAAGTAATAGAGAAGTGACTTTTACCCCTAGTGTGCGGCGAACTTGCAGCTGGGCAAGGAAATGTATGGGGCACCATGGAGACGGGCGGGCTCGGAGTGCTGACCCTGTTCCCACGGCCTAGCGTCTTCCTGCTCCTGTTCACTCACTCACAGAAGAAGCCTTTATCTGGAAGAGACATCCGCTACCTGGCAACTACTCCTTCGCCTGGGAGGCCGAAGCAATCTGTTGTCGGATTTGCAGGTGGGGTGTAGCCAAGCCTGGAAGTTGCACCCTTTTCTGAGCTGTGCATCGCTAGAGAGTAACAGTAAACAACTCAGGCTTCTGTAATGAAGCTTGTTGGGTGGCTTAACTGCTTATTAAGGCAAGTCTGTGTAGCGTGCTTTTTAAGAGTGGAAAATGTAGCTTAGCTTTGAAACTATAAATCTGTATTAATTAGCACTATTTTGGTTGCTAAAACTACAAATTGAATTGAGCTAGCTTAAGAAAACTTACCAATTTATTTTAAGAATACAGTGATGTGTGAGGATATGAGGATACAGGGGCCATTCCATTGGCTGAGACAAGAGAACCTGAAAGCATCCGGAAGCCAGACCCCATCTTCCAGCTGGGTGCTCCGGGTGTCCCGGGAGTTCTCTTCTTCACCAGCTCTGCAAGTGGCTCTTACCTGCTCCTTGTTGCAGGGTGGGTGTGACTGCCAACTGCAAGTTGCAGGTTTACTGAACTAGGTGAATTCTTAAAATTGTGTGTGCACCTCTGTGTGTGTATGTGTGTGCGTGTGCGTGCGTGCACGCGTGCGTGTACGCATGTGTGTATGTGTGCAGACTTCTTTCTGCTCAACTGGAGCCATCCACACTGGCTTAAAACAGAGAAGGATGCTGCCAACCAGGATGCAAAAGTCAAGAAATGGCTGGTGCTTTTAGTTTTTATTTTTGTGGATTTACGATAGGGGCTCCTTTGTACGCACGTCTCGGCAGCCACAGCAGTTCTGCAAGCTGAAGCGTTTGGTGTAAATGCAGTAGGTTTTGTTGAGAGGAGGAAAAAAAGAACTATGAAAGCTGAACGGAAAGGCCTTAAGAGAAAAAGGCACGGGATTTCACTGCTAACAACACTTTAGAAAGGGAGGTGGGGGCGGGAGGAAAGCTGGGTTGGAGAAGTGAGTGCCGGAGGAGAGGGCCACGTAGCTCTAGGGACAGCAGAGCTGGGAAGAGACCTTGCTTATCAGGGCCAGGAGCTACCCTGCCTGTGAGCCTCAGACACCTGCAGAGTGAACAGCGCTTCCCTGGCGGTTTCTTCTGACCAAGAAGCCGAAGCGGTAGCTGGGTCTTGCTGCTTCCTTCTCCATCCCTTGCCAGCCACAGTGGATTGCTCTGACTCCACCAACAAAGCGGGGCTTCTTCGATCCAGATCCCTGGTGCCCCGCCCTGCTCTGTCCCTTGCAGACAACCAGCCTCTCCTACTGAGCAAGGCCTTCCTAACACTGTGTAAGCCGCCGGCCCTGACCACAGGGCAGCGTGGGGAGGAGTGGAAGCCACCCCTACCTTGGCTACTACGGACGTGGGCCTTGAAAGCTGCATGGATTGCTGCTGCTCCAAGTCCAGCCCCAGATAACCAGGAAGGGACCCTGAGAGCCTGGTTTCAGTGTCCCCCAGCTGCAGACAGTGAGCGGACACACACCCACCTTAGCGAGTAGGGGATTTTAGGAGGGAGCTTCCAGCGGTGGTGGTGGGGGCTCCTGTTGAAGCCTTTACACAGTTTTAATTCATAATGTCACATCATTGCACTTGTCCTAGCGTTCAGATTTACAGAATTTAATGTTATGAGCTATTATGTCACTGGAGATCAGGTTTCCATGCCACGGTTTCTTCAAGTTTAAAGGTGTTGATCTTACAGCTCTTCCTTGGAGATGTGATTCTCCTTCCCCATGTCTGAAGATAGTGAAGGAGTTAAAATTGGAGCACTCTGGCATACTATTTTGAGTTAAAAGCACTTGAAAGTGAGCAGGTGCAAGAAGTTCATTTTGACCTATTTTCTGTTTCTTAAATGCAAGAAATGAAATTCCCACAGGAAAGACGCTTTCCCTAAACTAGAGAGAAAAACAACATCTTAATCGAGGACTAGAAGGTGAAACCGAAACGATTCTGTTCAGACCTTGTTAAAATAATTTGTCTCTTAAGCCTCCCACATAATTTAGAAACTTCTTCAAAATGTACTGTTTTTGGTCCACTTCTGTCTAAAGTAGTCACTGGCTCTGTTGCTTTGGAACTTCACTTCTTTCTGAAGGCCCATGCTGTGGAAATCGTGCGGTCAACGAAGCATCTGTTTTGCCACCTCTGAGCTGTCCTAGCTATTCAGTTTTTAGGCCCAGCTGCAAAGAAACTCTAGAGGGAAGGGTGGTTCCTTCAGCAAGCTGACCCTGAAAAGTCAAACTCTCACCTCCCAACCACAGCCACCGCCCACCCCTGCTCTGCCCTCCCGTGTCCCCACACATATGCACACCGAGCGTGCTCGCTTCAGGTGAACCCAAGGGGTGAAGAGAACGCGTTATAGAGTAGACAGCTGAGGGAGGAGGCCGGATGACTGCCTGTTCCCCAAACACTTCGACAGGCGTGCATCCGCTGAAAGGGGCCGCACGGAGGTCAGGTAGGGCTGCTTCAGAAGCTCTATGACAGGCGTGACTGGGAACCTGGCCAGACACCCCAAGCCTGGAGCTGTGGACAGGACTCTAGGGGGCTTGCCACCAGGGGGCTTCATGAGGCAGGGATGAACAAAGCTGGAGCCCAAGTGACAGGTGTCAAGGAAAGGAAAAGCCAGGCGTGTGCCCCAGTACTGGCATTATCTCGGGAAGACTTGGGACCCACCTTGCCAAGAGGCTGAGGAAGATATCAGGGCCAATGGTCAGCAATGGGTAAGGTCCATAAAACCGTCTCCAGGTTTTAGGGGCCGGATTGTGTCCCCTCCCAAATCTATGTGATGACGTCCTCACTGCTCGGGCCTCAGGATGACCGTGCAGTGTTCCCTTTGTCGTGGTTCTGCTTCCCATGGTTCATGTAACCTATGTTCAACCATAGTTGGAAAATATTAAATGGGAAATGCCACAGATGCACAACTCATAAATTTTAAATAATTTATTACACTTTTATGATTGTTATGATTTTTTTCAACTTCTTACTGTAGTTAATATGTAAATTATAATTTATTATCAATATGTATAGGAAGAATCTAGTGTACATATTCACAGTATATTTATGCATGGATAGATTCAGGACTATCCATGATTTCAGATGTCTACTAAGGGTCTTGGATTGTGTCCCTGTTGGAAGAGGGGGGACTACTATATTTAAAGATAGGGTGTTAAATAGGCAGTTGATTCAAAATGAGATCCTTTATGCTGGGCTGTGATCCAGTAAGACAATGTCCTGATAAGAAGAGTGGGTGTGGATGTTGATGTTTATAAATAGAAGCAAGACACAAGGAGACGCCCACCTATGAGCCAAGGAAAGAGGACTTTCTCTCAGCCTCAGGTAGGACCAATGCAGCGTCCCCTTATCTCAGACTCCCATCTTCCAGAGCTGTGAGAAAATTCATTTCGTCAGGGGAAGCCCCCCAGGATGTGGTACTCTGTACAACAGCCCTGCAAACTAACACACCAGCCCCAGAGCGGTGCTTTCCAAAGAGACTGTCTTCACTTTCTGTAATACCAAGAGCTAGACATTCATTGGGCAAGAGCAGTGGTCCCATAGAACAGAGCTTTCACATTATCCATGCCAAGTTAAGAGCATCACTACAGAAGACAAAGCTGCTCCTTTAGCTCGGTGACCTCACAGGCAGAGAAGTGGCCATATTTTCAAGTGATTTTATAGATATATTCTCTGAAAAGGACTGACTGATTTTTGTTTGTACAGGATGGCTCATAAAAATGATTTTAAGTCCACAGCTGGCTTAAATGGAAATAACTCTTTGACTGTCTTGGGACTCCGAGCAGTGGGAACTTGGGTGAACATGGTGGAGCGAGTTGAGACCATCGTGCCAGCTAAGCAGTTGCTGTGTAATGGGCTCAATGGAAACCGTCCCCTCAGCTGGAGTTGGAGAGCTGCAGTGCCGCCCAGCGTGCCTGCCGCGTCTTGCCCAGGACTCGTGTAGCCGCACACCTGCAGTGCAAGCTGGGTGCCAACCGTGAGACAAGCTGAGAGTGATCCAAGACCTCAGTCGGCTAAGTTGAGGACACAGAAAAGAGCGATTCGTTTCGATGTCTGAATCCTTTGAAATTTTAAACATCGCATTGAGCGTATAGCTGTATCTCATCAGGATTTTGATTTTGATTTTCCTGTTGGCTAAATTTTTATGCTTTGCCTTCTATATGCTTTAAAATAGTTTGATTAACTTGAAAATATCTCAAGATAGAAGAAAGGATTCAGCATGGACTTACCCTTTAAACAATGATAACAATTCTCAGGTAATGTATACTAGTAATCACCCTGAGTTCGTCGTATGGCGTGCATGGAGCACTAATGGGATGCCGAAGAAGTTTCCTATTTAAAAACATTGCAAAATAAAACTGGAGAAAAAATATTCCTAGAAAAGTAGAAAGGACATATTCTGCCAATTCTTTTCTGTATTGCTATTAGACTACAGAAGTAAAGCCCTAAATGAATGTGTCCGGTTCTTTTTTTTTTTTTTTTCTTTAAAAAGTTCTTACACAGAATATGTCTAATTTTTTATTTTCCTGGGAGAAAAATCAAACAATGGTTTAAGATGTCAGTGGGTTAGATATTTTTAAGACCTGTAACTGAAAGCTAATTAAAATTGGAACATTATATTCTTTTCCAAATGAAGCAATTGCCAATGAGTTCACAAAATAAAATTTAACTGATTTTGACAGGAGAGAAAAACAGAAATGTGAAATGTTGTGTTATTCCATGTCATGAAATAAATGTTTTGAACATAAAGAACTATACATTTTTTTAAATGTGTTTGGTTGTTAGTCTCACTACACAGCTCAGAGTCCTGGTGATCCCCCTGCTTTCAGCCTCCCCAGCACTGGGATGACAGGCGAGCGTCACTACACTCAGACTCTGGCCAGTGCAGCCCTCTCTGGGGGCACGGCTGGTGCAGCATGTGGTGCCGGGGATTGAACCATGGTCCCTGCGCTTGCCTAAGCTTGCCTCAGCAGGCTGTTAGTCCACTGAGCTATCTGGCGGGCCCAAGAGCTGTATGACTTTTTAACTAACAAATAAATAAATTTATGTGCTATATATTTGCAGAAAAGTATACAATGTTGTTAATAAAAATTAGTTTACCCACACTAAACACAAATAAAATAATATTCCAAAAATACTGATTTGAAAGAATCACATTTGATTGGGGTTTTCTATATTTCTGTCCAGTTACAAGAATTTCATATTTCTAAATAAGGCTTAATTCTTTCTCTAATCTTGCTTGGATTACTTGAAATTACGTCTTCCTGGGACTTGAAACCCAAGTCATCTGTGAAACTCACCCTCTGTTCATCTTCACAGTCACATATCCATCTTGTACTCTTCATTTGTGTTCTCTCTCTCTCTCTCTCTCTCTCTCTCTCTCTCACACACACACACACACACACAAACACACACGTCTTTCTGCTCCCACTGTCACCCTTGAATTCAACTGTTTTAATCTCATGAACTTTCGACTTCTTTTTGCTCTTTTCCAGTCCATGCCCTATATGTTTTCCAGAAATATTTCCCTCAGTTCCACTTTTCTGTGCTCAAGAAAAGCAAAACACAGCAGTTCCAATGACTCAATTGCTAATAAAATGAAACCCAGATTCCCTACGTAAGCATTTTTTTCAGGCCAAAGCAGTGCCATTAGGAATGGTCTCTGTCCAGAAATAGGGAGGTAGATCTTTCCTAAAGGGAAGGAGACCCAGAGTTAGAGGGAGCGGTGGGCGGCGGGGGGGAATCACCCTGCATTTGAGATCCAGCTTGGCACAGTGCGGCTGGTGACAGATCTGATCCTGGAGGAGCAGAGCTCAGCGCTGGGCAAGGAGTATTTGCAGGTCCCATCTCCACGCCTCCCTACACGCTTCCTTTCTCCTCTTATGTGGATGATACGATTCCAGAGTCTACCCAGAGCACCCCAGGTCTCCACCCAGCCTAATCACCCACTGTGTTACTAGCGGGAACTTCCCCTACAGTGTCGGAGCCCCTGTCACTCCTTTCCAGAGAACACTGAGGCCCCCTGGCCCAGTCAGTCTTCAGATGGCCAAACAGGGTGGCATCAGGAGGTGTGTGGGACAGGCAGGCTCAGAACAGAGCAGGGAGAGAGGAGTGAGTGCTGGTCCTTTCACGGGATGAAGATTAGGATATCACCTTAGCCACTTGGGATTGCACAGACATTTGTGGGTTTTATGGTGTGGGTGCAGGTAAATGGGAACCTAGAGTACACAAGCTGCTGGCCAGTGGAGCTGTGTACTCAGCTACAACACCCGCCCGAACAGGGTGCAAATGATTGAGGAAACATTGGTTCTTACTGTGGGGTTGATTTTGATCAGAAATGATAGCAATGGAGCTAGCCATGGAGGTACAAGCCTGTAACCCCAGCACTGAGGAGGTAAGGCAAGAGGATGGCAAATGCAAGGTCGCTTGGGCTAGAGAAACTTATTTGGAAAGAACAAAAGGAAGGAAGGAAGGAAGGAAGGAAAGGAAGGAAGGAAGGAAGGAAGGGAGAAGAAAGAAATGGAGAAGGAAAGGGAGAGGGACAGAGAGAGAGACACAAAGTGTGAGAGAGAAGTGACATTATTTAAGGGCCTTGAATGAGAGTGGGGTTTTTATAGGCAAATAAGGAGTTTAGAGTCAAATAAAATTATGTAAGAAAGTCCTACACCATTAAAGAGTATGGCATTGTTGGGAATCAGCTAGTGGTTTCTAATTTTATTCTAAACACAACGAAAGTGGTCTGGGTTGTAGAGAATGGTATCTTCATCTAACTTTTGGTGGAGAATGACCATGCTAATGTCAGGGGGGAGGCTGGATTCAACAGATTCACCTGTCAGCTGTTTCTTCTAGGGCCAAAGAGCTTTGCTTTGGAGGTCTGTTCTTGTCGCTTACTCCTGGGTCTGCTCCATCAACTACTGTAACCCAGGGAGAGAGTCAGAGTTCCTCGTCTTATATTACACTAGAAAGGCCGTGGAAAGTACATGACAAAAAATAGGTAACTGGCCAGGCATGGAGGCACACACCTCTAATCTCAGCATTCGAGAGGTTGAGGCAGGAGGATCAATGAGAGTTCGAGACCAGCCTGGGCTACAAAGCGAGCTCAAAGCCAGCCCAAACTGCATAGCGAGACCCTGTCTCAAAAAGACAAAAGCAAAGAACAAAAAACTGTTTACAGCAAAAGGAGAAGCCCATGCTAACAAATGTATAATGTGCTAGTATCATTTTAATGCCTACCTTTATTATTCATGATGGCTATTGTGTATATGTGAAGATCCATAAAACTGAGTTCCTACCCACTGAGGAATAAATGAGCTATTTAAATCC
Organism: Octodon degus; assembly: GCF_000260255.1. Lineage (NCBI taxonomy): Eukaryota > Metazoa > Chordata > Mammalia > Rodentia > Octodontidae > Octodon > Octodon degus. The sequence continues at coordinate 9,662,389 of NW_004524601.1, read as the reverse complement.
ACAGGCCCACAAACAAGTCCCCCGAGGCACAGGAGCGCACGTTTCCCTCCTGATAATCGCCCACAATTAGACCAGATTCAGATACATAAATTAAAGCAATAACATGAGGGAGCTATAAATAGCCCTGCTCGTTCAGTGCAGGGATTGAGCTGCGCACTAGAAATCCTCACCCAAAATAACTAGCTTCTGCAGTTGCAAGCACTGGTAAGAATAGGCTATGGAATCCCCAGATGGGAAGAAATCCTAGGCTAGTGCAAAGCTGTTCTTCCAAATTAGATCAGATCCGACCTCCTGGAGGAACAGGAAGCGGCCGGCTCTGATCATCTGTACTGGGTGAGGCAGGAGCCAGCGAGGAGCGCTGGTGTGCACTTCCCCCCCACACCTGTGCAGTAGGGCTGCGGCCCTCACGTGCTGCGGAGGGTGCCCGGGGACCCAGCGTCCTTCCGGGACTCCCGAGGCCAGCCGGGTGCCTGACAACTTTGTCCTCAAGGCCCTTTCCAGCAGCTCAGTCCAAAATCAGGAAACTGTTCTCCGAGGCTGGGGCAGACGGGGGCCAAGTATGGAATTAAAATAGGGCGGATAATCCAAACCAGAGGCTCGCAGGGCTTGGCGGCCGGCCGGGTGGCTGCCGGTAAGCTCAGAGCCAGGCCGCCCTTCCACCCCGGAGGGTTAAGCACCAGCATTTCTTCCTCAGAACACTTTTTCCTTCCAGTGGTAGGGACTGCACCGAGGGTACTAGGCAAGAGCTGTCTCTTCCTGCTCAGCCCAGAACAGTTTCTTAAAACATGAACTTCTTAAAAGACAACTGGCTAATTAGGGAACATAGTTTGCAGAACATTTTTCTTTTGATTGTGACAATTGTAATCAAGAAAGGACACCAAAATAAGAAAATGAAAAAAGGCTGCAGCTCACACGGCTGACTATTCATTTAATTGCTTTTTTAAAATCTCTTCTGCTGATTTTGTTTTTGTTTGTAACGACAAGGAAGATGACAATAGTGCTACAGACTTCCCAGATTCTATCCTATCACCCATGGGAACAACAACAATTCGAATTAAGTTTCGGATCATGTGAGCTCTCTCGACAAAACATCCCCGTGGCAGAGTAGACATTTCCACCTGCCTTTGCTTTGCCTTAATATGATTCATTTCAGAAACTTGGAAAAATGACAAGAAGTGAATCCGGAAAGACACACTCAGGAAATGTATAATCCAGTGTATTGGGACCTGCTCTTTTCTCTGGTCACTCCATACTCTTCTCAAAAAGTTAAATTTTTGTTGTTTTTTGAGACAGAACTACTCTCCATGTAGTTTAGGCTGGTCTTGAACTCACTATGTAGCCCAGACTAGCCTCCAGCTCACAGTAATCCTCCTGCCTCAGCCTCCTGAGTGATAGGATTGCAGGAATATACTACCATGCTGGGCAAGAAGCTCATTTTTTAAATCACATTTTAGAATTATTAAAGGGATGAAAACAAATTCACAAGTTGTTTGGCTCCAACTATCCTCCAATATACCTTTAAAATGATAATAACCAGAAAGGGGCACATGTGTACAATATGGTAATTCATGGGTCCTGGGGAGGCAGCTCCAGCAGGGACAGCCAGTGCATGTGGGGGTGACCGTGGAACTGCGGGAAGCTGCTTTCATTGTTCCGTTGGTGTTATAAGGATGTCGTCTTCGTTACTTTTCTCACTGCTGAGACAAAATACCCGACACCTAAAGTTAAAGGAGGAGAAGCTTAGTTAGCTCACAGTTTATAGGGATTTCGGCCCATAATTGACTCCAAGACAAGGGGTGTGGCAGGGCACACAGGCATTGTAGGGGAGAGACAGTTCGTGACAGGCAGAGGGTAGGGCTGCAGCTCTTTCGGTGCCTTTTATCTTATCCAGGCTGCTCAGGGTGTGCAGCACGCGCACCCTTAATCCTAGTGCCCTTGATCCTCGAGTTGCACCATCAATCATCCCATGGTCACACACTCTAGATCCAGCTACCTCTGAAAAAGCCCCTCTATAACTGCGTGAGGCTTTTGGGGGACATCTAGACATCACCCATAACAGAAGCCAATCTTTACTACTACAAAAAGTTAGTGTACTGAAGTTAAGGTTCTTAGAAGAAACATTTTCACCAGCTTTATGTGAATATGTATCATATCACTACTTTCAGGGATGTGTTTGGCCAACTACATTATTGTCTATACCCAAAATTTGTCAGTACAATTGTGATTGCTTAATTCTTGACAAAAGTGTAGCTTTTAACCTTGCTCTGTACCTGCTAGAGAGCTGAGAACTTTCACATCAGCGAACCGTGCTAGAAAATATAAAGAGCCTTCAATTCTGAGCTCACAATCAGAACTGTAATAAACTAAATATTCGGGCATGGTTTACCATGAGAGAGTTGATGTTTTTCTATAAATTTACTTCCACCAAGTGCAACAGACTTACCAGGTAGGGAGTATCTTGGAAATGAGGCCCTGGGAGTTCAACATGGCCCCCTGTGGTACAGTGTGGCCAGAAATCAACTAAGCACGAATTTAAACTAGGGCCAAGTTACTACAAAGTCAAAAAACAATTATGGGAAAATAGTTTTCTTTCAACTTTTATACTCCTTGTAAGAGAAAATCTTTTTATTTACTTATTTTTAAGGCTTTTTAATAGAGTCCCCAGGATCCTCAAAATGAAACCCTGCAAAGATAATCTAATCCTTCCTTATAAAGTGAATTTCAATATTCCTGTTGCTATAATGTAATCTGGAGAGTATTTTATATAAACCCTACAAAGATAGAACATCTACAAAAAAGTAAATTAATCTTCCTTCTTTTAAAGAATAATGCTAATTTTATAATGTAATCGTTTTGACATTTTAAAATATGAATCATCAATTTTTTCATTATAAAACAATATTATTCTTTTTAAAACATAGAAAATAGGAAAGAAATTAACGGTGATTTAAGTAGCCTTAAAAGCAAACCACCTGAATGCTAGTGTGATTTGTTACACTTTCTCCTCATGAATATCTTTTTCTTATGCATATTTTTAAAACACTGAGTGCACTATGGATACAGAACATACTCTTTCACCTCCTCACCTTCATATAAGAGAACCAGAAATTTAATCTTGACTCGTGTTAAAATAAGACTAGAAAGAGATGGGTGGAAAGAGCAAGAATCGAAAGGATGGATACAAGCCTGCTTCAGTCCATAATTTAGTATACTCTGACTTTTCCTGAAAGCCTTATTCCACTCCCAGGTGAGTGACAGAGCGAAGCCCAGCCATTGTGCAATAACCCAAAGTCAGAAGAGGGCCAGTGCTGTAGTGGGGTTCGCAATGACCTGGGCAAAGAGGACGGAAAACAGCAGCTGTCGTAGCACATCCGAATTCAAGTTTCACGGACACGAGTGGCCCCTGTCTGTGTGTTTTGAGGGCCTCTATATTAAGATGGTGTAAGAATAGGATCTGAGACACTAGGGAGGAAGCCCTTTAGCTTCCCTGTTGGATTTCGTGAGAATGCCTCTTCAAATTGCTTAGTAGTGGCCTCTTGGGGCATGGAGCTAGGCGAAGGGAGTACCCAGGCCAGGTCCTGGCTCAGGCCTCCAGTGCCTGAGTGGTGGGTCCCCTCCACAATGACTGTGGGAAGCAGCACCACACATACCAATACTGTGAACTGGCCTGCTTTTGCCCAGGCTGGCCTGGAACTTGGGATCCTCCTGCTTCAGCTTCCTGAGTACAAGGGAAGACAGGAGGGTGGCCCACACTTGGCTCCAAGCAAGCCCATTCTGGAAGAGAAGAGCCAGAAATGGATCACAGGAAAAGAATTTGGGGAGCCCTTCATCTTCACCTCCAACTGGTAGCCTGCTGACATTCATCTTGGGCTAAATCCAAAAGCTTTGGGGCCTCCCAGGAAGACTCCATTTAAGGGCTTCTCTACCAAGTCTGAAACTGAATGGAGAGAGTGGTAGAAAGCAGGAGCTCAAGGTAGGAGACCAGGGAGAGAAAAGGGAACCAGAAACCAAGGAAAATGCCAAGCACTGAAGGCAAGTACTTCCCGGCCTGTAACTGTGTTTATCAAATACCAACCATGCTCAAGGGACTCAGGTGCAAAAATATAGATGCTTATTATAGGGAAAAGAAAACAAGGACCACAATAACTGCAAGTATCTGGATGGAAATCTGAAGTCTAATGAAGTTACACTCAGGCCAAATTTCAGGGAAGCAACATCCAAACTCTTGGTGTGTAGAAGGAATGAGGTTTCTGTCCTGCAGTCAAGAAGCCGAATTTAGGGCTGGGAGATTTAAAACTCCAAGGACTCAACTCTGAAAAGAGATTTGCATGAGAGCCAGGTGGCAAGAGTGGCAGGGCTGGTCCACAGGGTCTGAGTCCTGGGCCTGCCGTTATTCCGGGTGCGATCTTGAGAAACAGATTTAAGCGCTCAGAGCTACTACGTGCTCACCAACAAAACAAAGGTGATGAGGTAGGGTTTTGCTGCCCTTAGGAGATTACGCACATCTCTGAAGGCCGTAGTACAATGGAGTGTACCTACACGAATGTGGCTGTGATAGCCGATTATACACACACGAGGCTACGTGACACATACATTCATCTTATTGCTCCCAGGGCCCAGAGGACAAAACAATACGAGATTAAATCAAGTCATTGATACAATCAAGAATCCTGGTAAACACAAGATACATAAGTCCGCTGTCTACATAACATTAACCTGTTTTTAGAAAAGAAACACACTATAAAATAATGGTAAAACAGTGATACAGTCATAAAGCATGGTAGTGACATAGCTGTTTATTACCATTAGGAACTGTGTACTGTTGTATGTGCTACACTTTCATGAGTCAGCCCTGTAAGTTTGCTCACCATCCGCATCACTGTGCGCACATGTGAGTGACACCTTGCAGTGTGACGTTAACGTAGCTGTGATGTCACTTGGGGAGGGGAGTGGTCAGCTCCACCACGATCTTACAGGAGCACAGGGCTCAGCACGGCTGAAAGATCACTATGCACCACCGAACTGGAGGACATGAACAGGGGCTGGATGTCGCTTGGAGGCCTTTCCAAGACGTGCCTGAACTTGCCGTGTTTCTCTAGGCTTCCTTGGTACCACCTGCTTTGTGGGTGTCATCTGCCCCATGGTACCACCTGCCTGGTGAGCGCCTCCTGCTCATGGGCCATGCAAGCAGACAAAAGCTGGGAGGAGAGCCTGGGGGAAGCCAGTGCAGCCTCAGGTGACTCAGGTGAGATGTTTTACCTGCGCCCGGGCTCCCAGCCAGCTGGCTGCTCGCATCACAGATGGCCAGGCTCTTTTTCCAATCTGATCGGGGAAGAAGGGAACTGGAAAGCGAAGGCTGAACCAAGCCAAGGGGGAGGGCTGCAGTGCCATGGTACTGAGTAACAGCAAGAGGACTCTACACTGGATCAAAGCGGCAGGGAGGGTGTGAGGTTGAGCTTTCTCCCTCCCAGGAGAACTGCCTGCAGGAAGCATGAGTCACCTGGGAAGGAGCAGGTGGCAGAGATAGTAAAGGGGAGGTCCTCATGAGGCGTCTGGAAAATCTGCCTAAGTACCAAGGAGGAAGCCGGGGCTTGGATGTCTGCCACAGAGAAGGTACCCATGGCAGCCAGCATAGACCGAGAAGAACTCACCACCTGAGACAGGCAAGAGTGCTCACCCCTCTGTCTGTCCTCTCCATCTTCCCAGTCTCTGTGCAGAGAGGAGGAAGCCAGGTAACAGGGGAGGAGCCCCAGGAAGAGGTCTGCATCATCCCATTCTGGGGCTGGGGAGAGGACACCGTCATTGTACTGGACCAAGATGGGTGTTTTATAGTGAATTACACTAGCTTGGGCCTTCATCCCTGAGAGAGGTCCAAACCTTTCAAAGGACACAATAGAGAGATTGTGACCCTGTAACCGATCGTAGAAAAATAAAATCGTTTCATATTTGTGCTTCCTAGGAACTAGGATTGTTCAGTGGGCCAGATGTGGCCGCCACTGTTTTCATTGAGGACAAAGTGGCAACAGGCCTCTGAATGATGCATCTTAGGGGAGATGCACAGGGCATGAGTCACTGCAATTATGTGGGTGTGGTCTCCCCCAGGGGACTGGAACTGCTGGCTGCCAGCTGTCCTCAGTAGAGGTCAGTCTTGGGGCAGGAAATCAGAGCTCAGGCTAGAAGCTGTCCACAGGGGACACCTGGGCCCAAGGTGCTTCCTCCTAGCGAGACAGTCCCGGGCACTGGCGTGGGCTCACGCTCCCCGTTTTGCTTCCCTGTCATCATTGTCCTTATCTTCTGTTGCGATGTGGTTGATGTTCCCAAAACGTTGACTTCTGATATCCTGAAGGGGATGAAGGGGATGAAGGGGAAAGGTCCAGGACCACACAAGAGCAAAGGCTCAGTGGCAGGTGTGCTGGGGACATGGCTGAGAAGAGCCCTGCCTGGGAGTGACAGTGACAGGCTCACTGCAAGCAGCTCACTGCATCTGATGTAGTGGTTCCTGAGAGAGTCAGGTCTCTAAGAAAAGTAGAGACCCTCGGGGTGGAGTTATGTCGGCAAAGCTACAGTGGACAAGCCAGCACGGTTTTAGCTACACTGTTGTCACCGCAAATGCTTCCGGGGTAAACATTTTTCTTCTAGGGAGCAAGCACAGGTGTCTGTATGATGCATATTTAACACGCAGCATTGTGCTAAGCACTTTAATACAAACCTTGTTAAAACCTGATATTACAAAATGAAAAAACTGAAGCTCACACATTTAAATCAGTTGTCCAAGATCCTGACACGAACAGTAGCAGAGACTTTGCAAGTGAGTGCGGGCAGACCCTATCTATCATCGGATGACTGGACTTCCGGTTTTTCGACTTCATGATGCTCTTTTCAGCTGTGTGTGTTAATGCGGGTAACCATACAGTTATTCTGTTTTTCACTTTCAGTACTCTCTTCAGCAAATTACACAATATATTCAACGCTATATGAGAAGACAGGCTGTGCGAGACAATTTTGCCGAGCCAAGGGCGAATGTGAAGTGTTCCAGGCACATTTAAGGCAGACTACGCTAAACTCCGATGTTCCAGAGTAAGTGTGTGAAATGCATTTTTGACTTCGCTGTTTTCGGCTGATGGCCTCCGTGGATACAACCCCTTTAGCTCTGAGAAGCAGCTGTACACCGCAGTGCACTCTCGGGCAGGAGCGCACAGCACAGAAAATGATTCATTGTTGCAGGTGTTCGGGGCCTCATGACTCAGTGGGAGGGGACGACTGGAATGAAGGGGTGGTAGGGTTTCTTGGAGGAGGCATCCTAAAGGCTGCGCTGCAGTGTGTGGGCGTTAAAAGGAGGAGGGGGCTGCCTGGGAGTGAGTGACAGGAAGCTGACACTCCCAGAAAAATGCTTGCCAGGTGATTCTCATGGAGGAGGTTCATTGAGAAACTGAATGACTGAGAGCCAGTACTGGAGTCCAGGATGTCTGAAGTGGAGCGCTTCTAGGTGACGCTATCCCCTGGCTGGCTGGGAGTGTGGGCTGAACTGAACAGCTCGTGAGAGGTTCTGGCATTAGAAGAATGTCCCAAGATTTCGAGGCTAAGTAGATGTCTTCTAACGCTGATTCCATAATGCTTTTTTCTTCTTCTTCTTTTTTAAAATGTATTTAGTACATAGGACCAGGGAGATGGCTCAGTAGAATAAGCACTTCCCTGGCAAGTGCAAGGGGCTGAGTTCAATCCCTGGTTCTGAAAAAAAAAAAAAAAATGTATCTAGTCAGGGTCTACAGAGTCTCACTGCACAGATCGGACTCATAGTGGTCCTCCTGTTTTTCAGCCTCCCAAGTGCTGGGATTACAGGTGCGCGCCACCACGCCTAGTCTCATTTGCCATCTCATTCACCATTCCTGAGGCAGGGCTGCACCCTGAGGCAGGGCCGCACTGCACGTGGGGGATCGAACCGGCCTCTGCATCTGCCTAACAGGTGCTTTAATCTGCCATAATTCTAGTAATTACTTGCCTCTTCCTGAAATGAATGGGCTTGTAAAATGCTTTGCTATCATTATACCTGAGCTGGTTGTCTCATTGAAAGTTGCTGTTTTACTCAGCTTTTTGCAAATACACCTCCAGGGTGTTAGGATCCGAGCTGTTGCGTAGACAGAATACTTATGTGTGGCTCTAACACCCACAACCCATGTAATGTAGGCATACAGACCTGCTTATTGCTTACATAGAACTGGTGAAACTCAGATGCATGACTTACTATAAGAAACATACAGCCACCTCACTTTAAGGATGCAGGTAAGCTTCCTACCTGGAAGGCTCTGCAAGCCTTATCAGCCACCAGAGGCCTCACAGGTGTTGGTAAAACTCTTGGGCTCCCACAAGTCACATACACTCTTTTTAGATACTGTCCTGGTGTAGAAAACAGGTGAAAATTATCAATATAAAGACACAATTCGTGCTACATTTTAGCTTTTTGGTACATACCGTGAACAACCGCTATTGCAGGCATGAGCAGTTGGCCCTTGGGTCCTATTATGTTCTCTTTTTTCCAAAAAGTGACAAATATCTCATCATCTAAAAACTTTTGTTTAAAAGAAATTACTGCCAAATGTAAATTATGAAAGGTCAAAGCCTTTGTCTTCATAATTACTGCCAAATGTAATTATGAAAGGTCAAAACCTTTGCCACCAATGAGTAAATAGTGTAGAGATACAAATAGGCCGATAGGAGAGATTTGACAACAAGTAGGGGGTGGTTTTAGTCAGTTGTTACTGTTTCTCTGTACTTCAGTGGCTTCTGGGAAAAAGATTGGTTTACTACAGAATGCCATAATTTTTGTATCTTCTAGGTGGACTTCAAAAGACATTCCTAAGAGTAATGATCCCAACCTAATTTCATTCTTAGAATCTTTTATTGTGCTCTGAGTCTCACGGACACACTCTTCCCTCCTCCTTGTTGGAGATTAAGGTCAAATGAACTCAACTCATTGGAGGAAAATGCTCCCAGCCTTCAAAATTTCTCTTCTTTTTCTGCTCAAGCTTCAACTTGTGGTAAATTTTTATGGTTGAGTTGCAAATGGCTGAAAGGCCAAGCGCACATAGGAGAGGTTCAGAATGGAAACAGTGACTGCTCTCTGGCTTTGCTGGTGCTGACAAGCACCTCCTTGAGTTAAGTCCCACAGGCACAAAGAGGAGTCTTGCCTTTCTGAATTCCTTGTGGGGCTCCTGATAGAAGACAGTGCTTACTTCACCAGAAATTCTCTGTCGAGAAAATGTAACAGAAAACGCCCCCCTCCCCATATACTTCAGTTTGTTAGTTGCCCAGGTAACAGTTCCTGTTACAGTTCCGGTTGCTCCTGTCTCTTACAAATGGCTGGTCACTGTGATGCACATTGTATAAACCAGTCCCCAACTGAGAAGCCATTCTACCTCTGTACTTTCTGCTTGCTTATGTAATATAAGTCAAGGCCACCAGAAATCAGGGCCTGATATTCTGGGAATGATCCAGATCAGTGCCTGTTGACGTCAATAATTCTGCCCTCAAATCCTAGGTGTCATCTCCATGTTTCTGTTTGCTGTTGCAAAAACACTCACTGATTCTTTAACGATTAGGTCTTTAGACCCTGACACCCCTTGGTGACTGTCACAGGGATGCCCTCTGGCCAATGTAGTTGTTGGAATAAATGAAAGGAAAGGAGCCTTCTCCTTTACCTCGTGACCTGCCGGGCAGGAAGTCACTGCCTGCCAGGACCTGGGGGTTTCCCAAGAACTGTGTGTGTCCAGAGTTAAGGGGAAGATCGGGCCTGACCAGGGCATCACAGGCTCTGGGCGCATCCTGGAGCTCTCAGAGGGCTTCTGCCTTTAGACAACACTTCTTGGAAATTTGGAATAAAAAGCTGTCATTATTTGTGCTTTTGGGAAATGATTCATGGCTTTTCTAAAATCACAGAATCTCTCATGCAGCAGCATATTTGAATTCCCGAGGCAAGGAATTGCACATCTCTGGAATCTCCTCGTTTGTGAGGATGGTGTCTGTTAGTCTCCCATTTGCTAGTGATTCTGGCATTCTGGTCTAAATAACAATGTGCACACTTTAAAAAAAAATAATTTTGTTATTTAGAATGTTTTCCCAGCTTTCTGAAGCATACCCTGGATTCTGTCTCTGTCTTTTCGGAGAGAGACTTGATGAGGAGGTAGAGGAGACTGAGACGTGTGTGGCGGTAGAAAGAATGCCAAGCCCCGGCCGGAATCTGTTCTTTCTGAGAGCAGGATTCAGGGTTCATCCTGTGACCACAAAGTCTCACTATCCTTAATGATAAGCATCGTAACACTTAGGCTGGAGTTCACATGTGCTCTAAGAGGACCTAGTTTTTAACAGAGATCCCCAAACCAAGGGGTCAAAGAGCATGGTGTCTGAATATGGCTCTGAATGTTGTTACTTAGGAACTGGGTGCTTTCTCACTTGAAGGAGAGGATGCTTCCTCTGTGTGGGAGCAGGGCACATTCCTTTGTGGTGAGGAAGGCATTCCGGCGCAGAATTCCTCCTAGAGGCTGGCGGTATCCGTAATGGATTGGGCAGCGAAGCTCTCTATATAGCCTTCTAGGAAAAAAATCAGAGCTGGGCTGAGGGCTCTTAGATGCCAAATATTATGCCCCACATATACTTATTGCTGGTATCATGAGCCTATAGAACTTTGATTTCTGGTACTTTAATCTCTGGTATTCCAACATCTTCAAAGTGGCTGGGTGCCAGCAGCAAAGAAACAACAGAACTATTTATATAACCAACAACACTCCAGTATACCCTCCATGGGGTGTACTGCCAAAAGAGTTCTGACCATAGGCCCAGCTTTCTGGAAGGTTGCTCAATGCCTTCTGCCCTCCTTAAGAATTGTTTTGGAAGTTACTTGCCTCAGTTTAAGGTATTTGTTAGTGTCTACATGATGTAACAGTAAAGAGGCCTGAGCCCGGGCCTCCATCTAGAACACCTTTGAGAAGCCATCCTGACCCGCAGACCACTGTGGCGTTGCCCAAGGTTTCTCTTAAGGGCTCACTTGGGCCGTTTCCCTCCACCCTTCACATAAACGGTGTTCCTGGACTCACATGGAGAGCTCCATGTTGGTAATCCCAGGGGAAAGTTATTGGCATTCCAATAAGTAAATGCCAGTGTACCACTTGCAGTGTGACCCATGGTAAACATAGAGAAGACGCAAACATCTATCTGTGGTTGTGGAGAGCCAAAGGGGTCCAAAGTCCAGTTGGAACAAAGGCTAACTAGAAGAAAGGCCTCCACAGATTTTAATTCATGAAGAAGGGAGTGGCTCGAGGCTGAGTGACTATAGGAATGGTAGGGAGTGCGTGAGTGTGCGAGCTGGGCTGGATAGGAGGCACAGTGGCACCTCTACAGTACGCAGAGAGAGGTCTGCAGAAAGAGTACTGGATTCTGGTACCAGGGAGCCTCGAAGTTTGGAGGAATCTTGACAATGCAGTCTGAGAAGGTATATTGTGTTTTTGCTCAGCTTTGAGGTCCTGCCCTTCTGTCCTGAGACATCATGGACTCTTCCAGGGGAGCCTCGTTCTCCCCCGACAGCCTGGCATCACCCTGCTGGTTGGGAGTTATACATGGGGCCGCAACGACTTGGGCTTCAAAGACTATACACCAGCACCTCCACTACTCATTTGTTTAAAATGAACTGAGGGGCAACTGTTGTCCCAGCCAGTTCTGTACATATCAATACATGGAACCAGGCCAACACGGAGACAAGTGGTCTTTTTTCAAGGAGAGCCATCCCAGTGGTCCTCCGCACACACCCGTACTCAGACCTAGAGCAGCAGCCTCAGATGCTGTCCCCTAAACCACTTACTTACAGGTTTGGATGGCATCGGAACTTGGATCTCAATAGGTCCAGACCATTCCCAGATGTGAGACAAGAAGCTCATGTGCCTCAAGTGTTGGTAAAACAGTGTGGCTTTACTCTGAGCACTCACTTTCCTTGTGAGAGGCTGGAATTTGGGACCTGCCTGGCCAAGAACACCTAGATAGCCAGCCCCCACTAAAATCCCCAGAGAGCAAGTCTCTAATGAGCTTCCCAGGTAGACAACATGTCCTATGTTGTGGGAGGCTCAATAACTCCAGGCCTCCAATCCTGTTGCAAGTGGGTTTCTGGGTTCCTCTTCCCCTCCCTTGCTGAGCTAAGCTCCTAATTCTTCTTACCCTGCCTATTTCCCATAAGTCTCCTGCTATGTCCCCAAGGTGGGACTTCCTGTCATAGCCCGGTTGCCTAGTTACTTGCGCCTTTTACCCGCCAACGTCATTTCCCTATGTCTCCACTATATACACCCAGCCCCTCCCCTGAACAAATGAGACTTGATCAGAATCCTGTCTTGTCTCCATTTCTTGTGTCTTCTGTCCTTTGTCCCCTCCTCAATTCCCCGCTCCTCTCCCAGGTGACCTTCGTTGACTGACCCACTGGTTCGGGACACTATGTGTTGCCACATATGTCCTGTGTGACACCATGGGGGGTGGAGGGGCAGAGGGACACTCAGGAGCTTGTGCCTGATTTCCTCTAAACTTCATTCTGTGTGTGTTTTCTTTGAGGGATTTTTCTTGTCAACCTTTTGCTGTCATAAATCAGAGCTGTGAGTGTAACCATGCGCCAAGTCCTCTGGGTCCTCCTCGCAAATCATCAAGCTCCTCGGTGAATGTCCTACATGCCAATCTCCACCCTCTCAGAAAATCTGGCTGAGGCCAACCCTTCTCTGCCTCTTACCCGAGACCTCCAGTTCCACACGGGCCGCTGTTCTCGCTGTTCTTCCAGTGCCCCAACCCTAGAACCTCAGAGTCAAAGCCCTCCGCCCAGTGCACTAACTCCTTCCTAGTCTGTCTCCAGAATGTGATCTCCCCATTCTCTCTGATGTTGCTGCCATCATTCAAGTCATTAAATTTTCCATCTGGACAGTTGCGCCAGCTGCCTAGCTGTTCTCTTCTCCATCCACACTGATACACCCTGCTGCCGTTAAGCTTCTTTGGAAAACGCGAGTTGCTAGCCTAAAACCAAAACAACCTGGACTTTTTCTCACCGATTTCAGAATCCCGTTGAGCTTCCCAACGAGGCCTTCCAGGCCTCCATGACCCAGCCTCAGCCACTGCGCTCACCGGTCTTATTCTCTCTAACCACCATACACACCTGTCGGCCATGTGACTTGTCACACTGCTCGCAGAACAGGCCTTGGCTTTTTGCCTGCCTTCCCTTCTGTTTGTGCCATTTCCCCCTTTGCTTGCCCATCTTCTAACATGAAGCGTCTATCACTGGCTTCAAGGCCGATCTTCTTTTGAGAAGCTTCTATACAACCTTCCTGGTTTGCCCCCTCAAGGCAGGACGAAGGTCTTATCCTCTGCTTCTCCACGGTAAAAATAGATTTCTGCCGGCCCTTTGACCTTCAGACGCGCGTCTCTGCGAAGATGATCGAGGCCCCACTCCCTTCTCCTGTCAGCTGGATCGATAGGCCTGGCTGCGCGGCAGCTGGAGGAGAGTCTTGGCAGGAACTCTTATTCCTGTGAGGTAAAAGCCCACGGCGCCAGCTCCACGAGCTGGTTCTCTGAACTAGTAGTCTCTGAATGTCTTGTATCATCTTCCTTTGAAACACTGAATCTTCCTCTTAGTGTGTGTATTTATTTTACTGGCATTTTATGTACATTATAAAACACCCATATGAAAGGTAATTCTCTTCCTTTCTCATATTTATTTTAGTAGTACATGTTTGCAGTATGTGCCATCTACATTGCTCATGTGGAGCTGGTACACATATGTAACACATCTTCATTCCTCTTTCCCTGTCCTTCCCTCCCTCCCTCCCACCCATCTCGTAATCCCCTTCTCATCAGAGGAAGATGTCCTTCTGCTTCCTATTATCATCTTTTATTTTGTTGTTTATCTGTAACTTGGGTTTCTCATATAAGAGCAGCCACGAGACGTTTAAGCTGTGTGTCTGACTTCTCTCCCTCAACAGTACGGTTTCACGAGGCATCCATTTTTCCACCAATGACTCCAGTTTATTTACTGCAGAGCCGCATTCCACCGAGTGTCATGACCACAGACGAATGGTAATTTTCAAAGGGAGAGACAAAAATAGATGTAGAAAATTCTAGCATTTTCATCTCATGCACAGCAAAGCCTCTGATACTAGCTTTGTGCCCCTCTTTTGAAGATCCCTGGCTCCCACTCCCAGAACTCTGTGGATTCCATCTCCACTTGAATCAAAACACTGTTCTCAGCAGTGCTGTGAGCAAAACAAGCACTACTAGCTACTTGACAACCGGGGTGCAGAGGTCATCTTTCATAGAGGGAAGGTAAAGTTCCCGAACACAGCAAGGTCCTTGGACCCAGCTGTTCCTCCGTAGCTAGAGGTTGTCCAGAAGGACTCTGAAGCTTATTTTTGTTGGAGAAGACAGGATATACTTTTTGGAGGTTGTTGTTGGGGAGTTGTGACTTTGAAATCACTCTGTCTGACATGCTGATGATTAGGAAGACTTTTCAAATCATGGGCTGGCTGCAGGTTGAGGCAAATATTTCTGCCTGGCTGATGACAGACCCAGCCTGATAATGCAGAACTTCAAGTGGGGATGATCTTAAAAAGATGGGATGCTCTCAACTCCTGTCTGCTGTCATAACAGAGTTGAACAAGCCTAGCAGAAAACAAGTACAAGAAGTATGTAAAAGAAGGTGGCATAAAAATAACTGTGGAAAAGGTTTTGGGAAATATGACCATGTGCGTATTAACTTCAAGCATAAAGTTGACAATATGACACAGGGAGGCTCAGAGAGAAAGCATATTGCAAAAGAACATTTACACAACTTCAGGTTTAATAAGAGCTCTGACTGGAATGATTGAGGAGAGTCCAGTAAGAAAATTGTTGTATGTTTTTCTCACATTCCTTTAGTGCGATTGCATTAAGATTAATGTTAATTGAAAGCTTTGAATTGAAGCACGGACTCTCTTCTGCGGCACACCTCATTTAACAAGTCTTACTGGCCAATACTACTCAGAGAGCCATTAAAAACAGATTCCACCAGACTCCGTTTCACACAGAACAACTAGTAGGAAAGATGGGCCACACTTGACATTCAAATTTGCAGAAACTGTTTTACACGCCCTCACTAGCCCGTGCCTATCAGTGCATAATTTGGAGAAAGATTTTTTTTTTTTTTTTGGTTGGCTCAGGCTGCCTTAAGGTCAGGTCTGGTAAGGCATGGGGAGCTGGTGATGGAACTGCAGTCCTCTGTGTCTGACTGGGTTTGCCCCAGCAGGCACTTAAACCACTAAGCTAACCAGCAAGCCCCCTAGAAGTGCATAATCTCGGATGCAAAACAAAATGCATCTTTTTCTGGGGGAAAATGTCATTACAGTGACAGTCAAAATAAAATGGACAGGAAGTCTATAGGACCAGTTTCTTTCTCCCCATAGTCTGGCACACTGAAGCCCAGCCGGTGTCTCTAGGCTCAAGTCTTTGCCTTATGCTCCTTTTCCACACAGCTTCCCACAGGGCAAAGGCAGAGAGAGCAGAGAGGCCTGTCGTGCTCTTGAACAGTCACCGTCATGCATTACGAAGCAACACACCCTTGAGGGTGTGTTGCGAGGCTTCTGGCTTCTTGGATGCACACAAGCAGATGCACGCTGCCTCGTGCAGGTGACTAATGCAGGGGTGTCCGCCTTGTCTACAGCTATGTGAGGAACTGAAATGTGAGACGACCACATGATCTCCTGTCTAATAGCTGACGTTTTTGGAAATGCTACAGTTATCTTTAAGTGCAACCACTCAGATAATACAGAAAGAGTCTGAAAAAGAAGCTATTTTTATATCGCTCTAGATACCTGTTTTAAGATCTTTTATTCTGTTCATCTTAGATCAAATACAAGATGAAGAAATCACCTCTCTCATTCTGGCAGGTGAACCGAAAGAAAGAACATGCCAAGACTCACAGGCTTCTCCCCGCTTCCAGATGTTTGACTTTTGTAATTCAAGCTGCATCTGGATAAGTGAATTCCCAATGCTGGTTAGATGCAAGCTCTAATGAGATGAGAAGCCGCCAATGAGACCAAGTAAGGTGACCCCAAAGGAAGGTATAGCTTGTCACTAACAGGTGAGTTTGTAAAAGTTCTGACCCAAATATAAATTTCAAGATGTTTCTTTTAGGGAATAGATGTTTTTCAGAGCCTGTCCAGTGGCTCTGGAAGGAATTTGCTGTTCCTTTGTCTTTCTTCATCTGCTGCCTATGTTCAGTGCCTGCTCACACCTTCCCAAAGCGATGCTTTTTACATTATTCCAAGGGCCTGAACTGGCTGAGTCCAGCTCCACACCTCCTTTGCGAGGGGTTGCCAGGGCCTTGGCGAGTAGAAAAGTCATTCTTCCTTACACAGAAGTCAGTACACTACTCCGGATCAGGAAGGAAAGCAGAGACCATGACACGCATTTCAAACAGGAGGAATTTAATACAGGGAATTGTTTGCAGAAGCATAGCAAGGGCTGGGAACACGGTGCCGTCTGAAAACGCCAGTGCTTCTGGGCTACGATCCTCTAGTCTGATTCTGCAAAACTATGGGTCTCTCTGCTTCAGGGGATGATTTTTCACAATTGTCACTCCCTAGCTAATGGTGCAAGTATCAAATAGTTTTCACTGCTTCGGGGTTTGCGTTTACACTAACCCTGCTGCTGAGATAGTAGCTGAAGTTGAACTTAGAAGAAGAAAGCTTCTTGCTCTGCCTTCATCTTTCCCTATGTCTGGGACTGGCAGATACAAATAGGAAACTGCTGGCAAGGAATACAAGAAAGTAACTTGCTGACCTCTAACGTTAACCATATAGATTAGGTTATAAAAAGGTTATGTATAAAACTGAGAGATCAAGTAAGGTCACACCAAAGATAAATGAAATAACCCAACAGATAACTAAGCAACACAGCTTGCTTCAGAGCAAAGCTTCCTAAGCTTTTTTTTTGGAACATAGCTCATATTGAAGTTGGAATAAATGGAGATTTGGGTTACTGTCTATCAAGCTTGGAAAAAATCTATTATACTTTATAACCATGGTAAGTAAGTATAATACAAAATATAAGTGGAGACATTAGATTTTGATTTCGCTGAGATTTTCAAATAAAATGTTTTGAAACATTAATGATAAACTTCAGCTTGCGTCCCTAAACAGAATTACCTTATGCAGTGATTTATGCTTGAAATGACTAGATGTAATTCTCAATATCCTTCATTGAAGAACTCCTGAAGTCCTATATAATGTGCATTTGTGTGAAGCTGTTCACAGGTGGGTG
This sequence comes from Octodon degus, assembly GCF_000260255.1. Taxonomy (NCBI): domain Eukaryota; kingdom Metazoa; phylum Chordata; class Mammalia; order Rodentia; family Octodontidae; genus Octodon; species Octodon degus. Next base: position 9,645,082 of record NW_004524601.1, on the reverse strand, counting down.
GAAGAAAAAGTGAAAACTTTAGGAAACAATAATTCAAAAACTCACTGCCATTGAAAACACATTTGAAGGCTAATAGCTCTTCCTTTGTTGAGAAACATAGTGCTGACATTTCTTGTGACAATGATGGTTTTTTAATTTATTTTAAAATTGCAAGTCAAGTTAATGTGTTCTTATCAAACATACTTTGTCAGTCTCCTTATTCAGCAGCTAGCTGACATGCTGTTGAGGGATACATTGGCTGCAAACAGATGGCAGGTAGGAGCGTGGTGGTGTCAAATTGAGATTAGAGGAGCACAGCTCCGGCTGTGTCTGTGGATGACCCACAAATTGAAGAGGCACGACACACCCCACTGTGGATGGCACCAACCAACAGGCTTGTAGACTGAGTACAATAAAAAGAGAAAGAAGTCTTCCCTTTTGCTCTTGCACAACCACTGTAAACCTACCTTGTAAATCCTTAAATTTAAATCTGTTCCTCTGGAGAATCCTCATTGATACTGGAGGATCAAACAAATGTGAAAATGGAGATGGAAGGCTAATGAGGAGTTGGGAGCTACAACACTCAGAGCCCCTGCCCAGGCTGCCCAAGCCCGCCCTCCCTGCTCCTTGGCACCTGGGACACAGCTCCCTTGGCAGGACTACATCTCTCAGTCATGCTGAGCCCATGCTGGGTGCCCTACTGGAGGAGGTGGCAGCGGTGAAGTGCTCCTTGACTGCAGTCCTTGTACCATGGCAGGATGGAGATAAAGGGCATTATTCTGCTTTCCCAGGAACCTTGGCACAGCGTGTCACGGCTCACACTCCACTGCTCCTCCTGCATCTGGGAACACCCACTTGTGGTGCACATATCGGGCCACTCTATGTTCAGGATCAGCAGGAATCACAGAGGTGGTTTATCTGCTGTGAGGGCCCAAAAGTTTGAGTCTAGTGATGTTTGAATCTCCATTCATTGACTCATGAAATCATATTCCTCCTCAACATGCAGAGGCATACCCTGGCAGAAATTCCGCACACATCTCTGTCTCTCCAGTGGAACTTTGTACCGCAGCTTTGAAATAAGAATGCTGTGAAACGCCAGTCCCTTGACTAGCATGGTTGGTAGCTCTGCCACGGCTCCCATGGCTCCTGGCCTCCTGGTATCTGTCCCAAGAGAATAGGTTGGATTTGGAGGTTTGTTTCCAATGAGTAGAATATAGCGAATGGTGATAGGATATTGTCTCAGTCCATTCAGGCTACTGTAACAAAAATGCCATAGACCAGGTATTTTATCAACAATAGAAGCATGTTGCCTACAGTTCTGAAGGCTGGGAAGCCGGAAATGGGGCCACCAACAGATTTGGTATCTGCTGAGGGCTTGTTTTCTGCTTCCAAGATGGCACTTCTTCATGATGAAAGGAGCGGGAGCACCATTCTGCCCCTTTTATTGTGCCCTGAGCTAACCCTCCTCACAAAGGTGGGGCCCTGTGACTCAGTCAGCTCCCCAAGGCCCGCATCGTAGTGCTACCACATTCGGTGTTAACTTCCAACCGAAGGACTTGGCTGTCACCAGCAAGATGAGGTAACTGCAGCACTCTGGCTTCCACTTTCCTGTCCCTCTCCCGGTCTCTCACTGCTCACTCTGGCTGAGGCCGTGGACTGCCTCTCAGACAGGCCTCAGGGGCAGCTCCTGGCCGTCCCGGAGCAGAACTCTGAGGTGCTTAGTCTGAAGAAACCCTGAGCCGGAGGATATTAGTGAGGCTGCACCCAGATTCCTGACTCCAGAAACGGATACTGTGTGTTGTTTTGAGCTCACCCGTTATGCAGCAATACATAACAAATGCAGTCAATTTCTTCTGATGACCAGAATTCAATTCCTAAAGTATTCGATAGCCCTTTGCAGCACTGAGCAACAAGAGCTCACGAACTGCGCTCCTCATGAGATCCTCTAAGATGCCAAGTTCTGAAAGTTAGGAAGGAAGCCGGCAGGAACTCTCATGACTCTTCTACTTTGTAATAAATTTAGGGTTGTGTTTGACAATTCATAGACATTAATACCTTGCAACCAAATAAATCCAGTCTTATAAAAATACACAGATACTTCTTATTGGCTTGCACCACGAAAGGGTAATTTGGCTTTATCTTAGAATAGTCTCTTAGTGAAATAAAGCTAATACTTTTAAAATAAAAATCTAAGACGTTTGCTTATACAAGCAAAATGAGTTTATTATCAAAATCAAGAAAATACAGAAGAACCCAAAAGGGAACGTTAACGTTTTGTACTATTCCCATCTCATAAAGACAGTGATTATCCACATTTTGATGTATATTTACAGTCATTTTCCCCATGTGTATGTGTTTCTCTGAATTTTTGGAATA
>NW_004524601.1:9641054-9642627 GCF_000260255.1 Octodon degus | reverse complement strand
ATATATATTATATATATGGCATGTAATCATTTGAAAATAGTATTGTGTACATTGTACATTTTATACTATAAGCTTGTTTTTCCACTTAACATATGGGATGAGTATTTTGCATGTCATTCTATCTGCTTCTTTAAACTTCTGTGGCTACACAGTATTCCGTCCCATAAATGCACGATGATTTATTTAGCTGTTATTTATTGCATTCTATTCATTTCTCACTGCCCTGTTACCCTGGAGTGTGTGAGTTTGTATAGCATGAAATTGAGAAAGAGAATTAATAAGGTGTTTTTGGTCTTTATTGCTCATGACTTGAGTCAAAAGTAAATATAGAGATGACTAAATTGTAGGTAGCTATGGGAATAAACAAAATGGCCCATGGCTGAGGCTGCCTTTTACATGCTATCGCTTTCTATATTCTTTATTACTCAAGAACCCCTGATTTTGTGAGGGCAGGAATGTTCTCCACTTAAAAAAACAAGCAAGCAAGCAAGCAAGCAAACAAGACCCTTTGCTTCCTAGATGGGTCAAGAGGCTGGGTGATGCAGTACTTGCTAATGAGATGGAGGCAGCGTGTGTGGCGGAGAACTCAGGAAGGCACCTCTGTGGGCAGAAGGCAAGAATAAGCACTGTTTTCTCTATGCCCCAAAATGTGTGCCACTGTGATGGCTGGCATGCTGGTACCCACCTCGAGCATGAAGCCAGGGCCTCCCTGCACGGATGGCGTGAAAGCTGGCCAAAGTTATAGTCAGCATGGGTCGTAGATGGCACCTTGGCCCTTGAGCTTCCTTGTATGTGTCAGACAGATGAACTCCTGGTCTGCCGCAGCTCTGGTTTCAGGTTTTTATCACTTAGGGTTAAACATTAATTCTTAACTGACAAAATGTGTAGGGTAACAATATTCTGTGCTCCCAAGACAGCTACTTCCATGAGATTGTGTCAGGTGCACGCAGACAACCAGCTGTGTGTGTGTGGTGGGGGGTCCTGGGGGTCAAATCCAGTGAGTCACCATGTTAATCACATGCTTTACCACTGAACTACACCCCACCATTATTTTCAAAAGTATTTTTATTAGTATATACTTGAAATACACAATAGCTACATTATTTGGGGAAATTGGTGCATATACATATTACATCTCGATCATTTTTACACCCCTTTCCTTCCCGATATTCTTCTATCTCCCAGCCCCAAATCCCCTCCCTAGCTGCAAAACCAAAAAATCTATCACCCTTTTCTTACCACCTCTCCTTTATTTTATTTTTAAAATTATTGAGACTTTCAGTTTCTCATGTGGGAAAAACCATACATTCATCCTTCTGTGTCTGATTTATTTCGCTTAGCGCTATAGTCTCAAAGTGCACCTCTCTTCCTGTAAATGACTCATTTATCCTTCCAGCTGAGTAGTAGGACACTCTGTATAAACACATTTTCTTTCTTTCTTTCTTTCTTTCTTTCTTTCTTTCTTTCTTTCTTTCTTTTTCTTTCTTTCTTTCTTTCTTTCTTTCTTTCTTTCTTTCTTTCTTCCTCCTCCTCCTCCTCCTCTTCCTCCTCCTCCTCCTCTTCTCTTCTTCTT
>NW_004524601.1:9623751-9640281 GCF_000260255.1 Octodon degus | reverse complement strand
GAGGGCAGAGAAAAATGTGACCCAAGGAGTTGTGAAAATGTGCAACAACCCAAGGAGTTGTGAAAAAGTGCAACAACCCAAGGAGTTGTGAAAAAGTGCAACAACCCAAGGAGTTGTGAAAAAATGCAACAACCCAAGGAGTTGTGAAAAAGTGCAACACAAACAGAAGTTTAACCTTGAAAAGGAATTGAGCAGATTTAGACATGACAAAAGGTATTTTCTTCCCTAAGTGAGATATGAAATTATATTTTCAGTTGGAGCTTTGTTCATTGTGAATATTATTTGTGACATTCACCCATATAGTGTGAATCGTTCCTAATTTGGATAAGGGAGGGGAAGAGCTTGTGTATCTTTTCCATTATTCTTGAGTTCCCTAAAATAGCTACAGTATAGAGTCCAGACTCTGCCAATCATCCAGGTTTGAAACGGACTGTTGTCACCTGGGATCTAGATGAGGTAGTTGTACGCTGGAGCCATGCTGGGCCAGATGGATGCATCTCTAAGCACTAGAATCACACTCTTCTTAGCTCACTGGAGCTTTACCCACACTACAGCAGCTCTGAGGTATTGCGACACACCTCTTAGCTTACTTCTTATACTAGGGTTGCTCTAACACACAGTGCATGAGGTAGAAAAAAAGAGAAGAATGGTTTTCACTCAGTGAAAACCAAATTGTCTTTTATTCTGACCTTATAGGCAGCTAAGTTGACGTGGACTAAATGTACATATGATATTCCCCTTTGTACTTCTGTGTCCTAATATCTGGCACCACTTCAGAAATCCAACAGTTTTTTTGAGGTAACTGGGCATTGAACCCTGTAGCTCTCAAATACACAAGCTAGGCAAGGACTTTATGACTGAGTTGTATCCCAGTCCAGTTTTAAATTTTATTTTGAGACAGGGTTTTACTGAGTTGTCCAGGCTGGCCTTGAACATGTGATCCTTGAGTCTCAGCTTCCTGAGTAGCTGGGATTATAGCATGGGCCATCTTCCCTGGCACAGTCGTAGGACTAAAGACCACACTGGGAAAGAGCATCTCGCCCACAGGTGAGCACACCCCACTTGCCAATTCAAGGAACATCCAAGTGCGACAGCTCTGTTTCTCCCTCTTAAAGATGGAAAGTAGTTTTTTAGGCCTCAAAGAGAAATGCATTCTTAAAACTTACATTACCTAATTCACTAAGTTCAAAAGTAAGATGAGTGGCACTGTTTTTAGCCAGAGAAATATTAATATATTGTGTGCACCTGTGAAGCACTTTGCCAAAGGCAGCGTTATAATTTTTCATCTTGAAAGTAGATTTTGAGCTCATCTATGAAGTTAAGTGAAAGATCCTGTGCTAGTTCTGACAATCACTGAGCATCATTTTTATTATTTGGGAAAGTAGGTGAGAAAAGGTACAGGGATTTTTCCAAAATCACAAAGCTGACAAGGTCTCTGGGAATAGCCCAATTCATGACTTCAAAGTAAAGCTCTCTTAAGCCCATAGGAGACACTTGGGGTGATACTGGGGATAGAGTGGCTCAAGATTTCAGTTTATTACATTAAATTTTTAAATAAATTTAATATAAATAAATTCAATATAAATTTTAATATAAAATCTTCTATGTCAGACAAATGTTTCCACTTACTGCTACATTAACTATTATTAACTCTTTTCAAAATTTAAGATGAGTAAAGTGGTTTTGGCTTGTTAGGTTTTGGTCCTCATTATGTTATCTTTGGAAACCCTTCTTCTTTTTTTCCCTTCCTCCTCCTGTGCAATTGCTTGCCTTGCCTGGTGGATTTCTTCTGCTGGGGTTCATGAAGTTGTAGTCCTTGTTATCTCCTTCTAGAATGTTCTTCAAAACATTTGAAGTGCTGATTTGGTGGTCATAAATTTCTTAAGACGTCCTTTGTCATGGAAGTATCTTATTTCTCAATCAGTTTTGCAAGATAATTTTGTGGAGTATATCAATCTGGGATGAAGGTTGTTTTTCCATTAGAACTTGAAATACGTGCTCCAAGCTCTCTTTCACTGGAGGGTTTATGCTCAGAAGTCAGCTGTGATTCTGATGAGCTTTGCTTTATAGTTGATTTATTTCTTTTCCTTAACAACTTTTAAGATTCTATTCTTATGTTGAATTCCTGGACTCTTAATTATGATATGCCTAGCTATCAATATTTTTTATCGTAGCTGATTTGAGTTCTATATATCTCATTTAACTGTATGTCAAATTCTTTTTCTCTACCAGGGAAGTTTTGTGCCATGATGTTTGTGAATATTTTTTTATTTTTATTTTTCTCTATCATTGTGCTATCTCCTGCTTTTTCATTTAGTGCCATAAATCTTATGTTATTCTTTTTTTCTCATCTTGCAGCTTCTGGATTGATCTCTCATGGTCCCCTGCTAGTTTTAAGAAATCTTCCCTCTTATGATCAATACCTGCAAGCCTGTCTTCTCTTTTGGAGATCCTGTCCTTGCATTGAATTATTCTGTTGTAGATGCTTTCAGTGGAATTTTTATTCTCCTGGATATCTGCTTCAATCTGCCCATGGATTCTTTTTCTTTCCTGTGCTGAGCGTTCATAGCTTCCATAATTTTCTTAAGGTCCTCTTTTTTTTTCTCTGTGTCTGCTATCGAATCACTAGCATGACTTTCATTGTGAATACCATCTCTGCGGTTATCTGAGAAATTACTTCCGATTTGATTTTTTTCTAGAGCCTCATTCAGTTGCTTTGCTGTTACCTTTCAGAGAGGCCAAGTCGGTGGCTTTTGAATTGTCCCACCTTATTGTCCCCTGGGCTTGTATTTGGTGAACTGGATCTCTGGGATTATTTCAGAGTCTTCTCATATTCTTTCTCTTTCTTTTCTTTTCTTTTCTTTTCTTTCCTTTCTTTCCCTTGTAGTACCAAGGATCAAACTCAGGATCTTGCACTTGCCAGGCAAGCACTTATTCCACTGAGCTATCTCCCCAGCCCATCTTCTCATTTTCTTTTCTTTCTTTTTGGTTTAATTCCTGGGGTGATGCTTATAAACTGCCTGTGGTGGGTTGTTTTATTGCTATTTAGAAACCTAGAAAATGACTACTTCTCTGAGGTATCTTCCAGACGTAGCTGGTTTTTGGCTTTTTAGTCTGTTGTAAGATCTTACATGTTCAATTTGTTGGGGATGAAAAGCTGCTGCCTGTTTCCCCTCCCCCCCATTCTTTGGCACTGTGTCACAATATTTCCTATGACTTTTAGTCAGTCTCAGTCTTGAAATACTAGGAAGAACAGCTGTTTAGAACAATTATGTCACTTGTGCCTAACATAATACTACCACCAATAACAGTAGCAACAGTCACAGCCTAGAAAATGACAAACTGAGGTGACCATTAATTTGTGACCTTTATTCCTATGAACTAGTTCATAGATATATAGTTATATAACAAAATCTAAAACACCAGAAAATTACATGCAGTATGTAAGTCCTTCATATGGCAAGTTTACCCTCAGGAGTTAAAATTTAAAAGGGGTTAGGGAAAAATAGAGAGGTAGAAAAAGAGGAAGAAATTAGAAATAAGGCTGAAGTACAAAGGGGGTCACACTAACTTTGGGACACTAGTATAGAAGACTGAAAGGAAAGAGAGAAGATAAAGATAAAGAGAAGAATAGAGTAGAACAGCAGTCACAAAAAAGCTAGAAACCATATTCACCTTGTATAAAAACAAGATCAAACAATGGAGAAAAAACTCAAAATACCACCACCACCACCACAATGGCGGGGGAGGGGGGAGGGGAGAGAGAAAGAGAGAGAGAAAGTCTACTTTCAGATTTGTCTCTCTGTCACTGGTAGACAACTAATGGAAATAGAGTCCCAGTCCATGTTGATTTATCCCAGCAAGCTAGCAGTAGCTTTTGGCAGTGTCGTGGATAATTTCAGCAAGCCTGCACCTTCTGGCTGAAACCAGACCCATTCATCCTGCAGTCCTTAGTACACCCAGGCCTGAGCCCAGCCGGGACCACTAGATGGAGCCAGCAGCCACCCTTTGTTCGGAGCTCAGCAGTCTCCTCTCCAAGATGGATCCAACCAATGCCTTTCTTGACTATGGAGCCCCAGCACTCACTGCTCGCTAGCTAATTCTTCATGTCCTCTGTTCCCCTCCACTTCCGCATCTCTCCATGGAGTGTGCTGGGGTCTCCAGGCATCCCTGCGTAGCCACAGGTTTGAATCACTCCTCTCGTGCAGCGAGTCCTGTCTCAGGGAGAAGGTGCTGCCAGCTACCTCCTGCCTCTTTGTTTAGGTTCCTCCGTTCACTCTCTCTGTGGGCTTCAGTTGTTGCCTCGGATCCACTGAGGAGACCCACTTCCCTCCCTCTTGCTCTATTGCAACATCTGGACAGAAATACTTGGAGAGGTTCTTACCCTGCTGTTTACCATTCCACCATCTTGGCGCCTCTCCCCTCGCCCTATGTTCTGAGTGCTTTTCTATTTTCCCAGATTATTTTTCAACTATGTTATTTTTAAAATAACCACTAGTTCTGGATGTTTTTTAAAATGTACCACCTAAGAGTGACCTTTCAAAACAATACTGTCTCTGCTACTGGGAAATGAAAGCAGGATAATATGTATAATTAGATGCATGCATGAAAGATACACTAGTAATCCAGAGCCTGGACACATGGAGACAAGAATCGGGGCAGAAGCAGCGCTGTGAGCTTGTCCTCTCCAAGTGGGGACAAGAACATGGGGAAGGAGAAGAGTGACCAATGAGTGTGAGGTGGCATATCTTGCAATGCAGTTGTTACAAAACTGGACAACTAACTTAACATTGACCAAATGAAACAAAATGTATTAATGTGGACACAAAAGAAAAGAGATGGTCAAATTGATTTTAAACATTTTTAAATGATTATATGTTACCTACAAACTTCAAATGAAATATAATGATACGAAAGACTGTAAAAACATGAATGTTCCATCCAAACACAAACAAAATGAAACTTGAGTAGCTGTATTAATATCCAAGTAGACTGTAGTGCAAAGAAATTTAGCAGGGCTGCAGGGGACATTTTATAATGATAATTGGACCGATTTACTAAGAATGGTTTTTTTTTTTTTTTGTTTTGTTTTGTTTTTTTTGTTCCTCGAATGCCTTCAGGGCACTTTTGGCCAGCGGGAGAGGTGTGAGGTTCGAACTCCAGCAACCTGAGGCTGACAGCTTTGTGGAAGCAGCCACTTAAAGGCCTGAGCGAGGGCCAGGCCCCCCGATTTACTAAGAATTTTAAAGGCAAATTTTCTTAATAATACAGCTTCAAAATATATGAAACAAACCCTAACAGAACTTAAGAAATAGGAAAAAAACTTGAGAAATAGGAAAAAAATCACATTTATTGTTGGTGACTTCAACACCCCTTTTTTCAGTAATCTGTAGGCATAGTAGATAATTAGAAAGAACAATATAAATATAGAGTCGGGTTGGAATTTTTTTTCCTATAAAGTTAGAAGCTAAATATATTAGGTTTTGTAGGTATAACATTTCTGCCACAGTTTTTTCCAGCCCTTTCTTTGCTCTAGCATAGCACGAAGACTCTAAACCAATTTTGGCTTGCGAGTTTTGTTTGCTCACTCCGGGTGTAGAAGAATTTAACAGCATTATGTACAAAATGGATCTAAGTAGCACTAATAGAACACTCAGTTCCACAGCAGGATATTGGATTTCCAGGGGCATGCTGAGTGAGACAGCACAGGCCTGTAATCCCGGCACTCAGGAGGCTGAGGCAGGAGGGTCACTGTGAGTTTGAGGATGGCCTGAACTATATAGTGAGATCTTGTCAAATAAACAAATAAATAAACAGAATACCACCAAGTTATACCACATCCTCATAAAACAAACCTTAGCAAATTTTAAATATTTGGAATTGTAAAAAGTGTGTACTCTGAAGATAGTGGACTGGAATTAATAGTAGGATAAATGTCTAAGCTGTTACAAGTTGAGCAACAGGAGTCCAAATCGAAGGGTCAGTGAGGTAGTTACAGAGAAATGAGAAAAATATTTTAAACTCACCATAAATGGAAACCTACTAAAAAAAAAAAGGTGGACTACAGGTGAAGCAGTGACTAGAGAGAATTTGATAGCAACAAGTTCTTCTATGAAATAAGGCCTCAAATTGCACTTTAAAAAATTAAAAAGAAGAGTAAAGTAACCGAAAGCAAGGGTAAAGGAAAGATAATAAAAATCAAAGCACAAATCCATGGAATAGAAAACAGGAAAATAGAGAAAGTCAGCAAAACCAAAGTCAGTTTTTTGAAAAGATCAATAAAATTTATAAACCTCAAGTTACACTGACAAAAATAGACTACATAAATTATTAATTCCAAGAATAAAAAAAGGAAGTACCACTATAAATACTGTAGACATTAAAAAAAAAAAAGAAGAAGAATGCTACTAACAACTCTACATACATAAATCTGACAATTTTGAGAAAATGAATTCCTCAAACTGCCAAAACTCACTCAAGATAAAACAGAAAATCTGAATAATCCTATGAGCTTTAAAGCCAATTAATTTACAATTCAACAGCTTTTTGAAAACAAATCGCCAGACGGAGATGATACATCCAACCAAAGTATTTAAGGAAATAATTCCACACAATTTCTTTCCCAAAATAGGAGAAAGAACACTTTCCACTCATTTTGTCATCTCAACCTTATCCTGATACCAAAACTCATAAGAAGACAGTGTAAGAAAACATGAAAGATCCAGATGTCTTATGAACATAAATGCAAAACAACTACAAAAATCTCTCAAAGAAATATTAACAAGTTGAATTAAGCAATACATAAAGAGAATCTTCCACCATGACCAAGCACACTATCTTCTGAATGCAAGACTGGCTTGATTTCTTAAAATTAATTGATGTAGTAGGACATGGCAGTGCACAAATGTAATCCCAGCCACTTGGGAGGCTGAGACAGGAGGAGCATGAATTCAAGGCCAACTTAGAAGGCAAGAAATTGGAGGCACTAAAGAGTCACTGGTCTGTGAAATCCCTGATTAGGAATCAAGGTTTGTGAACAAGCAGTGTCCTTGGCTTTCGGTTCCTTTAGGATCTTGGTTTCATTCTTGAAGATATCACTTTTTTATGAAAGGTGGAGTATATTTCTAGCTCAGCAGTCTTAACAACATGCTTCCTTCCAGAATACGAAAACCCAATGACCACATCGTTTTGCACAACTTTTGGCTCTTTCTCATCAAACTGGCAGTGTTTTTTTTGTTTTGTTTTGTTTTTTTCACTCTAAAAGGCTTTTCTCTTGCTTTATTGTTAAACACGGTGCATAAATACATAAAACAGTATAGAAGGGGCCCCGTTGAGTCTCAAAAACTGCCAGTGAGGGGAAGACCCAAAATCTTTTAGGTACAAAATGTGCAAGTGTACAGACTGGGGTGTGGATGGCAGTCCTTAGTGGCCAAGAGACTCCTCCTCCCCTCACAGGCTGGACATGCCTGAGAGGCCACTGGCAGTCACTCAGTGTGGGGAAACTCAGTCTAGACAGTGCTCTCAACAAAGAGCTAGAAACTGGCAGTGTTTTAGCAGGTATAATTCTCTCAAAAATTTGTGGGCCTCTTGCAAAGCTCTTAGCATTTACCCCATTAGACAAAAGCCACACCTGCAAAATCCCTTCTCTGCCTTGGGCTTCTGCAAAAACTGCTGAGGAACGTGTTCGTAACCTTCGCCCATGCCCTGGAGTGTGATTAAGGATTTGTGAATCACACCCTTAATCCTTTGAAAGCGCTCAAATCGATTGGTACCATTCTGAAGAACCTCTTTGCTCTTTGAAGAGCTCAAGAAAGCATTTTACCATCATATGCGCTTCCTCTCTAGCTGGTTCTCTGGCCAGGGCTCTGGATTTGTACTTGACTGAAAACCATTTCTTAATTTCATCATCTTTCACTGTCTGAAGAACCTGAGAATTTTCCAAATCATCTTCTGTTGCCTCAGTTTATTTCTTTCCTTTATACTTTACTACATGCAACAAGAGCCGGGTTACATCTTCGACATTTTGCTCGGAAATCTCCTCAGCTAAATCCTCAAGCTCAGGAGGCCTGTTCTCTGATTTTCGTAAACGGCAGACAGCAGTGTTGCTGAGGCTCTGCAGCCACTTAGCAAGGATCTCCGTTCCTCACTTCCTTTCTAATCTTCCACACTAGCATCCTCAGATTTCTATTAATAGTTTCTTCAGGGAAATTTAGCTTTTGTCCTACATTTTTTCTGAGAAACTTGCTGTTCTCCACCAGCTGTCAGACTCACATTTTTAGGCATTTACTGTGGTATCATGCCCCCCTCGGGCAGGGTTTAAGCAGCGAAGACCCACCGTGCACATACGCGTATGTGTGCACATGGAGGGGATTTGGATGGTCCTTAATTGCGGGACGGGGTTAAGCTGTCCCTCTAGGGCCCATTGGCTTCACAGCGGATGCTGGGCCTTGCAGGCTGCCGGGTAGGCAGAATCAGGAAAGGAACATGGAAATCAGGAGCTACCTGGCACTTCCGCTTTGACCCCAGGGGCTGAACATAGTCTGGCAGCTCCACTTAGCCACAGAGGAGGCTGGGAATGTAGCCTTCATTCCAGTGGTCATGTGTCAGGAATTGTATTCCACAACAGGGTGAAAAGACAGTTATTGGGAGGTGACTGGTGCTCTCTGCCCCACCACACTCAGCTCTGCCTGGAATGTCCCCTCTGCTTGGCCTACTCTGGCCCCGCTGCCACAGGCCCAGCTCCATTTTCACTCTTCCTCTAAGACCTGCTCTCTCTGCTTTCCCGTTGGGCTTCATCTTAGCACGTCCTAGTTTATTTATTTAGCAAGTTTTAAATCCCTCTGGCATCATCCTCAGAACTAGAGATGCAGCTGTAACAAAAACCAAAGTCCTTTCCTTTCTGAAGCTTGTTGCGTCCTATTTTCTAATATCCTTTGCATTCTAAGGCGGTCTCAAACTGAAATAAAATAGGGCCAAGATGCATGGGTAATTTCTTTTTTTATGTATTTAGTACAGGGCCTACAGTGTCTCACTACACAGATCGAACTTGTAGTGATCCTCCTGTTTTCAGCCTTCAAAGCGATGGGATTACAGGCACGCACCACCACACCCAGTCTCAGCAAGTCCCAGGAGTGGGACTGGCATGGCGTGCCAAGGACTGGACCCTGGCCACTGTGCTCCTCCTAAGCAGGTGCTTTAATCCACTGAGCTATCTGGCCAGCCCTCTGCATGGGTAATTTCATTCCTCACTAAACATGTACATCTGGGATACAGGATTTAGATTAAATAATTAAAGAAGGCTTCAAAAGGACATCGTATTCCTTCCAATTAATTATGCAAAGGTTGTACTTGTGATTTCTAAGTCAGTTATCTTTCAGGGAATCATGAAGCTTCAAGTGATCCAAGAGATGATCTGATTATTGCTGAGACTTTTTATCTAGCATTACACATCAAGTTACAGTCAGGGCTAGAAGAACAGCCAATAACATTCATTCCTACATAGGTGCCCTTGATGTTTTGTAAAACAAAATTCGGTAATGTGTCAGTTACATGTATTAAAATGGCATCTCCAAAATTTAAAGAATCAAAATACAGGTTAAAAAGAACAAAGATCCATTGTGAAGAATAAAGCCACTCATACATCGGGATTCCTCTGTGTGTGTGTGTGTGTGTGTGTGTGTGTGTGTGTGTAGAATAGTTTCAATATGTGAAGAAAGAAACAAATAATTTTAATCTGAAGATAACAGAGAGTGATAACACAGAGCTGTAAAATGTCAACTTACATTTTAAGAGTAACAGATGAAATTGCACCTCAAAGTCAGGGTGGTTCCTTCCTGAAACAGCCTGAGTTCTACTGGAGTTAAGCTTTATGCTCATCTGAGATCTAGGATAGTGTACACACACTGAAAAATTTAAAACCAGAGATTCAGCTGGAAACCAACACAACAAAAGAAAGCCCTCGTGAAGCCATCGTGCGGCCTTGAGCAGCCGGAGTTCTGTCACATCCTGGCTGTCAGGGCCTCTGCACCAGGAGAGGCAGCCTAGCGCCCCCAGGGCGCCCACACACACCCAGCCCCTCTGCTCAGTTCTGACACCTTCTTTCTCCTTCCTTCATCTATGGGCAGCCACCTGAAGGAGAAATAAAAATCAAGAGCGCAGATGCCTGAGGTGGAATTGGGTATGCTCACAAAACCAGTGGAGAAGGCCTTTGGTGAAGTAAATGCAACTAATTTCAAGGAAAAATTGCTTTTAGTGTAACTAACGAAAATATACCCAGTTCTCCAAGCCAAGCCCATGAGATTAGAAATGACTATTATGATTCAGAGTCTAAGTCAGCCCATGGTTTTATCAACAAAGACAATAAATACATAATTTTTTGAGAAAGGGGTATAAACTAATGCTCTTAAGTTAGTTCTTAAAACTGAAGAAAATAATAGGTGTGTGTGTGTGTGTGTGTGTGGGTGGGTGGGTGTGGGTGTGGGTGTGTGGCATGAAAACTGACCAGGAGTTTTTGCTCTAAAACCTTAGTCATTCCAGTTCTGCTCTAACTTCAGATTTAGAAAGACACAATTAGATCAAAACTCAGACAATGGTGAGGGGTGCACCCCGATCACCACATTTAACTCTAATTAGCACCTCCAAAGCCTCACCTCAACATAAATGAGACTCATCAGTGTGAATTTTAGGATTCAGCTTGGGACACATTAATTTTGGGGGATACATTCAAACTCAAGCAGATGAAAATGTGGAATATAAACCACATGTGCCTATTATAAGGGGAATCTCAGCAGAGGCATATTTTTACTGGCTCTGTGAAGACTGATACTTCTAGGTTGAAGGTGAGAGAAACACATGTGGACCCACCATTTGCAAAGCAGGCTTTCCACGGACTTTTTAGCTTCCCGGGCTGTACAGTGACAAATATCCCACTCACATCCTTTTGGGCAGAACTTAGTTGGCTACGATATGCTTTGAGGGATGTTGAGGACAATAGCCTCTAGTAAGCAGGTCACGGCCAACCAAAACTCAGGAGGCTTCACTAGAGAAAGAAAGAGTAGGGGAATGGAGATTGGGGTCCATTAGTGGCCTCTGTTACATGCAGCCATTCAGAGGGCAGAAACATTGAGCGGGGGAGCTAAATGTATCAATGTTCTCATAGGGCCGTAGCCAGTAAAAGAGTAAAGGTGAAGCTACATGGAAGGACAGGTGCATGATGGTTAAAGTGTTGGATGTCAGTAAGTTCCTTCATGGTAAGACCAAAGATGAAAGCGAGGTGAGAGACACCTGACTGTGCGCAGATGGACCAACTGTGATCCTAAAGCATTCCAGAAAGCGTCTCAACATACGTCACCTTTATTAGGTCAAAACCACGAGCTTAGATTTATGAAGTATATTTTATTTTCAGTGTTCCTCTTCTAGGTCTGATTCATCCTCATTCAATCATTTTTCCATATGAAAGTCCCAAGGAATGAAGGCAGCTTTCTTTGAAATAAGAAGACTTTCAACTAAAGGCATATAAAAGGATCTTAACTAATGAATACACTTACAGTGAAGCTATCTTAAACCAGATATGACTTAATTAAGGAGAATGGATGTCCTAGAAAATGTGGAGCAGTTCAATTCTAGATATCTGTAAAACGTTTCAAACAGACAATACCAATATGCTTGTCTATTTATTTATGTGTTAATATATAAAAGCTTATATGTTTCATTTATTGTAAAGCTTGCACCAAAGCTGATCAACAGAAACTTTAATATTTACTTTCCACATGTCCCTGAGGTCCACTGCACTAATCAATAGTAGAATCCAGAGCTCGGGTCTCCCGATGTCTAAGATGTCTCTCTTTTCTTTTGACCTTACTTCCTTTCTTCCTTTTGCTATCTAATTTTAAGGAGAATATTTCTTGTCACAAAACGGGAAAGCAGAGACATCCAAAACATGGGCAGGATTAGACACGAGGATGTTTTCTGTTGCCAAGGTGGGGGAGGAGTTCAGGTGGCCTGAGAATGGCCCCCAGCTGACTGATGCAAAACTAGGGGACCTTAGTCCACAGCCACAAGGAAACGCATCCCTCCATCGATAGGAAGGAGTTTGGAAGTGAACCTTCCAGTTCAGTCATGGCCCAAACTCCCCAACTCTGGTGAAAGACAAAGTTACAGATCGAAGAAATAAACAGAATAAACCAGAGGCATCCACTCCGTAGACAGATCATCATCAGATTTCTGAAAACTAAAGATAAGGAAAAACCTCTAAAATCAGCCAGAGAGAAACAATCCATCAGGAGCTGACAATAACCCAAATGACAACAGATTTCTCATCAGAAACCTGGAGGACAGCAGGAAGGGATGAACATTATCCAAGTCCTACACAGAAGGAGCTGTCAGCCCAGAGCTCTGTACCCAGTAGAAGATGCCCTTCAGGGAGGAAACTGAAAAAAGCTAATGGATCTGGCACCAGCGAGTCTGCCCTAGAAAAGTGGGAAAGGGAAGCTCTTTAGCCAGCGAGGAAGTGACAGCGGGAGGCAGGGAACCTGGGGCCCTGCGAGTGGGGAGTACTAGAGCAATGGAACTAGCAAATAGTAAAGACCTGGTGCATACTGTGTGAGTCGATCTGCATAATATTCTCAAAGCACAAACTCACAGCAGGGGAGAGCAGGTCAGTGGTGGTGACGGGCGAGCGCTGGGGTTGCACTGGGGTTAAGGTCTTATCGCTGGGTAGCAGCAGGTGCATGGAAGCTGCTCTAGCTTTGCGACTTCTCATAAATCTTAAAATTATTTCAGAACAAAACATAATAAAACATAGGATATATCTTTTTTAAAAATGACTATTATAAATTAATTTAATAATTTATAAAGACAGAGTGACATTGGGTAAAAGCAGGGTTTGAAGACAGCTGAATTAGCAGTTAGCGTATGGAGGATTATGGTTGGGTTAGTGAGATCTTTCTGTGTGTCCCTAACCTACCATCCATACACACATGTGTATGCTCACACACACACTCACATAACTATATTCACCTATATTTCACTCTCTCCCTGTTACTTTTCTAGGATTTTCTTGCCATCTCTGTCTCATCTGTAGTTGTCTGTGTTACTTAGTACTAGGAATGTCTCTTAAAACATCTTTTCCTATTTCATTCCTCTCCTCTCACTTCTCTTACCCTTCTGCTTCATCTGCCTAACTATTTTTTAAACACTTACAGTGCTTATTGTCAAAAATTCTAGTTTTGTTTCTGATGGTGTATTAGTGGAGGCCACTTAACATCCCAGCAATCTCCACACCCTACTAGATATGATGGGGAGAGGCTGCCTCAGCACTAAGTGATGTCAGACAGGAGCCACTCCAGGTCACCCACAAAACCACGCTCACCTTTCTGAGGCCTGTATGTCCTCTGGAGGCTGGTAGCAGAATAGCAGCATCAGATTCTAAGAAAGCCAGGGCAGAGGAGTAGCACGTTCAGGGAGGACAGGTGAGCCATGGTGAGAGATGACCCCACTCATGAGAACACTGCCCAGATCAAACCTCGCTGAGCACTGGACTGAGAGAAGATAAAGAGAAGTCGAGAGACCGGGAGGAGCAAAATATCTGCTTTCAGTCAGAGACTATTCCCACTTTCTGTTGAGGTAATGCTAGTTCTAAGGCTGCCAGGAAAGGGATTTCGAAAGCTCAGCTGGTGTGGATGCCTCGGAGGAGCCTGTCTGTGGAGTGGAAAGTCTTGGTGTAGCAGCCAAGTCACTTCTCAGAACTCGAAGCGAAGATGAAGCGGTGCCACATCCGTATCTGAGGGGCTGGACGTAGAACGTCTGAGGTGATGAGGCTGAAATGCCTGGTGACTGTCTTGGGCCTATCTCTGCCACCCATCCTGAGCCACATCTGGAGAAGCTGGGATGAAAGCATGACACTTGGGGAAGTTTCCGCCTCAGTATCTAAGGTTATTCCTTTCTGCCAGGAGGACATTTACCCTGGACCCCTTACTGAGCTCTTTTTGGGTGTAGACACAGAAGACTAGGCATGGTGGAAGGAGACAGGCAGACAGGTTCTCTGAGGGACCTGAATAGGAATCTCTCCCTTAGAGGACTCGTGACAGTCTTCGTGAGACAGCCAAACAGCATCTCCATTCATCTGGATATCAGGGTCTGTTTTTGAGCACATACAGAAAGGAAGAGAGCGGGAGCCTTTCTTTTTCTCTGTGTATTCAGGTATCAAACTTTCTTTCTTCTCGATTTCCCTCCTTTTGCTCTATTACCGGCCTTCTTGTCATTCCAAGAAAAAAAATGTCAAAATGAAAAGAAACCAGAGGAGAGAAGCAGAGAATGAGAAAACCAAGGTTTGGTTCCCAAGCTGCAGGCTGCATACTTGGGCTTGTGTGTGCAGGCTTTCAATTATGAAGACTTGTTTGTAAGTTTCTGAGGAAGAAGGCTTGCCCAGCATCACGTGAAGGACTGCCCTCTAACCCCTCCTCAACCCCACATCCTTTCACCCTCACCTGGTGGTGACTGAGGCAGTGACATGGGACTCTAGAAGCCACCATGTTTCTCCTGAGGTCTCAGTTTTCAAACAAACAAACAAACAAATAGAGGTTAATATATAAAGTTTCAGGCCCCTTCCAGCTGTGCTTTTCTGTAATAATAGTGTTATTATACTCCTTGTGAAGTGGTCTCTGTTAAAGATCACTGTGATTTATGGCTAAGATCCAAATTGTGCCCCTCTGTCCTGGAGGGCCTCACTGTACAAGGTTTGGTTACTGGCTTAGGGGTTGGAGAGCCGCTGTGGACCATGAGCAGTAAGAAGAGATGTCTTAGTGGGTCACCTGGATGCCAAACATTCTTTCCTGCCCTTAGAGACTAGAAGGGGGCCTTGCCTGTTCATGATCCTCAGGGTCAGTTGCCCCTGACAGAATGACGCTGCCTTCTTTGTGAGACTTCTGACACAATAACCCATGTGACCGTGTGGCAGGCGTAGTGGGAAATCCAGTGGGAGCATTCCCATTGTAAGAACCAGGAATTCTAAGCCATTTGCTCAGATGTTTGGCTCTAGTAAGGGGAGGCTGACTGGCACAGGCCTGGAGCCCCCGTGTCTTACCAAGTCCTCCAGTACTGCTGCCGCTTCTTACTCCTCTGGTCTGACTGACGTGATGTACAAGTTTAACCTGATAACAGGAACCAGTTGCTACATACAAATCACCTGCAAAACCTAGCAGCTTGAAACAGCAGATACTTATCCTCTTATGTTTTCTGGTGTCCAGGAAAGTAGAAATGGCCTCGCTGGGTTGGGCCTGACTTAAGCTTTCTCATCTGATTATAATGAAGACGTTGCTTGGTGCCGGGGTCATCCAGCTGGACCCCGAGGTTGGCTTCCAGTGTGGCCCACTTTGAGCTGGAGGCCTCATTTCCTTCCCACCGACTCCACAAGGTCACTGGAAAGCCTTGTCTCCTGGTACCTGACTGCTCTCAGAGCAAGTGATCCAAGAGAAAGCAGAGAGGAAGCCCCAGGCCATTGCTTCTGCAACATGTTACGTGTCCGAGCCAAGTCACTAGGTCCACCCCATACTCAGTGAGAGGTGAATTAAGCTCCATCTGTCTCTTAAAGGAAGAAGTCAGACATCTGAGCTCGTAACTGAAAACAGCACACCCCGTGTCAACGTGGTGGGTCCGTGTGATGTCAGGTGCAGGACTTTAGGTTACATTGTGACTGAGAGCGAAAGAATTACCCATGGTCAGAGCTGTACATGTCCATGTCATCCGTGTGCTGTACATGTACATGTCGTCCGTGTGCTTCTTTCTTACTAGGACTGGAAACAGACGCATTTGCAAACCAATGCGGGATACTTTGCAAAGGCTTTATATCTAGTGTAGCAAAGGTAATTACGGCAGCTCTTTGGGTGACTGCTATCTGTGGCACTCGCCCCTCACAATCAGACCAGTTCTTGTAAGGGACAGCCTGGGTGGAGTGAGGGCCATCACCCTGCACCTGCTAGGCTATCGAGGGTGGCGCTACTCTCTGCTTCTGAGAATGTGGGGCTGCTCTCTTAACTTGCTGTCTTGTAAGGGAGTAAATCGATTGCAGCTGTTTCTCGCCTTCTGCCCTACTAAGGTACCTTCTATACCACAGTGCGAGGAATCAATGCATAAGTTGTGCAAGTTAGTAAATATCTCCATTCCGACAACACTTCAGGGATCTGGAGAAATGATCTCGACCTTTCTCCACAGTACCGGTCACCATCTACCCTAACGTGTATTGCACTATGCTTTTCACTCATGATTTGTTTCCTCAATGAACATAATCTCTATCAAGGCGGGTCCTTCTGTCTTTTCCACTGACTTGTTCCCAGTGGCTACAAAGGGTCTCACACACCACAGGCTCTTCACAGTGGTAGCATGTGGTAGGCACTCGGCGCGTGTGGAATGAGGGAACAGTTCCTGACTCGCAACGTAAGCTCACTATTTCTATCATCACAGTTCACCCTAGGATTTTCTTATTATATATTTAGTAAGAGTCTAGGGGCTGGGGAGATGGCTCAGTGGAATAAG
>NW_004524601.1:9621822-9622651 GCF_000260255.1 Octodon degus | reverse complement strand
ACATCACTCTGAAGGGTTTTGGATTTACTCAATGGCCTGTGACATTTCAGTAACTGTATCTTTGTTGTGTTGTGCTATTACTCATTTTGATGTTGACACCTCTGATGCATCCTAATCCTTTAGCATGAAGTGGTAAAATTTTTAAAATAAGCTAGTAATTTGTTCTAAAATGGGAAGATCCATTATTGCCTTTGTAGAGGTTCATAGACATGATTGGAAACGTTCCTTCTTTTTTATCACAGCTACCACCAACCCTTGTCTTCCTAAGTGACAGCTGCCAGTCAGGGGCTAAGTGATAGCTGCCAGTCAGCAGGGTATGGAAGGGACCATTTCTCTCAAAGAAGAAAGTGATACAATTTGTGTGCACAAGTTCTACTCAAAATCAGAAGAAAAGAATTAATACATAAAGAGGGGCATATGTGGGAAGAGGGAGTTTGGGGACAGTAAGAGAACAAAGATCATTCTATCATTTATATATAATATGCAAATAAAGCAGACTGGGCCTATGTCATATACTGGGGCCATAGGCAAATAAAGTAGACTGGATCCATATCGTGCAATTCATGACATCAAGACCCTTAGTCTGTGATCCTTGCTCTAATCTAATAATGAGACTTGAATACTGTATTCTATCTACCTTGTAATTTGTAAATCACTTTTCTCTCTCAAAGAAAACTTGTAATTTTAATTATTATGAAATGCATTTTAGTTTTTCTCTTTCTTTTTTTTGTGTGTATATTTGGTACAAGGTCTCACTATGCAGCTCAGACTCTAGTGATCCTCCTAGTTTTAGCCTCCCCAGTGCTGGGATTACAGGTGTGGCCACCAC
>NW_004524601.1:9615555-9620702 GCF_000260255.1 Octodon degus | reverse complement strand
TGCTTCTTTATTTTGAAATATTACTTGTTTTTGACACTTCCGCCCAGCTCTATTCTGGACACATGGGAAATTCACGTGTACCACTGGGGAACGTTTTTGCTTCCTATAGATATTCTTTCAGTAGCAAACTGCGCAGAGAGCGGATGTTCATGTCCAGTGGCATATGCATATGCTTAGGTCCTGCACCATGATCCTACCTATTGTTTTGAAGGTCTTTCTCTAGCCCTCAAGTAAATACAGAATGGCTGCTTAATTCTGACACAATTTGGACACATACCAGATTCCTGTAGAACTGACAGGAATCTATGTAGACTGAGTGGATTAGTTGGAGACCCGGGTCCATAATTTGGTGCTATGGACGATCAGCTGCAGTAGAAGTTACTTCTAATAGCAGCACTGGAAGTTGAGTGTTTTTCCATCTGAGTCCTATTTGAAAGGACACCAGAGGCTCAGGAAGTAATCAGGCTATGGTGCCACCTCTCCTGCTCAACTAAGTGGCTGTCTTTTTATGACTTCTACTAGAGATCTTGAGTTCCTTGGCAGATTTTCTTTCTTTCTTTTCTTTTCTTTTCTTTTTTTGTGTGCAGGATCTCACTATGCAGCTCAGACTCATAGCAATCCACCTATTTTCAGCTTCACTAGTGTTGGGATTACACTACAATTGATTTGTATGTGCCACCATGCCGGCTCAGCATGCCCAAGGCCAGGGCCAGCGTGGCATGCAGTGTCAGGGATTGAATCCTGGCCCCTGTGCTTACCTAAACAAGTGCTTAGTCCACTGAGCTAACTCACCGGCCCTTCCTTGGCATATTTTAGACAGGACAATGAGTTATGCAGCTGTTATGATTGAACTTCACTGAAAGTAGGTCTCTTCCAGAATTTTGTATTATACCCAAGAAATGAAAAGTACTTAAGACCACAGCAATAGAGAGGTGAGCGAGGAGGCGAGTAATAAGGATAGACAGCATCATCTCGGGCCTCCCCCTTTGGAGGGTTATCTGTTTCTGCAGGAAAACATCCTGACCCAGCCCAGGGCATGGGGACCATGACTCCACGAACAGCACTGCTTCCTTTAGTCAAGATCACAGTGGGTAACTAAATCTTCCAAATTCCTGGAGTTTCTTTTAAGTACAAATTAAAAAAAAATTAAAATAACCATAGAAAATAGAAGAACCTTTGTGGAGTATGATTTAGAGCAGGTAAGTAGAACCTTTTACTTCCTTCTTTATTTTCTTTTAAGGACTAATTTTTAAATACTATGTATAACTTCTGCTATTTTGAGAACTTTACATGAAACCCCCATCACAGGAGTCTCTTTCCCACCCCTGGGATGCAGTGCCCAATACCCACAACTTAACGCAGGAGACATCTATGTTTTGCTCCATTTCCAGTTTGCCATTGTAGGCTCCAAGGCAGGAAGGGCGTGCGTGCGGGGGGGAAAGCCACTCAACTCTTGGAAACAGAGAGGAGGAGCCCGGCTGAGAGCAGCCCCACCCCAGTGGCCACTCCAACTAGGCTCCGGCTCTTAAGGCGCCATCAGGTCCTAATGATGAGGTACACAGTGCCCTGTGATCCAGTCGGGGCTGGATCGGAAGACAGTTTAGACCTAAATCACAGCACCGTTTCTATATAAATCGACGTCCAGGGAGGTACTGGGTGATCTTTTCCCTCATGAACTCTCCAGGACTCTTTATTTGCTTCCCTTAAGGCTTCTGCTGTCAGCTTTGCTATGAAACTGTCAGCTGTCATTTCACACCAGCAGACTCTGGCCCATCTTTAGCAGCCTCCCTTAGAATCTGTTGTTTAGCACGCTGCTCCCAGTCGGACGACTAGTTGGTAAGTCACATGAACAACGTACCAGGAGCCTGCACAAGAGAGAATGTGTAAGAGAGAATGCCCCAGGGTCACTCTCTGGAACACAAAGCAGAAAGGCTTTCATATATTTATGTGGAAGTTTTGCTCCTACCCTGTCTATCTGGCTGTTACTTGTGTTCAGATGCTAGATGTCACTGGATAAAAGAGTTACAGGAACATGAAAGGACATTCGCCTGTCCTCTAATAAAATGAGTTCTCTCATTTCTTTTCTCCCTGGTGAAACTGTTCCAACAATGAGCCAGGTAGCCGCATCTGGTACTAAATTAGAGTTATTTTCATTCTCCAGGCTAATTGAGATGATAGCTCTGAACATGGTGCTAGTTTTAGAAAACAGTTTTAAATTAGAAGCAATGGCCAGGATTTAATAACCGAGGAGTTATTTATACTGAATATTCCCCAGCCTTTATGATCTCAGTGTGCTTGAATATGTATCAGGTTTGCCAAATCCATAGGAAATGCATGTACCCGTGGGCTCCAGTCTCCTAGGTAGATCAGACAAGATGCAGCTGTCTCGCAGATACATGGAAATAGATCAAACAAATTGCATGTGTTTGAAAGGAACACTTTAAACAGGGATTAGGGATTTTTTTTTTTTTGACATTGTTCTGTATGTGAGTCAGCGGGGAGGTCTGTGTGGGCGACCTTGTAGGTAGACACATTGGTGGGTGTCAGAAAGAGACAGCCAGAGACGCAGACTAGTTTCATAGCTAGTAAAATCACTGTAAGGGAAATTGAAAGGCATAGTTTTATGGAGCCCTTTGGAATCATCTAAATAAACAATGTCTTCAGATGGCTTATTTAAAATACCAATTGTATCTCACAAGGAATTTAAATTACCCCTCCTCACAAAATACTAGGCAATTTTCATTTGCCATGTAACTGAAATTGGGTAATCATTGGAGATGAAACCCTACGTTACATTCCTGGCAGGTGAAACTTTTTTAATGGGAGAATTGAGATGACTCGACTGTGTTTCTGATTTAGAAAATGACCTTCAGCTGCTCATAGACCAAGACCTGGCAGAAAGTGCCAAGGAATAAAAGAGCTAAAATGGGTATTAAAATGGAAAGGATTTTTATCCTTAGCTATAACATGATGATTCCTGATATATGTGTCTACAGGCAGCAATAAAAAAAAAAATAGAGAAGGAAAGAATTTGCTATTTAATTGCTTGTCTGGTTTTACCTGGGAGACTAATGTTGGGGATGAAGTGCAGTCTATACCTAGAAAGTCTTTGTCAAGAAATTCCCAGAGTCCCACTGGCTTTTGTTTGGTCTGCTTTTTGCACTTTCGTGACTTTATCGCTGGACTCTAGCGAATTTGAGTTTGTAGGTATCTTGAGAGCACACAAAGCTACAGAGAACATCAGCTGAGCAGGCAAATATGCCCAGGCTGGCAGAGCTTGGTCGCTCTGTGTGCCCAGCAGGATCTTGCAGGGTGCAGCTGAGGAGGTTGGCCCCTTGGATGTGCGTTTCCTGTGAGCTTGGACGGATTGAATCCACCCACAAGGAGCTCAGCCCTTGAATCAAACTGGTAAGGATGCTGATAGGTACCGTGTTGTGGGTGTGACGACTTAGGCATCAATGGAGGCAGTCGTTATTAAAAACCCAATAGTTTTCTTCCGAATTAAGAATACTGTTTTCTAATTATAAATATAATGCATGATCATGATTTTTAAAATTGGATATGACAAGAAAATACTATTCACTGATTTCATTAAAACTAACTTAAAGATACCAGATGCTTGGACTGGGGAGATAGCTCAGTGGCTTAAGCACCTGCCTGGCAAGTGCGAGGTCATGAGTTCGATCCTGGTACAAAAACAAAGACAATAAAAGATATCAGAAGCTGTTTGCCAGGCTTCTGTCACTCTAACAAAGTATATGGCACCATGACGCATCACCATCCACTGTCACCACCAGGGGCCAAACCAATCATTCCCCAACCAGCCACATCTCAGACTTTGAACCTTTGAGAGTGAACTAAAAAGTCATATTTTTAAATCAAGTATGCATCTGTGCATGCATGGCCCCCCCACCAGAAATTGGGGTCCCAAAATGCCATAGAGGGCACACCTTTACCTCTTCAAGGGCCACTGTATTTCCCAAAATGCCACTCTAGGGCTCCAGCCTTTTCACATGAACTCTTGGTAGATATGCAGTAGCAACACAAGGAGCCATCCTTCAGTTGATAAGATGTCTTTGTGTCAACTGATTTCACACTCATTATTCAAGGTATTTGCCCAGCAAGCCAAGGCTTCACGTTCCCTCTTTTTGTTTCTACCCTTCTGTGTAGACACTATTAATAGTTCTCATATACTGTAATACATTTATTTCATAAACTACTTTGTACGTAGGGAAATCCAGAACGCTGCATGGGCTTGTGAGATTGCTCCTACCATCTTTAGAAGGGTGCTCATGCCTGTTTTAAAGCCCTGATTCATCACCTCCACTTTTCCATCACAGCTAGGAAGTCCAAGTCCAGTTGGCCAGGGTGTGGATAATCGATGGTAGTGCTGAGCTTTCTCTCTTGGAGCTTGGCTTTGTCACTCGTGCTGTGGATGGAGAGCAGGACAGGGAGAATGTGCGGGCTCCGTGCATCAGGGCAGAGTAGGCTTACACTGAATTTCCCAGGTCATCGCAAATCCCACTGTCTTAACACAAGAGAGCTTTAGTTCTTGCTCAGGCCGCATGTCCATTCCAGGTGGAGGCGGGTCTGTGCTCAGGACCCGGGTGCTAGAGGCTCTGCTGTCCCTGACTGCACCATGTCCCTGTCCAGAATCTCACATGGGCTTCTTGTCCCTTCTGCCCTGAAGCAGCATGGGTTGCTTCTGCTCTCTTTCCACTGGTCAGAGCTAGTCACATGGTTTTCCTGACTTCAAGGGATCTGAGGAGTGGCCCACAGATGAGAGGACCACTGTGTCTCCCTAAAGCCTAAGTGTATATCAGACCTCAAGCTGATGCTATTCAAAATGAAATCTAGAGCTGAGGATGTAGCTTAGTACTAGATCACTTAAGGCCCTAGATTCAACCCCAAGCACTAAAAAATAAAAAAAGAAAGAAAGAAAACATTAAATAATCTATGTTATTTGCATATATCGATTTCCTATACCTGGAATATGAATATTTGAGTGTAAAATATATGTAGGGAGACATATACTTTATGAATAAATAAAGTTTCATACACACAAAGAATTAATGCATACATTACAGCTTTTTATTTCCCATAACAAATATTCAAGAAAGAGGAAGATCATCATGAAAAAGAAAATA
>NW_004524601.1:9608188-9614435 GCF_000260255.1 Octodon degus | reverse complement strand
GCTGCACGGGCCCCAGTCCCAGGTGTGCTGAGCCAGCCGCTGAGACCGGGCCTGGTGGTGCACGCCTGTAATCCCAGCGCTGGGGAGGCTGAAAAGAGGAGGATCACTATGCGTCTGAGCTGCGTCGTGAAACCTGTACCGAATACATTTTTAAAAGTGAAATAAAATATCACATAACCATGAATGATGCAGAGATGCTTATTTAGTAATAAGGAATATTATTTATAACATTAAGTGAAAGTAGTTTACAAAACTATATGTGTATATGTTGTATACATTTGAATTATTTTACGGCCAACTAGTTCTCTGGGCATTCTAAATTTAGATGTGTTTTTTGTTTTTTTTTTTTTTTTTTCTCTTTTAAGTTGTCTGTGTTTTCTATGTAAACAGGTGATATTTACCTAAAAAAGAAATCATTCTTGTTTTAGAGCAAAAGACTCCCGAGCCCTTAATATTTAAAACAAAAACAGAATGTTAAACCCTAGATATCACAAAGAAAAAATAAAAAGCAAAATACCAGCTGGTTAGCCACACAGGCCTGGGTCTCGGGTGGCAGCGTGTACCTCCCCCAGGACCCTTGTCGGCACCTGCAGGAGTCTGGGGGTCGGGCTTCTGGCGCCCCGCTGGAGCAGGCGCGGCCTCCGCGTGGGGCTGGAGCTGGCCGGAGCCCCTGCGAGGCTGCGCTCATTCCTCGGCTCCCTCGCTCCGACAATGGTCTGCTTTCTTTCCTCTGAGTAGGAACCTTGCAGAGGCAGCTGGCGTGGACGCTTTTGTGCAGGCCTGTGGGATGTATTGAGAGCACACGCAGAGGCGCCGGCCTCCTGGCGCACGCACGCTGCGCAGCCAAGCACCGCGGGCCCTTTCCCCTTAAGGGGGCCGTGCTCCTGCCATTTCCCGGACTTCGGTTCTTCCAGAATAAGTGAAGTCGCGGTTAGCTTTTCAGTTAACTGTTCTTTCTGGAGTTATCCATTCATGCATGCTTACAAAAGTTAAATTATTTTCAAAGACAGAATAATTTTTCCACCACAATTGAGCTCAGTGGAAGCGAAGACTCAGAGCATGATAATTTCCTTTAAGAATCATTGTCCATTGTAGTTACAATAACCAGCAACATGGATTTTATAAGAGCTGAAAGCCGGGTAAGAGCTTCATTCTCTCAGTATTAAGAATAATTCTGAGGCCGGCCAAATAGCTCAGCAGAGTAAAGCGCCTGCAAGCAGGTGCAGGGGCTGGGGGTTTGATCCGCAGGCCCGCCCCTGGGGTGCGCTGAGACGGGATTGAGACTGGGTGTGGTGGCACGCACCTGTAATCCCAGCTCTTGGGAGGCTGTAAACAGGCAGATCACTACAAGTCCGATTTAGTAGTGAGAGCCTTGAAAACCCTGTAGACCCTTAAAAAAGAATAATTCTGTGAACTGTGGACCTCACTTGGCAAATCCGTACACCTCCTCCATCACTTGCAAATGTACAAACAACTTCCCAAGTTTTGTTAGTACTTTTTAAAATTATAGTTGTGATACTCATGAGCAAGTTTATTCAAAGTAGTCTTTTTAAAAACAAGATGGGGGCTGGTGAGATGGCTCAGTGGTCTAAAGCACCTATTTAGAACAAGCTTGGCAAAGCACAGGGACCACGGTTCAATCCCCCAGCACCACATGCCAGCCAGCCTCGCCCCCTGGTGGGCTGAGCTGGCCACACACACACACACACACACACACACACAATAAATAAATAAATGTTAAAAAAAACCTTTAAAAAAAAATAAAACAAGATGATGTCCACAATCAAAGTCCAAAGCCAATCGTGGTTCTCTATTAAAAGACCAAAATTGTATTTTTATCAGTGCACTCTTCAGAAAGGTATTATAAACTAAAAAAAAACATTATGAGAAAACATACCAGGATGTTCCTGTCTTTACCAAACAATAACACCCTATGCTCACCAAGGCTTGTTCTTTGGTTTTGCAAACGTGGAGACAGGAAATGCTGATAACCATAGGTGACTCATTCTAATCTTATTGATTAGCAGTAAGTAAGGCTCAGAATGAGTCAGGCTTTTAATAGGAGGGAGGAGGGGATGGGGCCTGCGGGGTGAGGAAGTAGAGAAGGCTCCAGTGTTGGAAGGAAAGGCCTGGGGGTCAGCAGGGCGTTGCCACCTTTATGATGCCCCGGGGCCACATCTGTATGTTTCTTTCACAGATTCCTGTCTTACTCAGATACAGACTTTGTCATCCATCACAGAGGACATGGGGCTGAGGTACAAGGGGCCTCTGGGGTGGCCCTGAGCATGCCCCGATGTTACTTTGTTGGCATCCGAATCCCTGGCTGCTTGCTTTGAGTGTGAGCTCTCAGGACTCCCCAGCATCATCGTTGCCTCTGACCTTGGTTATGCTGGGACCTCCCTCTGCAGGGCGACCTGGGTCAGCTGCCAGTGGGCACAGAGCTTTCTGCAGCTCAGTGCAGCCCCAGCAAGGCGGGTTCACTGTGTCAGATGAAAGGAGGACAGGCTCACTGCTCTCCCCCGAGGACTCCCCTAGAAAGGGGTCCGGATTCACACGCACAAAGGCTCCCGAGTTTCATTTCTGATAGCCAAAGCTCAGACAGTCACAGGCAGGCGAAAGAGTAAAACTCAGCACTCCAGCTATTGTTTTGAATCTACCCGACAAAACCCAGACAGACCACGGTGGGTAGAGACTGTGTACGCACCCACTGGTGCGCCCATCTCCACCCCACCCACCTTCCAGCCCCTTCCCTTAGCATGCTTAAGCACCCAGCACCTGAGCCGTGCTCCCCATCCACATTCTCCCCCGCCCCGTGGAGCAGTGGTGCATTTATGCCTTTGAAGGCATCTTCTGTCGCATAGTGTTTGCAGGGTGTCTCTCGGGCTGTAGCATTTCTCTCTGGCCTCTAGAGCACGTTCCTCTGTAGGCAGGCTACCTGGCTACCTGTATGGCCATCTTATACCTGCTGCAATACGTACCTGTGTATACCTCAACAGTGTGGAGAAACACCCTCTCCGTCCTGGAATTACAGATTGTGTATCTACAGGGCTGTGCAGATCCGAGCTGTGTACCTGAGAGGCTCTGTTTGGGTATACTTAGGTTTGTACTTAGCCTTACATCTACATTTTTCTGGATTTCTTTGTGTGTCTCAGGGCCCAGCCAATAGTTTTCTATGAAGCATGACCATCTGTCTCCAAGTCTCCTATCCATCCCATTTTCTCTTTTTTTAATGTCAAAAAATAAATATAACAAAGTTTGCTATTTAAGCCAATTTTAAGTGTATAATTCAGTGACAACAGTTACATTCTTGTTATTGGGCAAGCAACTACCACTACTGGTCCCCCAAAATTTTTATTCAAAAAACACCACTCTCAAGTCATTAAGAAGTAACTCTATTCTTCTCTTCCCTGTCCCTACTAACTTCTAGGTATGTTCTATCTCTATGAATTTGTCCATTCTAGATGTTTCGTATAAGTGGAATCAGGCAGTATCTGTCTTTTTTTATGTCTGTGTTATTTTATTTGACATAAGATTCATCCACGTTGTCCCATGTATCGGAACTTCATTGCCTTTGTGATTGAGAATATTCCATTGTGTATAGACATATATTTCTCAACTTACAATGGAGTAATGTTCCCAAGACCCACAACAGTTTCAACCTATTGTATGTCAAGAAAGCAATTGATACTCCTAACCTATTGAGCATTATAATTTAGCCTAGCTTATCTTAAATGTCCTTAGAATACTTTCAGTTTTATGTTTTGGATCTTATGTTTAGATTGTTGATCTAATTTTGAGTTAATTTTTGTGTAGCTATGAGGTTGGCATTGGATTTCATTCTTTTGCTTGTAGAAATCCAGTTGTATTGAAGAGAGTACCTTCTTCCTATTGACAGGATTTAACTCCCTTGTCAAAACTCAACTGCCTGTAGATGAATGGGTTTATATATGGACCGTAAATTCTATTCCAATGGCCAATTTGTCTATCTTTATGTCAGTACCATACCATTTTGGCTATAGTAACTTTATAATAATTTTTGGTATCAGGAAGTGTGAGTCTTCTGACTTTTTAATTATTTTTCAAGATAGTTTTAGCTATTTGGGGTCCTTGCAATTCCATATGCATTCGAAGTTGGTTTTCCCATTTCTGCAAAGAGGGCTATTGGGATTTTGGTAGAAATTGTGCTGGTTCCCAACACAGTGACACACTCCTGTAACCTGGCACTTGGGAGGCTGAGACTGGAGGGTCACTATGGGTTGGAGGCCAACCTGAGCTAAATAGTGAGTTCAAGGGCAGAGTGAACTGCATTTCAAAACCTTGTCTGAAAAAAGGGAAGGGGGAAGGGAGAAAATGAAAGAAAGAAAAAGACAATGTGTTGAATCTACATAGAATGTCTCTCATTCCTTTTTGTTTTCTTTAACTTTTCAGCAGTATTTTGTAGCTTTCGGTATAGAAGTCTTTCACATCCTGGCTCATAACACTATTTTTTAATTATTTAACAGACAAATAAACTTGACGGTGTACAATATGATGTTTTAAAACATCAGGTGAAATGGTTAAATGATGCTAGTTAATATATACATTCTATCACCCACTGATCAATTCTGTGGTTACGATGCCTGAATAAGTCTACTCTTGATGGTCTGTAAGCACATGGTTCATTGGTATTAACTCCGGTCAATGGGTTTTGTGTCTCCCTGATTAAATTTCACTCTAAGTACTCATTTATCATCCCCTTTTGAATGGCCTTGAAATTCTCATTGCGGCATTTTAATAGACTATAACATAACATACTACCTAGAATAGTGTCTGGCTTTTGGCAGACATCAAACAAATAGTAACTGACTAGGTAAATCCCCCAAATCACACTCTCTTTGAACGCTAAGGAAACAATCATACCAATGCATTCTCCTATACAGAAGACACTGGTGATGTTCAAAAGGTTAAACGCTTCCTTCCAACAGTAGCACTAGCTTGTGATCAAGCCAGAAGCTCACATCTCCCTGGAGTGTTCTGTGGGTCAGGATGTGGTCATTCTATGCTGATGCTGCCTTCTGGAATACATGAAAAGGGGTGCTTGAGTATAAACATTCTCCAGTGTATGATTCCCTTTCTTCTGAAAACAATCTTGTGGGGTTGATGTACCTACAAAAGTAGCTTATGTTCAGCCCAAGAGTCCATGTTTTAGCAAATGAAGTTAACTCAAAGGACACACAGCTGTGAAGACACCAAGTACAGAAGTGTCTGTAAGCACTTGTGTGTGTGTGTGTGTGTGTGTGCGTGCGCGCGCATTTGCATATGTGGCAGGTGAAGTGGCTGGCTGTCATTCTGGAAATGCTAACCCACTGGAGTGTTCTGGGCTGAGGAGTTGGCCACTGACATGCACCTCTTACCCTTCGCAGTTTGCCCTTCTCCCAGAGATATGGCTGGAGGTGGAACAGCCCTGTCATAACCACAGGCAGCTCAAGGGAAAGGTTGAGCTGTCACAGAGACTGCAGCTCTGGCATCTCAGTGCTACTTCTCACTACTGCCTCCCTCTGAATTTTTTGTTACCCAAGAAATCCCCCCAGATTTCTTTGAGAGACTGTCTTGGTTACTTTTCTCATTGCTGAGACAAAATACCCAACAAGCCAAGTGAAAAGGGAAAGGTTTATTTAGCTCACAGTTTGGAGAGGTTTCAGTCCCTAGTTGGCTGGCTCCAAGGCAGGGCGGCACAAGGCCGAGGGGTGTCACAGAGGAGAAACAGTTGGTGAGGCATACAAGGTGGCAAAAGCAACAAAGGGAGGGACCAGACAGGCCTCTTTCTGTCCCTTATGTTGTATCCAGCCTGCTGGGATTAGGGTGGCACCAAGCCAGTCAGTGGACTGATCAACTGATCACCCACCCTTTTTATTTTTGATCACTCACCCTTAGTCCCAGCATTGCACCATGAATCGGCCACATACTCTGTATTCAGCCATCTCTGAAAAAGTCCTGAGACTGTGTGAGGTTTTAGGGGACATCTAGACACAAACACAACAGGAAGTCTTTATCATCTGTAGCCCAAATCAATTCTTTTTTTTTTTTTCCTTTTTAATTTTATGTATTTGGTACAGGGTCTCACTGTGCATCTTGGATTCATAGTGTTCCACCTATTTTCAGCCTCCCCAGCACTAGGATTACAGGTGGTGCACTCAGTTACCAGCTCAGTGTGTCTGGGGATGGGGCCGGCATAGCATGCTGTACCAGGGATCAAATTAAATCGATT
>NW_004524601.1:9559806-9608088 GCF_000260255.1 Octodon degus | reverse complement strand
TTGTTGCTCGAATGCCTTCAGGGCACTTTTGGCCAGTGGGAGAGGTGTGAGGTTCGAACTCCAGCAACCTGAGGCTGACAGCTTTGTGGAAGCAGCCTCTTAAAGGCCTGAGCTAGGGCCAGGCCCCCTCGATTCTTAATTAATATGGAAGTTTAAGGAGTGCCCAGAGATCATTCACATGAGTGGATACCTGTGCCTCTTGTGGACCAACTAGACAGGTTCAGAATAAATATGAAGGAATTCTAAGAAGTCATGATACTATGGGGCTGCAAATCCAAATTTTCCTTTACGGCCTCGCCCAAAACAGCAAAGAACAAGAAGTTCACATGCAAATGTACAAAATCCCTATGTTCCCCATAACTAGAAGACATTGAATGACCAAATTTTAAGTTAACTGCAAATAGAAAAATGCACAGGAAACCTCAGCTAGTTGCCTTCTACACTCCTTTCTAAGTCCCTGAGGGAATGAAAACCTCAGCTCTTCAATCATTTGGGAATGTCGTATGTGTTGTTGGTGACGAGAGGCAGTGGTAGACCTGAGGTTGACTTAAAATCACCCCCAGAAAGAGGAAGTCGGAAAATACTGAAAAGGTGCTCTGCTCGGTCAGGGCACTGGCGGCTGGCCTGCAGCTCAGGAAAGGCTGCCTTGTTGGTAAGAGGCCCTGCGAGGAGGGCCCAAAGCAAATCAGGGAGCCTTGTGGAGGGCTCACAGGGGGCAGAAGGAATTCAGGACCCTACCTGACATACTTCTCCACAAATGAAGGACACCCAACCCTTCTTCCATTATTCACTTCCCAACACAGAAGACTACAACATGGAGGGAAATAAATTAGACAAGGGCTTACATATTATGCAACTTCTCCTCTATAAGAAACCCAAAGTGTAAATAATTTAAGGAACAAAATAAAAGAGACAATAGGAAACTGGAAGATAGATGCTTTGCAAATGGGAAGGGGATGCAAGATAAAGAGGGGAGGTAGGAAGAGAAGGGAGATAAAAAGAATTGAGATATGTTAAGTCGTTTCCTATTCCCTAAGACAAATGTAAACATCTCGTATTGCAAACATGAATAAAAGAAAAAGAAAATCATGCTTTATTGCACTGACAGAAGAGGGCACTCTTGAGCCAGGAATCTTGTCGCTGCTCAGCCCAACAGCTCAGCCCAAGGAAATACACCTCACTCATCTGTGCAGGACTACACCAAAAGGAAAAGGAAAGAATCCTGTGCAAAATTATTAACATACAAAGAAAACAGATCTAAACAATCCAACAGAGAAAAATCCCTCCTGTACATAATGACGAAGTGGAAAGAAGCTAACACTGAGTCAATGTCCTCCGATGAGCGCTGGAAAGGTGAAGAGCGCCTTGACCTACAAGCTCAGAAGCGGAGTGAGTGCTAAAGCAGATAAAAGCCAGAAAAAAAAATGAAATGCAGGGTGATTAAACTCAAAATAAGTAAGACAAAGCAGGAAAAAATACCGTGCATTAACTGGAAGGTTTTATTTTATTTATTTTTAAATTTATGTGTTTGGTACAGCGTTTCACTATGCAGCTCAGACTCATAGTGATCCTCCTGTTTTCAGCCTCACCTGTGCTGGGATTACAGGCATGTGCCACCGTGCCTGGTGGTGGCCAGCTCAGCAGGCCTGTGGGTGAGGCTGGCATGGCATGTGGTACTGGGGATCGAACCCTGGCCCCTGCACTTGCCTAAGCAGGCACTTAGTCAGCTGAGCTATCTCACTGGCCCTAACTGGAAGGTTTTACATAAAGTATTCCAAGACATTTTGTATATAGCAGACAGACACCTACCCACCCACCATTTCTTCAAGAGTCATTTGGATGATTTCTTTACTGTGTAGCTTTCTGGGATTCATCTCCTTTGTGATGTGCAAGAAGGGCTGTCTGGTATCAGTGCCTTGTTCCCGTTGGTGTTGGTGGCACTCACTGGCTGAGGAGAGCAGGGAAGAGATGTCCCAGGTGAAATGCCTGGAGCTTGGAGCTCTACTGCTCAGCCAGATCAGTGACATCGTAGGGCGGAGGCTGAGGTGTAGGAGGTTACCTGGTGGCCCGAGGTTCTCCAAGGCCAAGCAGCAACAGAGAGGACCTCAGGAAAACCTCCCTTTCCCTTTCTTTCTTCCTCTCAGGAGACAGCCTGTATAGCCCCTGGGGGTCCACCTTTCAGGACTCTGGGATCCTGTCCCCTCCCCTTCCCCTTCAGCAGGCTCTCCTCTTTTCTGTTCATTCTCTCTTTTCTTCTCACACTTTCCTCTAGACAGAAGCTGTTGCTCAGGTCACCCTCTTCCTAAGACTCAAATGAAGCAAGCCCTCCTCCCTTGCTCCTGTCTGCTGTTTCCTCTTGTCTTTAGCCTCCGAGAGGGCGTCTGCCGGCCCCCGTGGCCCTCCACGCTCACTCCGGAAGGCCTTGCAACCTCCTTCCCTCCTCGCCTGAAGCTGTACGCTCACAAGCTGCTGACCGCTATTTTTAGACTCCTCTCTCTCCTTGGATCCATGATCCTTTCCCTCTGGTCAGTGTCACAAATACTCATTGTCTTGTTCTGGCTTTTTTCCTCTTGTCAAAGTAAAGTATTCTGCTGCCTTTTTTTTTTTTCCGTCCTTGAAGCTACAAACTGAAAATACAGTCACATGTTGCTTAACACTAGAACTACAGCTAAGAAGTAGCTGTATCACCAGGTGAACCTGTTTATCATCATTGAAAGCGCTAAAAGATTTGCTGTCACCAGTCTAGACCAATCATGCAGGTATCATTGATGTGACAGACAGCTAATAACATAACTTAACACTTTACCGTAAATTCTTATCATATAAGTAGAATGCATACATGCTACAATAATAATAAAAATATGGTAAATACATAAACCAGTGACATAGTTGTTTCTTGTCAAACATGCACTGTGGTAACTGCGTGTGCTATGTGGCAGCACAGTGGGTGTGTTTACATCTGCTTCCCTCATACACACAAGTGGTGTGTCACACTATACCATTTTGACAGCTGTGACATCACCAGGCCATAGAAAATGTTCAGCTCCATTATAATCTCATGAGGCTGCTGTCCTATGAATAGTCCGCTGTTGACCAAAATGCCATTACATGGCACATAAGTGTACACATTTCCAGGCTTACCTGCTTCTCAGGTGTCTCTCACATGATTAATAATATCATCCCTCACTCCAGGGGCAGCAGGAGCTCAACAAGTCTCAGATTGAATCCTTCACTCTCTTTCCCATTCTGCGGCTCCTTTCCAGCTCTGGCTCAGCCTCGGGCGCTCATGGTTCCTTCCTCTCCTTTGACTTTTATATCCAAACTGTCACAACTTCAACTCAAAACATTTATTGAAGGCCTACTATGTGCAATCCCAGTCATGATTCTGTGACAGGAGATGGTAAGACCTGCTCACTGCATTTGTACCTACAAATTCTGTTGAAAGAACCATCTGGTCAACTAACCCAACTTTCCACCCCTCCACTATCTCTTTCGTAGGCAAATGAAGAAGCCTGTCTCTTACCCAGCCTGATCATGGAGTTGACCTCTGTTCCCCCTACAAGTTTGTCCTCTACTCTTGTTTCTAGCTCCCTCTACCTCAAATATCCTCCTTGGGTCTCCTTGTGCTACATCACATTTGTTCTTAAAGACACAGCTCGAATCCTAGGTCCTCTCTGACACTTTCCCTGTCTTCCTGAGTCAGATATCAGTGCCTTTCTCTGAACTCAGGTAGATTTGCTTTAATAGTAATCCCTCTTGCCCAAGCTCCATACATTTTTTTTATTAGAATGTAGAGACCAGTTGCATGCTATACAAATAGAACAATGATCAATTACAAGAGAGACAGTTCCCTCACTAGCTTGTGTGTATTATACCATATTTCTCCTGGAGGTTTACCGAACTACTGAGTAAGTGGAATACCCCAGAGTTACTAAATTTATGTGGTGCTCTTAAGCAAACGTGACTTCAAGATCTTCACATGGGTCCTGTGGACTTTATTTCATTGTCTACAAAGTAGAAACACTGTACTAAAGGATCTGCATGTGGATTTGACTATGGTATATTTTGTTGATAGATGAATCCAACCCCTGTTCCCAGTTCCTCTCCTTTCCTCATCTTCTCCTCAGAACTTGGAAAAGCTAGATACCCACTGTGCTAGCTTCCCTGCTCCAGTGCTGGCCATGTGACACTGAGCTGTAACCAGAACTCTAGAAGAAGGAATTCTGGGAATGTGTTTGTTTTCCAGATGGTAGAGACAGACACAGCTGTCATTACCTCAACCCCGGTCTGTGACACTGGGTAATCCCTGGCCCTTGGCCATGAGCAGAGCCTGGGACATCTTCTCCATGATCAGGCAATCTAGTGACTTGAGGCAATCCATTGATTTCGAGCCAAAGGAAGATCATCCTGGCAGGGCCTGACATAAGCATAAATCCTTTACAAGAGAGCAGACTTTCCGTGGCCACCAAGAAGAAAGCAAGAGCCATGGCGCCAACCGGCCTGGAGCAGGTTCTAGGAGCCAAGTTCTAGCACTGACCGGTAAGGCTTCAAGAGGCTGCTGAGCCTCAGGTGAAGCTCGGTTCCAGCTGACACTTTCCTTAAAGTCTGATGAGTTCTTGAGCAGAGAGCTCAGTTAACCAGTAACCAGACTCCTGACCTTAGAAACTGTAAAATAGGACATTTATGTTGTTTTAAGGTGCTATAATTGCTGGAATTTATTAGGCAGCACCAGAAAACTAATACATTTCCTTTCCACCTAATCTCAAAGGTCAAGTGCTTCAAAACCACTTTGTGATCATGAAGGAAAAACCAGGCAAGTCACAAAGCTCCCAGTGCTGGCCTCCTGCTCCTCTCTACCAAAGCCAGCAGTTGCTATTCTCTAAGACATTTTTAAACCAGGAAAAAAAAATGTCCATCTCTGTGTTAGCAAGCTCTTCTATGGCTTGCAATTGAAATAATTTCCAAATGATCGACAGACTTCCTAAAGCACCATGAGCTAATGCTTTTTTATTCACCAGCAAACATTTACAAGGAATATATAATGTTCCAGATAAGGCAGTAAATCCACATGTAATAAAAGAATTGCCCTCCGTAGGTTAATGGCCTAGTGTTGGGGAAGGTAAAGGCGGAGAAATCAGGAGACAATTAAAATGCAGTGTGGTTAGGCTGGGGCTGGTACAGCAGAGCTTTTGGCAGAAGCACATAAGGGACACTTAGTTGGGGAGAGAAGGGCCGAATTGGGAAACTTAGATTGTGCAGCAAAATTATGAGGGAGGAGAACAAGCTACTCGGGAGAAGCAGAAACGGGACTTCTAGGTTCGGGAAGGAGAAGGGGTCAATCAGATTATCAAAACCATTGAGCACCTTGGCTAAGAGGAATGTGCGGGGTACTGCAAGGGGCTGGTGCCTGCGCCGTGCTCTACAGCAGCCAGCTGCGGGGGCTGCTGTCCTGCTCCGAGCTACAGCAGTGTGAGCATTCTCCTCCCTGTGAGCTGGGAAACTCCGAGGCTAGGGCACCCAGACTGTCACCCCTGGCAGCTGCCCCCGCTGAAACCACCCCCCAGATAGCGACTCACCCACGGGAGAAGCCAGGTCAGGGTCCTCAGGGATGTGCGGAGCATGGCGAATCCCAAAAAGGGAGAAGCGCATTTGCTAAGTGTGGCGGTTGATACATTGGGTCAACTTATGATGCCAGAAGCTTGGCTGGATCAGCTCGGCTCTTCCATACCCTGGGGGGTGCCCGCCCCCCCAGAGCCCTCAGCACAGAGAGGGTAAGTAAAAGGCTTGAGGAAGGCTGCCATCCGCCCCACTTCCTTGAAGGAGTTCTGAGCTTTGTCGAGCCACTTTAGAGGTGCTCCGATCGAAGTGGAGCCCTGGTCTTCGCAGGGAGAGGGGCCCAATGGAGGCCGCAGCTGCTGCTCCGCCCTCCGCTCTGCGCCTCCGCTCTGCACCACCGTGAACTGCTGCCCTCTGCCCTGGAGCCAGCCGAGTATGGACTGAAGCCTCCTTCCCTTCCTTTATTTTGAGTGTCGGTATTTGTCCCAGCAATGAGTGAAAAGTAACTGAGACACTAAGGAAAACAAAGCCTTCCGAGTAGAATCTTAGAATCCTTCAGGCCGTATCAAACTGTGATCTATGTCCTGTTGAGTTACAGTTATTACAGCCCAGAAGTTCTCTTGGAAATGATAGACAGACAGTGCAAACATCTCTTTTTTTTTTTTTTTTTTTTTGAGGTCAAATAACAAATATGTTGTGATGATAAAATACGAGGTGTGGAGCATTGCCTAGGCAAAGCATTAGTGGTGAAAAGACATTGCGGGAAGTTGAGAACAACAAGATCATCTTCTTTCATTCTTATTTTTTCCACTAATCCATTGAATTATGGTTTAAAGTGGCCAGAAGTGAGAGGCAACGTTGGGGCAGGAGAGAGCCAAAGCTCTCCCCATCTCCAAGGGCATCGGCAGCACCTCGGTCCCAAGAGGCGCAGGGGGCGCCTGTGGAGCAGCTCAGGGCTTTTTATTGTTTTGTTTTTCAATTTTTGAGCAAGTCAGACTTACTGAGATTTAATATCTATTCAGAAAACTCCCCCGAGCTCAGGGTGCAGTTGGGTAGATGGGACAGGTGTGCATAGCAGTGTTAACCGCCACTGCAGAACACTGTCGCCGCCACCCCAGCCTCCCTCACCCCTCGCCCGCCTCACTCCTTGCCCCCACCCCAACCACTGCGTTCGAGTCTGTTCCCTGATAGCCTTTTCTAGGGTGCCATATAAATGGAATCTCCTTGTGCATATCCTTTTGGTCTGGCTTCCTGCACTTAGAATAAAACAGCCAACTTTCAAAAGCTTGGGAGTTACTGCTCCCTGCCAAGGCCATGTTTCCTTCTGAAGGAAAACAAAGAGGGCGAGCCCCAGTGTTCACAGTTGTCTTAACAAACTCACTGAACGAGAACGGTGAATCTTAAATTGAATCAGGGGAATTCCAAGAAGTTTCTCTGGGTAATCTATTCTGATGGGTTGCTCTTGCATGGTACACATAATAGTGGTAGTAGGACTTCAGGGCACACACGAATGTTGTTCTATTGACTAGCATTTAGAAATGCATTATTTCCTTTTAATAAATCAAGAGTATTTGAAGAGGGGCCGGGGAGATGGCTCAGTAGAATAAGTGCTTCCCTGGCAAGCACAAGGGCCTAAGTTCCATCCTCAGTTCCGGAAAAAAAAAAAAAGAGTATTTGAAGGGCTGGTGAGATAGCTCAGCAGACTAAGCACCTGCTTAGGAAAGGAGACGGGCCAGCGTACAATCCTCAGTACCACATGCCATGCCCACCCCATCCCTGAGCTTGCTGAGCTGGCTGCCAAGTCCAGGCGGGGTGGCACACACCTATAATCCCAGTGTTGGAGTGTCTGAAACAGGAGGATCAGTATGAGTATGATCTGTGTAGTGAGACCCTGTACAAAATACATAAAAAATAACCTAAAAAACAAAAACAATAAAATAAATCAATAGTATTTGTAGGCCTCTGCTGTTGCCCTGAAGAAACTTGCGAACAAAGTTAAAGCAGCATACAATTACTTCCCAGAATGTGGTTGCTGAAAGGGGGCTTATGAGCATCTAGTCTTGGATCAAAGAATCTGCCACTTGGCAGTGGTCTTCAAGATTATGTCAACTTGGGGCTGGGGAGATAGCTCAGTGGTTTAAGTACCTGCCTGGGATGCGCAAGGACCTGAGTTCCATGCCCAGTATCACATGCTGTACTGACCCTGAAATCCTGGGCACGCTGTGCTGTGCCAGGAACTGAGTGTGATAGCATATGCCTGTAATCCCAGAGCTGGGGAGGCTGAGATAGGAGGATCACTATGAGTCTGAGGGGCATAGGGAGTCCCTGTGCCAAATAAATAGAAGATTTTTTTTTAAAGTAATAAAACATTATGGCAACTTTCCTGTGATTTTAGATTTGAATTTCCCTCAGGACTGTAAACTCCAAATTATGTAAATATGTGAAGTTGGCCTGGAGCCAGTGATGTGGTCTGAGGCCAACTGGAGAGAGAATGGCAGTGCCTCTGGTCATTCGAAATGTGATGTAAAAGCACAAACACGTGGGAACAAGCAGCTCTGTCTGGGCATGGTTCAGTCCTCCAGTCGTCACAGTGAAATATCGTCGCTGTAGTAGCCTCCCCAGGCCAGTAGCTGGGAGAGCAGAGAGCAGATAGGTCCTCCCGTGCTGACCAGCTCCCTGCGGTCACGCTGGCCTCTGGCTGTCTGCACAGCCTTGCTTCGCTATAGGATTTCTTGAACTTCAGCTCCTGCTTTGCCACCCTCCCAGTGGGCAGACAGGAAGTGGGAGCGATAAAAATGACTCTCAGAATAGCTTATGATGTCAACTGATAGACATTTGGGTGGCAGTATCTCTGCCTCCTCGACCCACTCGGGCTGGATCAGCGAGACCTGTATCTTCCACTGGCTCCCAGAATTCCCAAGTGGGCTTGCAGTTCCTGTTACTGTAGTGGACTCAACTGCGACAAAAGTATTCTTCCCTACCAGCATCTCTTTGCCTCACCTACTGTTTCCTACGAGTTGTCCCCCAAATCACATGCCATGTGATCTACTCATGTGTGTTTCATTAGAGGCTTGGATTCTGGAACGTTGAAAATTCATGTAGCCAGCGAGCACCTGACCACTCCTAGAGATGAGAGACTTGCTGCTGCCCGTGCCCCGTGAGAAGGTCTCCCACAGAAATCGCTCTCCCTTACTGAATGAAAGCTGTCCCTGTGCGGCTAGCATCTAGAGGTCCACTCGATAGACCATACGCTGTGTAAACTTGTCCAGAAATCTCCCTCTTTAGAAAGAATTATCTGACAGGTGTGGTGGCACAGGCCTGTAAGCCCAGCACTTGGGAGGCTGAGGCAGGAGCGCTGCTCTGAGGTTGAGGCCAACCTGAGCCACAAAGTGAGTTCAAGGCCAGACTGAACTGTATAGCATAACTCTGGCTAAGAAAAAAAAAAAAAATCATCCAACCCCATTCTTAGACCACTCGCCTGTTTTTAAAACTGTATCTTACATTTCTTTCATTTGTCTATGAGAAATTGCTCGTTGGCCCACAAAGCCTGGAGTGAGAACTTGGAATGAGAAATACCCAGGAAAAAGAAAGCTACAAAAAACCTGAAGAAACATGCTGGGCTTTGTTAAGGGGGAGGACTACAGTGTTAAGTAAATCTACATTTACTACTATAACTAGATCTGTTTTAAGTTAAACGTTAAGGAGGGTGTTTCTGGTTTTTGGATCCTGAACACTCTTTCCATGAATTCTTTCTAGGTTCTTGGTGTCCTGAACAAAGAATTGGAGAAGACACAAAAAAGGTAGCAAAGATTTATGGAAGCTAGGAAAAGAAGCAGGCTCTGCAGAGTGACAGAAGCCACTGCGAGAACTGACAGTGGCCAGTGGGCTCATGGCAGGGTCTTCTGTATCTCCATTCCGCAGCCTGACATCAGATCTGGGCCATCCTATCAGATCTCACTTGGCTTTTTACCAGATTACAGATGAGGAATTGAAGACAGCACTTTCTGACTGGTTC
The DNA here is from genome assembly GCF_000260255.1 of Octodon degus. NCBI lineage: Eukaryota > Metazoa > Chordata > Mammalia > Rodentia > Octodontidae > Octodon > Octodon degus. The sequence continues at coordinate 9,598,517 of NW_004524601.1, read as the reverse complement.
CAGGAGCAGGGCTTGGGAGCTGTGTTCTGCTCACGTGTTCTGCTCATGTGTTCTGCTCATGTGTTCTGCTCACGTGTTCTGCTCACGTGTTCTGCTCACATGTTCTGTGTTCTGTGTTCACATGTTCATGTGTTCTGGGTGTCTGAGACTGACAGGTCACACGCACTCACTTGCTCATCCAGTTTGCCCCACTCTAATCTCCTGCCTCAAGGGGTCAATGTATTAAAGTCTACAATACGTGAAATCCCTTCCTTTACCTATGTAATTCATACATTACATAGAGTTCATGAACTTGGCCTTTCACAGAGGGAAGGATCATGAATAATGTGCTAGCTTCCTTTTTCGCCTGTCAAGATGCAGATTGGAATGTTTTCCAGCCACATGCCAACAGCTGCTCCTGTAACCCTACTTGCCAGGCACCAACCACTTTGTTTTGCTGCTCAATTCTCAGCCTCTTTCCAAGAGGCACCCGTTGGGCTTCTTTAGGTGGCAAAGAGGGCTCTCAGCTGTCTGAACGGTGTTCGGATAGACTCTCCTACCTGGCAGCACAGGACAAGGAGTTTCAGGAGAGCAGAGACTCTAGGTGAGATGGAACCGAAAGTACTGTGCAAGTGGGAGTCAGAACATTGACAAACATCACTGTAACATTTGAAGTGGTTGAAGTAAAGTACCAGATGGGTCATTAAATGTTTAAATTTCTACATTTTAAGAATCCTTTTAGAGTATTCACGGTCTTTTCTTTTCATAACCTATATCTAGGACTCACTGAAGGACCATTACTTGCTAATGTGTCTTTTCTCATACAAATCCACCCTGCCAATATGCATTCTCGGAGTTATTTATGAACAGTTAAAATTTTATTTTTGAAAGATAAACAAATGATTACTGAATTCAAAGCTACTCCTATTCCTCCCACTTCTACATCTGATATAATTACAGTACGTCTGGGTTCTGCATATGTGAGTATCTTCTGGTTTTGATTGTCAAGCAATCAAATAGCATTTCTCGCCCCCCAGCAGACCCATAATTTAGAAGCTTCTCTGCTGTGACACTTGATGCAGCTTAATTATAATGCTCTTCAATCCAGAAAGCTATTTAAAGGATGATGAAAACCACGTTTACAGTCCCTTCTCCTTGGAAAGACTCAGAAATTCATATGTGTAGCTGATCACAAACTGAAACTTGGTAACTTGTGCGTGACTTTTAAGAGCAATACTTTTCCTTTATAGAACTATTGGGGTTTTAAAAATGCCGATTTCCTTCCAAGAAATGTGTCGGCCGCCGCTTTACCGTTTTGAGATGCCCCTCCCATACCATTAGCAGAAAGCGTGTACAGTTTTACAATCACTTACATATATTATATATTTTATTTATGTAGTAATTATATCAAATATATCCATCTATGTTATATATTAAATGCATATATTTATTTGGGGTTTTTTTTGTTTGTTTGTTTTTTGTTTTTTTCATTTTGAAGTGAAATTCTCAAGGCCCAAATGGGTAGGTGTTTTAAGTCGGCGCTGAAATACAGAACGGCTTTTTCTGGCCGTCTTCCTTTTCCTCCTCTGGCAGCGGCTGGTACCGCTTGCTCTCCATCATCCTCCCTTCAGCCCCGCTCGCAGCCGCCCTCCGCTTCGCACTCAGCCGCTGCCCACCGGCCTGCCCGCCCCCGCGGGCTGAGTCACGGTCGCCCCAGCCTGCCTCCTTCCGTCCTGCTTCCCCTTTTTACTTCACTGCCCTGAGCAGAGGGACACTTTGGTATTTCCAAAGGCTCCGCCTCGTTGTGTCGTGTGTTTTCTTTCCATTCTAAAAAGCCAGAGTTCCTGTGACAATTTCTTCATGTAACTAAAGAAAATTTACGCTTAATACATCATAGAATCTGTGTTGATTAGCTATCTGCTCACGCTGGTTACTTCAAGGAAAAGCAGGATCTGAGAAAATGGAAACCCACCACTCTCATTAAATATCTACAAAAGAAAAACGAATTACTCTTGGACGGCTCACTGGGCAGAGACAAAGAAGTCCCAGAGCCAAAGCCCGAGCGTCAAATCACAGTGAGACAGCTCCTCCTTTCAGCTTTCTACTCTCTGATTGTTTTCTAAAACGCCGTAGCTACGTCCTGTCAGACGAAGAGCCCTTGAATCTCCATTTTTCCTTAGGCGCAAGTGCCAGCCCAAAGCTCTCCGGCTTCCCAGCTCTGATCCAGGGGTACAGGTGCCCAAAGCAGTCCAAGTCGTGAAGACCACAGTGTTTCATCTCTGGGCCTGTTTACTGGATTAAAAAAATCCAAGCTTTTCCAGAGGTATCCAGGCATGAAGACAGCTTCTCCAACTCAGGGCAACGCCCCTCTCATTATCTCAGAAAGATTGTGGGACTTGCAAATATCAAGAAGCAGAGCAAGCAAAGATGTTCAAATTACCAGCCATGGGGGGGGGGGAGCTCCTTTTGTTACCAAAGATGGGGTTAAATGAGATATTCCTCATTTTATGTGAGACCAATGAGTTCCAAAATGGCCTAATACGGCTTTCTCAGAGTTATGAGGGAGTTAGAAAAATTTAGGAGTGAAAACCCAGGGATTTCCATTTGACAAAAGGCAACTCGTCATCAAAAGGACCTGGCCCTGTGCCCGTGCCTGTTGTGGGGATTTGGCCAAATCCCCACAACAACCTCAAGGAAAAGCATAATTCTGTTCTGTCCATTTGATGGATGGAGAAACTGAGATTCATAAAGGTAAAGGAATTATTGCAAGATCACACTCCTGGAAGTGATCAATACCTGGTGAAGCTGCTGAGCAGTATTTACAACTATTTTTCAGTTTTGTGAGCACTCTCAAAAAGCAGGCCCTTGACTGTATATCAGTCTGAGTAGTGTCACAAAGCCCCTGTGTATTAATTAAGGGCTGAAAATGTTACCATCATTTTCTCATCATGAAAACATGAGATTTTAAGCAAACATCTGAGTTATTTTTTTCATTGCTTAGACAAAATACCCAACACCCAAGGTTAATAGAGGAAAGGTTTATTTAGCTCACAGTTCGTATAGGTTTCAGTCCATAATTGGCTGGCTCTACGGCAGAGTAGCACAGGAGTGAGGGCAACAGTTCTGAGGCAGAAAACAGCAATATCGAGAGTAGAAAAGGGGAGAAAAGGCTTTTTCTACCCCCTTTATTTTAACCAGACTGGTGGGATTAGTGTGGTGCCAATCCAACTTCTAGACAATCCGGCCATCACCCACCCTTAATCCCAGTGCCCTTAATCTTAGCGTGGAGCCTGGAGTCAACCACACCCTCTAGATTCAGCCTCCTCTGAAAGGCCCCATCTAAAGTGTGTGAGGCGTTGGGGGACAGCTAGACACAAACCACAACAGCATCTTTTCTGTTGTCCTATTTTGGTTTATTATCTCTATTGATGGAAAGACAACCCCCAAACAGATAGCAGTAGGTCTGTTTCATTCCTGTTCATATAGGGGAAGGAAACTTCCAACCTGAAATATACCTGGGATGAGTTCATGTTCTCTGAAAGTGAAGAATGAATTTTAGGAACAAATCGAGGTTAAGAGCAGTATACTTATTGGGGGAAAGAAAGCTCTGTCCAAGAGGGACAAAAGGGGGACCCAAGTGAGTTGCCCCAGGAATCTGCCATTTCTAGGCACTTTTATAGAGTAAAACCATGTGTTGAGATGTGTCTAAGGTGGAGAACATGGGGATTTACTTAGGTGGGACAACATTATGGTCAACCAATATGGTTACAAGCACCATTGCTCAGATAAAATTGCTTAAATCCAAGACTAAACAGGAAAGTCGTGTAGCGAGCACACATGAATATAGAACAGCTTATCTGGTAGCCGGTAGCGGTTGGATTAGTGACTCTTCCTGGCTTCCTCAAGGTGATGGTCAATCCCGGATGCTTATCTTAGGGAGGTGAGCATCTTTTGTCTTTAGGTCTGGGCCCGCAGGGGGAGCATCCGTCTCTCTCACAGTTGCAAGGTATCTTGTCTTCCGTGCTGTCTCCTTAGAGGGCCTGGCCCTGTCTAACCACCTATAATATTTCTGTCTAATTCAGCTGCCTACAACACTTTCATTTAGTTTCTGGAATGCAAACTGTCACGATGTGCTAGGAGACAAGAGGGTAATCATACCTCACAAGCCTCCCTAGGGGTCAAATGGAAAGTCTGTCCGAGGAATGATGAATCAGACAGTCTCGGGCTTATCTCTGGCAGTTTGTTAGTACCTTGCTCTCACTCAAAGACTGAATGAGTGGGAAACTGAGATAAGAGGAGAAATGCGATTCCATTATTTTAACTTATCTGCAGTTACCAAAAACCAGAAACGTGAAGGCAGCACTACCTTGTTGCTTTCCGAAAATGAAAGAGTCTACATTTAAATAAAGCTTCAACTTGGGTTTCTAACTTATGCATCAAGATTACCGAGGGACAGTTCTGAGTTACTGAAAGTGCAAATCATAAAGTTTATGGCTGTTTTGAAGCCCTGCGAGCAGGCCTTCCTGGCCCCAGCAACCACAGCAGTCACCCTCTATTTACTCAAGCAGCTGCTCGTGTCTCCAGATCTCACACACCCGGCCCCGCCCCATGGGCACCTCCCTTTGCCCCCCTCTGGCTCCATGAGCCCCCGGCCTCGTCAATTGTTCAGGCATCTCCTAAAATCACTATCTTTCCGAATGCCTTTTTGTCCTAGGGAGTGGTGGTGACTTCCCTTGAAATCTGCCTGAAACAACAATTCAGTCTTCATTTTCCTGATTTGGGAAATGATAATCTAATCCACAAAGTCTCCAGCCCTTGGTGAAATTTAATCCTCCATTGTCAGGTATCGAGGAGGTGGACATTTAGTTAGATCTGGGAATTTGGAGGTGGGGTCTTTAGGAGATCATTAAAGTTTATTGAAGCCATCAGGGTGGGGCCCAAATCCAAGGGATGGTGACTCTGAAAGAGGAGGAAGGACCCTGGGCAGGGCCACTCATTCTCACCCGAGGCCACCTTGGAAATCTCCACATTCCCAACAGCAAGAAGGACCTTACAGGATTCAGACTGCCCCACCTTGAACTTGCCAGCCTTCAGAGCCCAGGAAGTAGATAACCCTGTCTTCTTTGTGCATGACCAAGTCTTTGGTTTTCAGTTACAGGAATAGAAAACACATGAAGACAATTGCTTTCCAGTTCTTACATTTTAGAGATTTCTAGTGTCATGTACTCACCAGCAAACATATATTGAGCACCTACTAAGTGTCAGGCCACACAGTGGGGAGGCCGGGAGACAGTAACTCCCTGAGACACCTCACTCCCTATAGAAGATAATGAGGGTGCTCAGAGCTGGCTTGTCACCACTTAATATGAAAAGTGACATGCTATAGGAACGTGTGCAAGAATGAAATGATTGGATCTGCCTGGGTGGTTAATTAAGCACAAGGAAGATGACATCTAAGCCAAGCAGGGAGGGATGAGTTAGTAGATTCAACAAGGAGGAAAGAACTTTCTAGATAGAAGAAACAGAAGCAGTGTCATAGAAGTGATGTGCTCATCTCAAGGGAGCAAAGAGCATGTGGGTGAAAACAGTAAAAGAAAAAGGCCAACGACTGCCCGTTGGGAAGTCCTGTACCCACCACGTTGGACATCCAGGGCTGTAGTAACAATATACCACTCATGAGCTTCTAGTCACTGAGGCAAAGTATTTGACATACACAAATTAAAGGAACAATGATTTATTTCTGCTCGGCTCATGGCTCCTGCTGTGGTTTCTGTCTTGATGTTCCTTCACAGCTTCATGTGGTCTTCGAGATTTTTGGAGGTGGTAGAATCTAGAGTGTGTGACTGATTTGCAGTACCATACTGAGATTAAGAGTGCTGGGATTAAAAGCATAATGGGCTCTCAGAAGTGGGGCCCAGAATGTGCCTGTAAGGCTTTGTTTCTCATGGTTTCATCTTCATTCCATGTCCTGGCTGCCATGAGGTGTGCAGTTTTCTCTCATGGCCTTTGGCTGCCTGATTATGGCTTAGATCTAAATGTCCCCTCATGTGCTTGCCTATCAAGCACAAGGGCCTGAGTTCAATCCTCAGTTCCAAAAAAAAAAAAAAAAAAAGAGAGAGAAAAGAAAAAAATAATAAATGTACCCTCAAATTCTCATGTTTGTGGAAGATAACTGGTGTTTTAGTCATTGGTGGATCCAACCACTGCTGAGCTCAGCAGCTGAAAGTGCTGCTAGGGGGCGAGACCTGGCTCTAAGTGGCCACTGGTGGCATGAATAGAAAAGTGTGTGCTCATTGCTATGGGTCAGCTCTGCATAGGAACCAGATCAGCCAGATAGAAATTTGAATAGAGCCTTTTGTTTACTGAACTCAGGTCCATCGGCCACTTCTCACACAGGAGAAGGCTAATGGGCCTGAACATAGGTAGCAGGGGGTATTTATAACAGAAATCACATCCAGTTTGGTAAGCAAATTTGTTATCTAGCACAGAACAACAGAAACTGCATTCATTTGACACAGCTGTAAACTGTTTATAACTAGGTCTTTTACAGCTTAGTGATAAGTGTATATTTTTATAAGATATATCTTAAGCTGACTACGTTACAGGAGATGGTTGGGGAGGGAGTTTGTGCTAGCTTGCTGCCTTGACAAGAAACAGTTATTTATTGTTGAACAGCCTTGAGCCGAAAGGGAGAATATATTTCTTAGAGTGGATAACAGGAAGCACAAGGGGTTTTTATAATTTTTTACAGTTAAGGCACAAAACTCTGTTAACCCTTTACACTTGTCCCAACTCCTTCCCTTTCTCTCCGCTTCCTCGAAGTCATGGGTTAAACAGCTTTGCCATATGCACATCCTGCCACCCTGTCTTCTCTGTCTTGGAACCGACCCACTGTGCAGTGAATCCTGTGAAAGCCGTGGGCCCAAATCCACCTCTCCCTGCATAACTTGTGGGTGTTTGGTATTTTGTCCCAGTAGTGGGAAAGTGGCCAATATATGCCCTGGCGTTCTGCTTTGGAGCTGGCCAGCTGCAGACTGTCCATGTTACTTTTCTCTCGTTGCTAAGATAAAATACCCAACACCCAAAGTCCAAGGAGAAAAAGTTTATTTAGCTCATAGTTTGAAGAGTTTTCAGTCCATAATCAGCTGGGTTCAAGGCAGGGCAGCACTTGGCAGACAGTAAAAGTTCATGGCAGCAGAAGATGGCGGAAGCACCAAGAGAGAGTGAGACAAGCCTCTTTCTGTCCCTTATATACCATCCACCAGGATTAAGGCAGTGCCAACCCAACCAGTGGGCTGGTCTGGCCATCACCCACCCTTAATCCCTAGGCTTATAACCTCATTTAGTCCTAAATCCTTCAAGGCTCCACCTCTAAGTAAAGGTACCTTGGGAGGTGAAACCCTCAACATAGGGGTGTGGTGGAGACGCAGGCCAGCCCACAGCATCCATCCTGGACTCTTGATTGGACAACAATGGTCCAAGCATCAGGGACTCCCAGAACATCAGAGTCTCGATGCCCACTCAACTCATTCACCACATGCTTATCTGGCCTCACCCAACTGGCTGCATACTCAGATTCTTCATCAGGTCTTGGAGCCTAGTTGAGTTGGCTTGTTATCTTAGGACAGAATCCTAAGCTGTGCCTTCAGTGTGTGGGAAGCCTACAGAAGGATCAATAGCAATAAAAATGGTTGCTGACTCTGTGTTTTCCAAAGATAGTCACAGTAATATTTTCCATCCCATGTAACTTTGACATTCACTGCGTCATCAAGAAGTAGAGTCATAAACTTGACCCCTGGAATCTGGGGCTGACCCGATGAGTTTCTTATTACTAAAAGAATGATGCTGTGTGATTTTTTTTTAAAGTGTTTGGTACAGGGTCTTACTATGTAGCTCAGACTCACAGTGATCCTTCTGTTTTTAACCTCCCCAGTGCTGGGATTACAGGTGGGCGCCACCATACTTGGTCTCGGTGGTCAGCATGTCATGTGGTGCTGGGGATCAAGCCCTGGTCCCTGCACTTGCCTAAGCAGGCACTTAGTCTGCTGAGCTATCTCACTGGCCTGATGCTGTGTGATTTTTAAAACCAAAAGCAAAGGCCATGAAACTCGCACCTATTTCTCCTGGAACACTCGCCCTCTAAAAGCCTCTGCCTGGCCCTTTCTATCTCAGACCCTGTCACGATGCTGCAAGCCTCAGAAGCCTTGGCTGAGGTTGTGAGTTGATGCTTCGATTGAAAGTCTCAGTGGAGCCCAGGCTGGAACAACTTCACCTCAGACACCAAACAATTGCGTGAGATGCCCCCCAGGGACCAGAGCTTCCAGCCCCAGCTCGTCCTGACCTTAGCCAGTGAGGTCACTCGGCCATCTCAGTCTGCTACCTCAGGCTCCGGACGTTGGGGAGCCTGCTGTTTCCTGATGCCTAGATTCTGAGAGTGTTATAAGATGGTTTTTGTAAGTGCCACTAAGTTTGGGGTAGTTTGTTAATAAAGCAATAGCATTTATAATAAATAGATGAACCAAAAAAAGCTCTGGGCCCATTCAGCATATGAAAAAATAGCCCTCAATATTGTGCCTCCAACGGTCTCTATTTATAGTTCAGCAGACTGTTTGATGCCCACAGTGACATTCTCATGTCATTTAGAAAGTGTTAAACTCAGTATGTGGAACATAATTTAAGAAGGCAGGGGAAATAGGTCATATATTTAAAAAATATACTTCTAACTGAGTAACACTTAAAATAAATTGACAGCTTCAAAGGGATGGAAGTTTCCATTATCAAGAAAATTAAAATGCATGAACATTTTTATTGTTGAATAAATATGGATAATTGGATTTCACTATAATTTGTTAACTGAACAGATTTAATATTTATTGCTTTTATGTTGCTTATCAAAAGGAACCCTTGGAAGCTAACATGTAATATTATTTATGTATGTTTTAATTTTTCTCAAAAGAAAATTTGAAGAGGCTGCTAATGTTTACCTAACTAGCTTTATACCCCATCAACTATTCTATATATAATGGGATCAATAAAGAAATACTTGGACAAAAGTAATGATGCTAAATTATGGCCTCTCTGGAGAACAGGAACAAAAGCCCCATTGCTCTTTTGCATATCCAAAATTTTGTTCAGATTTTAAAATGACTTATTCTTATCGCTAAAATTTATTTTTCTCAAGAACACTATAGAAAAATCATCGAAGATCTTAAGCAATATTATCCTCAAGTAATATGGAAAATGTAAAATGCCACCTACTTGTAAAATGGATACATTACAGTACAACAGAGACATCACATGACGTGCTCTTCTGATTTTATTTCCTGGTACTTTCTTCCCATTAAAGTGGTGCTGTGAAGAGCCTAATGATAGTTTGGGTCAGTGCAGCTGTTGACCTGATGGAGGAGGACTGTGTGTGTGTGTAATTGTGTATGTTCAAGTGTGTGTGTGAATAGTGCTTAAAAGGGAAATCTACTAGAAGAGAAAGGATTGATAGCCAAAATCATCATCCTGTCACAAATATCCTTGGGAAAGCAGACTGGAAGTGAGTGGGGAAGGAAGGGCCTAAGGGCCCAGTCCTAGAAAGGTTCAGGACCTTGACGACCTCATTAGCATCAGGAATCCCAGCTATGCTTTTCCTCTGGAGACCAATAAAGCCAATCTGCTTTCCACCCTTGGAAGACTTTCATCCCAGAGCCCCTGCAGCCCTGGGGAGGGTTCCCCACTAGAATTCATCTGAAAAAGGCTGGACCAACTGGAGACAAGCCAGGGAGTGACATCCCTCCTATTGATCCATCATTCCATTCAATGGCACATCTCGATTATAAGGATGCACTGTTGCCTGAAATTTGATCTTTGCTGATAATGTAACAATATGAATAACATTTCATTGAAGCTGGGGATCAAATTACATAAAGTATATGGTTCCTGCACTCCAGCGTTTACAACCTAATGAGAAAGACAGCTCCAACATCTCTATCCACAGGGATTTCTTACTATGAAGATGAGACGCTAGTCTATAATAGGTGTGAATAAAGCCCTAGGTGGGAAATGGGGGGGGGAGGGAATGAAAAATTCATACAGAAAATAGAGGTTTCACTTGAAATTAACTTTTGACAGTGGCTGTGATTAAAATAAGTAGTACCTTGGATGGATTTTATTTATGGAATATACACAATGCTCAAAGTAGCAACACTTTGCTACACACTGGATGACATTATCTCATCTTATTATTTTTTTTTCTCCATAATTTTATTGAGAAAGAAAAAGCAATGACACAGTTTCAAACCAAATTGGTAGGACAGTTTCAATAATTAACACATTGCATACGTTCTTCCTAGTGGTTAATTGCTGTACAAGATGCAGACATGATATCCTATTTACAAACACCATTAGAACAAATCCCTCTATTCATTAAGAGAATGTAACTATATATCTATCCTAACTACTTTGAATACACAGATACAAAATAGACATTCATCTGTATCCCCTTTTCTTGTTTAGTTCCATTATTTGAATATTATAGGTGAGTAAACTCAGCAAAATATTCTAAAAGAGTCCAGTAGCCCATAATGGTATTGGGTCTTCCGCTTGACTGGCAATGTCAGAAATTGTTGACCTGAGTCCCCCACAGCTCAACATAACAGCATGGCTTTACTTCTTATACTTCGTTTTTATACTTTTCTGCTGGGTGGTTAAGACCAAGGTAAAGCATCTCATCTTATTCTTAAAAGAATCCTAGTAGTAGCTATTATCCCAGTTTTATAGATAAAGAAACTGAAGTCAGAGAAATGACTTACCTAAGGCTGTGTAGCTAGGACCTGAAGAACCAGAGCCAGAGCTTGTTGCAGAGTTTGGGATTCAACCACTCTGAAATATGGATATGTGTGTGTGTGTGTGTGTGTGTGTGTGTGTGTGCGTGTGCGTGTGTGTATACATGTGTATGTGAGTTAATATATGAAGAGTTCCTGTTTACAGACAAAGAAACTGAGGAAAAAAATCCAATAACTTTTCTACTTTCTTATCATTAGAATTTTTGACAAAGAACACAAAAGATGTTAAAAATAATGCAACCAAAAACAAGCTACCCTTCAAAGAGTATCCACAGAGTTCACGGCATTTCAAACCAAATCTTATATGCCCAGTGGCAGGGAAACCTCTGCCATTTCTCACAGATGTTATTCTGATGTTTGAAAAAATTTGTGCTCTGAATTTTCCATACCCTAAGAAGGAAAAAAATATTTAACTCAGGATTTAATTTGAAGCTCAGGATTTATCAGCCTTTATCTTTATAATAGGGTCTTAGTTGTGCCACTTAATTGGTAATTAATTATATATTTCAAATTGTGAATAATATGTTTCATTAAAAAGGACTGGAGAGATTTATTGGTAGGTTGCAATTATAAGATTATGCTGTTCCCAGCACTGAGTTAAAAATACTTAATGAAGCCTCAAGTTTCAAAACTACGGTAACATTATCTCAAAATAGTTGACTTCTATGGCAGCAAAGGAACCCTTTCAAAAATTTTATCTTCAAAAGTGTCCCAATGTTGTATTCCCAGATATAAAGCCCATAATCTTTTGCACAATGTTCCTGTGGCACCCCCAATAGCACGATGGGACTTATACCTATTTCATACCTTAGCACACCAGCTGTCTCAGCCATGAGGAGTGAGAACCAAAAACTGTCTGTAGCTTCTATGGCCTTCCTTTGAAACCTTGAGAACATAATCTCTTTATTGGAGAATAGATTTATAGCTTTCATCTAGAAGCTGAGCTGATTCTTGTTTTCAAATTAATAGACAAAGATACAAGCAGGGCCCAATGCCAAATAAAATGCACAAGTAGACATCTGGTATACCAGATTGGATTAAGCGAAGAGCAGACCAAGTATGTGCCTAGGGCATCAAAAAACAGCACAGGAGTAGTTGGTAGGAGAAAAGAGACTTTAATGAACTGTACTACATTTGTTTTATAATTCGTTTAATTTTTTTTGAGATGTATCTGAGAGGTTGGGGCAAGAAAGCAGCATCTTCATAATTCCTTTAGTAGTTAAGACTCGTAAACTGGATCCGAGAATGGAACAAGTTGACATTACAGCAATCAATCATAATTCCTAAACAATTTATTTAGGACAAATACTGAGAACTTTTGGTTCAGCTCATAAAATGGCTCTCGTAAGTAATAGGGCCTGTTTTCTGAGTAGTTGTCTTCATGCGTTTCAGTGCTTAGCAATTGTTTGCTCAGAGTTTCAGTCTGAGAAAACAAGGCCTCATCTGGTAGTGAATTTATGGCGTGCAGGGTCCAGTCGGCTATGTGGATTACTGAAAGCCCTGAAAGGTTTGCCTTAGCCAGGTGTGGGGATGCATATCTGGAATCCCAGCACTTGGGAGGCTGAGGCAGGAGGATCACCATGAGTTTGAGGTCAGTGTGGACCACATAGTGAGTTCAAGGCCAGCCTGAACTGCATAGCAAGGTGCTGTCTTAAAAAAAATAAAATGCAATAAAAAGATAAAGGGTCTACAGTCACTGCCTCAGAAATGTTCACTGAATGAATGACAGAATGAACAAATGAACTAGAAAGAAGAGAACTGGCTCCAAATCCAGTTTTGTTTTGTTTTTCATTTCTAACCTGTACCTATGAATTATTGACTTGGTGCGTAGGTTCCTATGCATATAGAATACAAACTATGTACTTCAGGAGCTGTTATGATTGTTAAATGAGGCAATGTAAGTAAGATTTTTTTCTCATGAAGGTAGTTAGTTGGCTTGGTTATTTGGATGTTGAATGAGGCAGTTATTTGAAGAAATTTATTAAATTTATTCACACCCAATAGTTACTTATTCACTCAGCAAATATCTATGGATTACCTACTACAGTATATAACAGGATGTATTAGCTATGAAGTAAGAAGCCTTCATGATAATCTCTTAGGAAATTCAATATGTTATGTCCATTTTGACCCAGTCTACAAGTTATTGTCTTTGATGTAGCATATGATTCGTTAAACTCAATCTGACATCTCTCTTGAGTTATCTCCCTGGTTTTTTTTTTTTTTTTGTATTTAGTACAGGGTCTGTAGGGTCTCACTATGTAGATCAGACTCATTCTTCTGTTTTCAGCCTCCCAAGTGCTGGGATTATAGGTGTGGGCCACCATGCCCAGTCTCAATTGCTGTCTCTTCGTGCCCTGGGGGCCAGGCCTGAGTGACATGTCAGGATTTGAACCCTGGCTGCTGTGTTCTGCCTAAGCAGGCACTTTAGTCTGCTGAGCTATCTGGCCAGACCTATCTCCTCTATTTTTTAAAATTGAAAATAGGATAGCAAATAAGAATGCCTGTTGTTTTCAATTCTTTCTACATTCTACACATTAGGCCCTTGTCTGAGAAACAACTGGCTAAAAATTTTTCCACTCTGTGAGTTGTCTTTTCACTCTATTGGTAATTTCTTTTGCCAGCAGAAGTTTTTTCAACAGGGTGAGAACCCAGTTGTTAATTCTTTGTAGTATTTCCCATGAGATTAGGGTTATGCTCATGAAGTCTTTGCCTATACCTATATCTTCAAGAGTTCTACCTATTCTCTCTTCCAGAAGATTTAGTGTTTCTGTTTTACTATTTAGATCTTTTAATCTACTTTGAATTTAGCTTAGTGCATGGAGATAGACAAGGGTCTAGTTTTAATCTTCAGCATGTGGAAAGCCAGTTTTTCCAGTACTATTTATTAAAGAGACTATCTTTCTTCTAGGGCATGTTTGACTCCTTTGCCAAAGATGAGGTGACTGAGTATGTTTGGAGTTGTTTCTGCATCTTTCAGTCTTTTCCACTGATCCTCAGGTCTGGCTTCTTTGCCAGTGCCATACTATTTTTAAAGACCCAACTCCAAAATGGGCATCTGAGATGAATATATACTTCTCAGAAGAAGAAATTCAAATGAAAAACAAACATGAAAAAATGTCCACCATCACTGGTCATCCAAGCAATGCAAATTGAAACAACACTGAGAGTCCACCTCACACCAGAAAGAATGGCTATCCTCAAAAAATCAACTAATACCAAATGTTGGAGGGGCTATGAGGAAAAAGGCACCCTTCTCTGCTTCAGTGAGAGTGTAGACTGGTGCAATTACTGTGGAAATTAGTGTAGAGATTCCTCAAAAAACTAGGAGTACAGGTTTGATTTGATCCAGTTATTCACCTTCTACTTATCTAATTTTTCTAGGAAAAATTAAAAACATCATAGTATAGCAATATGTGCACACCCATGTTTATGCCAGCATGGTTTGTAATAGTCAAATCACGGAAACAACCCAAATGTCCACCATGTGAGAAATGGATACAAATATATATTTAATATGATGGAGTACTGCTCAACCATAAAGAGGGATAAATGAGATATTTCTAGATAAATGAATGAACCTTGAGACCATATTCTTAAATGAAATAAATCAGATACACATGAGGAAATATCACATTGTTTCTCTGTGTGAGATATCAAAAGTGTAAACAAGGACCAAAGTATGCCAGAATATTGTGAAATGAGAAGAAATTATTCAAAAGAAAAGGGAACTACAGATGGGGAGGGGAAAGGAAAGAAAAAACTGTAAAAGAAGGATAAAATGGAAATAAACTTTACACATAAGGAGGGAAAGAGGGATTGAAGGAGGGGAGGGACTGTGAGCGAAAGAGGAATCAAGACATATGTATAGGTGACATTTCCCTGTGGTGAGTGTGAGCATTAGTTATATCTAAACTGCACCAGTAAACCTAATTAAAATATGTAAGTCACATTTAAAAAGTTCCAAAAATTATATGGTAATTAAAAAAAATGAACATTCAGTTGTTTGGGTTTTTTTAAAACTGTGAAGTAGGTGTGAATGTCAAAACTGCTCAACCAGAATGTCGCCTCCTCCATGACCTCTCAACTAGAATGTCGCCTCACCTTAAGTCACCCACCTTAGGTGCCACTTGCTGTGTCTGGATCCTCTCCTCACCTTCCTTCCTGGGGCACTGTCCCCTCCCAGGCTCAGTCACCCTCATCCGGGAAGGGCCCCCTATAGGTTCTTTTCTACTCCTTCCTATAGCACCTCATCCTCCGCCCCTTCACAGGGTGTCAAGTGAAATCAAGTTTGCTTTCTATCACAGTCAAAATTCATTAGGTGTGAAACACTTCCTCTTTGGAACAGACCCTTTCAGGTGAGGAAAGTCAAAAGCATGCTTTTATCAGCATAATAACCACCTATAGTTCTTCCAGAAAAAAATCTGAAAGTCCCCAGGAAACTAAAGCGGGTGCTTCAGATAGAAATGTTAAACAAGACATCGACCAATAGAAATCCTGCTGTCTTTAGTAGAAATATGCCCTTACAGATTAATATTTTTATCCTAAATGTTCAGGAGTAACTCAAGCACAGGGCAGAGTAGCTCAAAAGTAGTCTTTGGGGACTCACAGAAGTTATTTTTAAAGCATATTTAGTAAAAGAACAGATTTCTCACCCTTCCTTCCCGAGTGCTGGTGCTCTTGTTTTGGGAGTGTTGCTCCAAAGGCTGGTCTCTTTTGGAGCTGAGAGAACTTGGATTCCACCTCTCCACCCCACTTTGCCTTTTCTAAGAAGCCCTGAGCGTGTTAGGAACAGGATGCATTGTTTCTGTCTTTGCACTGAATCCAGCACAGGGCCCAAGACACCACGGTGCTCAACGAAACGGCCACTGAGTCCCACATGGAAAAAGCCACAGTGCTACCTTTAATTGATGAGTTGATTCAAAGAAGTTACTGTAGATTGGTTATCAGAGAGACGTCACAGAGAATTCGTACGATGCTTTGCTCCCCCTTTTTTTAATTTTTAAAAATTTTTTTTTATTTATGTGTGTGCATGTGTG
Organism: Octodon degus; assembly: GCF_000260255.1. Taxonomy (NCBI): domain Eukaryota; kingdom Metazoa; phylum Chordata; class Mammalia; order Rodentia; family Octodontidae; genus Octodon; species Octodon degus. The sequence goes on along the minus strand of NW_004524601.1, from coordinate 9,582,667 downwards.
TGTGTGTGTGTGTGGCCAGCTCAGCCCACCAGGGGGCGGGGCTAGCTGGCATGCGGTGCTGGGAGACCGAACCGTGGTCCCTGTGCCTTGCCAAGCCTGTTCCAAGTAGGTGCTCTAGACCACTGAGCCATCCCACCAGCCCTGCTCCCTTTTATTATAAGCTGGTTTCTGTACCTTTAGAGTTGGAAAATGTTTCAAGTACAAATTCCTGCGAGAACCTACACAATCATCACATTTCTAGAGACTGTGCAGGCCACAGGGGCCTGGAAGGACGCCAGTGCCCTCACTAGGAAGCCGCAGCCCAGATTCTTGGCTCTTTTCAGTACTGTGCCGATGATCACACAGCTCACCGGTCCACAAGTAGAGGGGCAGCTGAAATTAATTCATGTCTTGTATTCAAAAAATACCCTGAAGCAGTAGATGCTTTAAAAACCACTGGGAAGCAATTGCTCGTTTTTAGAATCAGCACACGCTGTCTACTTGTATGAGCGCTGCAGTCTTAGAAGTTCCATAGAATTGTGGTTGTGGAAGCTGCCTACAGAAAGACATGTGGGGCCGCGGAGATGGCTCGGAGGTCTAAGCGCCCTCCTGACACGTGCAAGGACCTGGGTTCGATCCCCGGCACCACAATTCATGCTGGACGCTCGAGCCAGCCACTGAGACCCGGCGGAATCCCAGCGCTGGAGAGGCTGAAAACAAGAGGATCACTATGAGTCCGAGCTGCGTAGCGAGACCCTGTATCAAATACAGAAAATTATTTTTAAAAAAACTTGTGCCAGGGCCCCACCTCAGGCAGGTGGAGCACAAGCATGGTATTTAGAAAATTACCTAAATGATTCTAATTGCAGCCAGAAATGAGAATCAGAGCTTTTAGTTTTTAATAAATTATTTTAAAAGTAAAACTATTTTACTTCTGTATCCTCCCCCGCCCCCCGTCATTCTATGATTAACTGTAATCCTCCCCCCCATTCTATGATTAACTGGAAGTCACAAAGAACTTCCAGTTCCTCTTTTTCGGCTCACAAATGCCGGTGGGAACTTCCCGATTAGTGAAGGTCGACACAAGAAACACCTGATTTACACTGAACACAAAGGATGTCATCACCTGCTGGGGACAAGGCCAGACTGCATTATTTTAGGGACTAGGTTTCCACAGAATCACAGGACTCCCCAAAGACCTCATCACCTATAGGTGTGTGATCCCTTCACACTATCCAAGAAGAGCTATTTCATGCTTTCTGTGGTTATTTTTAGCCACATAATAAAGAGTGGCCTTTTATTTAACCCATTGAAGCTGCTGTCTACAGTGGAAATGAAGAACAACAAACAGATGGCCTGTATACAGATCGTTTGTTTAGGTGTAAGAAATTGCAGCTCCTCAGTTTGGCTTTCTTTTCTTCAGGCTAATAATGAATAATTTAACCTGTCATTTATGGCTTATATTTTACAACCTATTGATGTTTCTCATCCCTCTTCTCTGACCCCAATTAGACTGATGTCTGCTAGAAGAGCAGCTTGCCTGGGGCTTAATGACTCATCTGAAGACCAACGCTGCAAACTTATAGGACGAAGGTCTGCATTTTGAAATGTCACTACATCTGCATGCAAGCACTTTCCATTGCCCTCTTATTCTATCATTTTAAGACCTAAAATGTAGTCACTGGGTCCTAAATTGTAATTACCTTGCCTTGTATCCGAAAGCAGAATGCAAACAAAGCTTTGGTAATTTCTGTAATTTTATACATAGCATTAATAAAACCCTGGGTATAATTCCAATGTGCAGCTTGCACCCACAATCCCATAAACATAAGCTTTTCTCAGAGAAATTGTCACCAAAGTGCCGACCCAGATAACAGAGTTAGTCATTAACTCCTCAGGCAAACTTTACATTTTCTTTATGTAGTGTTTTCTAGAGTTATCGTAATATTGTGCCATTTTTACCAGCTAGTTAAGATCTCATTGTATAAACAGTAACTGAATATATTCATGTCAAAGATAATCATTCCTTTAACAGGTTTTTTGTCAGGTATTCATTAAAGTCGGTTTCACATCAAAATGATAGTCACTAATAGAGGGCAAACATCTTACCCATTTGGCAGGTTTTTAAAAAAATTTAGATTTTGTTAGCACTATATCAAGTTCTCGGCTTATGTTCTTTAATAGCACAGAGATCTGTTTTACGAATACACACCAAGTAGAAGAACCTGTGCGTCACAGGAAATGACAAGAGGCCGCAGTGGAGAGGTTCATGTCCATGGATGCAGCTAAAACCCGTTTTTGGACCTATCTGCTTCCAGCAATGTTGTCCTCTATAAGCTGCACTTCATTTTCATATTGATCTTTAGAAGCTCACGGGCTAGGGAGACAGCTCAGCAGTCTAAGCGCCTGCCTGGTAAGCACAAGGATACAAGTTTGATCCCAAGTGCCGCATGCTGTGCAGGCCCCTGGCACCCAGCACGCTACCAAAACCAGGAGTGGTGGCGCGTGCCTGTAATCCCAGCGCTGGGGAGGCTGAAACAGAATGATCACTATGAGCCCAAGCTGTGTAGCAAGACCCCGTACCAAATAAACACAAAATTTTGTGATAAATTCTCTAATGCTTTCTCCAGCTAACGTTTGCCACTCCTGGCTGCATGAAGCCCTGGTGTTTTGCTTCAGGACAGGAGATAAGAGAAATAAACCCAGCGCCAGCTAGCTACGTTTCCTCTGGATCAGACACATGAATGCTGTGAGCGTGGTAATGGGCAGCGTAGGTGCCACGATGCCACGAAAACACACACGCAAAGGGCTGCCTGTGGCAGGCACAGCACACATAGTTTGTGTCTCCAAAGCAATTCACAGCCCTCCTCAGGTTTTCCAGAGGAAGCCTCCCGATCCTCAGTTTTTCCCCTACATGTGAAGGGATGAGATGAACGTTTTAAGAGGAGGATTTGATTTCTGGGCAGTGGGAGGGAAGAGAAACGGGCAGGAATGGAGGTCACAGCTATGAATATCCCCTGAGTTCTCCGAAGGAGTAGAGTGAGAATCATAAGCAACCACGATGGATCAGCAGAGACACTGAGAGTGATGAACTGGATGCCAGTCTAGAAAACACCCCCACTTTCAGACTCTTTCACAGCAGAGACCCGTGTGTGCTCTGGCAAACCCTGGGCAGCAGGGGTCCGAGAACAGGAAGTCTCGGCACCCACCACCGAGTGGTGGGTCTCTGTGGAGACTCACCGGCCTGGCTGTGAATGTGTGATTACAAGTGTTTGGTTGACTGTAAGTGACCTTACGCTTTGCTTGTTTTGTCTTATTTTATTTTGGCACGTCAAAGCAGCGCTAAAGTGAGAACTGCCTCTCAGAATTGTAACTTGGCATTTTCCAAACTTAGTATCCCTCTGCACGATATGTTGGGGGGTATCTCAGCGTTCCCTTCTGTGTCTTTCTGTATCCCAAGTGCTATCCATCTCCCTGTGAGCAGGGTCTAGTCTACTCTATTCTGTGGATCTTTGTACTATGGTGCAATACTGAATACATAAAATGTACCATTTTTACCATTTTAAGAGGTAAGAGAAGAAAATCACCCATTTTCTGGTGGGGTGATTATAGTGTTCCGGAGCCCACTAGAAAATGCTGAACTTATTCAACGCTTGCTGCACGATACCCTGCACACCTCCTGCCAACCACTACGTTGCTTATCACCTCTGAGGATTTGTCCACCTGGACATTTCACCTAAACTGAATTATAGAATATGCAATATGTCCAGCTGCATTCACATAGGGAAAAGTATTTTTAGGCCTACCTATGTTTTATCTGTATTTATTGTAAAGCATTTGAAAGCCATTCCATTCCTATTGGACTAGAGCTTAGCTTGGTCAATAAGCTGGATATATATTGTTTCAAGAAAGTTTAAATAATATGATAAAATACAAAAATTAATTTTTCCATTTGACTGATATTTTATCCTTATGGGCCTGAATATATAGGCTCTTGATGCACTAAAAACCAAACCATACAATGAATACCTATACATGACCTGTATGGACAGTGTGTGTAGCTTGGTTACTGAGACGTTCACTTGTACGAGGTCTTCCTTCTTTCAGGGACCAGGGGCAGGTGTGGTGGAGTTTGATCGGAGGAAGCCACACTAAATATAATACGCTGAAACAGTAACATCCACTTATAAATGGTACCATGAGTCAGATCTTGGGTGATGTAAGGAATAGTATTTAGATTAAACTTACTTAGGCTGTTTGCAATCCTTCTCACTTCCTCTCTGTTTCTGTCATGCTGAGGATTGAACCCCGAGACTTGGACACAATAGAAGAGTACTCCACCTTGAGCTACACCCCCAGCCCATACCTTTTCTCTTGATCTCCTCAGGATAAAGTTAATTTTTTTTGCAAAATAAATTCATTCTAAAGCATCTGTGATCAGAAACTGAGGGAGAGAGCTTGCTTCCTTCTGCAAAATTAATTTACTTTTGATTGAGAAATGTTAAGAATAGGGTTCTTCCTTATCTGTCTTATCATACCTCAGGGACCAGCTGTGGTGGATTGACAGCTGGTGGCCAACTTGTGACACCAGCTGAACTGAACCAGCCTTGTGCTGGGTGTGGGAGGCCACCTGAGGATGGTTGCCGGCAGCGCAAGATGCAGAACTGGGGAGCCTGTAACAAGCTGTTGGCAAGCTGTTGGGATCTGTTGAGAGTTGTTGGCTGTCCCAGAGGACTTTGTCATGCTGGCTTTCCTGATAAGCTCAGTTGTTCTCAATGTTGAAGGTGCTCAGGACCTGGTTGTTGCTGAGAATGGCTACAGTTCAATTTGGGGGAGCTCTGGTCCTCATTTTGAGCATCCTTTCCTGGCTCCAGAGGGGAAGATGGTGTGCAGTTCAGCGTCCTAGAGAAGTTGGTCATGTTGGCTTTCCTGATGGGAGCTCGGCAGAGGAGCTCTGGACCTCACTGTGGCTGAGGACGGCTGTGGTACTTTTTGGGGAAGTTCTGGTTCTTATCTTGAGTGTCGCTTCCTGGCTGCAGTGCAAATCCCTCAGCCTGCTGGCACAGATCCTTCACCTCTGGCACAGACTTTCTAGCTTCCACCACTGACCTTTTGACCTTCCCAGCACAGATCCATGAAGCAGGCCTGCATGAGGCATTGTGCTGGGCTCTAGGCCTCCTGTTGCGCTTGTGGGAGGCACTGTTATGAGCGCTACGTCTTCAGCTGGACTCATGCAGGATACTAGGATCCAGGCCCTCTGCTGGATTCTTTGGTCTTTAGAGTGTGGACAGATTTCCAGCATTCTCTTTGTGTGTGACTTTTTCAGTGACTACTATAAAATAATCTTATAATTAAATGTCCTGTATTGTATTGGTCCCCTTGAAAACCCCTACAAACTACAACAGAAGTTCTCAAATTTCTGTGCACCTATGATTCTGTGTGATATACGTAAAAATGTAATCTCCTAGATCCTAGAGATTCTGACTAGATGTAATCTCCTAGATCCTAGAGATTCTGAAGATTAGAAATCTGTACTTTGAACAAGTAGTTAGGTCAGGGGTTCTCCCATTGCGTGTTAGAAACACTTCAAGGGCTTGTTTAAACAGAGCACTGTACCCAGGACCTAAAACCAATACACTGAAAACAGCATTTTCCTTTTTGAATGGCAGTCATTATACTATATTATTATTATTAGTAGTAGTATTATTAGTATTAGTATTAGTATTAGTAGTAGTAGTAGTATGTTTTAGTTTGAGAGAGTCTCACTAAGTAGTGCAGGCCACCCTTGAACTCACAGCGATCCTCTTGCCTCAGCCTCCTGAGTGCTAGAATTGTAGGTACGTGTCCCACACCTGGCTTATATTATTATTATTATTATTGATTACTATAAAAACTAGTGTCTAGTCTTTTGGCTCTCTGAGCAGCACCATGGCGGTAGACAAGAACAAGTGCCTCATGAAAGGTAGTAAAAAAGGAGCTAAGAAGAAAGTGGTTGATCCATTTTCTAAAAAAGACTGGTGTGACGTGAAGGCACCGGCTGTGTTCAACATAAGGAATATTGGAAAAACACTCGTCACCAGAACTCAGATGCAAGGACAATTGCATCTGATGGGCTCGAAGGTCGTGTGTTGAAGTGAGCCTTGCTGACCTGCAGAATGATGAGGTTGCCTTTAGAAAATTCAAGCTAATTGCTGAAGATGTTCAGGGCAAACACTGCCTGCCTACCTTCCAGGGCATGGACCTCACCCGGAACAAAGTGTGCTCCATGGTCAAAAAATGGCAGGCCATGATCGAAGCTCATGTTGATGTCAAGACTACCGATGGTTATTTGCGTCATTTGTTATGTGTTGGCTTTGCTAAAAAGGCAACAATCAGAATCAGAAGACCTCTTATGCTCAGCACCAGCCGTTCCGCCAGATCCAGAACATGACAGAAATCATGACCCGAGAGGTGCAGCCAAACGATTTGAAGGAAGTGGCCAATAAACCGATTCCAGACAGCATGGGAAAGACATGGAAAAGGCTTGCCAGGCTATCTACCCTCTTCAGGATTTCTTTGTAGGAAAGTAAACATGCTGAAGAAGCCCACATTTGAATTGGGAAAACTCATGGAGCTTCACGGTGAAGGTAGTAGCTCTGGAAAGGCTCCTGGGGATGGGACGGGAGCTAAAGTTGAACGAGCTGATGGATGTAAACCACCAGTCCAAGAGTCTGTTTAAGATCCAGATTTTTAATAGTGATAAAGTCCTATTTGTGATGGCAAAATAAAACCTAGTGTCTAGCTTCTAGAAAATAAGTATGCATTGAGTTTATCTGTATGGTTTAAAAAATTAAAATAAAATTTTAGTTGATCCATTAAAAACAAAAAATTACATATATTTCTAAAGCTACAAACAATGTTTACGTTTGACTTTTGGTGTATTTGCTGACATCTATAAATTTTGTGTTCTACATTTGATTTATAATAACATGGAAATGCCAACTGAAGCACTAAAATGAAATTACTATTTAAAGGTTTAGAGTTTCAATTAGAAAACTGATTCAGGGGTACAGCCTGCTGGATATTTCTGATATTGCAAAAGAAAAAATTGTCAAGAAACTTTTGTCGTTTAATATCTTTCCTTTGCGGTATGAAGGTCTCTCTCTCTCTCTCTCTCTCTCTCTCTCTCTCTCTCTCTCTCTCTCTCTTTTACCAATGCAATAAAATGAGAGCATCAGAAGCCTTGAAGAGCTCGAGATTTTCAACCCGAGGAGGGCTTTGTGATAGGCATCCAGGCTTCCAGATCTGACTCTCTCTGATGGGGCGACAGGTGAGTTCTACCCAGCAGGACTGGGATGTGGATTCAAACAATTAAATTCCTAGCACAGTAAGAACCTGTGAGCTTCCCTTAAATATATGTGCATGTGAGCGTGTGAATGTGTGTGTGCGCGCGCGCGCACTCACGCAGGTGCCAACAACAAACACACAGAAAATGTCACTTTCTGATCTTCCTGCACCACTTATCCACACTTAATTCTGTTTCAGAGCAACACTGGCCAACACCAGCTGGGCCTCCACAGCCTTGCTTCTCTGGATTTGGACTTCTGATAGCGCTTACTCTGGTAAGTGAGGAAGGCCAAGACACCGGAAGAGTCACACTGTGTTTTATAGGTAATAAAATTTAATGATTAAATGACGCATTCCCGATGAATAATTTCTGTAAGTCAAATTGTCAAGAAAAACGTGTATTCGGTGCCTGAAGGCCATGACGAGGAACAGTCAGGAGGCCTCTCACTTGGGGATTCCGGACATGTGACTCAGGAAGCAAGAACTCCAGGAATGCTGATGAGAGCCGCGCAAAGGTTGTGCAATGTAGGAAACAATCGCACACTGATAGATGAGGCAGGGATCGGATTTTTTGCGCATGCCGCCGCAATGAGTGACTAGAGAGCTAAACTGCTATTTCTACTCAGTGGGAACTCCCACCACCGGATATCCGTTTGGTTGCCAGGGGGCACTGCGGTTCAAGTAATGGTGCCCTCAAATTCCCAGGGCGGTGCACCACAGGGAGCTGCAGGGATCCCCTGCTGCAGTGAAGGAGCATCATCAAAGGGGAGATTCTCCCAGCCTCCCTCTCACTGTCCCAGCATTGTGAGTGCTGGGTCATTCGGTTTGTCTAGGGTCAGCCCAGAGTGGCCCAAAGCAGGCATTCAGTAAACATGAGCTGCACAGAATGGTGATTTTACAGCAAAAGATTGGGGCTTAATGCAGGATATATTTATCTGACCTTGTGTTTATTCCAAGCGGTAGGTGCCCATCTGCCTGAGCTCAGGTTGATGCGCAACAGAAGTCTGGGGACTTTCCAGTCTGACGCACCCAGACAGAGGAGCTGCAGATCTGTCTCCCTAGCCCTCGCCTGCGGTGGCTTATCAAACCCGTATTCCACATGCACCCTTAAGGCAGAGCAAGGTTCAGGTGCTTTGGGTGATGATGTGGAGATTAGATAGGGCCTGCTATTAATGGCCAAGCCTCAGGGAAGGGTGCTAGGGGGTTTCTTTTTCTGTTTTTAACATTGCATAATACTGGTTAATGGTCTCAAAGTAATGCGTGCCAACTTACGCAAGTCGCAAGTCGTGCAAGAGGTCCTCCTCGCTCATAAGCAGTGAGTTAAGATTGCTTCACTGTGGTCGCAGGTAAAATCTAGGGACAGCAGTCACTTGCTTTTCAGGATGATAATCACAGCATTATTGACTTTTACTTTGTTTCCAAGATAGTCTCTCAGATTGTGCTTACCTTGGGCATCCCAGAAACCCACCGGAGAAATATTTGTCCCAGAGCAATTAGGAATGAATTAATTAGAAAAAAATTAAATGGCCTGATTGAAAAATGAATGGTCTTAATCTGTGAAGAATGTTTCAGAAACTTTCACCCAATTTCCTTGCTTTTCCACCACATGCATTTATTATCTTCTCTAAAATAAATATTTGCAAAAGAAGAACTATAACTACAGAAACACTGTTTACAGAGAATTTGCTTATGAGGGCGAGGCCTCAGTCATGCGCTCACAGCAAGAGAAACTTCGTATTTGAACCTAGTGTGAGAATTGAGGGTGGCTCCCTCGTCATCTCCTGGGAGACACAAATGGTTTTACCAGGACTGGTGTAGATTATTTGCCACTGATTTTCCAAATGTTCATTCGTAGAAAATATTCTACAGTATGTGTAAAGGTACATATCAAGTGATAAATTTAAAATAATACTAACGCAGAGAAAAGGAATAGGACCATGTCTGATGATACGGCAGCTGTGGCAGGTTACGCTCGAGTCCCCAGCTCTCTCACTCAGGACAACCATGACTTTATAGAGGAGGTGTGGGCCATTACCGACATTCATGACCATTATATTATGGTCATATCCTGATGTACCCAGCCAAGAACATCCTGGGGGCAGGAGGCTGAATTGAACATTACTGATTTTCTTTCTTTTTTTTTTTTGTGGAACTGGGGATTGAACTCAGGCTCTTGCATTTGCCAGGCAAGAGCTTATTCAACTGAGCCATCTCCCTGGCCCTACTATTGACTTTCTATAAGGTGTTTCCTATCTCCCCGACCCCCCGTCTGTTCTTTCCCTTTCTCTGCATGATGAAATTTTACCCATCTTTCAAGTGTCTTTTAGGACCTGCCTTTTGTCGTAGTCTGTCTACATGTAACACACATACATGCACATGCCTATGTGTGCACACACAGGCACGCGTGCGCACACACACACACACACACACACACACACACGCTGCAGGACTGACAAGTTCTTTCCTCCTTGCCACTTCCAGCGAGCTTTGGCTTCACAGTTCAGTTCCTGCACTCAGTCATAGTGTGGTGTCCACAGACTATGGATCTGCCCAAGGTTGAAGGTGTCCTTCCTCTTCAGATGCCACCAGAATGGGCAGCCGAAGGTCCTCAGAGGGTCACCACTCCTGCTCATTTGTCTCTCTTGGTTCAGGATTGGAGCCACTCGCACTGTCTTCTAGTGACCAGGCTGCAGTTAGGTGGAGAATTATGGGGTGCAGGCTGTATAGATGAAGGGTGGATGTGGTGAGACGGCGAGAAGCTGCAGGCCTGCAGGAAGCACGTCCCAAGGAGCATGTAAGGAGCCTCCACTTCTGGCAGCCTCCTCACCCTCTGTCCTCCCTTCCCTAACACTGAAGAGACAAAAAGGTGCCAGACAGACTCTCAGCTGGCAACTTGGTTGAGCTGTACTTATGTGTGCTCTAGATGGCAGTGATGGTGACAAGACTCGAGTTCAGTGACAGTTGAGGGGGCAGTGAAAGAAAAAGGACTCCTAGAGTGTCCCCATTAGTGAAGCCCATCTATCGAGTCTGTCCCCAGACATGCAGCCTTGCTGGGGCTCCATTGTAACTGGCTCACGGTAGACATGAGGGCTCCTCCCATGAGCTGGCTCCAAAGGAAGCAGCCCTTTCTCCTGGAATCCTGGGAGAACCATCCTCTGCTAACCAGTCCAGCCTCTGAGAGCTGCTTCGTGCCCAGACTTCCTCAGTGCTTGCTAGCGTGGTCTCGTGCTATTGGATGGCATCTTGATTCATTGTCCCCAGATGGGACTGTGAGCTCCGTGAAGAACTGTTGCGTCTGATGCTTCTTCCTGCAGTGATCCTAAGACTGTAGACTGAGAGTCTTAACCCTGGTACACATCCCCACTTAACTGAAAAATAAATGCACCCATTACTTTTTATAGTTTTCCTCTCAAACTCACTGTCTTATCTCCTGTGCACAGTGTGCCTCTTTCTTCCCATGCCCCATTCCCTTATGTAGACCCTAACTCCCCATCTCTGCCAGGAGCACCGTGGAAGGGAAGCCCAGGGCAATGAGGTGAACAGCTGGGGGGCCCTGCCCTGAAAAGACCATGACACTGACTGAACCCCCTTCCAGGAGACAGAGAGAGGAGGAGAAGCAATAAATGTAAATTACACTGGAGCTGTTAGGGTCATAAAGTATGTTGCAACCATTCTCCAAACCAAGGCCATCTTAGAGCCAACAGAAACTATAATTAACACAGGCTCCTCTACTCCCTAATTGCAGGCAGGAAAGGCAGTTCTTGCTCAGCTGTCCTGTGCTCAGGTGGGAATGAGAAAAGCAATTGAAACCCATCGCAGGTCAATGTCGCTAGTTTTCATGTGCATCAGTTTCATTTCATCAAGCTGCCCACTGTCCGGGAGGAGCAGGGTAGGACAAGGTTCACTCTGAGCCTCAGCACGGGACACACCCAAGGGGGCTGATGCGTTGGGGTGAGGTTTAGGGGAGGAACGATGTGGGGCTACAGTCAGGGGTTGCTCAGGGAAACTGCAGACGGGGAGAATTGCAAGGAGTTCCGGCGTCCCAGTCCCCCTCTCAGAAACAGCGGTTCTGCATTCCTAGTGAGTCTGAGCCAAGCCCTGTGCTGTCTGTGGTGTCTCCTCTCGTGGCATCCCACATCCATTTCCCCTGTCTGTCATGTTGCTTTCAGGGCAAATCCTTCCCAACTACTCCAGGATCTCCACTTCCCTCCACTCCAGGGCCACCGCCAATCCCACTGGAACCACTGCGGTGACCTCCTATCCGGCCTCCCTCCTCCACTCCCCTCCACCTGTAACCTGCTCACCACACAGCACCCAAAGGAGCTTGGCCAAGTGTACTTCACAGACCATTTAGGGTGCCAAGCACTCCTGTAACAAGAACACCCTTGGATTAAGACCCATTTTCTTTCATGCCCCTCCCATGCTCTGGCTTTACAGTAGCATAGCCCTGATCAGGGCTCCCTGAGGCCTGAACAAAGGAAGAGCCCAAAGCTCCCATTATTTCTCTGTAAACCTGCCTTTCTGATTCGATGTTGTTCTACCTCATTCAACTCTTCTTGACCGCAAAGTGAGAAACTCTAACATGCCTTGAAAGATCTCTGAAGTCTTTCTTTCACTATGCATCTTTCCCTTAAAGGTATGAGTGTGTATGAGTGTGTGTGTGTGTGTGTGTGTGTGTGTGTGTGTTTGTGTGTTTGTGTGTGTTGGAGCTAGACTCTGAACTTCCCTGTGTGGAACAGTGACCTGAAAGATGTAGCCTCAGGGTAGCTCACAGAGGGTAGATCTTCTGAACTCTTACAGTATGTTGCCACATTCCTGTTAGTACAAATACTGCCTCGGCGCCAACAGTACCTTAGGCAGGAGTTGGCTCTCTGTTCCTTCTTCCATTAGACACTTGCACTGTCACGTTTCGGCCCTGCCCTGCTGTGTGCCCCAGGAGACAGAGCCTGGTGGGTGTCGGAAGTTGCACCTGGTGCCCAGCTCATGGGGGCTCTGGCCTTAGGAGGAGCAGCAGTACGAGACAGCGATGGGTTGCCCTTTCCCTGGCTATGTTGGGCTGGCTGCAGCCTCTCCCTTCAGAGTGTTCTCTGAAACGTCACCACCGTCTCCAGTGTCTGCAGTCAGCTCTGGCCCGTGACCTCCAGACACAAGGCTGGGGGACGGTGCCATCCTGGGCTGGCTGACCTGAGCACTCCATACATCATTGCAAACCTCTGCTGAGCGCTCCACATGCCACCCAGATTGAATACTCACCTAGCTCCTTCTTGGCCCTTGACTTGTGTCATCGGATAATTAGGAAAGGGGCAAGAAGTTCTTCAGAAACATCTGCTTCGAGTCTCAAAATAAATAACCAATGAGGAGAAGTACAAAGCCTAAGGTGACACCGAACACATCAGCCAGCTTTCTGTGACCAGAGTGGTTTTAGCAAGTGTGCCTGGTTTCCTTCTCTCCTGGCAGGTGGGGCTACTAGGTAAGTGGCCCCCAAGAAAAGATCAAGAAAGGAGCGTCATGACTGAGAGGACCCAGGTTCACTGTCAACAAATCACGTGCCCCTCGTCAGGAAGGATCCTCTCATATGAAAGAAACCCTTCTACTAATTTTTATTGAATATTCTTTGATGAAATATAAAAATTGGGGAACATTACAATAGCCCATTCTGTTACACGGGTACTGCCTATTGTTAAAACACATTGAACAGAATAGACCTCCCTCTAACTTTTCCTTGTTCTTTTGCTTTCTTTTGAGCAGTGTAGAACCAAACCTGACTTTGATCCCTTATGGTAGACCTATAGATATCTGAGGGCAGCTGACAAGTTGGGGTCAGGCAGGCGCAGGTCTCCCTGTGGAAGCACAGAGACATATTTCTCACCACCTAAGGACTTGAATGACCTGGCTCATCAATGCTCCTATATGAGTATGGTGTCCAAGAATGGACATAATACTCTAGCTGGACTCCTGCTCGAAATAACTGTTCAACATTCAACTAGGCTTGCCTCATCGTTCCTCCCCCACTCCTCAAAAGATATTTCTCTTACTTCTGGGACACATTTAAAATTAATCCCGTTCTCTTCACACCCACAGCTGCTACCTCCTTTAACTAGGCTAAAATTATCTTCTCCTCTCACATCATTTCCTGTTTCAAATGCTTCTTTTACAGCAACCCATGGCTTTTTCCATCAGGTTCCAGTTTCTTGATTCGATTGCTACTGCCTGACCCCAATCATTATTTTTACCACTTCCTGATTTTTTTGTTCTCTTTTCTTTGTTCCCTGTCACCTTTGCAGAATATATGACTGATGTCACACAGAGCTTTGTTTGAAAGATGCAGCCATCTTCACCCTCCTCCCAGTTAGAAGTCACTTTTATATAACCACCTTGAGTTCAAGGTTTAAAAGAAGCCCTCACGTACAAATGCATGCATCCCCGATGACTTTTCCTCTAGTTCATGAAACTCTAGTTTTGCGCACATTCTCTTTAAAGGCTGGTATCAGGAATAAGCCATTAGAACCCAAGTGTTATCTTACTACCTACTGTGAAAATGTGGGACCCTTTATAAAAGTTAAGAGAATGTAGAGACCTTGGAGTAATGTAAGTTGACAATAACAGCACCAAAAGCTGTATCCTGCCATTCAAATTAACTATAAAGATTTCATAAAATATTTGTCCCATGGGGTCGACCTGCACTGAGTTCTACTTTTCATTGAGTCAGAAGCTTGAAGCTTTGGGGGAGAATCTACTCTACAGTTTGTTCTGAAGGAGGAGATTGAACTAGATACTCAGTAAAAAGCATTTGCCATCCATAGGTTTGCAAACCTGGACACATGCCAAGTTAAAAAAAAAAAGAAAGAAAGAAAGAAAGAAAGAAAGAAAGAAAGAAAGAAAGAAAAGAAAAAAGACATCCAAACAGAGATTCAAAGAGTAATCTCCAATGTCACAATGTTTGTGTACCAGAATTCCTTGGGTTATATGTATGCAACATTTTTATTGAAAGAGGTCAAAGTTTTCTATTGAAATTATCTTTATAGTACTTACAGCAGTCTCTTGTAGAAAGCAGGAGGGTTTGTCTCTTTTTGAAGAACCGGCCTTTAAGGGGAACCGCGAGGCCTCAACCCTGGGGTCATTTGTTTTGACAGTTTGACAGCCTGAACAAAGTCAAGGTCACACACTAAGGTACTGGTGTGCCAAGGAAAGTCTCCTTGTTTAATGATTCATCGAGAGGCCCGGCTTCCTGTCTCATGTACAAAGTCAGCCCTAAGGTACTGCCAGAGAGGATCTTAGGGCTCTGTCTACATAAATTCAGTCTTCTGAAACATTTATGGAGGGCGACTCAGACACAGAAGCCAGACACAGATGCTGGTCACGCAGCAGTGACCCCTGCGGCCATCCCGCCTTGAAGTCATGATGGAATGCTGCACTGGCCAGCCCGCCCTGATGGCTTTCCTCCTGAGTCCCACCTGCCTCTCCACTCCTGTCCCCAGTGCTGGCCCCACTCTGGATGTGCCTAATAGGCATCTAGTTAGCATGCTGCTGCTGCAGCTGCTGTGTTCCTGGAATTTTAAGGAGCCCATGAATTTGCATTAATAACGCTCTCCCTTTCCACCAACCAGGAAGGTTTGGAAGGAGCCATTCAAGTCTGTGACCAAGGAGAAGCAGCCTTCCCTACAGATCGAATCCCCTGGGAAAGCCTGAGCCTCCAGACTTCTCAATATGCATATCCGTCTTTCTGTCCCACCAGCCTTGGCTGAGCCTCCCCGGGGATTCCCAAGGTCTGCCCAGCAGGGGCCTGAATGTGCTGCTACCTTGCTAGGATTTGCTCTCTGAAAGGGAACTTTCTCCATGGCTTCTGCGGCCATTACATGGGCTGCCCCAGATTCCTGTTAGTCTCTTGCTCACCCCCTCGGTCTCCTGACTTGCTTCCACTTGCTCCTTTAATGCCCTGTGGCAGAAGTCATGGCCAGGTAGCGTCCTCCCTGCCGGCGACCAGGAGTGACTCTGCCTTCCTTTCTGTCCCAGACGGCTTCCCTCCACACTATGCACAGCACATGCTGTGCAGGTATTTCTTCTCTAGCCGGAAGTGCGTAGATGTCCGTGGCTGGGCTAGAATTCCTGAACGAGTAATTCAGCCCCGTCATTGCCGACACGTTGCCCTGAGTCACGCTTGGCTGCCTGGTATGGGGCCATACGTTACCCCTGAACTCACATATTTTCTCCTTAAAACTGCTTTTCTGTGAGAGAGATATTTGTGAATTTTCTTTTTCTTTGTTTCTTTTTTTTCTTTTTCTTTTTCTTTCTTTCTTTCTTTTTTTTTTCTTTTTTCTTTTTTGCAGAACCGGGGATTAAACTCAGGCCTTTGTGCTTGCCAGGCAAGCGCTTATTCTACTGAGCCATCTTCCCAGCCCCGAATTTTCTATTAACAAAGGACTTCTAAGGATCAGGCAGGAGGATCGTCTCAAGTTTGAGGCCAGCCTGGGCTCCATAGTGAGTTCAAGCCTACCCTGGAGGAGAGGGTGAGACCCTGTCTCAAAAAATCCAAACAAAACAAAAAAATTAAGAATGGACTTCTACCCAGGATATATAAGCAACTCTTACAGCTCAATGAACAAGCGAGGCAGTTAAGAAACAATAAAAGTTTTCATAAAGAAAGATTTTCAAATGAAACAGAAGTACATAAAAATGATACTCAACACATCGGTCATTGGGAACACGAAAATTAAATCCACCATAGGAGACCAGCGCAGGGACACCGGAACGCCTGAGCTAAAAAGACAGTGCTCAGTGTGGTTGCCGATGCCACCCTTGGACTGCCCACAGGTTACTGTGGAAATGCACAAAGGTACAGTTACTTCACAGAAGCGACTGGGCAGCTTGACGTAAGATTAAACAAGGAAGACCGCAGCAATATGTGCATACCCATGTTTCTGTTCACGGCAGTGCAGCTTGCATAGCTGTGTCTTGGGAGCAACCTACGCGCCCACTGACTGAAAAATGAGTAAAACAGATTTTTGTATGCAGTAGAGTACTACTCAGCCATAAAGAAGGATGCGCTTGAGACATTGCTGGGTAAATGGATGCACCGTGAGGCCATACTCATAAATTAGATAAATCAGGCACGCAGGTAAATGTCACATCGTTTCTCTGGTGTGAGATGCTGAAAGTGTAAATAAGGACCAAAGGGTCTAATAATATTGTGGAATATGAAAAATTGTTCAAAAGGAAAGGAAAACTAGGGAGGGGGAAGGGAAAAGGAAGGAGGGGGAGGGTGAAATGAGAAAAGAAGGATAAAATGGGAAGAATGCTTTGTAGTAAGCGAGAAGAGGGGTTGGAGGGAGGAGAGGAGAACAGGAACTAAGAGGAGCCATATGCATCATGTACAGGAACAGATTCCCTACGATGAAGGCAATCATTAGGCATATCCACACTGGACCAATAAACAATAAAAAAGATTAAACACAGATTTACTACGTGAGCTCACGTTCTTAGATGTCACCCAAGAAAAAAGAAATAAGCACCCATTGAAGACGTCTTTTCCTGCTCATCACAACTGTATTTACAGAAGCCTTGAATGGAAGCAAATGTCCATCAGCAGGCAAATGGAGAAAGAAGTGGATGAATAAGGGACCATGAATGAGTGTCAATGTGATTATTATGCTACGTAAAGAAACCAAATACAAGAGTAAAGTCCATTTATTGGAAATTCTGAAAAATGCAAAAGTACAAGACAGGTAATGATTTCCAGGGGCAGGTCTATGAAGTGGGATTGGTTGAAAGGGGTTCTCAGGGGTTTTAGGACTCAACGTAAATATTACATATTGTGATTGAAATAGTAGTCTTTCATAGTTAATTGAACAAATTAAATTGTCAAGGTGCATGCTCAAAACTGGTGTGTTTTATTGTAGGTCAGTTATACCCCAATGCAGAGCACTTATGCTACTGAGCTATCTCCCCAGCCCCTTGCAGAAAATATTTTTAAAACAAGAAAATATTTCAAAGAAATAAATTGATAGTGTTTTAATATTTAGGTTTGATAATTATTCACATATGGTAAGACCAATGGATTAACAGCTTACGGTACATATTCTTCCTGTTCCTGTGAGCGCCTGAGATGACCTGTGAAAATGGTTCCCTACTCTCTTGACCCAGAAAACCCCACAAAATCATGCAAATCAAGAGGCTCAAATCTTCGTGTTCACTTTAAGAACAAACATGAAACTGCCCAGGCCATCAAGGGTATGCATATCCGAAAGGCCACCAAGTATCTGAAGGATGTCACATTAAAGAAGCAATGTGTGTCATTCCAGCATTACAATGATGGAGCTGGTAGGCGTGCCCAGGCCAAACAGCGGGGCTGGATGCAGGGTTGCTGACGCAAAAATAGTGCTGAATTTTTGCTGCACATGCTTACAAATGCAGAGAGTAATGTGAGCTTAAGGGTTTAGATGTAGATTCTCTGGCTATTGAACATATCCAGGTGAGCAAAGCCCCCAAGATGCGCCGCTGGACTTACAGAGCTCACGGCCAGATTAGTCCATCCACGAGTTCCCCCTGCCATATTGAGATGATCCTTACTGAAAAGGAACAAATTGTTCCCAAACCAGAGGAAGAAGATGCGCAGAAGAAAAAGATATCCCAGAAGAAACTGAAGAAACAAAACTTATGGCACAGGAATAAATTCAGCATAAAATAAATAGAAATAGAATTAATGTTGTTTGCTATTAGTAAAAAAAAAAAAAAAAGGATACAGCACTGAAAGGACTGCTTGCTATACTCACAGTGCCAAGAGGAGGGCACAGGTGCACCACGCGGGCCGCAAGGGATGCCTGAGTTGGGCAGAAGCTGTGTGCAGGGTACACGGGCCCAACCTTTGCTGACCACCCTGGGAAGGAGGCTCGAGACTACCAGAGTAACGTGGATGTGCTCTGTGATTTGGGAGCCATCTCTGCCTGCCTGGTACCTGACAGAAGTAGTCAGTTCAGGTGAGAAGTGGCCCTGAGAGTGACAGCTGGAGAGAGGCGGCAGCGTCCCAGAGCTGGGAACTCTGGAGGGCTAGTTCGCATATGGAGCTCAGGCTCCTGGAAAGCCTCTGACTGTTGTAACCGCTGGCTGGCCTAGGGAAGGGCAGTCCCTGGCGATGTCCAAGGATCAGTGAGTGATACAGAAAATGAAAGGCAGGACCAGCGCAGACACAGGCAGGTATAGCTGGACATGTGATAAAGGAAATCCAGCAACGTGTTCATTGTAGAATCTAGATGCTAGGTCCATAGGGCTCACTGTACAAGTCTTTCATTGCCAGTGCGCTTGTAAATTTTTATAATAAAAGTTGAGATCAGTGGATTCTTTGAGGTCTGGCCTGTTGCCTCCTGCTGCTTTATCAGAGCTCCGTTTCTCCACTTGTGCCTTGTTGGCCTGGATTCCAGACTGACTTGCTCTGAACATGGCTGTCCCTGCCTTCCTTAGTGATGACCCCTGATTCTCTGAGTCAGCCAACTTTCTGGAGGACATGAGGCACCTGACTGGCCACAGCTTCGTGGTGTGCTGTCACGGAGCAGGCCAGGCCCGCCCAAGGCCTCCTGTATTACTGAGCAGGTCCTGTGTTCCAGTGTACCCCGTCTTTATACACGTTCTCCCTCAGACCCTGGCCAGTACGTGCACACATGGGCCTGGGTGGTAACTGAAAGCGTGTCTCCCGCCTTCCCACTGTAGAGTCCTCACCCCACGTAGCTTAGAATGGAGACTTATCTGCCAGTAAGAGCTTTCTGGAAGTGATCAGTTTAAAATAAGGTCATCAGAAGAGGCTGCAACCTAACGTGACTGGTAGTCTTATAAAAATTGGAAGTTTGGGCACAAAGAGAAGACGGTCTGAGGAGTGACAAGACGAAACCAACCATCTACAACCAAAGGAACTCCCAAGGCCAGCAGGAGGTAGAAGAGAGGCCTAGAGCAGATGCCTCCCCACCACCTTGGAGGGTGTGCTGTCCTGCCAGCACCTAGGTTTTAGATGCCGGCCTCCAAAACGGTGAAATGGTGTTTCATTGTCGGCAGTCCTGCAAAGCTTGAGCAACCGCCACAGGGTCTCCCCTTCTCCTCCTACGCTCCCAGTGCCCTGTGGTCTCGCGAAAAAGCCACAGGCAGTGTTTCCTGGACCAAGCATCCAAACGCTAGGTCCCAAATCGCCTGTGCCAGAGGGGTGCAGGGAGGAGCGAAGATCCTAACTTAGCTAAAGTCAGGCTTAGAGTCGTGACTAACCCCGTGAGACTGCGTCCTCACTTCAGAAAATGGGCCCTGTTGCTTGTTAGTCCATAGAACGAGCCTACAAAGCTGAAATTTCAGGCAGCGAAAGAGATAGGAGAAGAATAATCGTGGGTGAAACGAACATCTCAGCAGTCCTCAGCTCACGTCAGCTGGATGGACATTGATATTTACACAGAAGTGTCCGTGCTGGCAGACAGCAGTCTCAGAAAAGACCGGAGAGTATTGCACAGGTCGGCAGACAAGTCCCTGGCTTCCTCCGAGGTATTCCAATTTATGACGAACCAGTCCAAAAATTCAGGTAGTCATAGGCAACCTCTGACCCCCTCTGCTCTGAGGCTGCTGTTGGAGGTGCCCAGACCAGAAGGGCGTGTGCAAAGGTGCTTTTCTGGTTCCACTTACCAAGGAAGGGAGGGGAAGAGTCAAAGGACTGTTCTTGTCTCGGCTTGCAGACAGGGAAGAATGTGTGCACAGAGGCTCAGAGTCGCATTTGTCACCTCTGGCCAGGAGAAAGTATCTGGCAGCCACATGCCACAAGAGAGAGCAAACATCGAGAAATGAGTGTTTTCAGTGAAAGTGAGGATTTGCTTTGCGTCCCGTTTTAGATGAAGTGTTTACTGTGTTTAATGTTTGCCAGGTGAAAGCAGTGTCCTAAAATATTTCCGATCAGTTTCTAATTCATTACCATGTTGCCGCCTTTTGGAGGGGCGGCTACTTGCCTAGTAGGAGCGGTGGTGTGCAGTCCTGTCGTCCACACTACCATATTGGATTTGGATATTGGATTGTCAAGGCTCCCTGCATGGGCCTGTGAATATGATACGTTCTGGTGCTGAAGTAGTGGAAGCTCTTCAGACAGTGCCTGTGACAGAGTAAACACCAAGTAAGCTCTGCCTCAGGGAAGAAGGAAAACCAGCAAGAACTTGAAGACCTTCTCTTGGAATCTGAGGCGTGATCAGAAGAAGCAGAAGCGCGTTAACAGCAGCTCTGGTGAGCTCTGGTCTTTTCTGGCTTGTGACCAGAACTAGCCAGCCGAAGGCCTGAAAGCTGTGTTAGTGCAAGTGTTCACTCGTTTCCCTCCTCAGACCATGTTCACTCTTAACCATCACGGCACCGCTCCAAGCGCTACCTTCCTCCAGGGTTCAGTTTCTGTCCACAGGGAATAGAGGAACCCCAGTGTCACCTAACAGGTCTGCAGACCTGCACCCCTTATCATCTCCCTGATCTCTGGTGACTCCAGTGCAAAGTGAAAAGCGAAAGTGCAGCTGCGGTTGATGAGCGGTGTCCGCATGGCTCAAGCGCATGCGCAGGCTCTTAAAGTCCCTCCACGCACTCCATGTTTTGGTACATAAAGAGAAGCCGTTAAGGGAGAGATTAACTCACTTTTTAAAAAGAATAAAGAGAGAGGACTGATTTAGGAACAAAGTTGGAGACGGAGGTGACAGACGGCAGCAGAAGTATCTACCTTGCTTCTTCTTAGGCACAGAGGAGAAAGAGGGTCTCCGACTTCTCAGGCCGGCCCCTCTCCAGAGACAGCTGACCCTGCTTCCAATTGCCTGGCTTGCTTCTCTTGGGGGGGGGGGGATTCCTGAGGTTGACCCATTCGATTGGAAATTTGGGGAGTGGGACCTGACAGTGCCATGGCTAACGTTTTCCCCAGGTGACCCTAATGCACCCACCTTCTCTTCCTACTGGTGCATTTCTCAGTAATCAGTGGGACACAAAATACTGATCACAGAAATCTGGAGGGAAAAAGAGAGCTTAGCACAGGCGTGCTAAGCCCATAGGCTGCCCGGGGCGCCGGACAGCCGGCAATGCTGCCCAGGAGCATAAACTTTTAATTTCATTATGTGTTTTTAAATGGTTTTTTTTTGTTGTTGTTGATGTTTTGTTTTGTTTTTTTTCCACATGGTTGTATCAACTGTGGACTGTGTAGGTGACAAAGGATAGCTAGCTAGGGGAGGGCACAGCCCAGGGTTAACTGTGCCTGCTGGGCCCGGCACAGAGAGTCAAACTGAAACCCCGTGGGTATCAGCCGTTACCTGTGCTTGAGCAACTTCTCAGGTGGAAGGTGTGATTACCAATAACAGTATTTCAACCTACCTACACGTTTGTGTCTGTGAAGGCAGACGTTAGAGTTCTTTAGTGGATGTGTAGGTTGCTAGTTTCTTTTGTGCCAGACACTGATGTTTTAGTTTTGTAGCAACAAAGTCAACCATCCCACTAGTTTTATATTTTTAAACTTTTTAAATGTCTTTATCATAAAATTATTTAAAATGAAGTTTTGTTACTTGTACACGTTAACTGTTTTCTTGTGACCCAGCATAATTCTTGCCTGGCTGCAGGCAAGCCAAAAAGTGGGACGCTAGTGCCCTAGAGGTTACGTAGGGCGCCTCCCCTCCACGCTCCCGAGGTGAGAGGCCTGCAGAAGGTCACAGGGCCATCCAGAGTCACTCAGGTCGGATCAGCGAAGCACTTCTCAAAGATTCCAAGAGCCAGGCAATTGCTCACCCACAGTGTGTGCGTAAAGTGCACGTTATTTATTTTGCTAATACATGTAGCATTTCCAGAAATAACAAGGCAGGACAGCAGTGTTCTAACAGACTGCCACTGCCTCAGAGATCGCTGCGGAGTCCAGACTTCCTGTTACTAAGTACACAGCAGTCTTTCCTTGTGGGTGGCTTTACTTTCTGTAGTTTCAGTTACTTATAGTCAACTAAGGCCCAAAACAGTCAACAGAAAATTCTAAAAAAATAAATCTTAAGTTTTAAATCACCCACCTTTCTAAACAGCATAACGAAAGCTTGACCTGACAGCGCCCATCTGCCCCTTACCTGAATCACACCTTGTCCAGGGTACCCTTACTGTCTAGGCGACTCGCCCCTCAGTCACTTAGGAGCCACTTGGTTAGATGATCACTACCACAGGGTGACACTGCTTGCGCTCAAGTAACCCTTATCCTACTTAATAATGCCCCGAACCTGGGCAGGGTGGCCCATGCCTGTAAGCCCAGCGCTTGAGGTTGAGGCAGAAGGACTGCTTTGAATTCAAAGCCAACCCAGCTAGATAGTGAGTTCAAGGCCAGCCCGAACTACATAGAGAGACCTTGTCTCAAAACAAAAACAAATGATAATGATAGTGGCCCTAAAACACAAGTGTAGGGATGCAGATGATTTGGATGTGCCCCCCCAAAAAAGAAAGAGTTAGTTCTAAACTGTTTTTTTCAGTGAAAAATTTCATCTTGAGAAGAAAAGAAAAAATCATACGCTGAAGAGACTAAGGGCTATTATAAGAATGAATCTTCTGTCTTTGA
>NW_004524601.1:9556873-9558941 GCF_000260255.1 Octodon degus | reverse complement strand
GACTCAGGTCAACAATTTCTGACATTGCCAGTGAAGTGAAAGCCCCAGTACTATTATGGACTACTAGATTCTTTTAGAATATTTTACTGAGTTTACACACCTATAATATTCAGATAACAGAACTAAACAAAAAAGGGGATATGGAGGAATGTCCATTTTGTATCTGTGTATTCATAATGGTTAGGATAGATATATAGTTACATTCTCTTAATGAATAGAGGGATTTGCTCTAATGGGGTTTGTAAATAGGATATCATGTCTGCATCTTGTACAGCAAATAACCACTAGGAAGAATGTATGCAATGTGTTAATTATTGAAACTGTACTACCAATTTGGTTTGAAACTATCTCATTGCTATTTGTTTATCAGTAAAATTATGGAAAAAAAGAAAGAAATTTCTGTTTTTTATAAATTACACAATCTAAGGTATTTTTAATAATTTCATTTCTAGATTGATTATTGGCCACATGGCAATATATTTGATTTTTGCATCTTGCAAATTGATGTTGACTATTGCAAATTTGCTAAAATTGTTTATTAATTCTATAGTCTTTTAATGTGTTTCTCATCTGTGGTATGATTTTTAAAATATAGATAGATGATAGCTATAGATAGGTGATAGATAGGTAGGTGATAGATAGATAGATAGATAGATAGATAGATAGATAGGCAGTGTTAAGGTTTGTGTCTAGTTGTCCACCAAAGCCTCATGCAATCATGGGGCAGACTTCTAGAGTTTGTGATTAATTCATGATCCAATGTGGGATTATGGGTGAGTGCTACACGAGCCCTGGGGTGAGTAATCTGCATACAAATAGAGGGACGGTAGAAGAGGCTTTCCAGCAGCTATAGCTGCTACTCCTCCCTTTGTCCTTTGCTGTTTTCTGCCACCATGAAGGACTGCCCTCTGCCGTGTGCCACTGTGCCTTGGAGCCAGCCAAGTATGGACTGAAACCTCCACTAACTGTGAGCTAAATAAACCTTACTTCCTGAATTCTGGATGTTGGGTATTTTGTCCCAGCAATGAGGAAAAGTAACTAAGACAGATAGATGAATGGATGGATGGATAGATACATACATACATACATACATACATACATACATTAGATAGTCTTAACCCCTAGGCCCTGGCACAAAATTTTAAAAAACCCCAGTATTTCCTAAGGCACAGTATGTCCTAAGGTTGTGGATATCTTTCGTTATCCACAACCTCACTGAGGCCATACCTAGGCTAGGCTCACTTATGGTCGGCCCCAGACAGTATCAGGGAAGGGGCTGGCCATACGCATAGAGGGCTGGAGTTGCAGTCTCTCTGCATGCCTTGGAGAGGGGATGTGGTGGTGACTTAATTAATCATAGATACACAATGAAGCTCTGATTAAAAATTCAAACTCTTGAGAAGTGAGGTTTGGAACTTTTGCATTGTTGAATGCCCTGATGAGCTGGGGTGCGTGTGGAGAAGACATGGAAGGTCTGAGCTCCAGCCCCACACCTGGCCCCGTGTATCTTGTCCATTTGGCTACGGTTTGATGTGAAAGGATTCAACTAAGGAGCAGTCAAATGGGAAAAGTAAACAAGATGAAGTCTGAAGTCGGGGCGCAGACCTTTCACGTCCTGTCTGTTTGACCCAGCATGTGCCTTTTGTGTGATCCTTCTTCCAAAGGTTAAAGACATGACAACACAGTGACCTGTGCAGTATAGACCCGTGTTTATAGAACACGGCTCGGAAGCACTAACTGGGGAAGCGGCCTGTACGTCCATCAGCAAATGGCTGGATAGCGAGAATGGGGCATTTACACTTCTCTGTCTTTCTCCTGATCTTAGTATGATGTTAGCTGTGGGCTTTTATAAGCACATTTTTTTTTTTGGTCAGGTTGAGGACATTTTCTACTGGTCCTTGTTTGTTGAATATTTTAGAATTCAAGAGTATTGATTTCGTCAAATAGTTTTTTTGAAACCTATTGAAATGGTTGTTTGAATTTTTCTTTATCCTATTGATTTTATTAGTTGATTTTTATTTTTATTTTTTCTGTACTTTAGGGAAGGGTCTACAGGGTGTTCAGGGTC
>NW_004524601.1:9539877-9556477 GCF_000260255.1 Octodon degus | reverse complement strand
GGTGCACTTATACTATTATAATTACCTACATAATTATCTTTTGCAAGGCCAGTCTGTAAGTAATGAATTTTTCTAGCATTTGCTTATCTGAGAATATCTTTTTTGTCTTCATTTTGATAGAGAAGAGGGAAAATGAAGGATGAGGGAAGAGAAAACAAAAGAGAAAGAAAAAACATATTTAAAGAATCAGAGTCAGGTGTGGGGGTGCAGGCCTACAATCCCGGCACTTGGGAGGCTGAGGCAGGAGCATTGTTATGAATTTCAAGCCAGCCTTGACTACACTGTGAGTTTAGAGACAGCATTAACTTCATAGCTAGACCTTGTCTTAAAAAAAATCAGAAATATAAGAACAGAGACTGGGTGCGGTGGCACGCACCTGTAATCCCAGCTCTTGGGAGACTGTACACAGGCGCATCACTATGAGTAGGATCTAGTAGTGAGACCGTGAACACCCTGTAGACCCCTCCCTAAAAATACAAAAAAAAAAAGAAAGAAATATAAGAACATAAAAACACAAGACACAAAACATTCATGGCATATCAGCAGATGGATTATTATTTCTACTTTCATACCATTTGGAACATGCTTATAGCAGATATTTAAGGGACAGTCTTCATCTGTGGTTTCTGATCTTTTTCTAAATTGTTTTCACTAGTTTTGTAAGCATTATGCTCTTAAGTAAGTACTTTCTGTTATTATAGAAGTGATATAGGTGCTTGATACAGGGTAATAACACAGCAACCAAAACAACTCAAGCACGATATTCTGACTACCCAAGAATGCACTTAGAACATTTGCTGCACATTCTACACAACAGCAGGATCTCTCCTTCATGTTATTATCTTTTTTAAAAGTCCAGTTCCATTGCCCTACAGATCACTCCATCTTTTGGGGTTGCCCACCTGATTCCACCTGATGTCAATTAGCTTCTTTCCTATTACTTGATTAACTGTGAAATGGAAGCCGTGTATAAATGTTTGCATGTTTCTTTAAAAAAGCTTTTTACTGAGTAAAACTTACGTACATAAAATGCACCTTTTTGCTGGTTGAAAGGCACTCAATAGTTCTTAGTGTATTCACTATATCGTACAGATCTCAATATCTCAGTCCAGGGAACTTCCTCCACCCCTAAAGGAGCCTCGTATTTCCTAGTATCTCCACTCCTCTGGTGACATGAATCTACTTCCTGTTTCCATGTTGCATATTTATGGTGCTGTGTGTCTGGCTTCAATTAGCATACTGTTTGCAAGATTGTTGCATGTACCAGTGTGTCATATATCACTGTAGCGTACATCCGCACTGAAGTTCTTGTGGTTGAATAATTTTCTGTTGTAGCACATTCTATTTATCCATTCATCAACTGATAGGTGTTTGTGTCACTTCCAGTTTGGGGCTATGGTAAGTAACACTGCAGTGAATGCTCTGTGTTTGCTTCTGCGAACTAGAGACATGGCTTCCATTCTCTAGAGATATACTTATGAGTATAGGTCTTGTGGGAACTCCACCTTTTTGAGGAAATGCAAAATTGTTTTCCATTCTCATCAGCAGTATTTGAAGGTTCTAATTTCTCTCTTTTGTCAGCAGTTTTGTTTTTCTTTCTTAAGAGAGTTATATTCATCCTAGTGAGTCTGAAACTGCATCTCATTGTGATTGTGATTTTGATTTTAATTTCCCTAATGATTAATGAAGTATTTTATGTGGCTGTTAGTTATTCTTGTATCTTCTTCAGAAAAACACCTATTCAGAGTCTTTTGCTTATTTTTAAATTGGATTGTTTCTACATATATTATCAATGTAATACCTTTGGGACCCTCTATGTAGTTCACACTGGATTTGAACTCACTGCATAACACATGCTGGCCTTGAACTCATGGCAATCCTCCTACCTCTACCTCCCAAGTGCTGAGATTACAGGTGTGCATCACCAAACTTGGCCCCCTCCACTTTCTTGATGGTAACATTTGATGCAAAAAAATTTTAATTTTGATAAAGTCCCTTTTTCTTTTTCATTGCTTATATTTTTTGTATAATACTTATGAAAAAAAAACCTGCCTAATCCACAGTTATAAAATTTTACAACTATGCTTTCTTCAAAGAGTTTTATGGATTTAGTGCTAATATTTAAGTCTTTGATCTGCTTTGAATGGATTTTTGTAAATAGTGAGATAAAGGGACTCAAGTTCATTCTTTTGCATGTATATATCTACTTGTCCCAGAACCATTTGCTGAGCCTTATATAATCTAGTTAGACATTTCTTCCCAGATTGTGTCCTAATTTACATTTCCTTTTAGAGTCTTATAGGTAGATTATACCTTGGTAAGCCACCACTAGAGATATTAAGTTGTTCAGTTAGTGTCATAACCATTGAATCATCTCAATTTTGTACTGATATTTTCCTTTGTGACCAGAAAATAATCTGTGTGCTGTTAATCTGATACTATAGGAATGCCTACTTATTCATCAGACATCCTTCTAAGAATTCTGGCAAGTAATTTTACTACTTATTCCCAGTGGTCATCTGTTGTCTATGCTATAAAATGAAGAGATCAGACTAGACAAGATCATCCCAAACAGCACAGTTGGTTCTCTTATTATTTTAAAGGGCTTTTTTTTTTTTAAAGCCAGTTTGGTTTTATTATTATTTTTTCTTTTTTCTTTTTTTTTTGCGGAACTGGGGATTGAACCCACGACCTTGCGCTTGCCAGGGAAGCGCTTATTCCACCAAGCTATCTCCCCGTCCCCTCTCTTATTATTTTATTCTTTTAGTTTAAATGTTGATTTTTTACTTGAATTGGCCCATACGTCTTTTCTTTCTGCACTAATGGAATGAAGACCAGGAAGAGGGTTGCACTTTCTTGAGGAAACCCATTTGATGAAGACATGGTTCTCTTCCACTGGTTTGGCCTTCTATTACTTTATAGCTGCTGCTCCACAGCCTGATGTGGTAACAGCCTCCGTCATAATGTTTTATGTTTTAACTTCATGGTGGTAATATGTGGGACAAGTCTAACTTCTGGAGATATATAAATTATGAGACAGAAGTCTTGGCAGGATTTTCCTGAAGGAATGTTTGGAAGAAAGAAGATGGGAGAAGACTAAGGAGAGGGAAACAAAGCTATTTCTTAGAATCGAGATGACTCATGCTTAGACCTCAGAAAATAGACACTATTTTTTACTGAGTAAAGAATTGAAGTAATGGGTGAAACTTAAAGGTAGCAGGTTTTGGATAAAAATAAAGCAGCTCTCTCTCTAAAACCCACGCTGTCTGGAACAGAACTGATGGTTCCCTATGATATCCCACCCGACAGGCCCACCACCATTCAGAATGTGGGGACTAGGCTCCTGCATTGAGTCAGAAGTAGGATTAAGTAGCAGGTAAGCCCGTTCTCCCCTTGGAGATCTGTCCTCTCGCACCACTGTCTCCTCATTTTGTGTCACGGAACTCTCATTCTACTCCTTGCCATCTCACATCTCACTTCACTCTGCAGCTACCGGGGGTGGAATCGCTTGTCAGTTCTCAACACAGACTCCATACTCAAGGCAAACTTCATTAAATTCATTGCTTCTGCCTCCCCCTTCACTGCGATTTCCATTATTTCTCAACATTCAGATCAAAATCTCACGAAGTATTTTCTCATTTAGTTCAGCAGTCCTTGACTACCCGCATTGAACAAAATGATGCTTGTGAGCACTTCTGTTCTGTAGATACCACTCCAGGTTTGTCTGGATTCCTTTGTTTCCCCTACTAAACAATGATCTCCTGTGTTAGTCTACTTTGTGTCACTGTGACAAAATCCCTGCCATCATCTGTTTGCTAAGGGGAAGTTTTCTTGTGGCTCATGGTTGCAGGGAGGTCAGCTTGTAGTCACTTGTTCCTGTTGCTGTGGCCCATGGAGGCACAGCACATCAGGATGAGAATGTGGATACTGCACACCCGCTCCCTTCATGGCAGCCAAGAAAGGAAAAAAGAGGGGAAGCGGCTGCAGCCCACCTGAGCAACGGTACAGTCCTGACGAGCTCACTTCTGGCCAACAGAAACCACCCAATGACCTCACTTCCGGCTAATGGCACATCCCTGATGACTTCACTTCCTTCCACTAGATCTGACCTTGTAAAGGTTCCATCCCCTTTTAGTAGTGACATGTGGGCTTTCAGGGATGTTCCAAATCCAAACTATGGCCCCTCTTCCAGGGCAAGGAGGGTGCTATACCTTTGCATTCCTAGCACCTGGAAGATTATTTTCTTCATGAGTTGTTCAACAACTATTTGGTGAGTAAACGAAATAAGTGAATTAATCATCAGAATTCTATATTTCTATCAAGTGTATAAGCATATAGGAATACATTTGATATCTGAAAATGAGAATAGAGCATATAGTGACCAAGCCCAGTATTATTATAGGTAAAATAGTAATCCTAATTATTGAAAATTTATGCTCCCCGTCTCCCTTCCTGAAGAAAGGAGTTTGAACTAGATGATTAAAAGAAAATACTTACTACAACACTAAGAAAAAAGAAAAGGCAAGTAAAAAGTCATTTTCAGGAGCTTGTGGCTCTAACAAGGCCCTATCTGAGGAGTTCATACTGAAGAAGAAGGGAAGATATCAGGAAGTATAAAGGTATGATTTGAGGGGGAGAGGAAAAGAGAAGCCGTAAAAAACAAAACACCTGAGCCGGAGAGTGAACCCATCACCCAATAGTGAAAGGTCATAGTTTGGGGCTACGTAGGACTCATCTATATCTTTATCTACCTATATTGGTTTACATCTAGATGCCCCTCCCAAGCCTTGAGTGCTCAAAGGGGGCGTTTGGAAGAGGTTTGGGTTAAGGGGCTTGTATCTGATGTGCTGGTAGGAGGTAGGGTCTGGTCAGAATAGAAGGATCATGGGCAGTATGGCCTAGAAGAGTTTACATTCCTCCCCAGCACCCCATTTAACCTCTCAGCTTCCCCCACCACCATGCTAGAGCATCTTTCTTCCACCCAGGCCTTTCCACCCCGCTCTTTGGCCTTGGGGCCGCCAACTATGGACTGCAGCCTCTCCAAACTGCGAACCAAATAAACCTCTCCTCCTTAATGTTGTAGGTGTTGGGCACTGTGTTCCAGGGAGGAGGAAAAAACAACACATACCAGTGCTCTTTTGTGGCATGCTGATTAGAGTCACACAGGATGCTGGGGCTTGATCTGTGTTCCAGAACAGAACACACAGGGACACAACACCGACCTTGGGAGGCTCTGTGAAGATCAGGCAGAGAACAACTACGCTGGAGATTTATTCTAAGGGATGCTGAAATGCTGACGCCAGGCCTCCTCCTCCTCCTCCTCCTCCTCCTCGTCCTCCTCTTTCTCCTCCTGGCATTAATAGAATCCCTTGTCCCTGGCCCAGGGGAGCTAATTTCTTGGCTAAGAACAGCCTAAGGAAAATTTGGGAAGTAGAAACATTGACCATGTCTCTCTCTCTCTCTCTCTCTCTCTCTCTCTCTCTCTCTCTCTCTCCTCTCTCTCCCCTCTCTCTTCCCCTCCCTCTCTCCCTGTCTTCCCCCCATCTTATCCTTTTTACAGACACTGCCTTCATCTCCATTTTTCTCTAGGTTTTCTATTGCTCCCTCATGTCACGAGTCTGTAGCACCCCACACGCCATCCCTGGGGGCTTATTCTCCCCCACTCCTCCCTGATGACCATGGCATCATGTTCATTTCCTGGAAAATTTGCTTGACCAGTCTGGGCTAAATTGCTGCTGACAGACAATGGCTTTGATTCCCACTGTGTTGTTCTCCCCACACATGCATTCCACCAGGGATTCTCAATGACTTAATCAAAAGGTAGCGTAAATAGTAGATCTTAAGCTGAAGAGTCCATTTGGAAAGCGAGTGAGCTCTAAGCCATTCCTTTCAAATGAAGGCATCATCCTTACAAAGTTTGAGAGCCTTAACAAAAGGTTTCATAGTTCATTAAAGTAAACAGAACACACAGTACTCGAGATTTCTGTTTTACTCTAATGATTTTTTATAACAGCTGTTATTATTTGGGGTGTATATTTGTCAAAGAAGCTAACCATCTTGTATTAAAACACACACACACACACACACACACACACACGAATGTAGCAAGAATTTGGAAATCTTCCCAGTATGCTTTTGGAGAAATGGATGGAGCAGTTGACATCTCTCGTTGCTGGTTCTTCCTGGCATTCTCTTCTCGCTGGGGCACTACCTGCCCATCTCCTGGTGGATCCAAAGTAGATTGTTGTCTCACACTGTAATGATGCAGAGCAGTGTTGTTTCCAAACCTCACTGAAGAGGAATCAAGTGAGGCAACCGTAAATGATTAACTGCCTCTCTATGAGCTACTCTTCAAGAATGTGATGCTGGGTGCTTTTAATGGAGCCAGAAATTCTTTCCTCATGTTAACAATAAGGAGGAAAAAGGAAGAAAAGAAAGTGTGGAAAGGGAGGAGGAGCTTGGAAAGGAGCTTCAGGTTTCTTACTGCTAAAGAGGCCTGTGTCATGAGATATCAACAGTTTGAATGAGAACTCTTGGAAATATTTGTATTTTCCCCAAGATTTGGCCAAGCACACTCACTGGTTGTGGTGGATTAACTAACGGTCTTGGCACGATGTGGGGAGTGGAAGGCCCACCTGGGGTTATTGCCAACAACCTGAAAGGAGAACTGGAGGGGAAGAGGGTGTGCTGTGGATTCTCCTGGGGTTTATTCTCCTGGAGGAGCTGGTTTTCCTGATACGAACTCAGCCATCCTCGTCATCAGAGAAGCTCAGGTACTCCCTGTCACTAAGGATGTCTGCACTTGTTTTGGGGAGTTCTGATCCTTATGTTGAGCGTTGTTTCCTGGCTCCAGGGCCGATCCCTCAGCCTGCTGGCACAGACCCTTCACCCCACTGATGCAGGCTTTCCAGCTTCCCCCGCTAACCTTTGGGCCTTCCCATGGCAGACCCGTGCCACAGACTTGCAGAAGACATTGCCACGGGCTCTAGGCCTCCAGCAGGACGTGTGGAGGACATCGCCACAGGTCCCTGGTCTTCATCTGGACTTATGCAGGACATTGCTGGGGGACCAGGCCCACGGGTGGATTCTTTGGGTCTCTAGTGCCTCACCAGATAATTTCCACTCCTCTACCTATGACTTCTTGGGTGACTATAATAAAATAATCTCACAAATTATGTGTACTGTATTAAATCTATTCCCCTGTAAACCCTAACTACAACACCGGGAGCACTTCATTTTATTCATTTTATTACTTTCTATATTTAAATATAATTATGTACATATTTCATCTTATCTCTTTGGGTTTGTTTCAGTGTTTCTGAAATAACTTGTAGGCATTTGTTTTGCCTCTCTAGGAAGGGTAGGATTTTTAATTTTATTTCTGTTCTTGTTTGCTCCTAGGACATTATTAGAAGACCAGACCTAATCCTGCGCTTTGCTGGAGATGTGCTACAGAAATGGCTCAAGCTTCGGAAGCCGGCACTACAGCCCACACGCCAAGTGCAGCCTGCCCTCTATTTCTGAAACAGTTTTACTGGAATAAAGGGTGCCTGCCCATGTCCACGCTTCCTATGGGTGTGGCTGCTTCTGCACTGTGATGACAAAGTGGACAGAGACTGAATGGCTCACAAAGCCTAAAACTGACTATCAGGCTTAGCACAGAAAGGAAAAAATTGCTGACCTCTGTGCTATAGATCATTATTACCAAAAGTACGGCCCACAGATTACAGCCGGTCTCTGAGGTATTTACTGCCAATTGCATTAATATGGGGACTTAGCCGGGGTATCAACCATGCCGCGGTGCTCACTTTTCAATTCAGCTCATGTCCTTTGTGCAGCAAAACTTCTTTGATGAAGCAGAAAGCGTGTGGATTTACGTTCTGGTGTAAGCTCCTCGCCTCTTCGTGGATCAGCACTTCCAGAAGCACTGGCTTGAGTAACTCCATAAAACTTTAACTCAAGTTGAGAAAGTAATATTTTATACCATTTCTGGGCTGTGTGACTCATGGAGATATGTAGAGTTATTGGCCAGCTTCTGCTGTTTAATAAACTACCCCCAGACTCTGGGAGTCTAAGTGTGTCGCAGTCCAGCGACCTGGACCTGGCTCAGCTTGGTGGTTCTGGCCCTAACCAGACCCCACAGGCCTTTCTG
Organism: Octodon degus; assembly: GCF_000260255.1. NCBI lineage: Eukaryota > Metazoa > Chordata > Mammalia > Rodentia > Octodontidae > Octodon > Octodon degus. Next base: position 9,548,325 of record NW_004524601.1, on the reverse strand, counting down.
CTGGCTTGCTCTGCCCCTGTGGGCAGTGGGCAGGTCATGCGGGGCTGGTTGGGCCAAGACGCTTCACTCCGAGCAGCTTTCTGCTGCACGTGATCTCTCTTGGCTCTTAAGTAAGGGCCTCTGGTGCAGAAAGAGAAGCCCAGAGCCTCGGGAAGTCTGCGTTTGCAGCTCGGACAGCAGCACCCTCCGTCACACTCTGGTCAAACTGGGTTACAAGAGCCACCACCTGTCTCAGGAATAGAGAAATAGATGCTCCTAGGTGGGACTGCAGTCCTGCGCAGCAATGGACCACAGGAAGGGAAGGAGAAAGATTCTTGGCCTGTTTCCCATCCTTCCTCCTTCCTTTTCAAACCTTTGCTCAAATTTCATTATGCATTCTAGTGCTCAGTATAATACTGCTCAGTCTGCCTGACGTCATTTTTGGAGTAGTTTGTGAACTTTATGAAGGACAATGATCCAAAACCGCAGGTCCAACTTAACAAAAAAAAAAGGGGGGATGTAGATGAATGTCCATTTTGTATCTGTGTATTCAAAGTGGTAAGGATAGATATATAGTTACATTCTCTTAATGAATAGAGGGATTTGTTCTAATGGTGTTTGTAAACAGGATATCATGTCCGCATCTTGTTCAGCAATTAACCACTAGGAAGAATGTATGCAATGTGTTAATTATTGAAACTGTCCTACCAATTTAGTTTGAAACTGTCGCATTGCTATTTGTTTCTCAATAAAATTATGGAGAAAAAAACCCCCACAGGTTTGGATTATAATAAGAGCAACAGAACACAGCTGCTGCGGTCCAGAAGGCCAGTTCCTACTGCTGCTGAATTTAGTTTTCAAGGAATACAAGGTTATAGCACTGTAAATTTCCTAGTGAACATCTCCACAGTCACACACCCAATAGCAGATTGCCAGAATGCACTGGTCCATGTAGCTTCCCGCGTGGTCCCTGCACATGGGAAAAGCACCAAACTTTACTGATATGAACAAAAAATTCTAAATAATAAATAGCATGCTCTGGCATGTCTCCTTCTCTGCTCAGCTGAGTGGTATACTTTGCCTGGTGTACATGGCTAGATCTACTCGCTGTGTTTGTTTCTGTGGTAATGTGTGTGTGTGTAGGTGTGTCAGTTTCCCACAAAGCTGTATTTTGGAGGAGGTTAGAGACCAGATAGTTCACCTCACCCGACCTGGTAACTTCTCTTAAGGTGAGGGCTTTTCCCTGGAAAAACTGTTCTATAGGTTATTTCTGGAGGGTGGGTGCTTTTGCTGTAAGATAATAGAAATACTGGAAACATTCGTATAATTATTAGTAAAGTGTGTCCAGGGCAGCTAAACAAAGAACTCCATTTATCAGTGTATGTTGGGGATCATCTAACCACATTCGTCTCCAGGAACTGGTATATATGTACAGTGTCTTGATCCTTTTATGCCCCCCCTGCCATTCCTTCTCCCCCTTTCACCAGACCCCTCTTACCAGGCAGAGCCTACCTCCTGATTTCCTCTCATCTCTCTTCAATTTTTCTCTCTGCACTGCAGACACAGAATTCCTGAGTGACCTTAGTCTAAGACTCAACCGGCACGTCCAGGTTGGAACCTGTGGATCCATCTGTGTCCACAGCTCAGGCTCTGCCCTTCCTCAGAACTCGCACGCGAGTGAGTGCCGTCCCGCCGCGCATGCTCCTTGAGGTCCTCGGGGGCTAAACGACGCAGACATCCTATTCTTAGGGCACACAGAGAAGAGCCGACGCGCAGGCAGACTGCAACGAGTTAGAGCTCAGTGCAGAGCCTGTGACTGTGCTCATGGTCCCCGTCACCTCGCTAGCTTGCCGCAGTCACTGAGCCCCGACAGTCTAGGCCCGGATATTCCCCTTTAACAATGTGTGGGGCCGAATGACTGTGTCCAGCCTGTGTTTTAAAAACATGCAGTGATTCCAACTTGCCTCAAGGCCATCGTGTTTGGGAGAAGACTGGCCCAGTCGAGGACACTTTCTACTCAGCCTACTCCTCCTCAGGTCCCCTCCTTCTCAGTGTTTCTGTAGAATTCTGCCTGACGATAGATGATGTAATTCCTGTATTCCATGTAACGAATCATGTAATAACCTGATATCAGCTTTGTACTTCCCACTTGAAAATCATATTTAAACTGAACTCAAATCTGACTCCGGACTGGTGATTTGAACCTCTGGATTCCCCACTAGGATAGCCCACTAGGGTAATAAAAGTTACCTTCTAACTCCTCGGTGCAAAGATTCTTCCATTTGGACTGATACTGGTTTTTCTGCTACCTTATCTCCTCCAAATCTGGCCTTCCCACGCCCCTTTTGAGTGCTGACCATAGTCCACCCAAGCTTTTGCTTGACAGCTTAGGACTCCCATTTTTACAAGGTTGTGTTTTCTAGGAATTGCTGAGAATTCCCAGAAGCATCTTTATTGGTCCCTGATGACATCCTGGCCCGCTACCTCAGCCCATCAGCTGACTCAGACGTGCTCTCCTAAGGGCAAAGTTTCAAGACTGTGAGCCTCTGGGAGCTCCTCTTGCGTCACTTCACACCACGGAGGTCCCAGACCCTTCTTTCCGATCCCCACAGCCGTCACTGAGACAAGGTTCTGACACTCCACAGGCTTCTCTGTAGGCTCAGCAAGTCACAGAGGGGGCCGGTCAGGCAGCTCCAGGCCTCATGCCAGGTGCAGCAGTTCTCAGTCCACAAGCCAAGGACTCTCCACAGGAATCCTCAGCCGGACATCTGTCACTTTCTCGCCTGCCAACATGTCACATGTCTGGCTTCCATGTCCTCCTGAAGTTTTCTTGAGTGCATCATCCCTTCCCAGAGTTGAGGACAATCCTCCTAGCTCCTACTGTGCAATGGCCTTACCAGAAACAGAACATCAGGGAATAAGAAATTATTAAGGGGCAGAGACTTTCTGTTTGTCACTGACATACACTAAGTGACTAAAATAGTGCTTTGACATAGCATGGCTCCAGTAATAATTAAAGAATTAAATAAAATCATGTTTTACTGAACCCATGATTAAGACTTAATGATAGTTGTATTTCTCCAGCTCAGTTATTTATCTCAGAACAACGCCAGAAATATTCAGTCCAGTGTAGTGTACAAACCCAACCCCCTCCCTTTACAGTCTCTTTTCTAGCATCAGATCAATGTAGACCTCCAAGTCTTTCTGCCCAAATTCCTTGCCAATCCCAATCGCCTCTTTGTCCACCCAAATGACACAAACTCTCTGCTCAGAATAGCTTTCAGACACAATAAAACCGAGCTCCATGTTTAGAAGATAAATACTTCCCCAGAGAATACAGTCAGCAGAAATGTACTTCTGTGCTCAATAAAGGCAAATTTTCATTTTTAAAAATAGTCTAACTCATCAAAGCCTTAAATGCCTTAATTTCAAAGTGGGCCCTGATTAATTTTCCATAAAATGTCCAATAGGTTTATTTCTCAAAATAAATAGTGATTTTCTCCAAAATGAAATCATAACCTCCATGTTTAGAGATGCAGAAACACTTCTCTCCCCGCACATTGGCAGCTCTCCTTCTCTGTGGATATTAAAGTATCCAGAAATACCTCGGGGCCCAATTTCAACAGAACACCAACTGTCTAGGATGTGTCATTCGCTCGTGCTCCTAGACTCCAAAACACCCCTTGATGAGTGGAAAATCCCGTGATCCGATGGGCAGAACTGCTCTCTTTTCCTTGATACTCAAGGGCCTGGTGACGATCGACATTTGCTACCTTCTGCACGTCCACACTTTGTGACAGATCCTTGCTGCCTTACCAGATTTCAACCTGGTCAACCAAGGGAGAAGAGTGGAATTTGTTTCACCAAAGAGCCTTGTCTTTTCTTCCCTACTTCTTATCTGTTACCCTTTCCCTGCACAGAGAATTCGCACTCTTCCTCACTGTCCTCCCAGCGTTCTGTCCTATGATTGTGCCTCTCAGATTCCAGACTGCGGGCACCCTGGTCTGCTGGACTGTGACTCTGTCACTGCATTGGCACCAAAGTCATACTTCTAGTAAGCAGCTTCTAGCCACCAAGGGAATGAGGCAGGAACCCAGAGATGGCTGTCTTCCTGCACGGTGCTGAACTTGGTTGTGAGGATTTCTCAGTGATTTCGCAAGCTCTTTTAGAATTAAGTAAAGCTGGCCAAATAACTAAGCAGAGTAAAGCACCTGCAAGCAGGTGTAGGAACCAGGGTTTCGATTCCTGGGCCTACTTTGCCAGCCCCACCCCCGGGCACACTGAGCCAGCAACTGAGACTGGGCGTGGTGGCACGCGCCTGTAATCCCAGCACTTGGAAGGCTGTAAACAGGCGTATCACTGTGAGTCCGATCTACTAGTGAGACCCAGAACACCCTGTAGACCCTGCCTACCCCGGCAAAAAAAGTCTATAGAATTAACTAAAGTCTAAGATACTTCTCCAACTTTCCTTCTTTTCTGCTTTTTACCCAAAGATCAGATTCAAGTTGTAGCTTAGTGATTCTCCCAGGTTCCTTTCTATGACCCTCTAACACTATTTCACCCTCCCAGGCATCACGCCTAATGAATCTCTGGTTTTTCTCCTCCGATGTCAGGGTCTGACTTTTGGGGACGCCCAAGTGCATCAGCACTGAGAGTACTGAGTACTGAGAATCGAGTACTGAGAATTGCCTGAGAACACAGGTGATTGAGTGAAAGCTTGGCATCAGCTCACTCATCACCTGGCAGGCGATGTCATCCTGTTTGGCAGGTGGAACGTGAGCAGCACCTGCACAATGTAGTAGAGGCTCAGCTGCTAAAGACTGCACTCGTGGCTACCTGGGAAAATACCCGAGTGAACGGGAATTCCTTGGCCAGTACAATGATGCAGGCATTTGAAAGGTGGCAGAGGCGGTTGTGGGTGATGCCTACCTACCATCGAACATCTTTTTAGACTGTTATAAATAAGCTTAATTGACACTGATAGCCAGCGAAATTTGAGATCATCCCTTCTGCTACCTCAACATGATCACGCCTTCCATTAATGTGGGGATCTAGAGGCTCCTGAAAGATGAGTCAGCTAAACTTTAGTTTATAGTTGACTCACTGGGCTTGGGGATCCACCCAGGGGTCATTGCCCAGTTCCCAACAGCATCATTGGAACTCATCGGAACTGGCTTGGCAGTAGGTTTGGGTTAACAAGGAAAGCCATTGTAGTGGAAAAGGTTAAGGGGAAACCCATGAAACAATCTACAGACATCCAAGTTAGTAAATGAAATGCATATCATATTCCAGAAGAAGAGAGGAAACTATTGCTACCTTAGAAAAACAACGTGATGCAAAGGAAGGCCTGTGCATAAACCAGAGAGATTTTTGGAAACTAACTGTGGCTTATTATCTACTGAGTCAAGTAGTAATCTGATGCTTACATTTACTGGGCCAGATGTGATATTGTTCTATGCTTGTTAATAAGATTTTTGTTACACAAGCATTGCTTTGAACAGTGTGTTCTTTTCCATTCTCATTAGGGAAGAGGATCAGAAAGTGTTTGCTCTCGCTTGAAATACATAATAATACTGATTTTTCAGTTTTGTCGCAGGCTTATGTAGCACTCTTGCCCTCTGCCATTTTATCTGGAAAGACTTGCATCAGCTAAGTATTCTTCAGATCAGGCTGGTTCACCACACCAGTGACATGAATGGAGAAGGCAAGATGCAGTAGTGAAGACCCTGGAGGTCTTGGAAGACACACATGCTCCAGGGTGCAGTGTAAGCCCTGTACGGATTCAAGGCATGTTACTTCAAGAAGGGTTTCAGGAGGGGAATAGCTAGCTTGAATGGGACCTCCAACCCTAGGTTTTTGAGGAGTCTCCACACTGATTTCCATAATGGTTGTACCAGCTTGCACTCTCACCAACAGTGGAGAGGGGTTCCTTTTCCCCACAGCCCCTCCAGCATCTGTTACTGGTTGACTTCTTGATGATAGCCATTCTTTCTGGCATAAGATGGAATCTCAGTGTTGTTTTAATTTGCATCTCTTAAATTACCAATGATGTTGAGCATTTTTTCATATATTTATTTTCCATTTGTATCTCTTTATCTGTGAAGTATATATTCATCTCAGATGCCCACTTTTGGATTGGGTCTTTGAATTTTGGAGGCCTGATTTTTAAAAATTCTCTGTATGTTCTAGATAAGAGTCCTTTGTCTGAGGCACAGTTGGCTATAATTGTTTCTCAGTTCATGGGTTTTCTTTTTACTCTGTTGGTGATTTCTTTTGACAAGCAGAAACTTTTCAAAAAGATGAAATCTTGGCTGGAGAAATAGCTCAGTGGTCCAAGCACCTACCTGGCAAGTGCAAGGACTTGGGTTTAATCCCCAGTACCAATGCCATGCCAGCCTTAGAACCCTGGGTGTGCTGTGCCAGCCACTGAAACTGGGCATGGTGGTGCATGCCCATAATCCCAGAACTGGGGCATTTGAGACAGGAGGATCACTACAAGTCTGAGCTGCATAGCAACACCCTGTACCAAATAAATAAATAAATAAATAATCATAAAGATTCGAGCCATGAGATAGACATGGGTCTAGTTAGTCTCCAGCACGTGGAAAGCCAGTTTTTTCAGCACCACTTATTAATGAGGCTATCTTCCTTCTAGTGAATATGTTTGTCCTCTTTATCAAAGATAAGGTAGCTGTGTATGCTTTGTATGTAATACAGCAATCATTGTTGAATTCCTATTATTTTGTTTAATGAAATTGTGTGTCATTTTTAATGCTTTTTTTCCTATTTAGTATTCTTTTTAAAAAATTTAAAAAAAAAACAACTAAAAAAAGAAGGGCTTTAGGGTCCAGAGTCAAAGACATGTTGGGATATGCCCTCCAAAGCAAAAGGGAGACTGCTACCATCTGGCACACTCTACCACAGAAAGAGAAACCTATGTCTTGTGTACCTCTTTGTGTCATGGAAGTTATACACTCACACCTGAGAATATTGCTTTGGAGACAGGAAAGATGGCAAGCTTCAAATGGGGACCGGAGCAGAAAATACTCTGATTCAGGCCTAAACTGCAGTATAGAAGACCAGGTTACCTGGACTACATCTACTTGCAATGTTGGAGGTGGTAGAAGAGTTGCTCAATGGCATTGATGAAAAGCCCCAGTGGGAGCATCAGAGTGTGGACCCTGCAATACAGAGCCAAAGCCGTGGTGGTAGGTACCACAGGATAGACATGCAGACCCTTTGATACACACCCGTCACAACCAGTGCCTCTTCCCTAGCACCATAATGTTGTGGGGATTCTCTTTGATCAGTTGAAACAAGGAAAGAGTCTGGGTTTGCATGAGATTGGGGTTGATTTTTGCTATATAAACACATGTTGAAGCTACATAATGAAGCTCACCTTCCATAATTTCAGCCACACTTGGGGTAGTCCTGGAAGACAGTGGGAAGGAAAAAAGTCTTCCTGATAGGCAGAGTGAGAATTGCACCTGCCATCTGATTTATGTGGGCTGAGAAGTGACCAAGTCGAGAATATATTCCTGCTTCTGGGTAGTGAGCAATGGCATGGCCCCTGGATTGGAAATGGGAGACGAGAACGTTGGAGGGTTAGACACAATGAGGACAAGCTAGGCACCCAAGAAGGGGATGAGGTGTGAAGATATTTTGTATTATACACTGATGCCCAGCACTCAGGGAATCTAAGGACTCAGGAGCTGAGTGGGCAAAATGACTCAGCTACTTGATGTTAGCCTCCCAAAACTGTCACGTCAGGTATGTGAGTGAGATAGCCACGGGGGCGGACACTGGAGGCTATTCGTGGCCCCACGTCATGGTCTACCACATATTGATGCTGATAGCAGCTGTGACTGCTTCTAGGTACCCAGCCTATCAGCAGTGGAGAGCAATGCTAAGCATCCAGTAAGATACATCTAGCCTCCTTTTTCCTCACCTTCCTTGAAGTACCTGTTATAAGCTGTGCAAGACAGGAGTGAGTCAGAGAAGAGGCTATGGAAATGAGCCCAGTCCTGTGACTCCTGTGCTGGCTGTGCCAAGTCACTGGAAAAGTCCTGAATGAATTGACATACCAGTAGGAAAGTGGACATATCAAATTTTCCACACAAGGTTATTCATAATAAACGCACACACACACACACACACACACACACACACACACACGGGCATTGTTTATTTAAATATGAAAAAAATCAGAAGAATTGAAAAATTAAGAGAAAACTTAAATCAAGGCATCAAAGATCAGGTCAGGTTTCTCTGAAGGTATAAATAAAAAGAAAAGCCCAGAGGACCTAAGGATAGAGCAGAAAGGGTGCCGTGGGGAAACACAGCTTTTGAGAAGTGTCAGATGAGGCTTTCAAGAAGGTGACAGAAAGGGGACCGGCAGAGAAACCTGACCTGATATTTGGAATCAAGCCGCTGGGATGCAGCGATGAGGAAGGGAAGGAGGAGGGGAGC
>NW_004524601.1:9538592-9539777 GCF_000260255.1 Octodon degus | reverse complement strand
CACACACACACACACACACACACACACACGGGCATTGTTTATTTAAATATGAAAAAAATCAGAAGAATTGAAAAATTAAGAGAAAACTTAAATCAAGGCATCAAAGATCAGGTCAGGTTTCTCTGAAGGTATAAATAAAAAGAAAAGCCCAGAGGACCTAAGGATAGAGCAGAAAGGGTGCCGTGGGGAAACACAGCTTTTGAGAAGTGTCAGATGAGGCTTTCAAGAAGGTGACAGAAAGGGGACCGGCAGAGAAACCTGACCTGATATTTGGAATCAAGCCGCTGGGATGCAGCGATGAGGAAGGGAAGGAGGAGGGGAGCGGGGATCTGAAGCAAGAATTAGAGCCCACGAGGACAGGAAAGAGAGGGACAACAAAGTGGAGGAGGGAGGCGCCAAGCTGGGCTTTCTTCCTGAGCCCAGCTCAGTGTGTGACAGGCAGCAAGACCTCCAGGGGCAAGGTCATGCCAGAGGCCCCAGGGCCCCCACAGAGAAGCTCTCCCGTGGGGTGAAGCAGTGGGTGCTGCGGACTGCAATGGCTGGTGAGTTACTGAGGTTCAGACGGGCCCCAGGACAGGGAGACGGGCCAGTAGCCCTTTTGGAAAGCAGCTGACGGCAGTCAGAACTCCGAACAGCTATGGGGTGGCTCCATCTGGCAGCTCTGAGTGTCAGGGTGAGGCACAATCAAGTTCAAGTCAGGAGGTCAGGGAGCCAAGAGCCAGCTGCCAGGGAGCTGCCAGGAGTCACTCAACATTGTGGCCTGAAAAACCAGAGTCCGAGCCTCACAACCGGAAGCCAGAAACAGGCTGAACCTCCGCAGAACTAAAGCGCCAGGTTTGCTTGGATTTTCTGCAACCACTTTCTGTCTTTCTAGGACCAGTCAACATGGATCTGGGCTCTGCCTGCTGCCTCTGTTAGCCAGCGACAGCAGAGACACACCCTGGAGTGGACTTGTCTTTCTAGTTTTCATCTATTCCTTTCTTTTTTTTTTCTTTTCTATTTTTTCTCTTTTTCTTCTTGTTTGTCTTTGTTTCTACATGAGTGAGAGCATTGTTCAGAGTATTTTGGATTTTTTTTGTTTTGTGCTGTTGTTTCTGTTTCTTCTTTCCTTCTTTCCCTCTTGTCTCTTCACAAGTTCCCAAAGTTTGGGTTATTTTCATTTGTCCTCTAGCCTTGCTTCTAATC
>NW_004524601.1:9521349-9531085 GCF_000260255.1 Octodon degus | reverse complement strand
ATCACCTACAAAGCAAAGTGCAGCAGAATTACAGCAAGCTTCTCAACTCAAACCCTAGTGTTGATGGGAGCTTAGAGTGAAGGGTTTCAAGCCCTAAAAGAGAACTACCTCCATCCCAGAGTGACGTATCCTGCGAAACCATATTTCCAATCGGATGGAGAAATAAGCTACTTCCACCACAAAGAACACCTGAAGAAATTCAGGACCACTAAGCAAGTGCTTCAAAATGTTCTGAAGGACATTCCAGAAAGAGATAACAAAGACTAGAACTTCACAAACCCCAGAGAATGAACCCACCATACCTCACAAAGAAAACTGAGACCAAGGGCTGGGAACTCTTCCAACCTGCTTGGTCGGCCCCTCAGCTGCGCTACTGCCTTGGCACATGTCCTGCCTGGGACACACACTCTTGCCAGACTTACCGGATCCTGCTGGGCTCTGCTTCCTTTGCTTTCACAGCCTGAGGGAAGCCCTGTGATGACCTCCTCATACCTTTAGTCCTGGATTTGGGTTCATTTCTAGTTTGTTTTCTTCAGCCTCTAAGCAGTCTCAAGTTTCCTTGCTCTAAAATGAAACACCTTTCTCTTCTACATGTTGTCTGCTGCTAACCTTCTTGGAAGAGCACTGGGCATGTTCCCCCTCAGCTCCTCACCTCACTGGCGTCTGAGCTCTCTGTATGGCTGCATCTTAGCTCACAGCTCCATTCCAAAGCCTCACAAAAAGATCAGAATGTCTATTTTACGTCAGTACCATACTGTTTCCCCCCACCTCTAGCTTTGTAGCATGCTTTGACATTAGGTATTGTAATCCTGATGGCGTTGCTCTTTCTTGCTCAGGACCACTTTGGCTATCCTGGTGTCTTTATGTTTTCATATGAAGTTAGGACTGTTTTTTTCTAGTTCTTTGAAAAAGGTCATTGGTGTACTGACTCAAATGGCATTGAATCTGCAGATTGCTTTAGGATACGCCAATCAAAACTAAACTGAGGGTCAGGGATGTAGCTCGGTGGAGCAGGTGCCTGCCTGGCAAGCACGAGGTCCTGAGTTTGATCCCTGGTAGCAAACAAAGACAAAAAACTAAACTGAGATTCCGTCTCAGCCCAGTCAACATGGTTATCATCAAGAATACAAAAGCTACTAGATATTGTTGAGGATGGGGGAGTGGGTGGAAGTAGCATATGCTGTTCATTGGGAATAGAATACAGCATAAACACTACAGAAATCAGTATGCAGTCTCCTCAAAAAACTGAAAGTGCAGCAATCATTTGATCCAGGTGTGTCATTCTTCTGTATTCACCCAAAAGAATAAAGTCGTCATACTAGAGAGATGCCTGCATACCTATGTTTGTTGTGGCTCACAAAAATTAACTAAGCTATGGAAACAGACTAGGTACCCATCAGTTGATGGATGGATAAAGTAATAATGGTTTATGCATATGCACAATAGAGTATTATTTAGCCATAAAGAAGAACTATATCCTGAAAGTGCAAGGAAAATGGATGGAACAAACTTTAGTAAAATAAGTCTGTTATGGGCTGTATCTAGATGGCCCCCTCAAAGCCTCATGTGGTCATAGATGAGGCTTCTGCAGAGGGGGCTGAATCTACAGTGTGTAATTGATTCATGGTGCGATGCTAGAATTAAGGATGCCAGGATTAAGGGTGGGTGTTTACGAAAGCAGTCCACTGGTGGGTTTGATCCCAGCAGTCTAGGCAACATATAAAATGGGCAGAAAGCAGCCGGTGAGGCTTCTTGCTAGACTTGCCACTTCTACCCTCCATGAACTATGTCCTCTCTGCAATGCTGGTCTGCCATGCCACCCTGCCCTGGAGCCAGCCAGTTGTGGGCTGAAACCTCTATGAACTGTGAGCCAAATAAACCTTCATCCTTTAACTTTGCCTGTCAGGCAGTTTGTCTCAGCAGAGGGAAAAGTAACTAAGACAAAGTCAGACTCAAAAAGAAATATTGTGGGTTTTCTCTTATTTGTGTAATCTTAGGGAAAATCGAAGGAAGGATGAAGGGAAGGAGGGAGGGGAAAGAGACATAGACAGAGAGAAAGGAAGAGAGAGTAAGAGCGAGAGCGAGAGAGCGAGAGAGCGAGAGAGCGAGAGAGAGAGAGAGAGAGAGAGAGAGAATTAAAGTAGAAGGGAGACCACTAGGAAAGATGTGGGTAAAGGTGCCAAAGGTATTATAACTTTCACTTTTGTCACCTCTAAAATTTATAAATTCACAATTCATTTGGGTAGCTGACACCTTTCATATGAGGATCTCAGTGAAAACTTCCACTGCTCCATTCTATTCGGCCTCGCCTGGATGAGGAGATTTCAGCAGTGGAGTACATTGGGATTGGCTCTGAGACTTATGAAACACATTAGCAAATGACTCAGAGGTGAGCACATACATGGATACTCGAAGTGGCCCATGATATGAAACTCTCAACTAGTGAAACGCCAAGGCAATCCCAGCACTTGGGAGGCAGAGGTAGGAGAAGGATCCCTGTGAGTTTGGGACCAGCTGGTCTACAAGGTAACCTCAAGGCCAACCTGCACTACATAGCAAGACCCTGTCTCAAAAAGTTAAAAAAAAAAAAAAAAAAAAAGCCAAGGCACTAGGACAAACTGCAAGAAGACCATACCAGGCTGGGTGAGTGGGTGGAGAAATGGAGTGAATGTTCAAGGACAAAACAGCAAATGCTTTCAGGACAAACGATGCACACTGCTCTCAGCACCTGGCCTCCCGTGCACTGTCACAGCCTATCAAGGGCTCTGGAAAAGTTCAAACTTGCACTCAAAATATGGCTCCTATTTATAATTCTGTGGGTACTCCTGCACATTTGAGCTAAGGTTCTTTACCGTCACTGAGGTTCTTTTTCCTTTCAGTGAAAGACAGAAGGCTTGAATTTTGAAGCCAAATCTTGGGACTGGGTTTTGTAGCAATAATTTACTTGTGGTCAATATTTCATGTATGTTTATAATTGAGATAATGTTTTGGAAACCTAAATCTAAGATTCTTTGTGTTGATTGCTTAAAAGTTACTTATTATGAGTATGCTAAATTATTTTCCCTTTTGTTTCTATTAGAGATATGTATATATACATATATATTTCCTCATATATTTCTCTTTACTATCCACATATGTGATAATACAAATATGTAATTACTTGAAGTGTTATTAAAGTCTCCAGGAATCTGTCTCAAGACTGTATTTTTTTCCACTAAGAAGGAGAAATAGCTGGTTTTGGACTGCTCTTATAATTTCCACTAATAAAAATATGTGCCCTTCAGACAGGACTCAGATAAGCAGATTGTTTCTGCAAAAATTGAACTGCAGCCAGTCTCGTACAAACTCATTTCATAAATATTTCTCTCCAAAAAAAAAAAAAAATTGCGGCGTTAGATAGATTCAAAAATTTCCAGGACAGCACCACGAGTTCGGCTTATGATTATTTCAGGGAGAAGCTTCCATCTGTCCCCTGTAAGAGTTTAACTTTATTTTGCTTCATATTTCTTAATCAGGACATTGGAGTCTCTACATGAGATAAAATATTTTCTGATTTCACTATTTTATTAAAATATTGCATGTATTTGAAGAGTGAAAATACTGTGTGTAGTACTATTTTAGGGTAAAGAATATATTGATTTTCATCTCATGACAAGCTTCCACGACATCTCTGAAGCTATATATTCGATATCTTTGGAATGTCATGATTCATTGATTGTTGTGTTATTTCCGTCTCTGTCCAGCTCGTCTGCCTCTCTGATAAGCGTTCTTCCGCCTTTTCATTACTTCCCATTTCATTCTGAACCTTGGCCCACAAAGGTCACATTTATCTAATGATCAGATGTGCTGCTCAGCTCTTCTCTTTGATTTCGATATTATGCAGGACTGTAAACCAAGGATGTTTTTCAAAATGAGTAGGATTTGAAGATGGTTCAAGAAGAAATCCAAAACCCTTCTGAGCAATGTGAGTAACACTGGAACAAACACGTAACCTTTTCTGCTGAATCTTTTGACTATATAAGTGCTGTAATATTTATATACATTATTCACATTTATTATCTCATTTCATACTTTGCATTAAATGCTATCCTTTGTCTTTGAAATAAGCTTTCTTACTTTACTATTCTTCTATAGACTTTCCTAACAAAAGCTAGTAGATCTTAACTTTTAGCAGTCTTGGGGTTGTTTTTTTTTTTTTTTTTTTCCACTATATTCTAGCATTTAAATATGGAAAATATAAAAGTGAATATCTAAACTTTTGAAGTTTAGTTATTCAAACAGGTAAGCTAAAACATCAACTTGATTGGTTTGACAGTGGGCCAAGAAATTGGCCAAGTACATTTCTGGGTGTGTCTCAGTGAGTCACGGAGGCCCCACCTTGGGACTATGTGAGAGTCCTTGTCCTTTCTTTTCTGGCCCTGCTCCTCTGCTCTGTGAATACTTTTGATCTGCCGCAACCTCCCCTGTCATGCTGCTGGTTGGTCGTGGCCTGGCCAAATCTCCTAAATGAGTGGAGGGCGAGTTGTCTCTCTTATGACAGGAGTGCTGTGATTACAGGGCTCCAGGAAGGTCAAAACCCTCTAAGGGAATTTGTGATCCCTTGGGGGTTGAGACAAGGAACTCCTTTGGGCACCTCATATTTGTTTGGTTTTTAAACAAAGGAAGGGGATACTGAGACAAGTGCAGGCCCTGAGCAGGACCTTGAGAGTTAGTTCAAAGACTTCTCCAAGTGGTACATTTTACCGGTTAAGAGAGCTGCCTTGCCTCTATGGTTGGCAGCTGTGTCACTCTGGGATGCAGGTGTCGGCAGTCGTGTCCTTGGCTGGCTGGCTGTGGGTAGCCTGACTTCAGAGCACTCTTTGCAAACGCTTTTCCAGCATAGCCGTAGGTTCCTCTGTTCAGCGCTCAGCCCTGTCCAGTCAGGCCTCCAACGCCTTGGAGCAGCCAACCAGGGACTGAACCACAAGCCAAATTAAACCTCGTCTCCTTTAAATTAAGGGTCTCAGATAGTGCATCCCAGTGACAGGAAAGCTGTCTAATATAGCCCGTAAGAATTTTTTTCATTAGAGGAATTTCTTGTGTTAAATTGTTTTTGAATGCCTGGGCCTAATAATTTATTATGCTAAATCATTTGTTTAGAACTTTACATTTTTTTCTGCTCTTCTCAGAAAAAAAGCAAGCAAAGTCCATATGGAGGTGCTTGCAGCTTCTAGGGGAAAGGTGGCCCTTTATAACATCTCTTTTCTAATGGGCTTCTGTAATTTTCCATCGCAAATTAGTATTCAAGCACCTTTTAAGCACATACATTTTTCATACACTCTAAATACAGGTTGAACTTAGGTTAGAGGAGGAAACCTGCGCAAATAACTCTGTCTGCTCATACTTTTTGCTCTAAACATTTTTACGTGAGAAAATCAGATTAAAAGAAATCAACCTTGAAGGAGAGAATGAGGAAGCTGGGGAAAACCACACCCAGTCTGGGCCAAAGGTATGCACAGAAAATCAGCCAGTCCTGCTTGCCGGGCTGGGTGCAAGGCCCTGCCAGCAGATCGGGCTGCTGGGATATCCCAGTGAGAATCGTCCTCCCCCTAAAGTGCATCGCAGACAGTGGGTCCCCGTGGCCCTGTAAGGCAGGCAGTAACACTGCCCCTGCATTTTGCAGAGGAGAAAACCATATCTCAGGTTCATCACAGCACTGGTGACAGCGGCCAGAGTGAGTCACCGTCCAGATGCTCAGGCTTGCAGCCACAAGGGCCTGAGAAAGTTACCCAATGCCTTTGGGGCTCTTTGCCCCGCACCCCCTTGAATACTTAATAACATATGCTGGCAAGTGACTGCATGGGACCAGCTATCATATAAATACATGTGCTTTTGAACATTTCTTTTCAGTGTTTGAATCACCAGTTCTCATTTCATCCTCAATTTTAACTCTGCCCTGTGGCTCCGAATTGGGGCAATGTTGGCAAGAATGTTGGAAGTGGGCTGTTTTCCCGCCCAGCCCAACCGTGTTTCTCACACAAAATAGTCACAAATTAAAATGTACGGTTCCCTCATCTCTTAAAATTAAAACTAAAATTGAGGAAAGCTACCACCAGGGGGCAGTGTCCATCTTATCACATGATCAGAACCGGAAGGAACACATTGGCTTGGTGGCCAGCAGCCATGTTTTGTTTGATTCTAATGGTTTGTTGGCTTGGTCGTTTTAAATGGGAGCCAAAATTTAATAAGCAGATGTCTCCACATAAAATTATAGACTTTCATTTTTTTCTTGAAAAGTCAGAAGATCTAGCATTATTGGCTCTGCCTTTCCTCAGGGCGACCCTTGGCAGCAGCTGGGTACTCTAGTGATTCACTAGCTTGCACATGTGTGCTTATGCCCAGCCTGCTTCCTATACCCACTGTTTTGCAGCCTGCCCAGCCCTGGGCCATGTAGAGCCTGCAAGCTCCTCTTCCAAACCATCAGGGTACGACACAAAGGACGGTGACAATGCTATAGGGGAAAATGAAACTCCCATCCTGAAAGGTACCTGGGTGAGTTCATGTTCTCTAAAACCAAACAGTGAATTTTAGGAACAAACGGAGGTTAAGAGCAGAATATTTATTAGGAAAGAAAGCTTCTGTTAAGAGGGATAGAAGGGAGACCCAAGCAAGTTGCCCCCAGAAGCTGTCTCTTCCCGGGACTTTTATAGTACAAAAGCATGTGGTGAGGTGGATCTAAGGTGGTGGAGAGCATGGGAACTCGCTTAGGTGGGCACGAGGCGGGACAAAGCTATGGTAAACCTCACCATTACCTGAGCAACGGTGCTTGAGATTACAAGCACCGTTGCTCAGGTAAAATTGATTAAATCCGGAACTGAATGGGGAAGCGAGTCACATACCAAGCAGGCATGAATATAGAACAGGAGTTTATCCGATAGTCAACTGGTAGCGGTTGGATTAGTGACTCTTCCCGACTTCCTCAAGCTGATGATCAATCCCGGATGCTTATCTTTAGGGAGGTTAGCATGTGTTCCATCTTTTGTCTTTAGGTCTGGCCTACAACGGGAGCATCTGTCTCTCTCACACTTGTGACACATCTTGTCTTTGCGCTGTCTCTTTGAGGGCCTGGCCCTGTCTGACTGCCTATAATATTTCTGTCTAATTTACCTGCCTACAACAATAAGAAAAATTGTATACACAAATCTTCTCTTTATTTTTTTATTTTTTTTTATTTTTTTATTTTGGGGAAGGATGTACAGGGTGTTCAGGTCTCATTACTAGATCCTATTCCTAGTGATCCATCTGTTTACAGCCTCCCAAGAGCTGGGATTACAGGCACACACCACCAGGCCCAGTCTCAATTGCCATCTCAGCGCACCCCAGGGGCAGGGCCAGCATGGCAGGCCCAGGGATTGAACCCCTGACCCAGGCACTTTAATCCACTGAGCTATTTGGCCTGCCCCTTCTCACTTTTTGAGAGTAAAAATATTAACTTTGTCACTTAAAAATGACACTGAACCAATGTCATCTGTAATACAAAAATTAATACAATAATTAAACATTAATATAGAGTTAAACATTTTTAATGACCAAACTCTAGGTATAATTTGACATAATTTTCACTAATACTTGATTAATTGCTGAAGTTAATTTGTTTTAGCTTGGTTCTTGTCTTGTGGGTGAAACAGAAATTGGCATGTCCATCCTGAATGCACATTGTAGAGGAGTCTTTTATCTTTCCAACGGTGCTAGTTTTTTTGAGATTTTGTTTGTGTGTTTCATCTTTACTTTCTCCTGTACTGGGGATTGAACCCTTCACTTCCTACAAGATAACCAAGAACTCTACCACTGAGCTATCTTCCAGCCTCTTGATATTTTATTTTGAGATAAGGTCTTGCTAAGTGGCCTAGGCTAGCCTAGAACTTGCTCTCCTCTTGCCTCAGCTTCCTGAGCTGCTGAAATCATAGGTGTCAGCCTTCGTAGCCCCCCCCACCCCATGCATTTTGTTACTTTAGAGCAATTTGACACCTGGTTGTTATTGCAGGGAAAAGCAAGAATTATACAGCTGCCTCAGGGAGCTTCCTCAGGCTGTTTCTCCTCCCGATTTCTTTCTTTCTCTCTGGCAGACAGAAGATGCTGCTGGAAGGGGTCAGAGAGGGAGCCTGCTCTCCTTACCGGTCTGCTCCTTGATCTTCTGTGAGCTCACTCGCAATCACAACCAACCAGAGGCTGCCCATGGACCTGGAAGTGTAGATATTTTCCTACCTGGGTCTTACACTGTCCTCACTGTTAAGGATAAAACAAGTTCCAATTTCATAAAGAAGTTACTGTTGTTTTATTGAGGTAGTTTAGAGCGAAGACAGTTCCAGCTTTTGGTCAGAAAGGTTTGATTTGAGTTATTAGTATTATTAGTATTATTTACTGAGTACCTAAGACAATTTATTATTTGTATGCTGAGGTTTTTTTTTCTTTTTTAAAGATAATAAAAAAATAGAAGCAATAAAGAATTTCACTAAACAAAGTCAGGAAATCCACAATGGTTGTTATATTACATATATAATATTACAAGTATCTTCAAATTAGTTGTTCAGATTACCAGATATAAGCATGCAAAAATTGACCAAAAAACTAAAAAGAAGAAAAATAATTAAGCATTTTTTTCTCAGCTACAAAGTGTAGATAATACTTTTACCCTTACTACTTCCCAACAAAAACAATTATGTTATTCAATAAAAATAGTATTTACAATGAATACAAAGTGTAGAATGATTTAGAAAATGACTGCAAAGCAAACCGACGTAGGTGGACATTTCTCTAACTGTAAGGATTTAGCAGCTAGCACACACCGAACAAGATCCTCATCCTTATCCTCATCTTCACAGTGAAAGAATTTCAGCCGAGCGTTAGTGAGTTCTCAAAATTCTGCCAATTTTCTAGCGTTACCTTTACAGAGGACACAGATGCTGAAATGCGCCAGCCCACAGGACTCTTGTTATGGAATCTTGATTTGATCGGTAAATAGGCAGATTGAACTTTAGAAATAGTCTTCCAAATATAAAGTCTCTACCATCTGGACCATAACCTGACAAAACCTTTGGTGTTAAAAATGAGAGGAAATTGGCCTGGGGAGATATCTTGGTGGTCTAAGCACCTGCCTGGCAAGAGCAGGGGCCAGGGTTCGATCCCCGGCGCCACAAGCCATACCGACCCTGCGCCCGGGGCGCGCTGAGCCTGCAACCACATCCCGGTGTGGTGGCATAGACCTGTAATGCCCGCACTGGGAAGGCTGGGAAGAGGAGGATCACTATGACTCTGCGCTGGGTAGCGAGATGCTGTACCAAATACATACATACATACATACATACATACATAAATTTAAAAACGGGAATGTTTCAAGGCTTATCAAAATAATTAGTGTTTCAGACTGATGAATGTTTTAGTCAAAACTCAGACCAAAGAGCAAAAAAAAAAAAGCTTTTCTTGCATTTTGTTTAATACGTAATCATAAAATCTAGGAGTTATAACATAAAACTCTAGCAAAATATATTTCGTCGCATTGCTGGGCAGTACAGAGCGCGCACTCCCCCGCCCCACGCCTTGTGAGCGTGTGAGGAAACGGGAACGTGCCATCACAGAAGAGGGTGAAACACTGCGGCGTGTGCCAGACGATTCCTGTTGGCAGAGGCAGGATTCGTGAAAGTTATTTGCTGAGATACTTGCTTTTGATTTTTCAAATCCAGGAAACCTGCCACATTCT
>NW_004524601.1:9519219-9521029 GCF_000260255.1 Octodon degus | reverse complement strand
ATTGATTTTTATGGTAGAACTGAAACTGCTGCTGGACCTTTGGTTAAGGCATGAAATTACCTTGGGTTTTTCATTTATATTTTTTCTCTGATGCCTCTATTTCCTGCACAATCCATCGCCCGTCATTGTGTCTTTCCAATTCACGCTTCAAAACATATCCAAGTCTGTCCACCTTTCTCCATCTGCACCCTTGGTCCAATCCATCACCACATCTCACCTTCAGCAACAGCTTTGACTGTCCCTAGTGTCACATTTTGCCCTTTTCAGAGTATCCTTCCCACAGTGGTGCTCAGACGAAATGACTCCCCTGCTGAAAATCTTCCAGAGAGCCCCAGTCATACGGCCTTGGCTGGGTGTTTTAGTCACTTTTCTCATTGCTAGGACAAAAGCACCGAAGACCCACAATTTAAGGAGGAGGGGTTCATTTTGAAGGCTGATTCAGGCCACGGTTAGACAGCCTGGCAGGAGAACGGTGGAGGAAAGCTGCCCCTGGCATGGTGAACAGGAAGCAGAGAGGCGGAGGTAGGAGGCAGAGAGCAAGGTACACTCTCGGGTCCTGCCCCAGTGACTGGGCTTCTGATGAGACCCCACTTCCCCCAAATCCGGTCACTTTGCAAACACATGAGGCTTTGGAGGCCATTCGGGAGCGAAACCACAACATGGGGTTGCTTCCGGTCTTCCTTGCTCACTGTGCACGAGCTTTGCTCCCCTCATTTCTGCTACTGAACTGGATCAGATGCACCTTTCACTTGCTATCCCTGCCTTGGGTCTTTTGAGTCATTCTAGGCTCAAAATATTGACTACTCAAAACAATCTTTTGCAGTTAAGCACGTAGGAAATGACTAAAAGGGATCGGGGAAAAGGAGGCTGATGAATCCACAGGGTCTTGGCGAATACAAGGACTCATAGAGACTGCGGACAGACAGTAGGGGTCAGGGGACTGTAATATGAGATGTGGGTAAAGCAGCAGAGGCCATCCAATCCATGCACTGTGCAGACACCGGTGAGCAGCTGAGGGCTGACACCCGTGCCCAGTGTCCCTTGTGGAGCCTCACGTCCCTCACAGGAGGAGCAGGGAGGCACAGGCATCTTCTTCCAATTTGCAGGAAGACACAGCACAGGGTATTTGTGTTCTATGGACCTCAAACCATGCTAGTAACATGATACACACACACACACACACACACACACACACACAGAATATCATGGTGCTGACCAATTTTCTCACACGTGCTGAGTTGGAGAGTACATTTTTAAGACTTCCAATACATATTGTATATCTACTGTGTTTTATAAAATAAAACAATAGCTCTTTTAATTTTATGGAAAAAAACAAAATTTCATAACAAAATAACAGGAGAATAATAATAGTTAATGCAATCAGCATTAGCACAAAACTTTCTCTTCAGTGAACTAAATGAGAGACACTAGAAGTATCACTAATTTGCTTTTCTTTCTTTCCCCTTTCTCTCACCCTAGTTCTTTTTTCTTTTCAACAATTTCTTTCCATTTCATAATAACTATCATACATTTTAAACCTTATGTTTTCTTTCTGATCCTCACACCAGGAAGACAACAAGGTGTTTGCACATGTGAGTCTGACGTATTTCACTTTTGAGTATGGTCTTAAGTTGCATCCACTGCATAAATGGACGCTTCTTTATCAATTCCTCAGTTGATAGGCATTTGAGTTATTTCCAAGATATGGCTATGACAAATTGTGCTGCTATAAACATAGGTGCACATATGTCACTGTGGTATGATGTTTTCAATTCTCTTGGGAAGATACCCAGAAGGGGAATAGCTGGGT
>NW_004524601.1:9516109-9518874 GCF_000260255.1 Octodon degus | reverse complement strand
GTTTACAACCCCCAAGAGCTGGGATTACAGGCATGTACTACCATGCCCAGTCTCAATTGACATCTCAGTGTGCCCCAGGGGCAGGGCTGGCATGGCACACCAGGAATTGAACCCTGGCCGCTGCACTCTGCCTAAACAGGCACTTTAGTCTGCTGAGCTATCAGGCGAGCCCAATCGGTCTTTAAATGTTGGGACCTGATTTTTTCAATTCTTTGTATATTCTAGATAGAAGTCCTTTGTCTGAGGAACAATTGGACAAATTTTTTCCATTTTGTGGGTTGTCTTTTCACTCTGTTGGTGATTTCTTTTGATGTGCAAAGGCTTTTTAATAAGATGAGATCCTAGTTGTTGATTCTTTGAAGTATTTCTTGTGTAGTTTGGGTTTTGTTCATGAACTCTGCTTACACAGGAAGGCTATAAATTTTTGAGTGTTGACTTTGTATTCAGCTAAACAACTAAATTTTGTTATTAAGTCTTTTGGTGGAGTTTTTGGGGTCTTCTATGTAGAGTATCATGTCATTTGCAAATAATGATAATTTTCTTTTTCTTTTCCTATTCTTAATCTTTCTATTTCACTCTCCTGTCTAATTGCTCTAGCTAAAGTTTCCAGAACTATATTAAATAGGAGTGGTATAGTGGACATCCTTGCCTTTGTTCCTGATTTTAAAGTAAGTTTTCAATTTTGTCCATTTAATGTGAAGTTAGTTATTGGTTTGTCACAGATGGATTTTATCAGATTGAGGTAAAGATTTATCTATTCTGATTTTCTGTAGGGTTTTAATCATGAATGGATGTCAGACTCTGTCAAATGCTTTTTCTGCATCTCTTGAGATGATCATGTGATTTTTGTTCTTGGCTCTGTTGATATGGTGTATTACAATTATTGATTTGTGGATATTGAACCATCCCTTCATTCCTGGAATGAATACCTCTTGGTCATGAGGTATAATCTTCTTGATGATTTGCTGCATTCCGTTGCTAGTATCTTGTTGAGGATTTTTGCATTTATGTTCATTAGGGAGAACATAAAAGAGAACTACTGGCCTGTAGTTCTCTTTTTTGGTTGGGTTCTTCTCTGGTTTTGCTATCTATCAGGGTGACATTAGCCTCTAGGAATGAGTTAGGGAGTACTGCTTCCTTTTCAATTTCATTAAAAAGTTTGAAGAATATTGACATTAAATCTTCTCTAAATTTCTTGTAGAATTTAGCAGTGAATCTATCATGACCTAGGGTTTTCTTTTTGGTGTGTTTTTTAGGACATTTTCAGTTTCATCAACTGACATTGTGTTATTCAGAATTTTTATATCTTCTTGATTCAGCTTTGGTAATTCATATATATCTAGGAATCTGTCCATTTCTTCTGTGTTTTTCATCCTATTTTGGGTAAAGATTCTTAAATAGGTGTTGATCTTTTGACTATCCACAGAATCTGTAGTGATTTCATCCTCTTCAATCCTCATTGTATGAACCTGTCTTTTATTTTCTTTTTTTAAGGTTGGATAAGGGCTTTAATCTTTCAAGGAACCAACCCTGATTCATTGATTCTTTTTTTTTTTTTTTTTGGTGGAACCGGGGATTGAACTCAGATCCTTTCATTTGCCAGTCAAACGCTTATCCTACTGAGCCATCACCCTGGTTCATTGATTCTTTGTATTGTTTTCTTAGTCTCAATTCCATTAATTTCTGCTCTGATCTTTATAATTTCCTCCCTTTTGGCTTAACTGACTCTTTTTCTAGAAGCTTGAGCTTCAAGATCAGTTTGTTTATTTGTGCTTGTTCTGTTTCCATGATGTGGGAATTCACTGCTATAAATTTTCTTCTTAGGGCTGCTTTCATTAGGTCCCACATGTTCCAGTATGTTGAATCTGAGTTTTCATTTAATTGTAGATATTGTTTAATTTTTTTCTTTAATTTCAGCTGTGACCTACTGAACAATAGGTTTTAATGTGGGTTTTAAATTCTTCATCTACTCAGAGTATAATATTTGAGATAGGATATGTTAAAATAAAGTATTTGTGTCTTATTTTACTTTTTTACTATAATATTTTAAGATTATTAGATGAAAAATTCACCAAATTCAAGTGTGATCCATGGTCACTTCCTTGAACAAGACTTTTTTTATTTACTTTGTTTCAAATCTTGCAACTCATGGTTCTACATGAAAGAAGCAAATGTGGCTTAATTTTTTCACATACAAAATACTAACGTGGTGTTTAAAGTCCACACTATTTTCATGTGGGTTCAATTCTCTCTGAAACACCTGGGATCTGCCCTTGTGCTAAAAGACAGCAACTTTTGTGTCCATGTTCATAAAAATTGAACTGTGAACCTGTAATACAAAATAAACGATTGTGTGAGGGTGTATTGTGTTGATCCAGGGATGTGATACTTCTCTGGCAAGATAGTCTAAGATACAGTGTCGTGATTCTTTAACTGTCAAACTGTATTGAATGTCCATTATGCAAAGCATTATGGAATTAGGCAGCTAGAAAAGATACCATTTCTACCTTCAGAAGGATAAGGTTATTTCAGTGCTGAAATAGTTCATTTTAGAACCCCTGTTGTAGGGAGGCGATGGATAGCATGTGGGCAACACTATGTAGCTGCTTTCTCCTGCTCTGATGTCTCCTTTTGGTACCCAATCCTCATTAGAATTCCTTCTTTTGGGCTGGGGAGATGGCTCAGTAGAATAAGCGCTTGCCTGGCAAGCCCAAGTGTCTGAGTTCAATCCCCAGTTCTGCAATAAAAAAAAAAAAATTTAAAAA
>NW_004524601.1:9513458-9515164 GCF_000260255.1 Octodon degus | reverse complement strand
GATCAGTTGACCATTTTAAAGCCAATTAGACTTTTCCCCACAGGAAACGCCATCTGCCCATCAGCCTCCCTTTCAAAGGAGTTGAGCGGCCTTGGGTGTCCAGTGACCACACCTTGGCTGGGAACTGTAATCTATGTGTGAGAAAAAAGCAGGCATAGACTTTCCCTTGGAACACTGTCAAACTAATTCCAGCCCACTATCTCACATGAGTCAGAAATCCAGACTAAACTAAAAGAATGGGAAAATTTTCTGAAAGTGAAGCCTTTTCTTGGGATGGCAGCTTAGTGAGGAATAGTTTGGCAGTTTGACATCGATCTTTCTAATATTGTGACAGCAGCCCTTAAAGAAATTATTCCTTTTGAGGGTAGCGCAATTTCACAATTTCATCTAACTAAAGTTGAAGTGTTATTCTGTCTCAGGATCAAAAGATCAGTTTTGGGCCGGCAAGATCACTCAGCGGACTAAGCACCAGCTTATGCAGCGGTCCCTGGCACCACATGCATGCCAGCCCCACCCCTGGGTGTGCTGAGCCACTGACTGAGACCAGGTGTGGTTGCGCATACCTGTAATCCCAGCACTAGGGAGGCTGAAAACAGATGATCACTCTGAGTCCAAGCTGTGTACTGAGACCCTGACCAAATACACTAAAAAGAAAAACCATTTTACATATATCAAAAAAAAAACAAAAAAAACTGAGATAGGAGTATTATGTTTCACATGCCATGCTAAAACACAAATATATTTTTTAAAATGACTTGCTAACCCTAACATTTCCTGAATCAATTTTTATTGATGTGATTAATTTTTCACAGTCCTGGGATTAAATATTTCTAAAACATGGGTGAGAATGAGAACTACATATTATCCTAACAGAATTTATGTCTAAATTATGTAAGTAAATCGACGTTTCAGGGGCCATAAAGAATTTCATTGGGGGAGTAAAGTCCTTTTGTTTTCCTTAGATAAGATATATGTGGACAGGCTCATGAATGCGGCTATGCTGATGTATTAAATCATGCTCAAAGAGCATGCTAACCAAGAAGACTGGAGGGAGAATAACTTCTGAAACACTTTATCTGAAAAAACAGAGTATGTAACGTATGTGAAACTTCCCAAAGAGAACATGCAGGGGCAGGCTTTTGACTGCTTCACTCTGTTTTAGTGATATTAGCAGTTTATTCCTCACTCAAAGATTAAGCTTGACTTCTAGTTCAAATACTGAACATTTGGTACATAATGATGCTGATTTGGTGAGCTGCAGGTGGCTTGATTGTTAGTTATGCCGATAAGAAAGTCAATTATAATTCTTCTCCAATGAGCCATATGTTGGTCAAATGCCAATTTAGGAAAATAAAATCATTGGACTGTGAGTTCCAAGACAATACGGCTTTTTAAACCTGGTTTCTAAGCACAGAGCCTGGCGGAGAAGTTGAGCAGCTTTCCTGGTGGCTTCTGGTGCTGAGGCCACAGACCTTGGTGGTTCTCCCTCTGAACGCTACTCAACACGACGAACTCGGGTTACTGTCAATAACACCTGTTGTCATGTGTTTACTACATGTTAGGCATGCGATGACTATTTTGTTTAATTATTAAATCAACATCACGGGGTAAGCATCATTACCAACCGTTCAGGTGAAGAAACTGAGTCTTAGAAGTCAATAGGGCCCGCCAAATAGCTCAGCAGATTAAAGCGCCTGCAAGCAGGC
>NW_004524601.1:9493468-9512458 GCF_000260255.1 Octodon degus | reverse complement strand
AAGCCACAGAGAGCTGCCTCCTGGGAGAAACAAGGTGAGTCTTCCCTCTCCCTCCTGGAGTCCCTCTGGCCAAGGTCCACTGCCCTCAGGGAACTACTGCCACACGTCGTGTGGGAAGCAGCACAGCGCCCGTGCGGGGTCCCAGGAGCGCATGCCGTGCCCGCTGCTGTAACCCAGCAGGAGCTGGAAGAGGCCCCCTCCGCAGTCAGTTCCTCTTCACCCTCTTTAAGCAGAGCGATGAGGAGCCTCGGTTCTCGGGGTGCTCCATCTCCTGTGTGGGAGAAAAGGTCTTCGTTCCCTAGTATGGAAACACAGGTAAACACTTACACTTGGTGGTAGAACTCGGGTCCAACGCTTCACAGTCAGCCCTTTCCGTTACCAAACCAGAAGAATAAGCTGTTCAGACTCAGGGCATTTGCTTCACATTTGTATAGCTGAAAGGAGCCATTCTAGTGGAGTTTTTCCTAAAATAAAAAGTTCACATTAAGGATGAATAAATAGTCACTTGTAGTGACCAAAATGGGGGGAGCTGTCACAAATTTTAAAGTAGAGCTTAGACCAAAACACCTTGTTTTGTATAGAGGAAGAAATCTAGAGTGAGCATGTTGGCTTTGTGGTTAAAATCACATTTGGTGGTAGCGGAGCCAGGGTTGGAATCTGGGTTTCCTGCTCCTCAGTCTAAAGCTCTTTCTTAGGGGAAGGAGGGAGAAAGAGGTCAACAGAGGTGTGGTCTGAGCCTTTTTCCCCTGTGGAAGCGAGAAGAAGGGACTTCTCTGTGTGGCTGTGGGGGTGTCTGGTCATTTTCGAGCTATGTGTCACTCCTGGCTCCCGCGTCTCCTACACAGCAGACTCCCGCGCCCTGAGCTCAGCGGCTCCGCGGTTTTTTGGAACGCCCAGCAAGGGTCACAGAGGCCGCGGCGACTTTGCACAAGGCTCCTCATTCTGAAAGCACGATGTCTGCTTTGCTTCAAATGGTGGAATTATGAAGGCTCATCGCTGTAACTTCAGTTCTTTTTTTTTTTTTTTTCCAAAGTTTTATTGATGTAGCTTCAGTTCTATCTGGATTCCTTCCCTGCTTCCTCTCTAGCTTTCCGTGTCTGGGCCTATCCTTCCACTTTCGTGGTTTGTATGGGCAGACAAATCGGCTTTCATATAGTCACACAGCCTAGACATATTTACATATGCTTCCTAAAAAATCATTTTCTCCAGATTTTCATTAATGTCCCAGCCCTTTCCCTTACTGTGGCTGTCTGGATAGTCATGGAAAGGAATTCGCCAGCAAGGGCAGCGTGAATATTCTGCTCCTTTTCTCTCCGTGGTCCAGGGCGGGGCTGCTTCTCTCCATTTCTGCCAGGAGCCAGAACCCTGCGCCTCAGCCAGCTTCAGTAATGCTCTTGGCTGCTCTGAGTGTGATGTGCAAAGAAACGCCGGGGATAGGTTGCTAGCAGCTGTTCTACCACACTCCGGTTAAGAGGCCTGCAAGCAGAGACTGCTCCTCACAAGGCGCAAAGAGGCTCCCTGCTCTGGTAAATACAGAGGAGAACCCCGTCTGCTCCCTGTGTGAGCCGGTCCCTGTTGGAACACAGGGTCAGCTGTCGGTATGTGTAAGGTCCACCCGGGCACAGAGCCTGAGCCCGACGATTCCATCTGGAGAAGCCCAGAAGGTTCTGACGCTGGGTGTCTGCGTAACATCCTTTAAGAAACCCTGATTAGGGATTTAACATTAAGTTTATTGTCATATATATTATATAATTTGAGGAATGTCATGAAGGACACAGAGGAGGAAGTGGAGTGACAGCTCTCTCTACTCTTCTCCTTCCTAGTTTGTGATTCTCTGACTCTAGTCCACTTTCCATTATACTCATTGCATACAGATCATGGAGTTCAGAAGAGCTTGCTTGGTGTCACCTTCTCTCGAATTCCTCCCCCTACCCAAGACCCTACAAGGAGAAAGGTTATGATGATACTTGGAGAATGCAAGAGTCGAACTCTGAGACCTTCTTGGAGTTATTCCTTTTGAACTAAACAGAAGCACAGCATGTACAGTCTGCCCCCCATTGTCACCCTCTGGGCACAGTTTGCTTGGTTTTCCCAGATGAGAACTGGGGTGCACAGTTTGTCTAAATAGGAGAAGGGGAAGAATGTATCCTGAGAACTGTGGTGAGCCCGGGAAGTGAGGGAAGAATTTGAAAGAACAGGGCTCACTTGCATGTGTCACTGGCCGATCTCGTGGGGCCTGTTTTTGATGTGAGATGACAAGAATGCTTGTGTGTGACCTTCCTGTGCAGGGGTCAAGGTGCAGAGGAGGAGTCATAGCATCAGGCTCTGTAAAGAGGAGCTGAAGATGGCTGGAAAATGGTTTCTTGGATTCATCGTATCACCTTGAAAGAGTTTTCACTAAAATGTCCACAAAGTGGTTTTTAATTTAGAAGCAAAACAAAGATGCCGTAGAATGATAGAGTATGTTCTATGGAAGGGGGGTGGGGGAGAACACTAACGAATTCAAGCGACAAAAGTAGGTATCTGGCAGCGTGGCAATTCTTGTTCATCTTGTTCCGAAGACTAAATCGCACAGTAGGATTCTGGAGAAAAAGGTTGTGTGACAACCTCAACCAATGGGAGTTAGAAATTCTGAATAGACTTCAAGCCAAGGACTCCTGAGCAAGCAAAGGCCACGGCTTTCTCGTACTTCCCGTACTTCCTTCCCTGACGTCAGTGGCTCTGCGTGCGGCTGCTAAAAATCACAGTTATATAGCTTTTCTCATGGTGGGGCCCACAGCGAGGGCCTCCACCACATGGGGCCACGTCACAGCCCAATACTTCAACACGTAGGGAACTCTGTCCAAGAATCCCATGCTGAGCGCACTTTCACCTGCAAATCGAAATCGTGGGTTTCTTTTCTTTTTTCTCCCCATAATTTTATTGATAAACAAATAGCAATGAGACAGTTTCAAATCAAATTGGTAGGACAGTTTCAATAATTAACACATTGCATACGTTCTTCCTAGTGGTTAATTGCTGTACAAGGTGCGGACATGATATCCTATTTACAAACTCTATTAGAACAAATCACTCTATTCATTAAGAGAATGTAACTATATATCTATCCTAACCATTTTGAATACACTGATACAAAATGGACATTCATCTGTATCCCCTTTTTTTGTTAAGTTCCCTCATTTGAATATTATAGGTGTGTAAACTCAGCAGAAAAGTATAAAAACGAAATATAAGAAGTAAAGCCATGCTGTTATGTTGAGCTGTGGGGGACTCAGGTCAACAATTTCTGACATTGCCAGTCAAGTGGAAGACCCAATACCATTATGGGCTACTGGACTCTTTTAGAATATTTTGCTGAGAAATCGTGGGTTTCTGAACAAAGTCCAAAAGACAGAAAGAGACAAGTTCTCTGAGCAGAAGAACCTTGAAGAAAATCCCAAGGCAGATAGTAAGGCAGACTCCAAGTAGTTAAGAAAATTCAAGAAAAGCTTTCCATCCAGAGAGTCCGCACAGGCGCCGCGGGCTGCGCTAGCGGGCTGCAGCTAGCACAGTGCAGGGGCACGAAGGGACATTCCATAAACCCAGCTGGAAGAGGAGAGAAGGGCTGGCCTCCTAGGAAACGCGTCCTAAACTGTTGGAAGAACTGGCTGCAGAGTCAGCACTAGGGTGACAAAGACGAATGAGACCCAACGTAGACTCCAAACAGAAAAGGGCATTAGTGCTACCTTTCAGAGACTGATACAGAAGCACAACTAGGGCCAGGAGCGAAAGTGCGCAGCTTAGTCCGTGGGAAATCGACCCAAAAGCTTGAGAACATTCAGAGAGGCTGGTAGGAGGACACATCCAGCAGGACACTTCCGCTGGGGGCGTAGGGGAGGAAGTGCTTCCAGGCTGTGCGGGCGCTTTACCTCTGCCGTTCATAGGAACTGGCCCCCATCTGCTTGCCCTTTTTCAAATCCCTCTTTCTTCATGAAAATTTAGTTTTGCTCCAGAGCCATCTGTGTATATTGAGAGGCAGGATGAAAGAAAGGGAGTTTGATGTGGACAATTTATTTTGCTTTTGCTCTTGGGTGTTGATTTAAAAGAGACTTTGTCATTGGATTGGCTGGAGTAATGGTCTCCAATTTGTTCGTGTGTGTGTGCGTGTGTGTGTGTGTGTGTGTGTGTGTGTGTGTGTGTTGATGGTAGAACTTTTGCTATATACAAGGGTTTTTGTTTTGTTTTTTCAGATGGACTGTATTGGTCCCAGCAGCAAATACTTTCTGCACCCTTTCTCTTTGCTGAGCTGCAATATCAAGAAACACAAATACCTATATGCCTCTTATAGCCCAGTGAGGGAGAAACAGTCACACAGGATTATTTGCTTACGTGAAAGAAAAGGACGGGGTACCAGAAGAGGAGAGAGTACTTAGAAGCAAAGAGAGAGCGTTTAATAAATAAAAGGTACATGTAGAGGCAAAGATTGGTTCTAAAACGACAATTTAGGAGCAAGCCTTAGAGATTTAGACCAAATGGTAAGTTAAGAGCTCCTTTGCAGATGCGGCCTTGTTTATGCCTGAGCCAGGATGGGTCTGAGGCCTATTATAAGGGCTAAACTCCTGCAAATCTCCCCTTGGGCTGTCACCTTGCCGGAGCCGTGAGATAGGTCTGTACCCTGGAAGATCTAAAAAGGCAATTGCAGCTGAAGCACAGAATTGCCAATAGGGGCCTGCAGAGGCTGTGGCTAGAATTTAGGCACAGCCGGAAAGACCTTACGAGGAAGGCTGTTGCAAATTTTTAATTTTACCCTAAATGTCGTGGGAAGCCATTAATGGTTTAAGCTGGGAAGGAACCTGATCCGATTTATGGTTCAGAAGGATTACCATGGCTCCTGGATAGAAATGGATTGTGATAGACAAGCAGCTAGCATCTGTTGAGTTTCTGTGTGTGCCTGCCTCTGAATAATACGCACATCATCTTCACAAGCGAGGAAGCAGAGGCCCTCGGAGATTACGTAAATTGCTGGAGTAACTCAAAGAGCAGCAGGGAAATGAGTACAATCCTGCCTGTCACTGTGCAGTGAAGGCGGGTGGCACGTTGCTCACCTAATAAAATCCCGGTGATGAGTCATAAAACGTACTAAGTGATAGTCATGTTGAGAATGCAGTGAGGGAGGAAGGATTAATCCATTCTTTGCGAGCAAGTAAATTCCCAATCCGAGCTGCCCTTCTTGGAAACACTGGATGTAGCTGTGTGTGATT
The DNA here is from genome assembly GCF_000260255.1 of Octodon degus. Classification (NCBI taxonomy): domain Eukaryota; kingdom Metazoa; phylum Chordata; class Mammalia; order Rodentia; family Octodontidae; genus Octodon; species Octodon degus. The sequence continues at coordinate 9,507,218 of NW_004524601.1, read as the reverse complement.
GAAGCTGTTATAGGATTTTGCTCTTAGAACCTCTCTTATCATTGTTAAATGCGCGAAAGACCTATTTTTGCTGTTTTGATCTTTTCTGTCACGTTGTTTTCCAGGAAATGGTTGCTAGGAGTGAAATCATTTTATTATTTAGAGATAAGTGGAGCCTAAAGGCTTCAAATCCTTAAAAAGCGCAAAAAATAGAGTAATTGACTTGAAAATTATTTTTGCGACACCAACCCACCTGCTTTTTGTTTACTTGGGGTTATCGCTTTTCTCTAATGGCTCTCTGAAGGCACATGCTGAGGTTTGTGCCAAAACATTGTCCTGGAGACTGCTGGAGGACGCTGACTTCCTGGGCTCTTCAGAGCCACCAGCTGAGCCTAATGACCGCGAGCACGTGTGTTCTCTGTGACCACAGCCCCCTGCCATGAGCTGCCATGTGTGTCAGCCAGACGCATGGAGTGTGAACGGCGCTTGGATGCAGCTGCCCTTGCAGTAGCCTGAGAGCAACTACCCCAAGTCATCCAGTGAGACAGGAGGCGTGCCAGCCGAGATACAGAGACAGGGTTCCGCGTCCTGGGACAGGCCCAGGGGGTCTTGGTGGTGCTGGGCTCTGTGGCTCTACATCGCTGTACCCTTTCTCGTAACACCCATTAACACTGTCATTGACTATGAACCTAAAAGTGTAGGCTCTTTATTGCTCTTGTGAAACTGCGATATACCAACTAAGCTGTTTATAGCTTTTGCCTGGTAGCCGAGTTAAGACATTCTTTAACCTTATTTGGTACATTTCCCATGTATTGCTTGGAATTTCCATGATATCCTTCAGAAGAAAATAGACATGGGATTTCATCAGCAAGTGTCTAGTAACCGCCTGGTAAAAGCCACAGCTCTATGGAATCTGTGCCCAGAATCACAACAGGGACCCAGGTAGACCCTTTGCCACACTTTCACTTCGTAGCCTTGGAAACCAAGGCACTGATGGTCAAGGGGTGGCCTAGGTGAACTAGTCGGGTGATAGCTAGGCAGGAACCAGACTTCCAGTCTCCTGACTTCCAGTCCAGAAAAATTTTAGAGAAAAAAATAAATAAAAAAGCTAATTCATTGGAAGTAAACTTAGAATTTATTGTTGGATTTCTAACTGTACAAGGACATGATTTTTCTCTTGACCTTAAGGCAAATGCTAGCAAACACATGCAACTAAGGCACTTTTCTCGACCTCTTTCACAAATAAATTATTGAAGAAAAACTACAATTATCAAGGGAACAAAGTTCATTTCCAGAATCTCCATCTTTGCTCCCTCTTCTCTTCTTCCTTAGGGGTTCTTTTTAGCATCTCTGGCATCTCAAGATGGACTATGCATTCATCAGCTTTTGGCCTTACCGCCTTCATTTCTGGGTCCAAATTCTTTTCATCAACTACTCTGCTGGCACAAATTCACCTATGCTGTATAGAATATTCCCTTCGTGCCTCTTCTCAGGAGGATGATAGCAAAGCTTGGGTGCTAATCAACACAAATGTGTCCCGGTTTTACCTCTCATGGCATGTCAAGTTCTCACTGATTTTCTTAGGTTAACACTGTGTTTCTAGAAACCCCTGTTAAAATGTAGTCATTAGCTGGGAGGTAAAAATCTACAAAGGCAGCACTAGCTCAGGGAATTTGAATCCAGCCCTGCTTCGCTCCAATTTGTGAACATTTTCTTCCGTATGATGCCTCTTGCAATCGGTGTGTAGCAGCATCCAGTGCTCACGTCTAGCCAGCACCTACTGGGGATGCCTCTGCATACTTGTCAATCCGGCACATGTAGTGCAGTGGCTCTGTTACTGTCAGATTACATAAAAGATCGTTTGGCAAGACATCTTTTTCTTAACTCAAATTACATTGACTAAATTCACAGTTCAGTATGAAAATAAGAACTAATCAGAAATGATATTCAGTAGAAAAAGCATAAAGTGTTTATTAGAGTTCACTGGTTCCCATGTTTGGGCTCAGACTTTTAGGTACATGACCATTCTATGGAGCTTTTTGAGCGCTACGCAGAGGACTGCTTTCTCTCTGATCCAATTCATTCACCTTCCTCCTACACTTGGGGTGGGATACATTTTGCTGAAGTTGCAATCTCAAAATCATAGCAGCTTAACATGATAAGGTCTCTTTCTCTGTACCCAGGAACTCAGGCAGAAAGAATAGTCACTAGCTCCAGGCATCGGGGGGCAGTAGTGACAGAGGAAGCAAAGACTGCTGTGCTTTGCCTTATAAAGCTTATTGTGACTTCTCCTCCAACTTTGCATGGGTACATTCAAACTCAAGGAAGAAGGAGTGTGCAGTTTTACAGAGGAGACTAGAGAGTGACTCATACTTCCAATGACTCATAAATCCCTGAACCTATTTAACTCTACTCTTGCTTGTTTGTGAAAGTGTGTTTGTCATCTTTACATACCTGGATTTTTAATTAGCCAATACCACCCCCCTCTTGAGAACACTCCCCAGTCTTTGCAGTAGAATTCATTTCTGTTATCTTTTCAGCCATCAAATATACAGATGTGTGATATTTGTAACATCTGGAATGTTGCATTTTAATTAGGCATCTATTTATCTGTGTCTTCTGTATCTCTTCAAAACTAAAGGGAGTATCATTTATCAACATAAATTTAGTTCCTACCATGGTGATTGATACTGATAGACAAATAAGATGCTTATAAAACCTTCCTATACTTTGAAGTTTTAATAATTTTCCTCTTCTTTATGAGATACAATAGGGAAGAAATTTGCTGAACATTCAAGTAAGATTGTGAAGGGGCCGAGGAAATAACTCAGTTGAATAAGTGCTTGCCTGGCAAGCACAAGGGCCTGAGTTCAATCCCCGACTCTGGGAAAAAAAAAAAAGATTGTGAAAGACTTATTTCTTCTAATTTGTTCTTTTTTTTTTCTTTTCTTTTCTTCTTTACAATTGAATCCCTATGTTATTGTCAAGAGCTTTATGGTCATATTCAAAATGATGGAAGATGTGTCAAAAGCTAATGTGGCCTGTGATTCACATGACAACATTCGATCCATTTTGACTTTTTGGGCCTCATGAATATTCTGTTTTTGCACGAAGTTTTGGGTCTCATATAAACATCCTATATTTACATTACTAAATGAATTGCATGGTCAAAATATAGACCAGTTACTGTTTCTCTGATGAAAAAGTAGAACAGAATCCCAGTTGCTTCTCGTGGTCCAAACCCCTTGCTGTAGTCTACATGGCTCTGTTCCTAGCATCATTCCCTCCACACTCCTCACCTTAAATATTCTTTTCTTTCTCACACGCCGAGGCTCCCCAGGAGATCCCCATACCCTATCCCTTCTGCCTGCCAATGCCACAGCTATCAGTTATATAGGACTCTGTATTTGACCTCAAAACTTACCATGACTTAATATGTCTGCACATCTATTTACCAAGTTAAAAAGCTTCAAGTGTCTCATATAACCTAGGTACTATTCAAGGTTCAAAAAATAGAAAAGGAGTACAAGAATAGAAGTGCCTCACCACTCCCTAAATTAATGCATATGGTCTGCTTTACTTAAGTTAGGCATCAAGTCCCATGTTTGGGGAATTACTCCTGAATCAATAACTCTTAGGAGCTCTTGAGGGTTTCTGTGTGTGGAAACGTGTCTCATACAGGAATTGCACCGATGGGTCAAAAGAAATGCAGGGAAGGGCTGTGTCTAGTTAGAGAGTGTATCTTCACCGACTCTATTATTAATTACCCCATGGTCTTATTAGCTTGCAATTTCTCTAGCTATAAAACTTAGCAGATGACACCTGGAATATTACAAAGATAAATAGCTTTTTCTATCTGCAAAGATGGAAGATGCATACTTTTTATTAATGAAGAAATTGCTCGTATATTTATGCTGAGATAATCAAGAATCAAGTAATTTTCTCTATAAGCTTTTCATTTAAACATAAGTGATTCCTGCATCTTTTACAAAATATATTCAAGGGCAGTGTCTGTGGGTTGAAAAATATTTATAAGGTACTTCTCTTGTTTACTACTTCTATTATTCAGTATTGGTTAGGCAAATTAAATAAAATTTAAAAGGAGCCATTAAAAATTCAATGTTTAGGACTGGCCAAATAGCTCAGCAGATTAAAGCATCTGCTTAGGCAGACACAGGGGCCAGGAGTTCAATCCCAGGGCCTGCCATGCCAGCCCCGCCCCAGGGTGTGCTGAGATGGTAATTGAGACTGGGCATGGTGGCGCACGCACCTGTAATCCCAGCTCTTGGGAGGCTGTAAACAGGAGAATCATTACCAGTCAGATCCATGCAGTGGGACCCTGTACACCCTGTAGACCCTGTCCTAAATTCAAAAAAAATTCAATATCTGATTTGTAATATTTTCTATGCTTATAACAGCAGAGCTATAAATGGGTTACAACATTGAAAAACCTTTTCTTATATTGTAAAAAATTTCAAAGATAGAGCAAAAGAGAGGCTATAATAAACCATATTTCCCAGAGACAGTACCCATTGTATTGAATTTGCTGTTTATTAATCCTATGCATATTTTAAATTTTCAAACCATGTGTGAGCCCATAAATAGTAATTATCATGCATATTGTAAAATTTTTATAATCTTGGTATTTTGTAACTTACTTTGTTTTTCTTCAACCTTGTTTTTTTAACTTGCCCACTTTAATATGTGAAACCAAGAATCTTTAATTTTTTTTATTTTTAATGTATTTGGTTGTTACAGGGTCTCACCACGCAGCTTGGACTCATAGTGATCCTCCTGTTTCCAGCTTTTCCAGAGCTGGGATTACAGGCATGCACCACTATGCCTGGACTCTGTGGCCTGCTCAGCCCACCCTGGGGGCGGGGTTGGCACAGCATGTGGTGCCAGGGATTGAACCTCAGTCCCTGTGCTTGCCTAAGCAGTCACTTTAGTCTGCTGAGCTATCTTGCCGGGTCCCAGAATCATTCATTTCAAACAATGTGTGCTACTTTCTTATATAAAGAGTGTGTGTTATTTTAATCCAGTCTTCTACAAATAAACATTTCAGTTATTTCTACAGAAGGTATAATTCTTGGATTTTTGTTCTCAGCTCCTGTTTATGTGGGACTAGTGATTACTTCCACCCCCCACGTGGGTCCCTACAAGTTCTTGCCATCTGATTGGCTTTTTCTACAGAGATTTTTCTTTCCTCACCATATCGCACTGTTGTAGCCTTCAGGGTCGGATGAATAAAGTCAGACCTCAGAACAAGACCAGTTGGTACTGTCTCTGAGAGTGGCAGCTCGGTAACAAATGAACACTTCTGCTTTGGGGAGTTGTTTTTGTGCCTTGTGATTGGACAGAAGGAGTCAAATGCTTACTGTAAATGTCAGGTGGTTGAAAAGTGGAAAGAACTTAGATTGAAGGAACCAGTGCTTTCCAGAGGATCTATAGTGATTTAAAACAAAACCATGGTATATCCAAATGCATTGTGAACTCTAAATTTTGGATTTAGCTCCGTAAGTAATGATTTCTGTAGAGTCTGGTAATTGGTTACTAAATTAATAATATGATCTGATCATGGATGAACATACGTAGATAAAAGTTCTGACCCATTTTTCTTTTTCAGGGCTTAGACAAATTTCAGAGATTAAACCAACATCAGATTTCATAGCGCATAACCAAGAGTAACATAACTGATACTAGGCTAATAGTTCAAACCACTGCGGATTTTCTCCATGTAAAATGCCCAAATGCCTACGGCATATTGAAATATCAGTCAAACACCTCCTACTGGAACTTTGGTTTTATCTGTCCCTGCAAAAGAATGTTATTCTGATGGGGAGTCTCACCGTCCATGCAATAATTCTTGGTTTCAACCCCTTTCTAAGTTGATGGTCTTTTCATTTCATTTTTATTTTTATTAGTGTGTGTTTGCTATACACAATGACTGCACTTTTCATGGGTAGCTGGTGTATAGACACGCACGTTTATATCATTTTTCTTTCCCCTTTTCTTTCTCCCTCCTGCCTCTCTCCATCTCTTGGTCCCCTTCCTATTTACAAAAGATCTTTCAGTGTTCTCGGAAGTTCTTCTTAGTCCACACTGGTCTCCTGGCTGCCAAGTATTTTTCATTCAAGTTAGTAATCTTCAGTCAGTCTAACTAAATCATTCTAAGGTAGTGACCCGCAAATACTTACCATAACTGCACTGGAGATAGCTCGGTGGCATAAACACCCGCCTGGCAAGCACAAGGTCCTGAGTTCAATCTCTGGTACAAAAAAAAAAGGGGGGGGGGGTATATATTTAGGGCCAGCCAAATAGCTCAGTGGATTAAAGCACCTGCAAGTAGGCGCGGGGGCCAGAGGTTCAATCCCAGGGCCTGTCACGCTGGCCCCATCCCTGAGGCACACTGAGACAACAATTGAGACTGGGTGTGGGGGCACACGCCTGTAATCCCAGATCTTGGGAGGCTGTGAACAGGTAAATCACTAGAGTCCAATCTAGTAGTGAGATCCGGAACACCCTGCAGACCCTTCCCTAAAATACAAAAAACAAACAAACAAAAAATCAACTACTTGCTGTAACTTACTTCTCCATGCTATATGTAGTCTTGGCCACCTTCAACTTTGCTCCATCCTGCAGGTCCCAGAAAAAGAAGCATGTCCCACCCCCACCTGCTACCCCATTCTTGATGGAAAAGGAAAAGAGAAATGACAGAACCAGGTGATGACTCAACCGTTCCGTTCCTGGCGGCACATGACTTCCTTTCACATTTCACTGCATAAATCAAGGTGGAGCCTCTACAAGGGCTAGAAGTAACGTTCTGCCTGTGGGAGAGACAGGCACAAGGAAGGCCAATAGTACAGTCCACCACAGAAGATAGTACAGTCCACCACAGAGCTAGTTTTCTTCTTACACAAATATTCTTGGACTAACTATCAGACTATTTCCAGAGTCAATTTTATTTGTTTAGGTTTGGCAAATACATAAGTAAGAACACTTTATTGCCCCAGGAGGCAGTTTAGCTGATTTAATTTTCTTATGAATCCACAGGAAAATACTAATTAAAATCACTTGAAATATTAATGATTATTTGGAAGTCTCATGATTATAATTGTGGTCCAAGTGTGAACAGTATAAACTTAGGAACTTAACTAACTGAAATCTTTACCATACACTCTTAATGAAGGAAAATTACTGAGTCCCACTCTACACCCTAGCCAACCATAAAAAGGAAACCCTAAAGGAACTCCATGCAGTATTTGAAACCTGATCATCCAAATATGCTGCTCAAATTTGATGCAACCTTATTGCTTTTGTGCAGTGTCGTAAGAAACAAAGGTTGAATTTCCCTGCATAGACTTTCCATTTGAAAAGGCTTATGAAAAGGCTAACATGATTTTTAAATTTAGTTGTTCTATGCTAGGATGTTTTGCGTATGACGCGTACATACAAAGCTTGCTCCCCTACAAGTCATCGTTCGCTGGTGTACTTTTACTTTCACTTACTGATTTTCTATGACTGCATGATTGCAGTACATAATCTTTACTTTCTTTGTGAGGAGCTGGTACGTGTACATGACACACCTTCATCCTTTTCTAATCCCCTTCCCCCCTTGCCTCTCTTCTTCCTCCATTTCTTGTTTTCCTTTCCATTTAAGAAAGATCTCCCTACCTTCTATCTTTTTTCTCTCTTTATTTATATATGGGTTTCTCATAAGAGAGGAAATCATTAGCTCCGTGAGCTTGCGTGTCTGATTTTCTTCACTTAACATGGTTCTAAGGTCATGCATTTTCCCACAAATGACTCAAGTTTATCCTGCTGTGTGGCGGAGTGGTGCACTGCTGTACATAAATATCATGTTTTCTTTGTCCATTCTCTGTTAGTGAACACATAGGGCACTTCTAAGATTTTATTACTGTGAATTAAGTTGCTATAAACAAAGGTGTAAGGGGATCACTATAATATGATGTCTTGCCCCTGTATTCTCACCTGCTTTTGTTATTATTTTATTTCATGATAATAGCTATTCTCTCTAGGGTCATTGGAATCCCCGTGTTATTTTAATTTACATTTTTCAAATTGCCGGAGAGGTTGAGCATGTTTTCATGTATTTATTGATCATTTGTACTCCCTCTTCTGTGAAGTGACTATTAATTTCAGTTGTCATTGTTTTTTTGATTGGGTCTTTTATTTGGGGGGATCATTCTTTAAAATTTTTTAGATCATTTAATCAGTGTCTCCAGCACTGGGATTACAGGCATGCGCCAACATGCCCAGGTTTGGTTGTCCACACAGCACGCCCAGAACCAGCATGGCATGCGGTACTGAGGACTGAACCTGGGTTCTTGGGCTTGCCAGGCAGGTGCTTAGACTGCTGAGCTATCTCCCCAGTTCCTCTCCCCTCTTTTTTTTAGGTCTTTATGTTTGTCATGTGTCCAAGGAATAACTGCAAATATTTTTTCCTATTTTGTTGGGGTTTTTTTTTTCACCCTGTTGGTTGTTTCTTTTCTGATGGAAGCTTTTTAATTTGTTACGATCCCATTTGTTGATCGATGGTACTATTCCCTGTACAACTGGGGTTCTGCTCACAGAGCCCTTGACTATACTTACAATTTCAAATGTTTCACCTATTTTGTCTTTCAGTGGGTTAAATTTCTGTTTTAATATTTAGTTCATCCTTGTTTTGATAGGTAAGGTTTTAGCTTTTCTCCATTTAATACGGTGGTTTTTTCATGTTGTCACAAATGGCTTTTATCAGATTCACGTAAAGTTCTTCTATACCTATTTTTTTTCAGTATTTTATCATGAAAAGATGTTGGATTTTGTCAAAGGCTTTTTCTATGTCTATTGAGATGATCATGTGATGTTTGTCATTCCTCTGTTTGTATGGATTTGCATTTGTTGAACTATCCTTGCATCCCTCAGATAAAGCCTATCTGGTCACGATGTACGATCTTTTGGAGGACTTACTTTACCGTACTTGCCATTACCTTGTTGAGGATTTTGCATGTAGATTCATTAAAACAATTGGTCTATAGGTATCTTTTCTGGTTTGATATTTGTCTGCTTTCAAAATCAGAGTAAAGGCAGCTTTCATGAATGACTGTAAATGCTTCTTCCTGTTTGCTTACGCTAAAGAGTTAGAGGAGTATTGATATTAGACCTCCCCTGAAACTTTGGTAGAATTCATCACTGAATCCATCCAGACCTGGGCTTTCTTTGTTGGGTGGATTTTTACTGATGCTTTGGTATCATTTCTGTTCTCATATAGTTCAGAGATTTTAAATCTTCTTGTTTCAAGTTTGGTAATGCATAGATTTTTAAGTCTATCAATTTCTTCTGAATTCAATTTATTGGCATATGGTTTTGTGAAATGTTGCTGGTAAGCATTTTGATTTTGGCAGTGTCCATTGTGATTTCACCTTCCTTTCTACCTCTCTCCCTCCCTCCCTCCCTCCTTCTCTTCCTCCCTCCCTCCCTACCTTCCTCTTTCCCTCCCTCCTTCCCTCCCTTCCTTTCTTCCTTCCTTCCTTTCCTCCTCCTCCTTCTTCTCCTCCTCATTCTATTCCTTCTCCTCTTCTCCTATCCCTCACCCCCCCTTCCCCTCCTTTTCCCTTCTCCTCCTCTTCCTCTTCTTTCTCCTTCTTGTCTTTTTGAGACATTCACTATACAGTTCAGGCTGGCCTTGAACTCATTTTATAGCCTATACTGATCCCAAACTTACAGTGATCCTCCTGCCTCAGCCTCCTGAGTGCTAGGATTATAGGCATGCGCCACCATGCCCAGATCACCTTTTCTAATTACATTGAGTTGGGGCTTTTCTCTCCCCTCGATTACATTGGCTAATGGTTTGTCTATTTTGTTTATTCAGTTGAAAAACTAACCCTTCAATTAATTGACTGTATTTTTTTATCTCAATTTCATTGATTTCTGCTCTGATATTTATAATTTTCTTCCATGTACTAGTTTTAGGTTTGGTTTGACCTTTTTTTTTTTTTTTTAGAATTCTGAGGTGCATCATTAAGTTTATTATTTTACTTCACTTGTTTTATGATGTGGGCATTCACAGCTGTAAATTTCCCTGTTAGGGCTGCTTTCATTATGTCCCATCAGTTCCGCCATGTTGTATCAGCATTGTAACGTAGTTCTAGAAACGGTTTCATTTTTTTCATTGATTTCTTCTGTAATCTATTCTTCAAGTGTATATTGTTTACTTTCACCGCATCTGCATAATTTCCATGATGCATATCAGAATGTAAAACTAGGGGCTGGTGAGATGGCTCAGTGGTCTAAAACACCTACTTAGAATAAGCTTAGCAAAGCCCAGGGACCGCGGTTCAATCCCCAGCACCACATGCCAGCCCGCTCGCCCCCTGGTGGGCTGAGCTGGCCACACACACACACAAATAAATAAAAATTAAAAAAAAAAAAAAGAATGTAAAACTACAACAGTGTACTATACAGTGAAATAAGCAAAGTTATAAATAAGGTACACTATACCAGAAAAAGACACTGAGGCTCTATAAACAAGACATACAAAGCCATACAAAGAAAGAAAGAGGGTGCCAGTGAGATAGCTCAGTGGTGTAAAGCGCCTGCTTAGGCAAGCTTAGGCCGCTGCAGGAGGGCTGTGGTTCGATCCACATGCCACAGCAGCCCCGCCATTAGGGTGGGTCAAGCCGACTAAAAGAAAAAAAAATTATTAAAGAAAGAAAAGAAAGGCGGGTCATATCTCCAATGGCAGGTCCTAAGTCTGAACAGTGAGCCTTAGACCAACTCCGAGTGGTCATTAAACAGGCAGGTCATTAAGTGAGGAACATCTGTTTTGGTCTTATTAGAATCATCTAGGAATGTTGGATCCATTTTTCATGTTCTCTTGTTATTTTTCAAATGTCTACCATTAATTGCTCACTAAAACCAGCTCTGTCTTCTAGCTCTGGTGCTCTGTCCTCATACTGGTCATTTCTACTGCTGCTATTTTTGATAGACTTTTTAATCTCCCAAATTTCTGTTTGGAGCCTTTTAATGGACATGTTCTTCATGCATGTTTTGCATCATTTTGTTTAGCTCTTCTGTTTAGTAGTGTCTTCTGTAGACTCACTAATTGTGTTATTTGGTCCAATATCTGAGTAGGTATATTTTCTATGAGCTTCCCAAATGCCTTATTGTTCTGTTTTGTTATTTGTCTGTATCATTCTGAAGAATCTGGATGTTTGACTTTTGATTTCCTCCCCTTGATGCCCCAGTGAATCAGCTTTGGGGGAGTTAGGAGTTTTGGGGGATACTTTTCTGGCTTATATTCTCATGTTTGTGTTTGTTTCTGTGTTAAGGCTTGTGGGTAGATTGAAATGGAAAGATTTGTTTCTCCTATGCAGGCCTCTTTAGTTGATGTCTACTTTCAGTGTTGTCCTCTAAGCCTAATTGTCCTTCACCTCTGTCCCAGGATCCACTCACCTCTGTTTGCTTGAGATGGAAGGACGCCAGCATATTTGGCCCAGGAGGTGGCCCTCCAGGAATGGGCCACAGTATTGTTAGTGACACCAAGGCAATCCAGCCATTGGCATCCCCAAAGGACCAATTAATAACAACAGTTATGTCACCTTGACTAATTAAGTAACATAAATTATAACATCATCTACAAACTGAGTATTAATAAACCTAAAGGATGTATAATGTACCACCATTAAGGATAGAAAAGTGGTCTATAATTATAGTATAAACACTAAAACAAACTGAATGTTGATTAATAACTTTGAGTAAATATCTACTAAATGGAACAATTTTACTTCCACGAACAATAGAACAGTATTCAATATCAATAACAAAATCACCCAGCTATATACAAATTCATAAAGCTTCGTAATTCTACTCATAAAAATAGAGGGGATGGGGAATGGAAGAACGAAAGAAAGAAAATTTGAGAAATTAATCAGTGGGACATGAGGAGAAGGAGATAAATTGAGATGGGGGTCCTCCTGAGGAGTAAGAAGGAAATTTGTAGTGGTAGAGAACAGTCTCAGGAAAGAACGAACAAGAAAAGGAAGAGAAAAGATACGTGGAGCATGAACCACAAGAAAGACCAGGAAGAGAAAAGTATGTTTCAATGAAGCTCATGGGTAGTACATGTTAGGTGTGCACACTGACCACGTGATTCTGAGGGGACCGCCCCCGTACGTGACGCAGCTTCATTCTTCTTTCTCCATTCCCTTTCTTCTCTCCGCTGCTCAACCCTTCTCCTACTCCTTGTTACAATAGCCTTATTTCCACTTTTTCTCTATCTCATCTGTTTTCCTTTCTCTTTCTCTCTTTCCCCCTTCCCCTCCTTATTTTCCCCTCCCATTTGAACATTTTCTTCCTACTTCACAATGCCCATTACACACCTTGGTCCTTATTTATACTTTCCATTGAGGGAAATAACTGAAAGGAGAGAAAAGAAACTAAGAGCAGACAAAAAGGGGAGAAACAACCAAAAATCCCTCCAGAAATCCAATGAGAGAAAGATGAAAAATATTTTAAAATAGAAACATTTTTAAAAGATTGAATCTAAGAAAAAATTATTATGTTTTTGAATGAGTGGTTTCTTTCCAAGATCTGCAGTTTGGGAAACCATCCAATCATGATTTTGTCCACCAAGCTTTAGGTCCTGTGGGTTTTAAGGCACCCTCCCTGTACCAGAGTTCTCTCTGTCAGTCCACCTCACACTGTGGTAACTGTCCAACCCAGCGCATAGCCTTGCTCTTGCGGGAATGGGAAGCGTGATCAGCCCTCTGGTCTCTCCTGCACACAGGCCACAGGGGCAGGGACTCAAGTGGACCCTTGTTAGACTTAGTGTCAACACCCAGAGGCCGTTGTTCCCTTCCCTAACTGAGCGTCATCTTTGTTTGGTTTGTCCTTGCCTCTTTGACCCTGGGCCAGGGGGAAAGGGCCTGTTGCCCATCTTGGAGAAGGGGTGCCGTGGGTGCAGTATGGGCCTGTGTGGTGACATCCTTGTTCTCATCAGGAGAGGGTCACCCCAGGTCTGCCTGCCTATGGTAGGGGAGGAGAAGCGAGGGTCAGGTCCTTGCTTAAGCTGGGGAAGAGGGACTTTTAAAAAGTTATGTTAAATAACTGGCACCTTGGACATTGAGTATCTTTGCCACAGAACCTTTTTACGTTATGAAACTTGAAATCATCAGTCTATTTTCTAAAAATGAAGTAAATAGTCTCATTTTGGGCTTCTGGCTACTTTTTATATGGTTTTTGCTGATAGAATAGCTTAAAACAATTCCAAATTCAGTGTTTCAATAATGGACACTCTATTAGTCACTGTTCTCATTGCTGAGACAAAATACTTGACATCCAAAGTTGAAGGAGGTAAGGTTTATTTATCTCACAGTTTGCAGAGGTTTTAGGCCATAACTGGTTGGCTCCAGGGCAGGTGGCTTGAAAGCAGAAGACAAGCAGCAGCGACAACAAGCAACAGCAGCAGCTTCTTCCTGCTCCCCCTGTGGTCTATCTAGGCTACCCCACTTAGGACAGGTGCCACACTAACCAGTGGACTGATTTAGTAATCGCACACCCTTAGTCCCAGCATCACACACTCTAGACCCAGGCAGCTCTGAAAAAGCTCCACCTGTGACTTCATGAGGCTTTAGGCAGATGTCTAGACACAAACCGTAACAGTCACAATAATCATTTTCAATTGTGTTGGCAATGAAATTCATTTGCTTATGAGATAATAATAATACTGATCTAAAGGCTCATGTAATCCTGAAAACACCTTATGAAA
>NW_004524601.1:9489918-9493368 GCF_000260255.1 Octodon degus | reverse complement strand
TTTTGAGACATTTCTCAGTATGTACTGGCTGGCCTTGAACTCACTATATCGCCAAGGCTAGCCTTGAACATATGGTGTGCTTTTTGCCTCAACCTCCCCAGTACTGAGATTACAGTCATGTGCCACCATGCCTGGCTACAAGTGACTTCTGTATACTTGCTTTAACGTAGCTCTAAGCTCAGCATTCAAAAAGAAGTCATGTTTTTCAGGCTTTATCAGTAAGGCTCCAGTGAGCTAGTTAAAAGCAGGAAATGATCAGAAGAAAAGGAAGTAGTAGCAGAAGCTATTTTAGAGGTTTCCTGAATCTTCTAAGTCTCCCAACAGATAAATTTCAAATGAATAAAGGCTCAAGCAATTATTTAAAGCATTTACTCAAAGGAAGATTACCTTCTGTTTGCCGCTAAGTCAATACATAATCTAATTTTTGTGAAGAGCAAGATTTGAAATGTATATGGGGGTCATGTTCTGATCTTGAAACATTAGCTTTTTCTGATCTCCAAAAGAATGTAGAAGCTCAAGAACCATTCTTCAAGCTAAAAAAGAAACAAAATGCACAAATTCCAAATTTTCCTCTCAGTGGTTGATTGCCTCACCCTAGTTGTGGGGGCTAGGATAGCTGCCCCTAGTAGCAGCCAGCAGGAAGTCTAAGAGCAGCTCTGGAAACACAGGCCTGTGTAAAACAGGAAAGCCTTATCCCCTTGGAAGTCCTTTGGTGAATTATTGCATATGTAGAAGATGTTTTGATAGTGACAGTTTCTTTCACATGATATGATTAAATTTAACATATTTGAATTCAGGTTCAGAGTTCCGAAGTCGTGTAATCAAAACATCGTTTAAAAATTACATAAAAAAGGCTGGCAAGCTAGCTCAGGTCCCTGCTTAGGCAAGTGCAGGGACCAGGGTTCTGTCTTCTGCACCCACACTCTGAGCCGGCCACCGAGACCAGACGTGACTAGGAGTCTAAGCTGTGTAGTGAGACCCTGAACCAAATACAATTTAAAAAATTACATAAGAATAAAGAGTCAAATGAGAGCTTTCAGTTACAATTTTGAATTCTATTTAGTAATTTCAATCTGCTGTTCATACGCTTTCACTAGCCTTCTCAGAAAAAGGGGCTAGGGGCCGGGGAGATGGCTCAGTGAAATAAGTGCTTGCCTGGCAAGCACAGGGACCTGAGTTCAAACCCTGGTTCCACCAAAAAAAAAAAAAAAGAAAAGAAAAAAGGGGCTAAAAGTGAACTCTTCGCCCTTTACACTGTTAGGTGTAACATTTGTCCCTTCCCACCTGGTCATCTGTGTGGAAACTACAAAGTAATCTATTACTATTGCCTTTCTAGATCTATTAAGTGTACCAGAAGGCATTCAAACATCAGAAGTTTACAGGAAAATTAGAAATTAGGAAAACTAGGAGGAGGAAAACTGTAACAAGATTATCAGTAGCTTGGATACGGTCAAGAAAGAGGTCAGAATGAGAATAAGCTGTATCTGAGAGAATGAGTAACACTTAGGTCTGTCACGCGTGTCACTGAAAAGGTTGTGCAGCAGCATTTGTTACCTCCCTGCAAAACTAGATATTCCTTTTTCTGACTGCATCATCACTTTGATTCAGTATTTCTGTGTCGAGTACATACAGTAGTAATAGAAGCCACACTGGTAATTTTTAATGGTCTTAACTGCCTTTTTAAAGAAAGGCGATGACATGCTTTACACACGATCACTTTTTCCACACCATTCCAAGTGAAGGAGAGAGAGAGAGAGAGAGAGAGAGAGAGAGAGAGAGAGAGAGAGAGAGAGAGAAAGTTTAAACATGGCGAGGCTGCCACACGCCGAAGGTCACATAACCTGTAGGCATGGCCATATTCCCTAGTCACGAATGTAGTGCAATATTTTAACATTCATTAGGTTACTAAGTCTAGTGATAAATTAATGACTCATCTGCCACACACCCTTCCAGTTTCACAAAAGTCACCTTATTAACCTTTTTGCATGTATGGGTTTAAGCCTAATTATTTCAGGAAATCATCTGTAAACACTTTTTGTAGTGGAATGCTGTGGTGGAATATATATATATATAGGCTCAGGGAATATCTCGAGTTTACACGATCCTTGACTCTTTTTCCACAGATGGAAAAGGATGAATGGATAAAGTGATGCCTGATGGAAAGGATTTAGTGAACCAGTACTCTGATGCTTCTATTTGAAAATAGAGCCGCTTTTAAATCAGGAAAGCATCTACTGTTTTGCTTTCATGGAATCACTGCTGTTCAAAAATATTGCCGAAGCACTGGTGTACATTTTAAAAATGTTAAAGACAAATAAAGGGTAGCTAATAGCTATCAGGGAGATGTTGGAGATCTTTTGCAGATGGGAGAGACCTCCAGAGGGGGACAGAGAAGTAAAAAGAATGACGGCTCTTTACTTATATATTCCAATTTCCCACGACAAGTGTGATCATTATAGGCTGCAAACGTGTACTACTTTTTTTTTTTTTTTTTTTTGGTGGAACCAGGGATTGAACTCAGGCCCTTGTGCTTGCCAGGGAAGCGCTTATTCCACTGAGCCATCTCCCCAGCCCCTTTATTTTCTTAAAAAAAAAAAAAAAAGCCGTTTCTTGCTCTTTTCGTCCTCCTCAAACTCCAACCCTCTCAATGGCTTAAGTCGCATAACTGAAAGGATTTTGCTCATTTTTTCCAAAACACTTCACATCCGGGTAGCAGCCAGCCATGGAAAGTTTCGAGCACATTTAGGAGTGGGACGAGGCAGGCCTTCGTGGGGCCCGGATCGGGATCGGAGCCCTGGGGACCAGCTGCGCGCCTGGACCTCGGGTCCACGACGGCCCGCGGCGCGCTCGCTGGGGCCGCGCCGGCCACACACGCCGCCAGGCCTCGGAGTCCAAAGGGACGCTCCAGCTTCGCGACAGGCGAGAGTCGACGAGCCCGAGTCGCCGGCCCGCAGGGCTCCGGGAGGAGCGAGGAAAGGGGGCGCTCGGCCGGCATCCCCGGCTCAGAGAGTCAGGGCGACTCGGTTCCCGGCCGCCCGCCCCCGAACCTCGCCGCGGAGGGAGATTTGACTGCTGCTTTATCCAATCAGAAGCGAGGCGGAGGACTGGAGCCAATCGGAGCTGGAGGAGGGGGCGGGCCGGCGGCGTGTGCCCGCCCCCGAGGGTGAGCGCGGAATGTCTCCAGCCCTCCCCTGCACTCGGCCTCAGTGCGGAGCCGTCCGCAGTCGGCAAGGGGAGCTGCTGGCGTCTGCGGCCCGGGAGCAGCGGCGGGCGTCGTAGTCGGAACCACCCAGCGTCGCCGAACTCTCCGCTCCGGCCTCTCGCGCCCCGCCGGAGACCGCGTTTCGGAGTCAGCGGCCACTTAGACCCCAGCATCCTCCGGTCCGGCCCGGCGGGCTGGCGGGCGGGCGGGCGCGCGGCCTCGGCATGATGCGGCTGCGGGGCTCGGCG
>NW_004524601.1:9433825-9489558 GCF_000260255.1 Octodon degus | reverse complement strand
GGGGCCGGCGTGCGCGAGCGGGGAGCTGCGCTGGGGCGGGAGGAGCCGGGGTCCAGGGAGAAAGGAAGATGCCGGCAGCCTGCGCCGCCGCCCGCGCCACGTGACGGGCCGCGCCCGCCCGCCCGCCGCCGCTTCCCCTCCCTCCCCGCCGCGGCGCGGGGCGCAGGGTCCCCGGAGGAACCCGGACAGAACCCCGACCCCGACTCCCGCCGGGAGGGCTGCCGCCTGTCCCCGGCGGAGCTGCTAGCCGCCCGCCCGGCCGCCGGGGGTGATGCCACCCGCATATTGCCAGCGGTGACATTTAGGAGTCTGGCTGGAGCTGAGCTGTAGCCTTCGTGACTTGTCGCTTTTCCAGGCTCGAGTCCCCGCCCCGCCTGCCGCCCTCGGCCCCTGCCGTCGGCCCACTGGAAGCCACATGTGGCAGGCAGGGTGAACATAGGTCCTGGGGGAGCTCCTCAGGGCGATTGTCTCCTCGGCGGCTGGGCCACCGGAAATAGAGTTTAAGAAAGATTAGGAGCTGCCGACGTCCCGTGGCCCAGAACAGGAGGCCCGCAGCGGCGCGCTGGGCCTGCCTGCTGCTGTCTTCGGGAGATGGACAGATGCGTGACAAACAAAAGTCACATAGCCGAGATGAAACGTGACACAGAATCTGAAAAATCTGGAGTTAACAGGTTTTTTTTTTTTTTTTCTTCCCACTTGCACCAGAATGGTGACTCATTTTGTATGTGTATAGCGCAGTAATCAGGTCGTTCCCCAAAGTGATTTTTCTTAAAATGAGAGGTAGTTGCATTGAGCATACATGGATGCACACCTTTTTCCTTTACCTATTCTGGGTCGACGTTTACTGCTGTTTTCTTTATGCTCTCCTATTCTGACTTTATGTTGACAAGGTTTAACCCGTTTCTTTTTCCTTTTCACTTCTATTACCCTGTCAAGCCGTACTTTAAATTCAAAGTGTGAGTTTTATCACTTCAATCTCAGGCCTACTTGATGTTACTTTGAAGTAGAGACCTTCTTAAAACATTTCTGAAGTTGTTTTCCCAGACTGAAGAATGTCGTTTAAAAACAGCAATCAGTTGGTAGTTGGCAAAATTGGTGGTATTCTGGATGATTTAATGTTTTAGGGTGCACAGTGGCCTCATGACCATGGGCATCTTATTTATATATTGGGTTGCATGGCTCAAATCTCAAGTCTAAGTACCGAGACTTTGGTTAAATTTGCACCTTTTCTAGTGTGTTAAAGACTACAAGTTGAGCTTAATTTCATCTGAGACTCATTTTTACTTAAAAATCATCCAGTTTAACAAGTTCGTGGTGAGTTTAAACACATGTGCCCAGACTTAACGAAATGCAAAGAGATGCATTTAAAAATTGTCCTTGAATGCTATAGGACAAGAATTACTATTAAAACATGTGCCTCTGTGACACTAGTGCCCCCCTTGTCAACATCATTTATGTGTTTCCAGAAGTTCCTGGTTTCATTGCTTTCTTTAGGTAGGAGCTTTGAAACTATTTTTGGCTAATAGTTCATCTTGTGGCCCCTGCTTCCCTGCCCTGGCACCTCAAAAAACACCAAATAAAAGTGTAGGAAGGCAATTCCAGATCTCAGAAGCCTTGAGTTTAAATGCCAAAAAGATAACTTTGTTTACCTTAGTTCAGTGGAGAAGTTTATGGTGGGTGTGTGTGTGTGTGTGTGTGTGTGTGCTACCAAAATTTGAATTACAGATAGTTCCGGAAACCATTCAAATAGATGGTAGTCTGCCAACACACAGGGTGAATGAAGAACGCTACCCTCAAGGTTGTGAGGAAGACATTTCAGTGTGGTCAGGGTTCCTAGTTCTTGAACCAGCTGGTTCTCACAGTCTTGCTTCTCGGCTCCTTCCCTTTTGCCCCGAGTGGCCATCATTTCTCTTACCTGGGAAGGTCAGCTCCTGTCTGATCCTGTTATCCTCCTGCCTAGGTCATGCTCTGTCAGCACTGCTTGCAGGGCCCGCCCTCCCTCTGCACTCTGACAGGCAGAAGTATTACTAAATGAAGTAGCTGCATGGAAAAATTTCAAAACTTTGTTAAAGGGCTTAGAACAATGTTTGGCATGTGTTAAAAGCTACGTAGCTGTTTATTCCATAAATGAGAATCAAATGTTTTCATTTATTGAAACCTGTCAAGGACATTGGCCTTTGAATTTCAGGCTCAGACATGAGAACTTTTTAGTTCCCAGGAAGAATTTCTCTTGAAATAAGTGCACATTTGCCTGTATGAAACTGGTTCCTGTTTCTTTCTTTGCCTCCCTGAAAGATAAGATCAGAGAAAATTTAATGCCTGACCACAACTTCATTAGTCCATGCGCTGGTGTATGGCTTTTTTCTTCCTTTGCTTGGTGCTGACCTTGTCTCACTGTAGAAGCAGCTGGAATCATAAATCAGTTTTTAGCTTCTTGCCACGAGCTCTTTGAACGCTTGTCACCTGAGGCTGTACTGGCTCCTCTATGGACCTGATTTTCAGGAAGATACACAAGTAACATCTGGAGAAAGGTGTAATGGTCTTGGCTCATTTTTCCCTCTAGTGGTCTGATTGAATTTTACCACCATTCATTCCATCACTTAGGAAGGAAACTAACCGTCTTGACTTTCTACGTTTTGGCCTGTCTACTTTTCCTGGACCTCTTGGGGTGTCGCCAGGGGTGCACCCTGATGCTGAGGCCTCCGCTCCTTTCCCTTTTAACCTTTCCCATCTCTCCAAGGCACAGCCCTTCTTGCAGCTTCTGTTCCCTTCATGTGGGTGAAGGACCTCAGTGCTCAATCGGAGCTCTGTTCCACGTGTACCTCTCTGAATCTGATACTTCAGATTTAAAATGTGTGCCCCCCACCCCTTATGCAACGCTTTTCAAATTCAGGCTATTTTATATACTGTTATGAGATTATGGTTTACACTTCAATTTAAAATACTCTGCAGAAAAGCAGCACAAACTGGTATCAACAGTAGCGTAGCCATTTCCTGAACGGTGTCACAGCAGTGAGGAGCCTTGATTAGCCTGCATGCTAATTCTTGGGTTAGGTGGACATTTTTGTCAGACCTTCCTTACCTTTGCTGTCACACATGTCAAGCTTAATTCCCTGAAGGCCTTGAGTTGGTGTGACCTATCTTGGTGAAGGATCCTTGGGAAAGGGCAGAGGGAGAGGGGTGCAGAAACACAGTCAAATTACCCTTTGTACATCTCATTCAATTAGAAAGGAAAAGGTCATATAACAGGGAGTAAGCTGAAAAAATACCAGAATATGTGTAATCCTTACAGAATCGGTAATTCTGTAGGGTACAGCACTAAAAGGATTCTGCTGAAACAACACCATTTTTTTCCTCTGCAGGATTGGTGTTAGATCCGGTGGTAGGAAAGGGAGTAAAAGTAGAACCTCTATCTGTGGTAGCCAGTAGCGGTATAAATTAGTTTAACTCCTGGGAAGGGCGGTTTAGTAGTATCTGTTAAAGCTGCCTTCCTGGCCTGACACAGTGGCAGTATGTGTCTAATCCCAGCTACTCTAGAGGCTGAATGTGGTAGGAGGACCAGAGCTGGAGGCCGGCCTGGGGGACCCTGCCTTAAAAAGCAAACAAGGTAGAGAGGCCCTGGGTTGATCCCCAGTACCACAAAACAAACAAAGCAGCCCACCCATTATGTGTTATATATTTGTACATCAAGGCCAAAAAGCATAATTTAGAGTATATTAAAAGTTAAAAATACAAATACAAGCAGAATGACTCGGCTACCTTCACACAGTATGGGTTTATATTTTGGTAGTGAAGGGCAAAGGAAATCATTGTATTGTACATTGTAGGAAATAAGTTGCCGTACTTAGGCATTTCAGCAGGCATCAGATTGGGTCCAGAGAAAGGAAGTTGAGACACTATTTTGGCAGATATAGATAATACATTTTGGAATTAAAAGATACAACCTGTTTGGGAGCAAATGCTTTTGTGATCATTCTGTATTGCATTTGCCAACTTAATATGTAAAAGTAAACATTTACAGTTCACTAAAGTCATGATTGAAAGTACATCTAATTTTTTATTTGAGCTTTGTAACCCCTTAGTTGTTTCTTTTGTGTTTATCTCAGTATTAAAACTTCGTCAGGCCATGGTTATCAGGGAGTTGGTTTTTTACTGCTTTTTTGTAATGCTGAGGATCTAACCTCGGACCTCACACGGGTGAAATGTGTGTGCTACCACTGATCTCTAGCCCATGAGCTTTTGTTTTAATGGTAAATGACACCAAAAACTGTATGTCATGTTTTTTGCAGCCTAATATTTATATTGAACCGTGTGCATTCATTAGCCATTGATATATATGCACATAGTCTGGAATTAACGAATAGAATGCTACTAATTTTATTAATATTTAGATAAAGTTTACTGAAAGAGCAAAAGTTAGATCCAGCAATTTAGTCTGATTTTTCGCTTCTTGTTCCCAGACTTTATTAGTTATAGTGGTATCTGTCTTCCTTAAAATTAGCTGAGGAAATGACTGCCATGCAGGATTTAACCTTTCTAATGAGACAATAATACATAGGTAAAAAAGGGAAGAAAATACTCTTTTAGTTTGAAAAAGGTAAAAGTCACTTTGAAGAGAAAATGTCAGGAGATACTTTTGTATTTGGAAAAATTATTTGGAAGAAATTGGGAAAAAGCTGTACTGTATTCTTATATTTGAGGAAAAATTGTGCCTATAGAAACCGGAAGTCAGATTGTAGGATTTGCATTCTTTAGGGAGCGCAGTCATACTAAATCCTGTATAGCTGTAGTTTCTGTTGTACAGTTACCTGTACCTTTTCACCATTGAAGGCATGTGCATTACTTAAGAACATTGAGGGGGAAGATGTATTTATAAAAATGGCTACTAGCTCATTGGTATCTCAGTGAGGTGTGCATAGTTTTCAGGTAAATACCCTGCTCTTTCAGTTTCACCCTGGAATCAGACTTGCTAAATTTAAATTGCTTCAGTTATAAAACAGTGCCTGTGGCTGACTGCTGTGCTTGGCGATTTTCTGACCTCCGCCAAGGTGGCAGCAGAATGCCCACAAGTCCCTGGCTTGCTCTGGGAAGTACCCTCTGCCACCCTCAGCTTGGTACTTGGCGCTCGTTGCTTACTTATTTCTGCAGAAATATTTTTAGCAAAAGAGCTGCTCTCAAGACAGAGCTGTTGGTTTTATATAATGGATAATAAGTTGAGCGCTTTCAGGGTTTGGAAATACATTTTGTCTACTCATTCTTGTGCAGGCTTCTACAGAACGTTTTAAACTTGTCATCTTGATATTTTGAGTGACAGGTGATTTGATTTTTGGTAGGAGTTATTAAAAGCACAGACTTTCTGAAAGCCAATTTTTTAAGTTGCATGAAGAAGGCATACATGAGTCATACATTTTTAGGAATCTAGGTTGCAAAATAAGTTAAAAATGAATTATTTCCCTAGTATTTTTGGTACAGTGTTCCACAAATTAGAGAAACATGGAAAAATGTGTGTCCAGCTTCAGTAGGATGTTCAGTAAATCATGTGCATTCACACGTGACTGCTATCTGTTTTAGATGTGTACAGGTAGTTTTTAAGCACAGAAGTAAGATGCATTGTTAGGCCAAAGGTTAGAATATGAACTTTCCTGGGAGGTAGGCTGTCGAGTGACTTCAGCTTTTCAGCAGAGTTTAGAGCAAGTGACAGAAGGAAGTAGGCAGGATGACATGAGCCGCAGTGCTTTATGGGAGTGGGGATTGTTTTTCCTGCTTCCTTCTGTTACATTGCAGATTTCCATTGTAAGCAGCAGACTTCTAAAGCAGTGGAAAATACTGGATAAGTTCTGAAATCGAAGGAACCTCATCTGTTAAATGTTCAACCTGTTTTGCTGCTTAGTCTGTTACACTAATATCCTGTTTCTGGTTGTATAAAAATAGTAAGCACAGGGGGCAACCTGCTCTGGTCCCCCTTCTGTCCCTCTCCAGGACAGGAGCTTTGTCTCCCCCAGTAAATACATTCTGCTCTTAAAAAAATAGTAAGCACTAGTCCATTGAGAAATTATGTAAGAAGATCAAGAGTCTTTGAAATTCCCATCGTCACCAATATCCTCAGAGATCAAATTTGTAAAATTCTAAACTTTTTGGTAGAAGTCTCCTTAGGAAGTGTTGCGTATTTCTCTACCATATGAAAACACTGTAATTTGAGTAGCGCTTAACATTTTTTTGTTCAACTTCTGTTTACCATAAGGAGGCATTACTATACAGTGCTATAACACAGTAATGCTCTAAGGAAGCTCTAGCAAACTTTCTATGAAAGGCCAAATAATATGCTGAGCTTTTTGTAATCTTTTGCCTCTTTAAAAATAATTTTTTTAATAGCTCTCGAGGTTAGCTATGGTACAGTAGCCAAGCAAATGAATGAGTATGGCTGTCTTCCGGTGAAACTGCCTTTACCAAGAGAGTGGCCCCCCTGTGTAGTTTGCTTACCTCTGCACTGAGGTATATTTAGCTGTGAGGGGTTTTCCTGGGCCCTCATTAGTTCTGCTTTGAATGAGCGTCTCCTGACGGGTTTTGGGGTCTTAGATGAGTTGCTGTCTTGTTCTTGGCTTTCTGTGTCTACTTCAGCAATCTTCCCTTGCTTTTACCTAGCGTGCTTTCTTCTCCCTCTTCTTAGATTTTAAAAAACAAACTAGTAAAATTTACATAACAGAATTTACCATTGTAGCTGGTTTTTGTGTGGGATTCAACCAGACTTCCCACATGCTAGGCAAATGCTTTCCCACTGAGCCCCCTTAGAACCATTTTTAAGTGTATAGCTCATTGAGCAGCATTAAGCAATTTCCTCAGTTTTGAATTAGGAATACAAATGACCAGAAATCTGTGAAATACAAGTGTGTAAGACCTTGGTAAAGTTCATGATCTGACTATTGTAGGAATTTGGGAGGACATTATTTTTTAGCAATTCAGAAAAACCAAGATTTAGACTTGAAAGTATTAAGGAACATCTCAATTCACCTCACTGTACATATTTTATAAACTGCACAAAGATATTAAATTACCCAACCAAGTTCATACTTGGAATAGCACTTAATTTTTCTTTTCATTTATTATTAGCAATTTAATGAAGTATTTCATTGAGTTGATGACTTGGGTTCAGGATTGGATAACTTAAACACTCTCCCCAGCCACAATTTTTCCTCTTTGAACAAGTCATCTGCGGTGGTATCAAAGTGATTGCAGTGATAAAATTTATATCACACCTATATTTTTCCAATGTGGATGATTTATTAAAGGGTACTTGGCTGAAGAACCTCGGTTTTTTTGTTTTTGAAGGAGGGTCTTGTGTTGTAGTTGAGGCTGGCCTCCATCTCTCTGTGTAGCCCAGGCTGGCCTCTACGTCTAGCGGACCCTCTTGCCTCAGCCCCCAGGGTTGGGGTCAGAGGTGTGCACCACCATACACGGACTGCAGACTTTGACACCAGAAAGTATGGACAGCGTTGGCCGTTGTGGACTTGGTCTGCCCAGCGCCTCCTGCCTGAGACAGGTGGACTGCTTCTGTGTTACAGTTGCGAAGTCAAGGCTGGCATCTGTGCTTGCTGCCGTGATGACTAGATCTCTGCAGTAAAGTCCCACCCCGACAGCAGCCTTTATCTTCACCGCATTGTACCCTTGCTTTGTACACAGTGGCATTTCAGCAAGGAAGAATAGCAGTTTATTTAGTCTCCTAATATAAGTCATTCTCTTATTTTGGATTCTCCCAACATTTTGGATAGAAATCCTTCGAATAGGTAAGGAGCCTCGCCCTTCATTATTTTTAATGAACTGCAGATATTTCTCCTGAACCAAGGCACTTTGAGCTGAGCAGGGCTGGGGCAGCAGAGCTGGTAGAGCTGAAGCCCACCCTGCAGGGCTCCTGGCCCAGCTCCTCAGAGTTGGCTGAGTGTCACTGCGCACAGTTTGACTTCCAGACTCTGGCATTGTACGCTGAGGACATTAACCTAACTTAATTGACTTTAGAAGGCAACAAAGTTTTTTAAAGTAAAGCTTTCACTGATTAAATAAAATTCCAAGAGTAATTATCTCTGGTTAAAGGGACTTAGTAGGATTTGTCACTTTGTCACACTTAACATTTAGTCTGATATATTAATGATATGGTCAGCTACTATCAATTCAGCTTTCAGCCTAACAAGTTTCATTACTAATTTGGTGGGTGTTGATGGCTTTGTTATTAAATCACTCTAAATGATAAAACTGATTTTAAAAGTATCTCAAATGCTTCTTAAGAGCCATAATTTTTATTTTTAAATAAACTTTTAATGTTCTTACTATTTTTGAGGCTTGAGTCTCAGGTTGACCTTGAAATTACCTTGCAGCCCAGCTCAGGCTGGCTTCAGACTTGAGATCTTCCTGCTACAGCCCCATCACTGCAGGATTGACTACAGGTGTGGGCTACACGCCTGGCCAGGATTATAACTTCAAAATGAAGTCAAATTACAGAAAAACCAGCACATTCTTTCATATTCTTTTAATAGATATGATTTTTAAAATTCCAGTTGGAAAAGAAAGTGTTTAGTTATCTGATAGGTTTACAATACATAAATTGTGTGTTTTATTTTTATTTTTTTGATGATACAGGGTCTCACTACACAGTTTGAACTTAAAGTGATCCTCCTGTCTCAGCCTCCTGATTGCTGGCATTACAGGTGCGCCACCATGCCTGGTTCCGGGGCCAGCTCGGCATGCAGTACCGGGGATTGAACTCTGGACCTTGTGCTTGCCAGCAGGCACTTAAGCCATTGAGCTATCTCCCCAGCCCAAATTATGTGTTTTAAGGGTCATGCAGACTAAGAAAAACAGTACCTTTGAAGATTTATAGTATAGTTGGTTTCAACTTTTTTCCTTTGTTCATTTTGTAGTTTTTAGTAAAGATTTCTCATTTTTTAAAAAATTACGAAATCTTGAACTGACAGGATGAATTAGCAGTATTGCTCCTAGTTATAAATGAGAAACTCTCTGGATTGCCCACCTGCCATCAAGTCAAAATTAAATACTTACCTGGACTTTCTGATCCATCTGGCAGGTCTTCTCTCTTTTCAGACAGCAACCTCACTTTATTCATCTTTTCTTTTCTTTTTTTTTCCTTTTTTTTTTTTTGGAGGCTAAAAGCAGAATATTTATTAGGGGAAATAAAGCTTCTGCCCAAGAGGCACAGAAGGAGACCCAAGTGGGTTGCCAAGGAATCTGCTTTTATTTATTTATTTATTTAATTAATTTATTTGTTTATTTTTTTTGGAAGTACAGTTTCAACAAATAATACACTGCATATATTCTTAGTGGTTAATTGCTGTACAAGATGCGGACTTGTGATCCTATTTACAAACACCATTAGAACAAATCATTCTATTCATTAAGAGAATGCAACTGGGGCTGGTGAGATGGCTCAGTGGTCTAAAGCACCTACTTAGAACAAGCTAAGCTAAGCAAAGCACAGGGACCGTGGTTCAATCCCCCAGCACCACATGCCAGCCAGCCCTGCCCCCTGGTGGGCTGAGCTGGCCACACACACACACACACACACACACACAATAAATAAAAAATAAAAAAAAATAAAAAAAAATGCAACTATATATCTATCCTAACCACTTTGAAAAATATGGAACGCTTTGCGAATTTGCGTGTCATCCTTGCGCAGGGGCCATGCTAATCTTCTCTGTATCGTTCCAATTTTAGTATATGTGCTGCCGAAGTGAGCACACTTTATTCATCTTTATGTCCCCGATCTCTGGCACATAATAAACTGCATAGTAAAAGTACAAAATTTGTGAAATCAGCAACTGAGCATTAGAAAAAAGTAGTTAGCATCTGGTTGGGCTAAGTCTTATGAGAGTGAGACGACTGGATGGTGCTTGATACATTAAAGGTTTGGAAGAAAGTTGTGAGCAGAAGACGTGACAAATGGGAAAAAAAAAAAGAGAAAGCAGAACTCATTTACAGGTCAGTAGGTCTAGCCAGTTAAACTGAGAGATCCGTAATGGGGGGATGGATGGAGAGATAGGGCAGAACTGCAGTCCAGAGAGCTGAGCACCGGCCCAGAGTCTTGAATTTTCCTTTGTACTCTGGAAACTGGTTGGTGGTAAGTAAAACCAGCATCTGTTCTTGTTGCAGAAGTTGGCCTTGAAGTTAAGTTTCTTATGCATATTGTGGTGCTGTCCCCTTAGAGCAGCTTCTCAGCCTCCAAGTTAGGTATGCAAAGCCTGTCGGTGGACAGCAGCACCTTCATTGGCGTGTGCCGAGGACACCGAGGAGTGCGTGTGCCCACCCCTGCGGTG
Organism: Octodon degus; assembly: GCF_000260255.1. NCBI lineage: Eukaryota > Metazoa > Chordata > Mammalia > Rodentia > Octodontidae > Octodon > Octodon degus. The sequence continues at coordinate 9,479,236 of NW_004524601.1, read as the reverse complement.
GGTGCCCTGTGCCTGCCCTGGCCACACATGAGCCCACATGGGCCCCACGTGCGCAGCTTCACTTCCAGCTCAAGTTGCGCCTCTTCTAGAAGGGCCAGAGGGAAGTAATTTTCCAGGGATTGGATTTCACATCTCCTTTCTTGTAATTTCTCATTAGGTGTATATTTCCTATTTTCCCTTCTAGACTGAACAGTACCTGGTGTGATACGCTGTGTACCTCAGAGTTAAATAAATGGGACTTTTTATTTTTGTAAAAAGAAACTTAAGGAAGTTTCTGTGTGAGGCTAGAGTAGGTGAAAGTTTAGGTAAAAGAAGAAAATGGTAGAAGGATCTAAAAGACATAGTAGGAAGGAAGGAAGTCAAAAGGTAGGGAAGGGGTGAAAAGGTGTGAAGCACGTGGGTTTTTCTTTGGACTTCCTCTGAAGGCCCTGTTTTAGTGGCAGGGGTCACCCGTTTTGTGCTTTGACAGATGGAGTCTATTGGGCTCACCTGAACTCAGGAGTGATTATTGATAGTACAGTTTCGGAAGGCTGCTATCATTTTTGGGCACTAAAATTTAACTATCTCAGCTTTCCTGTAGTATTTGAAAACTAGCTTTTAGCATTTGAATTTTTGTAGCAAAATGCATCATTCTGAAGGCATATAGACATTAAGCTGAGGGAAAGAAGAAGGGGCTGAGGCAAGAAAGATCTTTGGAATAATTTCTACCTTTCTGAAAGTTTAGGGAGAATATTGTGTTCTATTTACCAGCCTGTTGAAGTGAATGCATTCTTAGATCAGCCTTGGCTTTTAAATGATGAGCTAGGTAGTATTTTATTACATTTGACAGTTTGTGAGCATATTTTAAAAGCACAGCTTAAATTCTTTCTCCTGGATAAAACTTACTTGTCCAAAGCCAGTAAATATTTACCCTTTTACTACCTATGGCAATAATAGCATGGTCATTTTAATTTTTTTTTCCACTATGTACCATAGGCTAAAGAGGATATTTTATGTTATTTACTTAGCTTTTAGGCAAAGTCAATACCATTTACTGGTTTGATAAATATGTAGAAAGCTTATTCTGCAGTTTTTTAACGTGATAAACTACTACCATCTGAAGTTTACCTGGCAAATCATTTTCTGTAAATAATTGGTGTGTTATTACCCACTGATTTTTTGACAGCTGACTCAATTTTTCTTTTAAAAATTAGGTCATTAGTGTAAAATTAGGTCATTAGTGTATCGAACCCCTCTTACAGGTGTTGATCGGAGTAAGACCTAGGAAGCTAAGAGACTCTGTATGCTACACTCGTAGTTTGGACTCTGGATTTAGACTTGTCTCTGCCACTGGGGAACCTTGGGAAGCTTTCTTACCTGCCTGAGCTGCTGGCTGCCCTTCTGTGAAATGGATATAGTTCCTTTGTTAAGCTTAATATGCCAGGAAGCACACTGTATTTTGTGTAATACGTAGTATGCCTGTCAGGCCAGGGATGCAGCTCAGCGGCGCAGCACCTGCCTCACAAGGGCAAGGTCCTGAGTTTGGCTCCTGGTAGTCAAAACAAAGGAATAGTATGTCTGGCATAAGCTCATTGGAAGATCTTAAAGACTAGAAGAAAATAAAAGGGAAGGGGTGAAAAGATGTGAAACATGGATTGCTATAGTCACATATTTTAAGGTTGCTTTTTTTTTTTCCAAAGAGCTAAAAGTTGGCGTTACAGATTTGAAAATATAAATATCAATGTTATAGTAATGTTTCATCTAGGAGAAATTTTATATGCATGTGTGCAAACATGTATGCTTTGTGAACCAACCCTATCCCGTTGTCTTTTAAAATAGACATGCATGTCCCACTAATGGTTTGAAAAGTAATTACGTTAGGAAATACTTGCATGGGGTCTTACTAATGTGTGGAACTATTGTATAGTTGTTAAGTAATCCAGAAAATGGTTAGGTATCTAGAAAAATCTCTTCTCAGTAGTGCAAAAAAATATTAAGCAGACTTAGGCTTTATGACTTAACAGCAATGTACATAATTTTTTTGATGACACTTGTTATACCTATGAGTAGCACCGAATTGACTTTATTAATTTGTAAATTTTAAAAATCAGAAGATATTCTCTCCTCTAATTCATTCACTTTAAAATATAAGTCTAATCCTTTCCCGAATTTTTCATATGTTCCTACGTACATATACACATACAAATAGGCATGTATATATTTCCCCTAGACATTTTATTTTTATTTAGTTATCTTTTTTTGGTGGAACCGGGGATTGAACTCAGGTCCTTGTGTTTGCTAGGGAAGCACTTATTCCACTGAGCCATCTCCTGGCCCTTCCCCTAGACATTTTAGTAAATCACAATAGATGAGATTGTTCTACCTTAGATTTATTACCCCTGTCCTATTACTGTAGATTTTTTTTTATAGTTATTGGTGTTCAGAGTAATCAAATGTGTTTTCTATTTTTGTGCCAAAAAAGGTTACTACTTAGGCTAATTAGATTTATTTTTGCTTTAAAGTTTTTAGTAGATAAGAAATATTGCTTTCCTGTTTAAAAGTTTGGTTAATTTTAGCATTTTACTGTTATACTAGTTGAATTGAGATGTTAGTGGTGGCCCGTGCCTGTACTCCCAGCACGCGGGAAGCAGGATGGCTGTGGCTCCAAGGCCAGCCTGGGCTGCATAGTGAGTTTAAGTATAGCCTGAACTAGTTGGTGAGACCCTGTCTCCAAGGAAAGGGAAAAGATTTTAATGGTAAGATTTTTGTTCTGACAGTCTTCTATGATTTGTAGAATTTGATGTGTGTAAATCCTTGCTGCTTAGGAGTGAGAGCTGAGCGGCCTGCAGTTTGAGCGTTACTCTGCCAGGGAGTGTCCTAAAGGCATTAAATGCACTGAGTCAGCTGATGCCTCCCTTGATACCAGTGCTGCTAACCCCTTTTCAGGTGGGGGAAGTGCATCACTGAGGTTGCGTAGCAAGTTTACAGCCAGGATTCGACAATTCGTGCATTGGATTTTAAGTGCTACCCAGTAGTTACTGGCACTCCCAAATTTTATAATCAGGTACACTGTTTGAATGTAAACCCAGTCAACCAAGGTTGGCTCTTACCTGGACACGTACTGTGCTTTGTAGTTAATGTTAACTAATTATTCTGTATGGAAAGATATACTGTAGCTCTTTATGGAGGCTTAGCATTAACCCACCAGTGTTTGTAATCAAAATTTCAAAACCTGGGATTGAAAAATAGACTGTTAATGAAGCATTTTTACCTGTTTTCCAGGATGGTTTCTAGGTGCACCGATTGGCTTCTAGCTGCATGGCTAGATCTTCTCAGCCAATGGTCGGGTCCATAGATTGTGTAATAATGGGTTTACTTGGTATCCGTTGGAATGTGTCTACAAGGATTAATTTTGTATTTTTTCCTCTTCTCTAGTAAAATAAAGCAGGGTCTGTTACCTAGCTTGGAAGATTTGCTGTTTTATACAATTGCAGAAGGACAAGAAAAAATACCTGTTCATAAATTTATTACAGTAAGTTTTGTATTTTCCTATTTTAACTGTTTAAGAAGTTATACTAAATCAGTAGTATTGAGACAGTCTTAAGTCATGTGACAAGCAGATTCTGACACTTATGTTTTCAGATTTTTATCATGCTTATTTCAAGGTAAACAGTGAAAGAAAAAGAAACTGGAGCTTATCCAGAAAGTGGGTGTTAGTGGCACAAATGCCCCATGTTCAAGTCTTGGGTAGACGTGTTTATATCAGGAATAAAAACTTGTAGTTGGAATAAGCATATGCATATTTGCACTATGTATTTACAAACTCTTATTTTTTTCAAAACAGGCACTCAAATCTACAGGATTGCGAACGTCTGACCCCAGGTTGAAAGAGTGTATGGATATGTTAAAATTAACTCTTCAGACAACGTCAGATGGTGTCATGCTAGACAAAGATCTTTTTAAAAAGTAAAAAACTTCTGCCAAACCTTTAATGGTGATTTGCTCTGCTATATGGTGATTTGATTTTAAAAATTGCATCTTCAAAAGCCAGTGCTTCCTATGTACAGGAAAAAAGGGCTTTAAAAACAGCATGTGAACAACAACGGTGACGTATATCAACCACGATACACATTGAGTTAAGCGGGCTTTAAATCTGTTACAAGGAAATCTAACTGACTTTCAGTTTCACTTACCTGGAGATTGTGTTGGGTTTGAGTAGAGCACATCAAAGTGTCCTCCAGCCATCTACATGTCTTTCAGGCCTTCTCAGCAGTGTCTCCTTTCTCTCGAGGTGATTTGGATGACATCCAGGAGAGGCCGCAGGCAGCCCTGTGTCCCTTAGATTTGCATGTGTGCGTTGTCTGCCTCTCTCCCACACTCAGACATATTAATGCATAAGCTCTGGGCTATTTTCATTTCTCTTAAAGCAAGTTTTGAACTGAAGAGAACCTTGGTAAATGAAAAGCCTTCATTTGTTTGAACAAGGACTATTTTTACTTTCTTATATTTACATATCTTTATTATTTATTACTGTGTTCCTCTCAGTTTGACTACTTAAAAATACGGATGACATGTTTGTAATGGATCTTAAAAGAATCAAATAGATGCTTTATCTTTTATGGCAGTGAGGAGTACATCCAGGGTCCTCTTACTGAACTGTATCCCCAGCCCTGTTTTAATTTTGAGACAGAGTCTTGGTAATTTGCCCCAGCTGGGCTTGAATTATTGTTCCTCATGTTTCATCCTCCCAGAGGCTGAGATTAACATGCCTGGCTCAAATAGTATTTTAGGAGGGCTGGCCAAATAGCTCAGTGGATTAAATCAGGCGCAGGGGCCTGGGGTTCAATCCCTGTGCCGGCCCTGCCCCTGGGGCACGCCTGTAATCCAGCACTTGGGAGACTGTAAACAGGAGAATCATTATGAATCTGCTCTGAACACCCTGTAGACCCTCCCATAAAATACAGAAAAAATAGTATTTTATACTATTAATAATAAGTGGAAACTAGCATAAAACTATAAATACCACTAAAGAGATTGACTTTTTCTGAACAGTCTGCTCAAGTCGAGAAAGGTAAAAGAACATTTCTGCATCTCCTTGGAAAGTGGTTCGTGTGTATGTGATTTGCCTTGACAGCAATTTCTTTTGAAAGTTGCTTTGTTCAAGATGCCTCCTGAGAATGTCTTGGGAATAACAGGTCATCTGAAGGGATAAGTATTTAACATAGCTTCCCCGAAGTGTCCTGGCATGGGCAGGTTTTTATTTTTATCTTTTCCCCAGAAGGTTCTTGGTTCTTTAACTCAGCTGACCATGATGTGTTTAGGTATTAGGTCTACTTCATAATTGATATAAAGAATTTTGAGTCTCTAAGCCTGTCTCTTTGTGGAGGGAAGGAGTTTGTTTTTAGACTAACATGTGCCTTTTTTATAAGGATTATTTAATTTGTATTGCTCATGAGCTATCTGTAAAATTTCTACCCTTGGTATTTCTGGGAAGTCCTTGTGGCTCCCCAAACACACTTGTCAGCAGGTAGGTAGCTCTGTGGCTAGTGGTATGGGCAACTGCTATGGGGCTAGGCAGAAGCAGTAATATATACGTGTGTTCTACTGGCCAGAATATTCTTGGTGCTTTATGAACATGCTGTGTGTATTTTTTTGCAGTACTGGGGATTGAATTTGGGACTTTGCGCTTGCCAGGCAAGTGCTTATGCTGCTAAGCTAATTTCCTAGGTCCCCCATGTTGTTATGTTTAAATGTGAAATTAAAAGCATTATATTCTGATTTCTAAGCCAGGGAATCACAATTATAAAATTTTTTATCTGTAAATATGAGATAATTAACCATAATTTTAAATACTAATCCAATTTTTAAGTGTGTGATTGTTTTACAGGCAGTTCCCAACTTGACAGATGCTTAGTGTTCTATCTGATCAGACTGTAGACAGCAAGATTTTTCTTCTCACTCCTAGAATGAACTTCTTCAAATCCCATTTTCTTAAATGTGAAGTAGGGACTCAAAAACTTGACTATTAAAGTCCTCTAGAAGGGGCCAGGAGGATGGCTCAGTGGAATAAGCACTTCCCTGGCAAGCGCAAGGGCCTGAGTTCAATCCCTGGTTCCGCAAAAAAAAAGTCCTCTAGAAGAGGATTACTGCAGAGAAATTCCTTCTGTTTTTAAATACAGGCGCTTGCCTCGTTAGTGTTGGCAGGGATGAACTCGCCTCCATCTTCTCCAGGAGGTGATAAAGCCTGGAATTCGTTTTCACTGAGGAAGACCTCGTGGGGGTGGAGGTTGGCTTGGAGTCGTGTGTTGGTGTCTTACGTAAAACACACTCCTGTGTGTGTAGCCCGGTGGGGCCTGACAGGCAGCTGCCACGCTGGCTGCCGTCCTCTGGGGGGTGCGCCCCGACACTGGGGCTGCCTGTACGCAGCTGTGCAGTTACTTGTCATGCTAGCAATGCTTAGCGCTAACGGGCAGAAATGCTTGCTTGCTCATAGTTTCTGGTCTTAGAGAAAGTGAGTGGCTTTTTATGTTGGTTTATTACTTGGTTTTCTTAAAATATCCTTAAATATTGTTATTTTACTAATGAAATTTTTTTTGTATGAATACAACTTTATTTTACTAATGAAATTTTATATGTGTGAAATATTTTGTAAAACATGAACGAACATTATTGTTAGACTTGTTAGACTTAAGTATTTAAAGAAAGAAGAGACCGATCATTCCCAGCTTACAGATAAGACAAACCGAGCACAGCACAGAGAAAGACGCCTCTTGCCGACAGGTGCAACGGCTTCCTCTGTGCGTATTTATGTGACTTGCAGAAGCTAAGCTGATGGTATTTATGCAAAAATAATTTTTCTTTTATTTTGTGTATGCATGTATGCATGCATTTGGTACAGGGTCTTCCAGAACAACTTCAGTATTTGGAACATATACCTGTATGCTGTTAGACACTCTTGAGTGATAAAAATGACTTTGCCCATCATACTAATTTACCAAAAAAGGCTGTTGCCACGACTGTGCCAGGAAGTTCTGCTGGAACAAAGCCAAACAGAAACTCCAGTTTTTCTCTTTTTTTGTCAGTAAATGCCTTTATTAAGTTTCCACAAAACTCTGCGTGTAACTCTCTTGGAGGAAGCTTTCCTCTAGTGTCCAAGAATTTTACTGACTACAATTTTAAGTACTAATTGGCTTAAAATGATAGGTAATAATTTAAATTTGCTTAGCACATCTTATTTAAATCTTATGGAGAAATGAAGTATATTTGAACTGATAGAGATTAATAGTTTGTTTAGTAATTGCCCTTTTTTATTTTACCATGAGTTTAGAAAAACACATATTGAGTGTTGCTTCATTTCTATATTTGTGTTTACATTATTTAACTTCTAGAATCACATTTTCTTATCTGTAAAGTATTAAATTCTTCACAAAATAGTGGTACTTTCAGGATCCAAAATAACTAGTACTTGTAAGTTATCTTTTTTCAAATGCCTAGTTTTTCTCCTTCCTCCAAGAAGCTTGCTAATACACTATCATATCATCCATCTGTGAAGAATCCAGTTATGCAAGTAGCTTCTCATAGTTTTGACTTTAATATCTCAGCTCTCAACATTTGAGTTTTTAAATTTATTAAACATTAACACTTAAAGATTTGGTACAGCTGGCGTTGTGGCTCAAAATCTGCACCTCCTGTCTATCAGCTAAATAGATGCTCCATGATTGAGTTTCTGAGATGGAGAAAACTTCTCACTTAAGCTCAGTGTATAAAATTGCCTGTAGTCTAGTGTAAAAACTTCTTTAAAGTTACATTAACATACTGCTTACCTTTTCTGACTTTTTAAATAAAGCAAAATACTGGTTCAGATCAGTAGATTTTATGCCCTCTCATCTACACAGGCTACCATTTCTTTAATAATTTTTAACAGTAAAACAGTTTTACTGTATAATGCATATATCAAGTTGAATAAAAAATTTAGTATTTTTAGTGATTTATGACACTGAAATAAAATTATTCTGTGCATGAAATTTTACATACATTGTTTTAACAAGTATCTTAAATATTTTGTGTAAGAGAATTCATTCATTATTCAGACTGAACTACATTGGTGTGATCCTCAAGTTTCAAACTTAGAAATACAAATTTTTGATATACAGTTTAGGAAAAACACATTAAAATGTGCCTGTAATCCCAGCTCTTGGGAGGCTGAAAAACAGGTGGATCACTACGCGTCTGATCTAGTAGTGAGACTTTGAGCACCCTGTAGACCCTTCCCTAAAATATGAAAAAAAAAAAAAAAAAAAGTTGGGCCAGGGAGATAGCTCAGTAGAATAAGTGTTTGCCTGGCCAGCATAGGGTCCTGAGTTCAATTCCTGGTACTGCAAAAAAAAAAAAAAAAAAAGTTAAAATGCAAAATTTTTAATTAATAAAGAAAACAGCATAGTTTTAGGGAGACAAGAGGTGAATGTCTGAAGTACTTAATTTGGGAAATACACAGATCTCATCTAAAATTATGTTAGGCCTAGGTCATCCTGAGTGTCTGTCAGTGTTGGTAGGGTGAGGAACTTGTTTCAGACGGTGTTAATGCTTAGACCTATTGGGATGCTCTCAGTTTTAACCTTTGATACAATTTTGGGGCATATCTTAATTTGTTTCTAACCTATTCAGCTTACCAGCAACCACATGAAAGACTGTTGCCTGGAAAGAAAATAATAAGTTATACTTTACAGAATTGATGAATTTGTTTTTTGTTTAAATGTGAGGCTAGTAGTCTCCTAACTCTAGTGCTATTAGTACCAAGTACTAGTAGTTGAAAGGTGCCTATTAACTGTTTTCTCACATCCACAGATGTGTTCAAAGCAACATCGTTTTGCTGACACAGGCCTTCAGAAGAAAGTTTGTTATTCCTGACTTTATGTCCTTCACCTCCCACATCGATGAACTGTACGAAAGTGCTAAAAAGCAGTCTGGAGGAAAGGTAATGTCTCTGATGGGCATGCTTTCCCAACCTAGTCACTTCGGTTTTTGGTACTAGGAAGCAAACTCGGGGCCTTGTGCTTGCCAGGAAGATATGCTGCTGAGCTGTCTCCCCGCCCTCCAGCCCAGTAATCACTTAAGAGGCAAATCACTGGAATATAGGACAACCGGAAATTGCATGTTGTTTCTGTTGCTTTTTATAAGATAAAATAATAGGAAAAATAAAAATGACAATTTTATTGAATTTATCATTTGTTAGTACAGGAATCGGTTGGTTGAAATGGCCTTTTCCTAGTGGCACTCATGAACATGTTGCCCACGTGATGCTCGGGGCAAACTGTTAAGTGGTTCATAAGTTCAGCTCAGTTTTGTGGGGTTTTCTTTAATTAGCTGACTAAGAAATTTAATGAAGCAACTAGCTTTAATGGTTTTAAAACATTTTAAATATTTAATTTCAATACTCAGTGAAAAGGCTAAATGTAAGAGTTCTTTTTTTAAATTTTCAAATGATTGCAATGGCTTGTAACGTTTTATTTAATAAAACGATGTTATTGGGAATTTCTGCACATCTGATGTTTTTGAATGTGAAATGAATTGTTCATAGTTTTAAGCCGTCTGGAGAGAGATGTAGTTTGGTAGCAGAGCACTTGCCTGTGAGGAGCAAGGCTTAGGGTTGCCTCCCCGCATCCTCTGAATAATGGAAGGGCTGTGCTAGTCTTCACAGTGAACACTTATTTAATCTCCCTTTGGAAACACTTGGTTTTCTTTCATGCTAGCTTTGGGTAGTTTTTGAGTAATAAAATTGCTTGATAATTTTAGTGTAAACACATTAGTTATTTTCAGACATTTGATTTCTAGATGGTGAACTACGAGCTCCCATGGCCTTAAGGAAGTTGTGTTTCTTTTCCTTGGGAAAAATCAAGTCCAAGTTCTTTCTTAGAATATTTTTTTTAGAAAGAAAAAAAAAAATACATTGGAAAATAGGGAAATAATAGAGGCTTGGCGAAGTTACTTAGTATACTTTAGTTTGCAGAAATCTTGGTATGAAAGACTACACAGAGCTCTTCACAGTGTTGTGAAGTAACAGTTCATTGATAGAAGCTACATTGAAGTAAGACCTTTTTTGGTAGAAGAAAATGTTATTTGTCTGTGTTGTAACTGTTAAATTCTTTCAATATTTTGTGTAGGTTGCAGATTATATCCCTCAACTGGCCAAGTTCAGTCCTGACTTATGGGGTGTGTCTGTCTGTACAGTAGATGGACAAAGGTGAGTTTATTTCAGATCTTTGTCAACTTTATGCCTTTTTTTTTTTTTAATTAGTACAGGGTCTATAGGGACTCACTACGTACATCAGACTTAGAGCAGTCCTCCTGTTCTCAGCCTTCCAAGCGCTGGGGTTACAGGCACACACCACCATGCCCAGTCTCCATCACCTCACCATCTCAGTGCACCCTGGGGTTGGGTCAGCATGGCACGCCAGGAATTGAACCCTGGCCGCTGTGCTCTGCCTAAGCAGGTGCTTTAGTCCGCTGAGCTATATGGCTGGCCAGGACTCTCATTTATAAGGAAGTTACTTAATGTAATTTCAAGAAAGTTAAATAAGTTTAGGTTTTAACATTTTAGAAATTGAGATGGTAATTTTATGGGATTTTTGGAGATATTCTGTGTTTTGTAATCTTACTTTATTCAAGTCTGATTGGTTACATATTTAAGAAAAGCAATATTGTCAAAAGGTAACATTCTCAGTAACAATCTGGTTACCAATAAAATTTTTTTTAAAAATTATTTATTTTATTTAGTGTGTGTGTGTGTGTGTGTGTGTGTGTGGGGCCAGCTCAGCCCACCTGGGGGCGGGGCTGGCTGGCATGTGGTGCTGGGGGATTGAACCGCGGTCCCTGTGCTAAGATTGTTCTAAGTAGGTGCTTTAGACCACTGAGCCATCTCACCAGCCCCTGGTTACCAATAAAATTAATCCCAGTTTCTCAGCGTATCATTGGTTATTTGCCCTGTCATCTTTATTTCTGGTGTTCCCAATACGATTAGCATAAGGCTAAAGACTATGCAGCATAGCCTATGCGTTAACTGTTTGCAGAGGGAAAGGTAAAGTCCCTGAAACCCTTACTTGGGAAATGTATGTTCCAGGTGTTCCTGCTAACAGGTCAGGAACTGTGCAGAACTACAGGGGTAGTGATAGAGCGAGAACCCTAAGAGCTCTCTCACTGACCTGGGGTAGCCATGGTTTAAGCAGGGAAGAAAATATTGCCCCGTAACTTACCTAATCCAGAGTTGTTCTGTACTGGAGTACTTTTAAGCTTTTATTTCTCAAAAAATGTCTCTCTTAAACATTGAAGTGATTTTTTTTTTTGTGGGAATATCTTGATAAATTAGAATTGACATGTAAAAATAAATACTCCAGTTATGCAGTTTTGCTCTGATGTTAATTTGTTTTGTAAATCTATTTTTTAATAGGCATTCTATTGGAGATACCAAAGTTCCCTTTTGTCTTCAGTCCTGTGTAAAACCGTTGAAATACGCAATTGCTGTTAATGATCTTGGAACTGAATATGTGCATCGCTATGTTGGGAAGGAGCCAAGTGGATTAAGATTCAACAAACTGTTTTTAAATGAAGATGGTAAGAATTACCTATAGTTAGCTAGGGAAAGAAAGCATATTTTTCCATGTATATCTGCTTTTAAAGTATTGAGGGGTTTTTTTGAGACAGAGTCTCACTACATGGTCCATTCTGACCTTGAACTCAAGGTGGTATACACTACCATGCTGTGCTAAAAAGTGTTTTTCAACCAAATTAACAGTGGTCTTACTTTTTAAACATTTTTGTGGTATTTCAGCAAAATCCATTGCAGTAGTTCAATTACTTTTAAAAAATGATGATTTTAGGCATCTCCATCACTAGGAAGTGGGCTAAGGAAGCAAGGGGGCAAGGAGGAAGAAGTTCACTTCATCACCACCCCTACAGAATTAATCTTACAAATTTCAGAGTGTCTGGCATTTACTTTACACTGGTACAGGAGGGCGGGTAGGAGCTTTGGGCGTGATGATGAGTATGTTGTAACATCTGGCTAGGGGATTCTTTCTGGCAAAAGTGAGGCAAGCACGGAGGTCTCTTCCGGTCCATTTTCTTCGTATTGCAGGCTCTTAGCCTCCTTTGGGCCCGTGTATGCAGCGTGTTGGGTTGAATGCAGTGTGCTGTGAAAGAAGCCAGCGATAGGAGGTGGTGTGCTTTTATCCCGCGGAGCGAGTTGTAGTAGGAGCGGTATTTCTCCGCGGGCGTGTTCATATATGCCATCTGTGCCCTGGGCTGCCGCTGGGCCAGGCCTGTCCAGGCAGTGTGTAAACGGGGCGCACAGCGCTATTTGTCTGTTACAGCTTCTACTTTTCTGTCTTGGATATATGTTTAAAAACCTTCCTAAGGAAAAGTTTTAGTGGTAGCTACACCACTGAGGTAGTCAGTGGACTTCTGGTCTTAGTGTTTTCCCTTTTTCTCCTGAGTAGTACTTAGTATTTCGAGGACTATCTTGCATATAGTTGGGCAGCTACCTGCTTTTGTGACATTCCAGGAAATCAAAAGGAGAGGATGGCAAAGTCAGTTTTAAATCTAAACATAGCCGAAGCAAACTAGATTAAACCTTATTCCTGTGCTTTGGTTTACTTTTTAATCTTTCAAGCATATTTAAAGTTTCTGATTATTCAATTATAAAAAAATTGAGGGAAAGGGTGAAGGATGAATAAAAGGAATTGAGATTGTTATGTATGCATACTGACTCCCCATTACACGTACAAACACGTGCCAGAAAACAGGGGAGGGGACACGGGAAGGGAAGTGGGGAGGGGATGTGATGGAATGGAGCTGAGATGTGCCCGTACTTCCCCAGCTTCCCTCGGGGACTGTCAGCATTATGTACTGCACACGTGGACTAATAGACCAAAATTTAAAAAAAATTTAACTGAAGAAAATGAGAGTGAAGATTGTAGTAATGGTTGTGTGAAATACACTTTTGTGTCTTTTTCTTATTGCTAGATAAAAACAAAATGTCTCTTATTTTATTATTTTTAAATGAGATTATGACTTTAGAGCTATTACATTTTCTCTCCTACTACTTTTTAATGATCTTTTTATCCTGAATTTTTTTTTTGAGATTTCCTTAAATTAGCAACTTTAGTAAGCTGAAGTTCATTAAGCTCTCTAACATTGATGGAATATAGATAGCATTAATACTGTTATTCTAGTAAGATAACATTTTGGAGGAAAAATTAATACTTTGCTGTTAAAGCCTGATTCTAGTGCATTGATTCTGAAGAAGTTATTTAAAGAATAGAAAATAACAGATGTAGGCATTGAATAATATTTCACAAACAAAACAGCCTAGGTAAAGTGAAGTTAACATTATAGTATAAATTGTCTACCATGCACATTTCTGCTTTTGGAGATTATGATTTTCTGATGCTGTCATGTCTGTAAAAATTCATAGTAAAAACTCCATATGCAGAACTAAAACGTAAAGCTTAACAAGAGACTTTTGTTGGTTTTATGTGGCTTTTGGTTTTTGCTTTTTTTTTTTGCCTTTTTAAGACCGGGTTTCACTATGTAGCGCAGGCAGGTCTTGAGCTCACTTTGTTCCCTAGTCTGACCTGGACAGTGACCCCTCCTACCTCAGCCTCCCGAGCGCTGGGATAACAGGCAGGAGCTCTCACGCCTGGCCTGACGAGGTGTTGCCATAGCGTTAACACTACCTTACCTTTACAAGGTTGTGATGACAAATTAAAATTAATGTGAATATAATGAATAAATACGTTGCAGATACTCTTAGTAATAGCATCCTAAGATGGCCTTGACTGATGCCTTGTATTCTTATAAATGAGTAGACATTATTTTACGGAGATGTCAGTTTGTTAATCATCACACAGTGATTAATTAGTACGTATAATCTTTGGTGTATATTTTACCAAATCTGGAGGATGGAGAGCATTGGTTCTCCAAGAGTGTCTTCCCCAGCTAGCACACAAGACACAGAAAGTACCACCTCTAGACACGACAGAGAAGCAGGAGCTAAGCACCACATGCTCTTTTGTTACATTGTCTTACCAGTATGTGCTTGACAGCGCCAAAGTGTGTAAGTTAGCTGTAGGTTGTAAGTGGTTTTAGAGGAGGGGTGGGGCTCATTCGGATGAGGAAGACAAGACTGACTTGTTTAGAATTGATAAAGTTTCTACACTGTAGAGTTGTAGAGCATACTGCAAACACGTTAATGTGGAGTGATTAAATGTGGACACAAGTTCTTTCTTTCTTTTCTTTTTTTTTTTTTTTTTTTTTTGCTCCAAATGCCTTCAGGCAGGTTTGGCTGGCTTGAGTTGTGGGGATCGAACCACAGCAACCTGAGCCTGACTGCTTTGTTGAAGCAGCCACTTAAAGAACTGAGCTACGGGGCAGGCCCCCGACACAAGTTCTTTCCTAGCAATTTTAAAGTTTATAAAATACACTGTTCACTAACTTACAGTACTTATATCACTCAGTAGGTGCCCTGACTTTGTTCAGCTGAAATCTTACATCCTTTGACCAGCAGTGCAGCCCCAGTACAGCCCTGTAACCACCATTCTACTGTGCTTCTCTGAGTGCAGCTTTTTGTATTCGTCATGTGAGAACAAGTGCTATTTTTCTTTGTGTGCTGGCTTATTTCACGTAGCATTAAGAGCTCCTGATTTGTCTGGATTATTATGCAATGCCATTATTTCCTTTTTTTTTTTTTTTTTTTCTTCAGGCCATGTATTCTTCCATTGTGTCTAATGACACTTTTCATTCATCCATTGATACACTTAGATTGCTTTCCTCTCGGCTGTTGTGGATAATGGCTATAATGCCTGTAAGAATACAGATACCGCCTGTTACATTAATATCATTTCCAGAAGTGGGGTTGTCGAATCCAAAATGCATAGTTGTGGAGCATGATCTTTAACTCACATCATTGATTTTTCCTTGATGGAAATTGGTAGACTGTCGTATACCCAGCCAATTTTTTTTTTTAATTTTTTTTTATTTATTTGAGAGAGAGAGAGAGAGAGAGAGAGAGAGAGAGAGAGAGAGAGAGAGAGTGGTATGTGTGTGTGTGGCCAGCTCAGCCCACCATGGGGCGGGGCTGGCTGGCATGTGGTGCTGGGGGATTGAACCGCGGTCCCTGATGCTTTGCCAAGCTAGTTCCAAGTAGGTGCTTTAGACCACTGAGCCATCTCTCCAGCCCCCCCAGCCAATTTTTAAAATCTCATTCACTGATTTTTTTTTAATTGGAAAGAAATTTTAGCAGCTTTAATGAGCCACACTTCACATGCCGTAACACCCCTTAAAGCGTACCATTCGGTGACTTTTACTGTATTCAATCAAAGTTAGACAGCCATCAGCACGTTCCACTTTGGAACGCCGTCAACACCCTTGCAGAGAGATCCCTGCCCGTTTGCAGTTACTCCTCACTTCTCCCTGCGCTGGGAACTGCTGAGGCACTTTCCATCTCTAGATTTGTTCTGAGGAAATTTCATGTACCTGGAGTAATACAGTATTTGGCCTTTCTGATGCTGCATTGTACTGAAGACGAGCAACACCCAGGAGCGTTGCTCGTCTTCAGTCAGCGATGCCCTCGCTTGCCTGCTGCCCAGCGATGGGCTGGCTCTCGTTCTTAGACTTGCCATCTGTGAAGGCGCTTTGAGCATGCGTGTGCAGGCTTTCGTTGAACATATGTTTTTGTTTCTTTTAGTTATATTCCTAAGAGTGGGATTGCTGGGCTAAGAGGTAGCTCCTTAACCTTTTGAGGAACCATCCCTAGTTTTCAGAGTGCAGGGCTGGTTAGTTAAGAGCTTGTCTCAGTATAGGGTGGAAGTAGAATTTTTGATGAGTTTAAATAGGTTTTTTTTAAAAATGTAAGTTTTAAAATTATATAAGAAGTATGTCTATTGTCAAATATAGAAATATAGAAAATATGCCTGTCACTGGTCAGTGTTTTGTTCTGTATGTTTATACATAAGCATAAAAATAAAACCTTTAAAAAACAAATGAAGTCACATCAGATAAGGGTTTCCTATGTTATCTTTACGATGATACTATTACTTGACTGCTTAAATAGGCACCAGATACTGCCGGGCGTGTTTTAACTTAGCCATTTCAGCATGCTCGTGCCATTTACTGATGGGGAACCCAGCGAGGTTCAGTTACTCATGGTCACGGCTCCCATGGAAAATAGTGAGGTTAAGAAACCCAGATGTGTTCCCTCATTGTCTCACTGACATTGTAGTGGTGATTTGATAAGTAATTTAGAAAGTTTGAAACCTATCATGATAATGGCTGGCTTTTTAAAAAATATCACGTTTATGTGAAGTATCTGTATCAAAAACATGGTAACAAATATTTTAAGTAAGTTGGTTGCTTTTGTATTTTACAGATAAACCACACAACCCTATGGTAAACGCTGGAGCCATTGTTGTAACTTCATTAATAAAGGTAAAATATTGGCATTCCCTTTTAACCTAGTAAAGTTTTTATAATATCTCAAAGACAAAAAAAAAAAAAAAGACTCTTGGCTTGTTTATTATATAAGACTATGGAAACCTTTCTTTTCATGTTAAAAAAAAAAGCAAAAAAAAACTAGGTGTAGGTATAGGGTAGAGGGTTAGGATTTTTATGTGTTACAAAATAAAATGTCATTAATTTCAAAGCCAAATTTAAAAACAGATTTCACTTGACCAAAAATTCCAACAGCAAATCTCAATCTCTTTCTTGACAAAGATTTAAGAAGTCTGTTTAATAATAAGTGAAGATTTTGTTAAAGTTTTAATACTGTTTTCTTTTGTTCCTTTTGGCTCTTACGGAATGAGCAAATGTTGACAGAATGAAAAGCATTTTGCTATAGATTGTTGGTTGTTCGCAATGAGGGAACAAGTGCTCTAGTGATCTGTGTTGTGGGTCAAGTGCACTTGGTGTTGCCTGTTCTTAAGTCTATACTTTCATGAACTAGAATCACAATTTTATTTTGAATTTGTCTCATATGCTTTACTTAAATCATGCCATAACTAAATAAGTAAGGCTTATTCCAATTATTAAGTTTTATTTCTCATTTTGATGTTTACATTGTATGTTGTTGATTTATTTTAGTGTTTGGTTTACCTTAATAATTGGCAGCTCTAATGCTGTTTTATGTGTTCAAAAATGGTTCTGTTGTGATAAATTTGAGTATCTTATCATATAGTTTCAGATTTCTCAATTTTTAATTTAAATACCTGATTGTTTTGTTTATATTAAGGCAAACTTCATTTGTATTTAGAATATTTATATACTTTTCTTCTGTGAATTTGTTGCTGTCTATTCAAAGTTAGACTGAAACTTAAATCAAGGCATTGAAAGTGTATTACTGTAGATTTTCAGTACTGGTTACACAAAGAATATTCACAAATAAAACCCTCTTGGCCCAACTCTCAAAAATTCATATAGCTGGAAAAGTAGAAATCCTGCCTTGCACAAGTTTTATATCTTCATGAGAAAAAGCTTTTAAAATGAGGACTATCATTTAAGAATATGTATGTTTAGTTGTTATTTTGGGGCATATAAGCAGTGGCCCACATTCTTGTATGTGTAATGAAGTAGATATTATACACAAATATTTTAAGACATAACTAATTTTAATAAGCAATGGAAAGTTTCGTTTTCTCCATTATAACGTTAATTAGTCATGGCTAGTTTACAAAGGGGAAGCTATTCTGAAGTGAAAGGAGCTATAGCAATGCAGTTATGTGCAACTATAGTTCTGCCTTTAGGTAATTAGGTAGTGCAGCGTATTCACAAGTAAATATGCCCTTACCATTAAATTGAATAAGTGATGTACTGAAAGTTTCATTAATAATTCGGATTTGAACAAGTGACAAATTAGAAGGAAAGTTACTATATAGTGTGTTAATGCTTGATTTTAAAAAAGTACTAGAATAACTGTACCAGTTTTGGGTCTTCCCCAAAAAATCCATATACAGATACACATATACATAAATTTCAGGAGGGCTCGTTGGCCATGTAAAAATGCCAGTTTAAGAACCTTTTATGCTGGAAAGATTTCATCAGTAGCGGTTTCCGGAAAGGGTTATGCAGGTGGTTAGTAAGAGACTTCCTTAACTTTGTACAGTTAGAGGTCATTTTGTCTACTGATTCAGGGGTTTACCTGACTACACTGAAGCGCTGCATGTGGGAGCTGCATGTCTGGCCATCACAGCATCATGTCATTAGTTTTATTTGCCATCTTTGGTCATAATGCATAAACTTCATGGAACCACATTAGTGTGAGCGTTTAGAAACAGAATTTTAAAACATGTACCATGGAAGTGTGGCTCAGGGCCCAGTGGAGCAAAAGCTGAACTGAGTCATCCTACGCAGGCAGATCTGATCCACAGTTTTCAACTTACAAGTTTTACATTCAGTAGCAACGTTAGAAATGAGACTTTGGGACATGACTCACACTTAGGGTCACTTTCTTTGAATTTTTGTTTTGTTTTTAGAGTTGTTCTACAAATGCTACTTTTTAAAAACTTAATTCATACAGATGTGGGAAGGGAAGCCTGGTCTCACCGTGTGTATGTTAATTGACTCCCCAGAATATAAAACTTCTTAGAATCTTTCAAAGAAAGAATTCAAAACTTGTATAAATACCTGATGTCATATTTGCAAATTGTATAACAAAATTTATGAATTGTTAATGATTTAAAATTGGATAAAACTATAGCCAAAAGAAGTTGCAGAATTGTAAAGCTTTGTCCTCCTACCTTGTATACCATAGGGAATTGAGACTTCACTAGGCCGTAACAGCAGCAGAATTGGGCTTTGAGCAAATTCTGCTGGCATTTAGTGTGCGGCATTTACCAGGGGTGTTTGCTGTTGCACTTGATGACATCCTTGCCTTAGCTAGCATAATTATGTGGCCCCGAAAAAGCAAAAATAGTGTTTTCTCAATTTTTAATTTATACAAAAGATACTGATTTATTGACTTAAAAATTGGAACTATTTTTCAGTATGTGTATGTAGTCATTCTTAGACATAACTGGTGCCTGTGATCTGGAAGGAAACAGGTCCTTTCCCAAGGAGCTTCCGTTTGAGTGGCCAAAGTGTGGCTATTTTCTTATGGCTGCTGTATATGAGTTCTGTTGTTTAGGTTTTCTTCTGACCTTAAGAACATTTATACTTTTTTTTTTTTGGTTAAAATACAGAGCTGATGGTACCATTAAAACAATTTTCCTCATGTTATTTCCCAAAAAAACTTAAGTAGAGTCTTTAGTAAGACTCTTTATTTCATAATTTTGTAGTATTGATATTTTTTCCTTGTAGGATTGGTGGTGATCCTCAGGAAATGGGGGAAGAGGCAGAGCAAATGTTCAAAAGGATTAGCAGATTGTGGAAAAAGGAGGATTTGGACAGAAGGAACCTGTTGCATAAATTCTTAACTACTAAGCTTATAGGAAAACTTCAATATTTAAAATTTTAAACAAAGCTATATAGGTAAATACTTTTTTAAAAACAAATGTCGTTGTATACTAAAATTGCACATAAATAAGGGTTGCTATACTTCCTCACTTTCTAAATGCTGGCTACTAACTTTAAAGGAATACTTTTTGTTGCAGTCTGTTTTGTGATGATAATGTGTGGTTGCACGACTCACAGGGAAGAATAAAAGCATACTGGAAAGGCACTCAGTTACAATTAGCTGGAACAGATTTTATAGGAAGTTTTTCCTTTTCAGTGGTAAAAGTTTCACCTAATTTTAATTTAAAAATTGAAAATCTGGTGACTTGAAGTTAGGGGTGGGAAAGTGAGGGCAACTGGCTACAAAATCATTGCCACTTTTGCCATTTTATCTTAGAAGTAGTCTGCTATTTTATGCTCATGCCTTTCTAGTGTAGTGGTAGTTTACAGTTTATCATTCGGAGATTTTTCTTTTTTCAGAGATTTTTTTAATGTGAGAAGTAGTTTTTCTTAATCATACCATGAAAAATCAAATTGAATTGATGTATGTGTAATGCTGCCTTGGGTCACGTTAGCGATAACCTGTTAAAACTGCTTTTAAGCCATGTTTTTAAGGCAGTTTATTATCATGGACAGACTTTGGATTGAACATTGTACAGTATTGCTTATTATATTTAAAGTTTGTTGATGCATTTAAGTTTTTAGATTTGGGGTTTTTGTTTTGTTTTTTGTTGTTGTTGTTTTTTTTTTTTTTGCAGAACTGGGGATTGAACTCAGGCCCTTGCACTTGCCAGGGAAGCGCTTATTCCACTGAGCCATCTCCCTGGCCCCACATTTAAGTTTTTAAAAGACAGAATTTTGCCAACAGAATTCGCTGTTTTATTTATAGGGTTAATCTTGGAAAAGAACAGCTTGAGAACATTGCCTTTTTATTTGTAGTACCTATTTTTAATTGTCCTACCATTTAGCTTTATAGTATCTTCTGATTTATGAAATCATTATCAGTATCTCCTTCTGCCTTTCCTCTGTGAGCTCTAGTTTTTAATTAGTGTACTTTTGTATTTTGTAAAGGAGTCAAGTAGGTTCCAGAATAGCTGTTGTCTGTTAGATTTAGATGAGCCTTTTTTATATGACAAATGTTCACAGATGTCTTCATTATCAGTGATGTGAATTAATTTATCAATGTGTTGTTCAAACAGTATGAAGACAGTCCAGTGTGGTCGCATTCATTCTTTCAGTAGGCAGTGTTGTAACTGAGTGCCTCTTTATTTTCACTCAGCTCTTCTCAGAGAATGTAAACTCTGAAGCTTGATAGGCATGCTCTGTAAATTTGTATACTTATTTCTAGTATCAGGATTTGGCTACCTTTTTAAATAAATCAAATGATTTGCTTTTCAAAGTCATTTGGTGAATGAATTTAAAATTTTGGTAAATATATTTTGCTTATTTTAGTTTCTTTAAAAATATCCCTTCTGTATTACAAGTACTGTAACTTTTGAAAATTAAAATATACCATATTTCATAATGATTGTACTGTGACCTTCAAGCTGGGACAGACATATGAAGGGTTAGCGGGGCATTGATAGTTTAAGACAATTTCTAGACGTGTTTCCATACGGGCCTTTCTTAAGAGAAATCTGCCTTTTAGTCTAGTGTCTATTTTCCCAAAGAAAGAATACTTCTTATGTGCCCCAAATTCTGTTACAGTGCATGCTTCAGGTTGTAAAAACTTCTTGTGCACCAACAAACGAACATTCTGAAATACAGAAGTCAGTAGTGTTGAGGGTGTGAGTCATAGCAGTGACTGGTAGTTGAGTCGTGTTGTAGGCTAGTTCTTTGGTTTCAGCACATTTGAAAGGATAGTCATATTGTCACTTAGTAATAGCATTATTGGAATTCTTGAGGACAGCTTACTAGGACTTTTGACATGTAATGAGGTTGAGATGATTATAAAGAACTGCAAGACTGGCATAACAAGATTTTTCTCTATTTGTGTCTGCTTTTGTGAACAGAGTTTCTTAGCTCATACATCTGTAAAAATTAAAAATAGGAAGGAAGAGAATTAGTTCCTATTTCACTCAGTCAGAGGAAAATATTCCACTGATGAGTGAGCTAAAAACCAGTCCACAAAGGAAAGAAAATAAAATCTTGTAAGCTAGCATGGGCAGTTACTTTTTGTTTGTTTTTTTGGCACCGGGAATCAAACTCATGACCTCACGCTCGACAAGCAAGCAGGCCCCGCCCAGCATGGGCAGTTATTTACATTTAAATGAGAAGATTTGGGATGAGATTCTCCAATCCACATAATTCTGTATTTTATTTCACTATATGTATATAATCTACTAGGGCATTTTAAGGAGCTTACCGTATGTAATGGTGGATATTGATAAATATCAGTTTCTTAAAAACAGCAGAAGAGCATAATTTAAATGTTTTAATTTAGTAAAGCCATAAGATAGACCAAATGTGCAACTGCCTTCTAGAATTGAAATGGTTTTTATTTTAAGCATGATAGCTCAATAAGAAAACTTGTTAGTTTTACCGTGTACAGTCTAGGGCAAAGAATAAGAGTTCCCTCTAACTTGTGTATTTTACATTGATGAATTGTCTAACCAGTACTTATTTATGTGACATCAGTGCAGAACTGACACCCTTTTTCGGAAGAGGTGGTTTTTTGTTTGCTTTCTCCAAGGTTGAAAAGGTTTTCGTGGCTTAAATGTTGTTACATATTTTACAGCATTAGAATCTATGGAATATTTTGACAACTGCAAGAGTTCAATGAAGTTGGTAATTTCTTCTTTTAATTATTTTTCATTGAACAGCTTTGGAGTTACATTTCTACATTTTTATTTTTAATATAAGAAAGCAAAGCTTAAAATATGTCAAAGGATGAACTGGCTGGTACTAGGTTATCTTACCTTTGTTAGTGCCTTATTTTGATGAAATAGCGTGGTGGTCATTCAGGCAATGATTTTATGTGGGCCTGCACTGTTAAATACGTTGTGTTTTTGGCTTTTTTTTTTTTTAAGGTTTCACCTGATTCCACCCATACCCTCCCTGATCTCTTTGTATGTAGAGAACAAATGTAGCTTTATTCAGTTAAATAATAATCTGGAACAAGTCCCCTTTGCCTTTACCCCTGCACCCATAGGCACCCATAGTAACACTTTAAAATGGAACATGTTATATTTTTTTAGGGTAAATTATTGTTTTTAAGGACTAGTTATCAAATTATTTTAATTGCTGTAGAAATTAGAGATGTATTTTTTCTGTTGGGTACATATCACCAATTAATACGTTTGATTTCAGATCTACAACTTACTGCTTTGTAAACTTCGCCGAGGTAAAAAATGCAAAACCATTTGGCTACTTGAACTGATCTGCAGTACATAGGTTTTCCCCTAATGACGTTTGAGGTCGATACCTGTCAGCAGTAGAAGGGATGAAACAATACATCGTCCAAGGCTGACTTGGCATAATGCTAAACATAATTGTAGCTGATGTTTCTTAAAGACTATGAAATGCAACGTTTTTGTAGTTGGAGCCTTGATGTACAAGGAGAGATATTAAGGGTAGAGCTTTCTCCACACTAAAAATGTATCAGAATGTTTGCCTATTGTAAAATTGTAAAAGATTAGTCAGTTTTGCATTGTAACTCATTTTTCTAACTCAATTAATATTGGCTTATGGGGTTTCTTAAAAAATGTAGACTGTTCTTGAGAATGACATACATACATAATTTTTTAAGGGTGAAACTTTATTTTAAGTTTTTTTAAAATACGAAAGTAAATAGCATTCATATTGGCAATTTATGTGCTGCCATGAATGATATGAGGATTTCAGGATTACTTGTATTTAAAATTATGTAACTTTGGGTTGAGCGAAATTATACTTAAAATAAAGCATTCCCTTTGTAATTTTGATTTTTTTCCCTCAATTTGTGGATGTTGAAAAACACATAAAAGAGTTTAAATATTAAATTACTCTAGAAGTATTTCCTAGATTTAGATGTACTAATGCATTCTATTAATTATAACGGTAGCAGTTTGAGATTGTTATTATATTAGCTTAAGACTTCACTGTGGTGGTGTCTATATTAACATATTTATGTCTGATTTCTTTGCAGCAAGGAGTAAACAATGCTGAAAAATTTGACTATGTAAGTGCAACATAGAATTCTGTTTTCATGCTACGTTGCTTGTATATGTTTTTAGGCTTACTGATACTTCCCAATTTTGCTTCCTAGGTGATGCAGTTTTTGAATAAGATGGCTGGTAATGAGTATGTTGGATTCAGTAATGCCACGTGAGTCTAAATTGGAACTTAAGCTTTTGCGGTGGGTCAGAGCTCTTAAGAAATCAAAATTGTACAGTTTTATTTTCACTATTGATTTGTTGCTTCTCACAATGTACACGTGTATGTATACTGTTCTAGAAGTAATGGTACTTTCTCTTACTAATCCTGAGCCTCCCTTCTGTGAATAAATAATTACCTAAAATTTGGTCATTGGAGAAAAATGATTTCTAAGTTACCCAGTACTAACATTTAAAAATATTAGCCATCTACTCATATAATCAGAAGAAACTGCAATTTCTGTCAGATTCCTAGGGCTCAGTTTTTTTGTCTGTTGTATGCCTCTTTATCTGTGACCCTGGCTAATTTGATTTTTGCCTGTATTTTTAAGTTTGAGACTTGTAATCTACAGAAAATGTGAAAGAGTAAACAATGAATATGTGATATCTTCCTCTCAGGTATTTTCTGGTTAATATTTTATCTCGTTTTCTCTCAATCTTCCTTTTTATTATTATTTGTCAGCTTTTATTTCTTTATTTGGTACAGGGTCTTGCTACGCAGCTTGGACTTGTAGTGATCCTCCTGTCTCTACTCCCCAGCACTGGGAATACAGGCGTGCGCCACCACTCCTGGTTTCGGTGGCTGGCACAGCATCTCGGGGTCCAAGGCCAGCATAGCATGTGTTACCAGGGGTCAAACCCGGGTCCTTGTGCTTGCCAGGCAGGCACCTAGACTGCTGAGCTGTATCTCTAGCCCTCAATCTTCTCTTTAGATTGATAAAAATATGCGTGTATGTTTTTCCATATACATGTATGTTATCTACATACAGGTAGATTTTTGCCGTTACTTGAAACTCATTTGCAGATAGCATGACACTTCACCCTTGAATCGCCTAGCATGTATGGCCTGAGAAGGAGGACATTATTCTACATGACCACGACACCAGTGACACACCTAAGAATATTATCAGTAATCAATATGTAAATGCTTCCAGCTGTGCCCTTAGCGGCTTATGCTTTACATTTGTTGTTTTGTAATAGAATGGTCCCCCTTAGATTTTTGCTTTTTAGAAATTCTGTTAAAAGGGTTTGTTTGGTCCTGGTTTTGGTGTTTTTCAAGTGTACAGGTCATTTGTTTCATAGAGCAGGGTCGACTTGCCTTCCCGGTATAGGACCACGCAGTAGACATTTGGGCTTGTGGGCTGTCATTCTTCTCATCAGCCTGAGTGTGTACCAGAAAGTTCTCAGGCATCTTATCTTAGCTTGTCTGTGTTCTCAATAAAATCAGTTTTGCATTTTATTGAGCTTATTCTATGCCCTCCCCATCAGTTCCTTAAGGACTGGGTCATGTTCTGTCTCCCACTTCACTTCTGCATCCCTGTTATCTGGCACATGAGAGTGTTGGATTACTTGAACTATGCACAAAGCACTGAAGATTAGGAGTAGTTAATCTTTTATCTGCATGGTGTTGATATTTTTAAAAGCATGACATGTTAACATGACTCCGTATCCAATATTTTCTGACCATCCAAGTGTTAAAATGCAGTTAGTAGTGGCTGTGCACATCATTGTTGCAGAGGGCCATCCACTAGTCCTGTACTGCCCACGGCTTCCATCCCATGCAGTCTGTCCACATCAAAGTCCTTCTTTTTTTGCAAACCATGTACTGAGGGGATCCCCAAGTCAATTGTCATCCTGTCAGTAAACCGTGCTTGGAGTCTAGGCTTAATCCCAGACTTTTATCCTGCCGTGCCTGTGTCTTCTCATTGTAAAAGACTTAGCCAGCTGCCTGCCTGTGCCGTTGTCCTCCCTTTCCTTCCTGTGTACCGCCTGCCTCCTGGCTCTGCAGCTCTCATTTCTATAGTAATATCCAAATAGAACACCCGTTTTTCCTTTTTTCCCTTTTGAAACTGATGTCAGGGGCCGGGGAGATGGCTTGGTAGAATAAGCACTTGCCTGGCAAGCACAAGGGCCTGAGTTCAATCCCTGGTTCTGCAAACCCCCCCCAAGAAAAAAAAGAAACTGATGTCAGTGTTGTACTTCTAAAGTATAGATCTAGTGAGTAGCTTTGTGCACAGTCAAGCACCATTACTGTCTTTGCAATTCACTGGCATCGGCTTGGTCCTCGTCTTTGCCAGTTTGATGTATTGTGTGTCACCTTCTCTAGAAAGTTCTGTGGTGTCCCTGTGTTGGAATTAACTGTTCATTTTACTTTTGGGAAAGCTGGAGGATTCTCTAAGTTTTCTTTTAAAAATTATTTTCTATAAATTTGTAGTATATTTTAATAGTGGAATATTTGAGAATTTTAAAACTAGCTACTTTGTTTATAAAATGTGAAGATTAAGAAAAGGTCCTGAATGCATTTTACTCCTTTTATAGCTGAGAAAATTCCTATTGGGAAACCTACCATTTCAAGACTTGCCCAGGGCACGTGAACAGCCTTCGGACAGGATAGCATGCAGCACTCAGCAGTTGGTGTTCTTGTCCTGCTTATGCTGTACGAATTAAAGAAACTTAGTTCGTCTGTGGAAACTAAGGAACCAATTTTTTTCTTCTAGGTTTCAGTCTGAAAGAGAAAGTGGAGATCGAAATTTTGCAATAGGATACTACTTGAAAGAAAAGAAGGTCATTAAATTGTTTCTATTTCAGATTATTTCTTGTTTAATAAAATGAGATGGCATATATAGTGATAAACCTCAGTTGTCATACAGCTCCAAGCTCAAGCTTTCCATTGCTCTTAGAGTTTTTTTTTTTTAATCTGCTCTTTGTTGTAACTGTTTGATAGTCAGTTGAAAATGCAGCTTCGGGCCGGGGAGATGGCTCAGTGGAATAAGCGCTTCCCTGGCAAGTGCAAGGGCCTGAGTTCAATCCCCGGTTCCTCAAAAAAAAAAAAAGAAAATGCAGCTTGACAGAACCTGTCCCACTTTGCTGCAGACACAAAGGGGTGACTCTTGAGTCTGAGCACCCCTCTTGCCCAAAATCACGTAGTGTAATCTTTGGGCCTTGGCATCAATTATTTGATAATTCATTATTTCATGTGGGAAAAATATGTTCGGTTCTCCAGTTTGCAGTGTAGGAACACAAATTTGGAGTGAAATGAGTTTGACAACAGAGGTATCATTTACTAGGAACTCAACAATGGCCTTTAAGTAACTAGTTGTTATTATTACTACCTAAAATCCAGATTTGCAAAGCTCTTGAGTTTTACAAAATTGTTAATGTTACTGTTAAATTGCTTTGTATCTTGCAGTATCCAAAAAATTGAGGAGTAATATTAATTAGGTTTAGTGCTTTTTAAAAGTATAATGCCTGATTGGTATTGATTACCCTTTTAACATTTAAAGTGGCTAATCAGCTAATTTGATTTTATGAATTATGAATCATTTTATCATTTTCACTTGAATTAGTATCTGCAAATTCATATAATGTAATAATGTAATTTTACTTTATTTAATTTCATGTTTGCACTCCTGTACATGAAATGTTCTGAATTAAAATGAAATGCCATGTACTTCTTAAACTTACTCTTGACATATTCTTTTGTTTCTGAGTGTAGTTTTTCCTCTGTGCCTATATTTTAAATTACTTTTGTGCTTTTTCAGTGTTTTCCGGAAGGCACAGACATGGTGGGCATCCTAGACTTCTATTTCCAGGTAATTTACTTTAATTGTCTGAATTTTGTATATGAGTAGGTGCATCACATTTTGAAAAATAAAGATGTCTCTGAAATTTTGACTGTAGGCCGTGACTACAGCAAGTGATGTATAGTACCAGAAACACTCTTCTGATTATAAATCAAACTCTGTTTTATACTTTGGGAGATGCTGTCTTTATCAGAGCGTTTCAACTGAGCATTTAGAGATGTCAGCTTCTTAGCTGACCTGCTATTTTCTGTGATCTTTGCTGCTGCTCTGTCCTGGCTTAGTTGGTACTAGGAGAACAGCTGCTTAGCGCACGCCGTTCCTTTCCTTGTGAGGTAGAGTGGTGGTTAGTATTCCCACGGAGCATGGGGCAGACTGCGCTATAAGTCGTGTAGACACCTCCATTCAGTGTCACCTTCTTGGAGATTACCAGGGCCAACCCCGTATTTTCAGTCTGGTTTATTTGTACATACTTAACACCATTGGTGCCTCTGCTTGGGCTATGGTAAGAAGATATATAGTAGGCTCCATTGTTCGTTTGTTTGTTTGTTTTGTATTTTAGTACAGGGTCCCACTACGAGCCCAATCTACCTACTCGTAGTGATCCGCCTATGTTCAGCCTCCCAAGAGCTGGGACTAGAGGGGCACACCACCACGCCCAGTCTTAGTCGGTCTATCAGTGTGCTCCAGGGGTGGAGCCGGCACCGCACACCGGGGATCGAACCCTGGCCGCTGCATCAGCCTAAGCAGCTGCTTTAAGCCGCTGAGCTTTTTGCATTGTTTTAATATCTGGGTCACCTTACATTTTCCTGCTTTTACTTTGAAGAGATTTAACTGTAAAGTTTTAGTAATTCTATAGCATATACGGGAGATTGACAATAAAGTAGATTATGATGTAAATGCTATATAGGTCACAGTTTGTTATGTGTCCAGTGTGGAACACCACCAGCTAAATAGCTCAGTGGATTAAAGCTCCTACAAGTAGGCACAGGGGCCTGGGGTTCAAATCTCGGGCCTGCCATGCCGGCCCTGTCCTCAGGGTATGCTGGCTGAAGGGGGTGTGCTGAGATGGTAATTGATACTGGGCGTGGTGGTGTGTGCCTGTAATCCCAGCTCTTAGGAGGCTTTAAAACAGGCGGATCACTGAGTCCAATCTAGTAGTGAGACCCTGAACACCCTGTAGACCCTTCCCTAAAATACAAAAAAGGGGGGGAGCTGGGGAGATAGCTCAGTAGAGTAAAAGGGCCTTAGTTCAATCCCCAATTCTGCCAAAAAAAAAAAAAAAAAAAAAAAAGAAAGAATCTAGACTAGATGAAGAGCATAAAATGTAAAGTCCTGCCTGTCAGTTCTTGTATCAGCGATGTGGCCTCATGTTAGCTACAGAGCCCCAGCTTCATTAGCAAGCATAGGCCTCACTCACATTGCTTTGTCATATTGAAGAGAGCTGAAACGGTATGGGTGAAGTTCCTTTGACATTTATGAAGTCTTACATGAATTGTAGTGTCCTTTTTACTGTTTCATCTAGTAACCTTCTTTCCCCCTAGCTCATATAAGTTTTTTCCCTAAATTGCTCTAAATTGACTGTTATAACTTAGATGCTACTGACCTTCTACAAAAGTTCTGTTCTTGAATTGGTCGTGGAAATTTAAATTGTATTTGTTGTGGAAAGTTTTTCATGATTAAATCAACTTTAAAAGCTTTTGCTCACTATATTGGTTCAATATAGATTGTGTGGCTCTGGAGAAATAGGAAGATGGTTTTTTTGTTTGTTTGCTTGTTTGTTTGGTTTTTTTTGTATTTAGTACAGGGCATACAAAGTCTCACTACACAGATCAGACTTGTAGTGATCCTCCTGTTTTCAGCCCCCCAAGTGCTGGGATTATAGGCACATGCCCCCTCTCCCAGTCTCCATTGCTGTCTCAGTGCACCCCAGGGGTGGGGCTGGCACAGCATGCTAGCGACTGAACTGCACCCCTGGCACTTCAATCCACTGAGCTATGTGGCTGGCCCCGAGAACAATCTTTTAAATATCAAGGACAAAAGGTAAAAGTAATAAAAATGAATCCCCAAAACCACTTGAGCTGCAGTGCAGCTCACAGTTAAGGTCCTTTGTAGACACTGAATGTGGCTGAGGGGGCCCCGCCCCTTAGCTCAGTTCTTTAAGTGGCTGCTTCAACAAAGCAGTCAGGCTCAGGTTGCTGCGTTGGATCCCCACAACTCAAGCCAGCCAAACCTGCTCTGAAGGCATTCCGAGCAAAAAACAAACCAAAACAAAAGAGAACTCCTTCTGAAGTGTGGCTGAGGAAAGTTCGCAGTTTGAAGACTTAGTTCTGTTCTCTTTCTTTCTTCCACTGTCTGATTTTTTGCTTGCTATTTATTGAAAATTCAACATGGAACAGTTTGTTTCTTTAGTTTTATGGGTAAATTTGGATTTAGTGTGATAAAACTATTTCCATTAGTGTGATTAAATACAAAAATTTCATGTTAAAAGAAAAAAAAAATTTCATGTTAGAGTACCCAGGTTTTCTCCACACGCATTCAAAACAGTCTGTCCGGTCATGGTAAATGTCCAGAAAACATAAAGGTCTGAACAATAACATGGTTTGGGCTGACCAAGCACCTAAGGTAGAACTAGCTTAAATTTTTTTCTTCCCCTTGCACGCTGTTGTATAAACAACATGCAAAGCTTTGTTATGGGTGAAATGTCAGGAATTTTAGAGTTCTTTCCCCCCAGAGGTAGTGATTTCTCAGAAGTTTATAACGAGTGGCTGAAAAATATGTCCTGGCTTACTTGATTCTGGTTTTTTAAAAGGTAACTATGCTTATGCATCCAAAAAAGAATTAATGTTTAAGCATATTTGAATATCACATAAGGCAGTAACAAATCCTAGAACTTAGGAGTTGGCTTACGCTAACTTAGTTCTCATTAAAATACTAAACAGCTTTAAACAAATTATAAATCCAAAGGGGCAAAGAACTTAGCTCTTAACATTAAAATCATCTTTGGAAGAAATACTTCAGACCTCCGTGAAGTGACAGGTAACAGACTGTTTTAGAAGCGGTCTGTAACGTGACAGTTGTCTGAGCCCAGAATTTCAGTGTGGACTGTTCTCTGCCTCAGCTCTGCTCCATCGAAGTGACTTGCGAGTCAGCCAGTGTGATGGCTGCGACGCTGGCCAACGGCGGCTTTTGCCCGATCACCGGCGAGAGAGTCCTCAGTCCTGAAGCTGTTCGGAACACGCTGAGTTTGATGCATTCCTGTGGCATGTATGATTTCTCGGGGCAGTTTGCTTTCCATGTAAGTGTTTACTACTCTTAGTTTTCTCCAGCAAGAAACTAGTCTGGACCAGTGGTTTTAAAAGTGCGGTTTGAACTTTGCTCCTAAAGCTGTATATTAATTTTTGAAAGGAAGGCTTATTTTAAGGTTAATTTTTTACAGATTGGTAAGGAATAGAGTTAAATTGTCTAGCAGATGCTCTTGAAATTTATATAGAAGCTGTTCTTGAGGCATTTCAGCGTACAAGGTTAGTATAGATTACATTTACTTATTAATGTTCAGCATTATGGGAATTACATGCTTCAAAAATTCTTCCAGTTCTAAAAGAAGGCATAGATAGCGCTTAGCATCTTTGTTTATAGCATTGACGTTTCAAAGGACTGTGACGCTTAGTTAAAACTTAAGAACATTCTTCTTTGAGTTCGGTCACACGTTTGCAGCTTGGTAGGTGTTGAGGATAGGCGTCTTTTATTTCAGCCTGTTCCTTCCATGGTGCCCTTTTAAGCTTGTATCATTTTTGGAATTTTCAGACATACTGAACTTGAAAAATATGAATTTATGAATTTAAGTGTGCATACTGAACTCTTGCTTCGTGTGTATGCACACTTCCTCCATAGAACCCTTGTATATAAAAAAACTTAAAACAGTATTTAGTCTCACTGTTACATCTAATATCAATATTTAACATGCATATTTCCTGGGTGATTTTATAAATTATAATTATGTTATAGTTTTATGACTTGGGGTGCATACAAGCACTATATGTTGAAATTGGTGCCTCCTTTTAATCTGTAAATCTCCCCTCAATCTATTTTTCTTATTGAAAACACTGTGTCTTTTATCCCATATAATTTCTCAGTATTTAGATTTTGCTGATTACATCTGTTTCTGTTGTCCTTTGTATTTTGCCTATAAATTGTTACATCCAAATCAGGTTGGCTTTTTGTTCACTTAATGTTTTATTTAGTTTTGTGCAGATTGCCTCATTGTTTACATTTGTCAAGAAGTATTTTATAGCCGGACTGAGTTGGAACATACCTGTGATCTCAGCACTCTGAAAGGCTATGGCAGGAGGATTGACAGTTCAACCCCAATGTGGGCAGTTTAACAAGATCCTATATCAAAATAAGTAAAAGCACTGGGGGCACAACTCAGTATAGAGGTTGGGTTCATTCCCCAATACTGCCAGTAAAAAAAAAGTACTTCATGTCTGAATATCAGACACTAATGAACACCAGCTAGCTATCCAGGGGATACTAATTTTCCCTTTTATCATAATTGTTGCCAACTTTTGCATAATACAAACTTTTGCAGTGCATTGATTTGAATTACTATTTGTCTTATTTTGCAGAGCTGTCTCAAATAATACAGTATAGCTTGAATATCTTTTAAGAACAATTTCTAGTCAACAATAAAATAAAAATAGGCCAGTGAGATAGCTCAGCAGACTAAAGTGCCTGCTTAGTCAAGCTTAGGCAAGCACAGGGACTGCAGTTTGATCCCCAGGACCACGTGCTGCACCAGCCATGCCCGCAGGGCAGGCTGAGCCGGCCAGAGTCTGGGCGTGGTGGCGCACACCTGTAATCCCAGTGCTGGGGAGGCTAAAAGGATTACAGATCTGAGCTGTGTAGTAATACCGTGCAACAACCAAATACATGAGAAGTAAAAACATCCATAGCCCCACAGTTTAGATGTAACTACTTTAACTTTTTAGAATGTTTTTCAAAATTTTTATATATTCTAATGTATCCCAAACTGTTTATCACTGGTCATTCAAGAGCTGCATATTAAAAAAACACTGAGATTCCATCTCACCCCAGAAAGAATGGCTGTCATTAAGAAATCAACCAATAACAAATGCGGGAAGGGCTGTGGGCAAAAGCAAGCCTTCTACACTGCTGGTGGGAGTGTGGGCTGGTTGAACCACTGTGGAAATAAATCAGTGTGGAGGTTCCTCGAACTAGGACTAGAAGTCCCATTTTGCCCCGCCCTTCCCCTTCTGGGTATCTTCACAGAACAAGTAAAAACATCTTAGCACAGTGATATGTGTGCACAGATGTTTATAGCAGCAGTTTCTGATAGCTGGATATTAGAAACAACCCAGATGCCCATCAACTGAGGAGTGGATAAAAAGATATGGCCTTTTTATATAATGAAATCCCACTCAACCACAAAGAATGATGAACTAGAGACTTTTATAGATAAATGTGATACAACTGGAGACCGTACTTTCAATTGAAATAAACCAGATGCAAATATGTAAACATCATATTGTCTCCCTAGTGTGAGAAGCTCAAGGAATAAATAAGATCCAAATAGATAGTTGTAAAATGGGAAGAGGCTTCCAAAGGAAAGAAAACTGAGTCGGAAGGACAGAGAAAAGAGGGAAAATGAAAAAAATACATGTAGAAAAGATAGTTAAGATAGTTATACTACTAATTTCTCTCAATTCATTGAAAAGATAAGTTTGTGCTAATATTGTTTAGACAATTAAATGCTGATATTTTATATTCTGAGTAATTTAAAGATAATACACAACCTATCATTGTTTTGGAATTTTCTTTTTGCTTTTATTTCTTTAAAGTTTTGAAAATAAAATTTTGAAAAGAACAAACTTTTATAATTTGATTTTTTTTTTTTAAAAACAAGTTGATAGGGGCCAGGGAGATGGCTCAGTAGAAAAAGTGCTTCCCTGGCAAGCACAAGGGCCTGAGTTCAATCACCAGTTCCAAAAAAAAAAAAAAAAAAAAGTTGATAAATATTTGCCTAATTTATTTTGTTGAAATTCTCTTGTTATGTATTTACGTCATGATTTTTTTAGCTAATTCCCCAATAATAGACATGATAGTTTTGTCTACATGAATCCATTTTGCTGAATTATTTTTAGGTTGGTCTTCCTGCAAAATCTGGAGTTGCTGGGGGCATTCTTTTAGTTGTCCCCAATGTCATGGGCATGATGTGCTGGTCTCCTCCTCTGGACAAGATGGGCAACAGTGTTAAGGGGATTCACTTCTGTCATGTAAGTTCTTAAATGAAAGTGAAACTCCCAGAAGCTGAGCCAGCCACTGATTCTGTTTGTTACCCGTTGGCCATAGTTCATTGGCGTGGCCCTCGGCCCGCCCTTGTGCCAGTGACCAAGAGCCCAGGGAACCAGGGGGGTGCACATGGTTCCCATTCAGTTGTTCTGATGGTGCAGAATGTTAGTTTGGGGTTTATGTCTTAATTTCCATAGCTGTAGTTAACTTTGGTTTTCAAAACCAACAAAAGAGAAGTAACTTAAAATCAAAACATTTTAAGAATTACAGTTTATTATGTCATCTTTAATATGAATAGTTTAAATATTTTTTACTAACTAGCTTTACAAGTTTTTATTAAGGAAATATATGGATAAAAGTAAAATTTAAAAATGTTATTCTTAATTAGCTTAGTAATTTGTCATCCCAGTTCTTGCTCGTATTTCAGCAAGAACTTCCAATTTTATTTTCATTTATTGCTTCCTAGAGTCTATATTAAATACCAGTATGTCTTCTGTACTTTCTTAATTAAAATTCTGACATATTTTCTAGTTTTTCATGTTTTACAAAAATTAAAGAATGACATTGGCTTGTATATAAATTGTGAAAGATTGTTAACAAGCTGACTTACGTTCCATAGTACCTTGTCCTTACTTCATAAACTTCTTTGTGTGGCTTGTTAGTGGGCCCTGTTAGAAGGTGAAAGGATTCGCGTGGCCAAGCCCTAGAGCTTCGCTAGTCGGGGCGCTCTCACAGCCTGTGCCCTGCCCTGATGGCAGCCCTCTTGGTGCATTGTGGGCTCACGTGGCATGCAGTGGTGGCTTCTGTGAGACAGTAGTTACTCTGAACAGTACTAAGCATAATTCATTAAAATGTGAGCACTTAGCAACTAAATAGCTAATATCTTATAACTGTTCCCTATAACTTTTTACAGGATCTTGTTTCTTTGTGTAATTTCCATAACTATGATAATTTGAGACACTTTGCAAAAAAACTTGATCCTCGAAGAGAAGGTGGTGATCAAAGGGTAAGCCAGATTCTTTCTTAATTCGTTCTGTAGATTCTTTTAAGAGAAAGTGAGACTTGGCTGTTGAAGTGAAGTTTAAGTTGTTTAGTGGTCTTCTGTTTTTGCCAGTCTTGAACAAGCATAAACAAATTGATACTTTAATCCTGGATCACTAGTACAAAAGCATTAAATAATGTTTGTTATTTAAATTGGAATAGCCTAAGAACAGTGGCTGTTTTCTGCTATTTTAAGCAAGTTTTAGAATTGATTCTGTTAAAAGAAGATAGTAGAAAGTGCTACATGTTATACTTAAAAGAAATCCTTATTTTTATATTGTTTGCAGCAGTAATTTTTAACTGAAATTTGTTTAAACTTACTGCTTACATGTGGATGAATGAGTGTGTTAAGTGCAGGTATGACCATATTAATGACCCATCTTACGGAGCCTTGAAGGGAGCCTTACAGTTATTGAAAAACAAAGAGTACTTAGTGCAGTATTCCTTGTACTCTTAAAATACTCTTATCTCTGTTTGGCTTCATATTATTATACTTACATATACATTTAATATATATATATATGTGTGTATATGTATGTAGGAATGGTTTAGAGTTCCTTTCGCTGAATCGGGGGCTTATGTTGAGATCATTCAATTTTTTCGCGTCCC
Organism: Octodon degus; assembly: GCF_000260255.1. NCBI lineage: Eukaryota > Metazoa > Chordata > Mammalia > Rodentia > Octodontidae > Octodon > Octodon degus. The sequence goes on along the minus strand of NW_004524601.1, from coordinate 9,443,889 downwards.
ACATGGAAAATGTTTATAGTAACATTACCTGTTGTGCTCTGATGCACTTGTAAGTAGTGAATACTTTGAATACATACTGAGTAAATTTTTGTTCGTGCCAAACTAAATTTTATGTTTGATCAATCAAAGTACCTTGTGATAACAGGATTGTGCAAAGCCCCCAGAGCAGAAACTTTGGTGGGTGTCACCGTGGGTATCGAGTGAGAGGAGATGACAGTAGGGGGAAATGTTACCGGTAGCATTGTAGTGATGTTCATTGACAAATACCGTTTTATAGCTTGGACTTTTCTTCACTCAAGTGCACTAATAAATTATGTATGTTGCTTGAACAACTAGCATTCCTTTGGACCATTGGACTATGAAAGTCTCCAACAAGAACTTGCTTTAAAAGATACAGTGTGGAAAAAAGTGTCACCTGAGTCAAATGAGGACATCTCTACAACTGTAGTGTATAGAATGGAGAGTCTGGGAGAGAAAAGCTAAAGGAATGGGTCCTAGTTTCAGACGTTCTTCATTTAACCTTCCAACAGACATCTTGAGCTTTTTTGAAGTATTTATTTGATTTTGTGTGTGTGTGTGTGTGTGTGTGTGTGTGTGTGTGTGTGTTCTCAACCGGGGATGCTGGAACCACAAAGATTTTTTTCCTCTGTAATCTTTGTATGACGATAATAGATTAAAAATGGATTTGTTGGTATTTTAAGAGAGTATTTACAGGTTATGAAGCAGGTTTGCATTATTTTTTTAAAATGCTATAAGGAAAATTTTAAAAAGTTTCTTTATATAATTTCGAGTATGTAGTCAGATAACCCCATTGTCATAACTTTTAAACTCACAAATTGAATTCATAAGTTTTGTTGCAACTTTTTTCTATTTTTTAAAACCAACATGATGTTGATAGTAACCTTAGAAAGTGCTTATATACTAAATACAGAACTAATAGGCAAAATACAGTGGTGCCTGGTATGGGAAAGCCTTTGCTTGCAGGCTGGTTCTCTGCTGTCTGGCAGAGCTGTGCTTCTTGTTCTGAACTCGGCATGAAGGACAGACACAACCGAGACCATCTCGCCCACGCAAACAGTAGTGCAAATGTGGCCATTTGCTCCAAAATCACAGAGTGGATAAGTTCCTGAACCGAGGCTCCACTGTAGTGAGTCCCAAATTATTTTTATTTAAAATAGCTGATTACAAAATTAGCTTAAGTGTACATGTATGTTATTTTTAGTGATAGAATAGCCTTACATTTAAACATATTATTTAAAATTTTATCAAGCTGTTAAATCTTCTTGCTTCTTCATGTTGCAACTCCAGTGTTCTGTCAGAATCCCCACACGCAGAAAGTCGTGAGGCAGCGCAAGTGTCCGGCCACAGACTTGCGCTGTGAGCCGGCGTGTCTCGTTGTTGCAAAGCCGCGCTGGCCGGTTGGTCAGTGGGTAGGAGAGCCAGGGAGTGTCCTACGTGTGGATTCTATTTTCCTATCACCCACCTAGTTTTTCTGTTATATTTACATATGAATGGGAAAATTGGATTTTTTTTAGCTTTTAATCATTTTATTACCCTAATAATTTCATAGCTGCTAATGAGTATTTCTTTTGTGATAAATTATAACAAAGTTTGTTTTAAATAGTTCTTTAATAAATTCTTATTAGTGAATTTAGGAAATGAGTTTAGTAAGTATGCAGCCTAAAATATCTATTAAATCTGAATCTTTTTGCTCAGTTACAAAAATGCAATATTGAGAATCAAAACTTGTTTTTAAAAGGAGAACCATAGGTTCTAGATAACCTGATTTCAAATAATTATGCACAGTATTTTGAAAACCTGTCTTGGCAAAGTGCTTGTGAGGTTCCGCAGGACCTATTCACATTTCTTCCTCCATGTGCACCCTCTGGTTTCCCCTAGAACGATGGCATGGGTGTGATAGGGCAGAGGCTGTCAGAGTAAGAGCCGGGTAGCAGAGCAGACTTGCATGAGTGTGTTCTGTGCCAGTCAGAAGTACACAAGGAAGTCTTAAGTAATGTCTTGAAGTTGGTGACTGTATTAGAAAAGAAGTTCCTGCCCCTAGGTGCTAGTTAAAAGCCTTTTGGGCTAACTTACATATAATTTAAATACTTAAACCATCAACTTTTAGAAGATTTTACCAAGAATTCTATTCCCTGTCAGCACATTTCTGAGGGTCAGATGCGAGGCTTCCTTGGGTGGTCTCAGGGGTCCCACTTCTGCATCTCTGTGAGTGGTGGTACCTCTCCGGTGGGCTCCTCCAGGGCTGTTCGTGATTCATGCCCTTGAATGCCTTAATTGAAATGTAAGGTCTTTTTTCCCCACACTGTGCTCACAGTTATATTTTGCTATGTCACCAGAGATTGGTCTTATAAAATATTGTTTTCACCCTATGTGCATATTTGTACATTTGTCAGAATGAGGTTAATTTATAGCACTTCCTATAACATTGCTAAAGGTGTCGTGCACACTTAGGAAGTATGGCTGTCCAAGCCGCTGTGTTAAAGAACGTTGGTAAGAACAAGCGTCTGTAGAGACTTATAGGAAGGTATAAATGGGAGAAGAGGTAAGATACTGTGAATAGGTCCACAGCAAAAAAGAAAAGCTTTGCCAGTTTTAAGGACATATTTTGATTCTTTCAGTATTCCTAGTATCTTTTCAAATAAAATTATTGAAAAGTACCTAGTTGGGTTTGATGTTGTGTGCCATTGTTGATTCTTGATATTCAAGCATTTGCAAGACAGCGTATTTGTTTTTCTTTTTTTCCTTTTTTTCATCATTAACATTTCATTTGAAATGCATATTCTTCCAAAAATACTTTGTTTTTAGCATAAATGTTGTGCATTTTATCTTAGTGTTTGGTTTGAAACATTTGTGTTGTTCAGCCTTCTTTCATTTGCTTTGTATATTTAATAATGTACTTTATTTTCCAGTTTGCCTACTTTTTGTATTGTACAATAAATTTATTTTAAGCTGATTTCATTGTTTTTTTTTATTTTTATAAAAGCAACAACTCTAACCTTTTAAGTATGACAGTTGGGATTTTAACTTAGAAATTATCCTTCAGGAAGATACCTTTTCAATGTTTATTTTTTTAGACTGCCTCAAAGTGAAACTAGAAATACTCAAAATGTATTCATTTGATTTTTTTTTTTAAATGTAGTGTTAGTATTTATTTTTAGGGGAGAAGTTATTTCCTGTTGTAGCTTTATTTGAATAAAACCTTTTCCAATTATTGTTACTGTTTTTCCATTTGATAGCTTGAGAAAAAGCCCTACTTCCAGTTCTGTTTTTTGAGGAAGAACGTGACTGGTATTTTGTCTGTTGTTATTTTCACAGTAGGAAAAGCATTGTTGAGTATCATAATAATGATTTAGAATAAAACTTTCTCAGAATTTATATTGAGTAGAATGACATACAAAAAGTGACCTTCACTACTTCTTACGGGATTTAATTTTCAGAAAGAATGTATGTCTTTTCTTACAACCGGGTCTTAGATTCTCTGATCAGATCTGCCATCACATTCTAGAGATTTCTCAAGTGTCTTAAGTTTTAAACCTGGAAAGGGCAAGTACTTGGTGGTGGATTTCTGAGGAGTTTCGGCATGTATTCAGTCTGTACCACAGTGTACGATCACTTGCATTTTTTTTAACCTATTGAAAGTAGAAAAGAGACAAATAGCTGGTGTTCTTCGCCTGACAGTGGCATGTCACAGACTGCTGCTAACACGCTGGCGCTGAGTGGTGGGTGTGTATTGCATGTGAAGGGGCTCGTCTATTTCTCTCAGCTGTCTACTAAATCTGTCTGCACTTTCCACGTACGATTATGTGCAGATAGTTCCAGGATTTGCCATAAAAGCACTTGAACTTTTTTTTTTTTTTTTTTTTTGCTGTTCCAATATATATTAAAAATCTTACTTAATTGTTTCTATTTTGTTCCTGTTCCCATTCTTGCCAGCACTATCAGGGTAGAAAGTAGTTAGTGATATTGGGGAGCTCCGAAAGGGAAAGACAGAACGCCTGATTGCCTGTGAAACCTGATTGTATAGCATTTCCCAGTATTTATTAAAAGAAGGATTGTGTTTAATTGAAAACAGGGAACGTATCACACAAACTGAGAAGCTAGCTTTGTGGAATGTTTTCCCCCACAGTGCTAGGAATTGAAGCCAACACCTTTGCTCTGAGCACGTCGTCAGCAGCCCCTGTTTTTTCCATTTTGAGACAGGCTTTCCCTTTGTTACCTAGACTGGGCTGCTCAGACTTGGAATCTTCATGCCTCAGCTTCCTGAGTGTTGGGATTCTTGGTGTATGCCAGCCACCAGGCTGGCCGTGGAATAATTTTACTTTGTTCACTGAGCACAAATACCCAAGTTTATAGCAAGACCTTCCCAGTCCTTGTGATGGCCTAAGAAGGTTCAGCGTCTCCTTTTGTTTTAAATTATAACAGTTAAGATATTTATTTCTTACATTGCTGAGATTTAAACTGGATCATAGCAGGTTCTTTTATTTTTCAGCTCAATGGTTTATTAATATGAACACCATAAAATGCACAGGACAGAAAAGTTTAGACAATTATTATAGTGGCATTTGAAGCAAAATCTGAGCTGGTGGGAAAAAACCTAGAGATCTCTTAGACTTGTTAACACTAATAGGAAAGGAACTCATTTTTAAAAGAGGAAGGTTAATCATCTTTAAACATGATTCTGTTACTGTGGTCTCCAAACTTCAGTTTACAGCAGTTGAGCCTGTAAAAAGAAGGAAACTTCAGGTTGATTGTTTGCCATTTCTGTTTTATAAATTGTATTTCTACTTTAGTAATTTTTATTAGTTGTAGCAAATAGAGATTTTAAAATACAGCATGCCATGTTTAGGAAGCCCATTTTGATTAAAACTTTTGTAGACTTCCTCATCTGTTAACCTTCTAACTAAAAGCAAGTAGAATTCTAATCAGCACTGGAGTGCAGGAATGCTTTTCTGGTGGTATCTGGTATTTTTACTTATGTTAATCCAACAGTAAGTTACAAAACATTGTTGAAAACTTCATGTCTGGTTAAATCATTAAAAAGCAAAAACCCACAAGTTACAGCCTTGCCTTTGTAACGCTTGTTGGTATTAGGGTGTTGCTCAGTGCCCGGCTTTCTCCAGGCCCCAGGTTAGTGCCCAGTACAGGTGGGGAGGAGGGACACAAAACCCCTGGCAGAGCAGTTGAGCTGGTGCCAGTGCTGGCAGCTGACCTAACACTGTTCACTTTTCAATTCTAAACCTTACTAGATGAGAGAGAGCTTTGTCAAAATTTTGTGGACCAGAGCTCAATGGCAAAGGATAATTTCATATACTTACTGTAAGCCACATTTTAATATCTGACTTTTAAAAAATACAATATTAGATGTGATGGCCTTTATTATGCTAGGAGTTTATCTTGCTGCAGTACTTTCAATCCAAACACCTGAGATGATTAAAAGTATCTATTTGGAGGGTGAAGTTTTGGAAGGAGTTCTTACCTCTGAAGTATGCACTTCTGGTGGTTTCTTCTTTTTTTTTTTTTTTTTTAAACAGTGAAAATCTAACCCAGATTTATACTCCTAAGCTATAATTGAATTTGTATTCTAAAACTGAAAGGTTTCTTTTAATTTGAAAACATGATATGGTCTTTTTGCATGTTTGATGTATTTTCATTTATTGTGGTTTTGTATTTTTTAAAATTTTTATTTATTTATGTATTTATGTATTTACTTTGAGGTACCAGGGATTGAACTCAGGACCCTGCGCTTGCCAGGCAGGCACTTATTCTACTGAGCCATCTCCCCGGCCCCTGTATTTTTTTTTTAAACCCACAGAATGGAGCTCCCACTGAGTTCCTCCAGGTTTCTTAGCATATATAATTTCTTTTTGTGTGTGTGTGTGGGGGGGGGTTGGTCTGTTACATGTTTTGTTTGGACAGATTTTTGTTTACTTTTAGCAAGCAGTGTAATTGGCAGTAATTAGTATGACTAAGTATTTGGCAGACTGGCTGTACCTTCAGCATTTATTAAGCTACTTAATTGTATTTTCTGGTAAGCAGTCATATGCTGTAGTTAATGACTAAGAAAGCTAGAAATGAATGTTATAGTACGCAGTTGTTCAAAAGGTAAAACGTTACCCTGGAACCTTTGAAAGAAAGTGAGGTAGCAGAAATGCAGCACTAAAAATAAGTGCTGTACCACTAGCATTTTAAAATAGATTTCTTTGGGGTTACAGTCTGTCTAAAAAAGGTATACACACTTCAGGAAGAGAAAAACTTAATCCCACTGTATGGAGCTGTGGTGAGATCAGCCCCAGTTAGCTGAGGCCTCTCAGTTGCAGAGGTGCTCATGGGTGGCCGAGAGCTTCCGGACATTCCCAGCGTGGCCAGCCGCTGCTCGGGACCCCGCGGTCACTGGGGTCGCCGTGCACGCGCTTTCAGTTTTCCTCTAAGTGTGGGCATTTAGTGCAGTGTAGTGGGTTTTCTGTGCTATCTGGGTGTGTGGCATCCTTTAGGGTCCCCTATACGCGAGTGACACCATCTGTTGAAGAAACTACTGTTTCTTCAGTGTACATTTTTGGGGGCAGCCTGTAGAGAAGTAAAAAGATTTTTAAGTGAAAGTATTCAAGTTCTCAAGGTGGATGTTGATCAGAGAAAAGAATGTTTTGCATGTTACGTGCATACACATGCAAAAGAGCCATAGCTACTTCCCTTGGCTTTATTTTAGACAGCTGGATCCACGAGCGGCCTCAGAACAAGGTTCCTGGCTTATTTATTCCGACTGTACTTTGTATTGTCTTCAGTGTCAGTCTCTGTTTTATAAGTGGGAGGTTTTATTTGTTATTTATGAAGGAAAATGATGTGTGTTTTCTGTTATACATGAATTTTTTAAGCCTTCCTAGTTGTAAAATGTTGCTCTCTGAAGAGCATGGTTTGTGGATTAGAGCAGGTAGTATAGTGGGAGAAAGAGTGCTGAGCGATACGAGACCCTGCCTGCGCTCAGTACACAGAGCTTACCAAAAAAGTTACTTAGTTCTCAAAATTAAATTTGCCCATTTAGCTCCTCTTCCTAGAAGCTCATAAAAGTGAGAATCTCAGCTTCTAAGAGACTCTTATTATGAATGATTTGCTTTCAGAATGTGCACCCTAAAATAAGAGGGATGCTGCAACAGAGGCGTGGGCTTCACCGTGTAGCCGCTCACACGCAGCCTTTCCTTTGTGAGAATCCAACGTGAAATCTTGGTCTTCAGTCTCGTGTTAAACTTCTCTTTAGTCCTACATTAGAATTAATTTTGGTTGCGCCTGTCACAAATAATTATTAAAAGCTAATACATAAAAGTGGCTTTCATAGGAACAGCATATAGCTTAATGCTAGATCTTGCCTTTTTATAAAATGAGATTTATGGTATTATATAAAAGCATAAATTATTAATTGAAGTCCACCCAAGGTCTGTTCTTTTTTTCTCGTCATTCAAAATAAAAGATCCTAATTGAAAAACTTAAAATATATTCCCTTAAGTATTATACCACCATTCATTTTTGCTAGAAAATGAAATAATTTTTTAAATGACATCAAAATCACCCATGAAATTGGTTTTCATTTCCAAATTTTCATGTTATATATCTCTGCTTCCAACTCTTTAGCATTATTGGCACCTGCCATTCTAGTTTTCTTTTAAAAACATGCTGAGCCTGTCATGGCGTTAAACAATAATCCCAGCGTTTTTGGAGGCTGAGGCAAAAGGACAAGTTCAAGCTCAGCCTGGGTACCTAATGGGACCCTGTCCCAAAATAATACCCAAAACTGAAATTGGGTGTAGCTCAGTCAGTGCAGAGGCCGGGAGTTGTCTCCAGCACAGTAAGAAGCACAAATGGAAAAGTCCGGAGTTGTTCTGTGTGTGTGACAGCTTGTTCTTTATTACCAAAAGCCTTCCGTGTATGTATCTCGGGTCCAGATCTTTGCACACCACTTATAATTGAAATAAAGAAATGAACCAAATAGTACTGTTTGAGATGAGTGTTTGTTTGAAATGAAACGAACATTTTCTGTACAATGAAATATCCTTGACATCTTAAGGAAATTGCAACACAGTTGATTTTGTTAAAATTCTGGGGGAACTAGTGCTGCAAACCCTCTAAATGAAACCAATAAAAGATTCCTGCCTCAGTATTTCTTTCTGCCTGAAAAGGAAGCCTTAGAGATTGGTCTCAGGGAGAAGGAGGTGTAGAGGACGGCTTACCATTTACCTGTTTGTGAAATGTTTCAGCTGAAGTGTATTTCAACAATACTTAAGAGAATTATTTTTTTCCATTTGAAGGGTGAAGGACAAAAAAATAGTTGACTCTTTTTAGTGAAGTAAAACCTTGGGAAGTCTTTTTATTCACTCTGCTGTGTGGGTTTATCTTCTGTATACCACAGAATCAGCAGTATGGTGTACTCAGTGTCCCTTTTTAAAAAAATACTTTTGCATATTTGGGAAGGTCTACAGCATATTCAGGGTCTCAGTACTAGATTGGACTCGTCATCCACCTGTTTACAGCCTCCCGAGAGCTGGGATTACAGGTGTGCGCCACCGTGCTCAGTCTCAGTCACCAGCTCAGTGTGCACAGGGGGCGGGGCTGGCACTGAAGACCTGGGGATCGAACCCCCAGCCCCTGCGCCTGCTTGCAGGAGCTTTAATCTGCTGCGCTGTTTGGCTGGCCCTTCGGTGTCCCTTATGTGTTGGGCTTTGTCCTGTAATTGCATGCTTATTCATGCATGTGTCAGTACATTTCCTCTATTTGGGGACCCAGGGTAGAGGGTCACTGATCTGTTAACATACTGTGTTTTATATCCCCTTCGCAAAAAGATTTTTGTTTTTTTGAATTGTTTGAGACATGGTCCTGCTATGTAGTCCAGGCTGGCCTTGAACTCAGTAATTCTCAGCTTCTTGAGTGCTAGAATTAAAAGCATGTGCTGCATTCCTGGCTGCAAAGTCTTTTGGGTGCCCATGGGGCATGGGATGTTTTTGTTTAAAAATATGCCAAGATAGATTGATGCCCTTGGATTACCCCATGGTCACATGGCTTCGGTGGCATCAGTGGGTGTTGTGTGGTATTAGAGGCCTTGGAAGGGTCTGCTGTAGCATAGGCAGGAGCTCCATGTCTGGTTTCTGCAGAAGAAATGGATACCGATTTTGTTCGATTTGAAGGTACCTGTGGTAGTATTTTTTAAGACTTCCCTCTTGGCTCTATGATGGATTTCCCTGCCAGGAGGTAAAGATGGCTCCCTGAAGTGGTGGTACCTTTGGCATTCTCTCAGCCCTGTATAGTCTTGGTCACAGGTGTGAGATGACCTTGTGCACCTAGGGTTGACAGCAAGTTGAAGGGGAGAACGGTCCCAGCTGTGCCTAGTGGCTGTGGCGGAGCGCGTGGAAGGCCCCTTCCTCACACAGGCAGCTCAGCCGTGTACAGCTGGCAGCCCACAGCGGTGTGGGCTGAAACCAGGATAACCTGGCTGTGCTTAGTCCAGTGGCCGTCCCTTGGCAGATAACAGCATTTTGTAGGTTTTCTCATTGTTTCTTAGGCCAACAGTTTTAGTGAATTGGAGAAACCAGATAGGCCCTAATGATCATGGTAATAGCCTACTTTGATTAGTGTGGCTTTTAGGGTTATTAGTAAACACCGACATTTATTGTGGCTTCAGGCCCACCACCAATGTAAAGCGTGACTTGAGAGTGTGTTATTCTTCATCACAGCTGTGAAGTAGACAGACACTGAAGTGACCTTCTGTTACCTCTGCAGTTTGTAACTTGCACACTCTTAACTCACACCGCGTTTGGGTGGGTGTTAGGAGCTAGACATTCATACTGTTTTTTATTCTGTAAAATATAACGAGAACTGTGTACACCACCTTAATAAAGCAATTGGGATATGCCATGGAATTGAAAGGCTAGTAACAATTTCAAAATGCCTTCCAGAAAATGAGGTTATCCTGTGAAGCTTCTCACTGTACCTTACGTAAAGCAAGTGTGTCTCCATCCTGCATCTCCAGTGTCCTGTGCTTTTAATGTGTACACCTGTGCATT
>NW_004524601.1:9411818-9433396 GCF_000260255.1 Octodon degus | reverse complement strand
GTGGGCTTACAGAAGATCCCCATTCCCAGTGGGCTTACAGAAGCTTCCCATTCCCACTTCCCAGTGAAGTGACTCCCACTGAGGAGTTCTGAGCAGATATGATCAGACATGATCTAATCGATGTTTTAAAGTAGGTGGGAAAATTCGGTCCAACAGTACTTGATTTACTAACATTAAAATCCTTTGTTAGCTTTATTATTCATGTGAATGCTGTTCATGGCTTGCACTATATTCTTGCTACGTGTTCTACCGCATCAGAGACAAATCAGTCCGTTAGCATGAAAGCAGATTGTAAGTTGTAAATTTTAGAAATACACTTACTCCTGTAAATGCCCCTAAGATTAAAGATCTTCATCTGCCAGAAGTTTCATTTGTCGTGTTTATGACCCTTCTCAATTATAATCTAGAACTTTATTACGCAAGATCTCATCTTTGTTTACTGTTGTTCTTGTTTCGTCAATCCCAGTTATTTTTGGGGGAGGGATTAAGACTACAAATGCGAAATTTCTGTATTGCCTGAGGCCATTTATGGTTGGCCTTGCATTTATGCTTTCATTTTAAGCAAGTTTTAAATTAAATATTTTCATTTAAATATAAGCACAGTCACAACACAAGGATATGCTGTATTTATTGTACTGTGAAGAAACAGTTCTGCTTTTTTTTTTTCTTTTTTTCTTTTTTTCTTGGTACTGGGGATTGAACTCAGGACCTTGTTCTTGCCCGGCAGGCACTTAAGCTGCTGAGCTATCTCCCCAGCCAGTTCTGCTTTTGAAGTAGTCCTCCAGAAGAAGTCCTAGCTGTCCCGGCCCCTTTGCTCTGACAAGTTGGCAGTCCTGTGGGCAGCAGACCTGCTTTTCATTTAAGCTGCTCTTTCATACTGCTTCTGTAATGAAGGTAGTGTGGTGCCAGAGTGGTCAGGTAGCTCACGGCCTCTGTGCGGCTGCTTCCCCCTGTGAGCGCAGGGAGGCGGGAGGAGGCCCGGGCTCTTCCCTTCCAGCCCCATGTTCTCAGTATCTGTTTTAGTTACCAGTTTTTTATTGTCTGTTTAGCAGGAATTTTGTTTTTCTTCAGTGATCTCTTCAGGTAGTGCAGTACTTACGGTCTCTCACCAATGTCCAAAAGTTAGTTTCCTCGATATAATGAAAATATGTTATCTTTAAAATTCTTTTACTTTCAGGTGTTTTTTTTTTTTTTAATTTTTTAAACTAAGTATGACCCAGAAGAGGGTTAACAGAGGGTGACATTCCTTTTAACATTTCACTAGTTTTTGTTTATGTAGCCCACAGACATACTTAGCAGAAGTGGCATGGCTAATTTGATAGGGTAGTTCAGAGCTGTGTAAATGCTGCCTTTCGTTCAGCCAGCGTGCACTTGGCCTGCTCAGAGCCCGAAGCTGCAGGGTGCGCAGGATTTGCAGGGGTGAGTAGAGGACCACTGTCCTGGACAAAGTTTAATCTAGGAGATAGTTACTGAATAAGGCCTAAAATAAAATGAGAAGTAATTTAATACTAAGGGACAGGGATGGGCTTCATTTTAATTTGTGGAGGAAGTGGAATGCAAAGTGGTAAAGTCCCCAGAGCCACTTTTGTATGTCTACAGCAGACTTGATGAGACACAAGTAAACAATGAAAGTGTAAAACTAGGAACACTGATCTTCAGATTGAGCAATCCATCTCCAGACCAAGCTCATTTCTTGAAGGAAGAGGAATACGTGCAGGAAAAAGTAGCCGCCTATAGTTTTCATGACATTTCTTTAAGGAGTGGTCAAGCAAGTAAGCCAGTAAGTGGTAGGAAAGTCATGAGTGTTGGGGAGGGTGTAACAGGATGCCATTTAGTCTGGGTGCTTTGGTGTGGTTGGGAGGAGCCAGAGGAAAGGTGGAGGAGGACTTGGGGGTGGATGGGCTTGGGGCTCCACGGTTGGCCCAGAGCCGCCCAGCTCACTCAGCGGAAGCCTTACACACAACAGTGGACACCACAAACACGCCTCCACCAGGCCAGGCTGCACCCGTCTCCCCCCTGTGCGCTCTGTCCTGTGCAGGAGGTGGGGTGGTTGTGTTTTGAGAGAGGGTCCCAGAACAGGAAGGAGTTGAGCACATTTGAGAAGGTGAAGGACAAACACTGAAAGAAGAGTGAGGGAAGTAGTTGGCGGTGAGTGAGTCCGGCCACCCCATGATGCAGGGCGAAAGGGTTGCCCACGCCCTGGTGCGCGTTGGATGGGCAGGTGTCTGCATCTTGGCATGCGGCTTCCCCCGCTTGCCTGAAGACTAAAGCTGTACTTTGTCCCACCATGTCTGCCAGAAGTGATTCTCTGGACCTGGCTGGGAAACATTTCTGCAGTCTTGGTAGGCCACAGAGTTTGAGATTTTGCAGCACATCATGGAATCTGTGAGCTTTCATGTTTGGGGTTTTAGGCGATGCTCCCTGCAGGGGAGTGGTGGAGGTGCAGACTGGGACACGAGCCAGGGCATCCAATGTGTCGGGTGGGTGTGGCGTGAGAGACTTGGGAGTCTGCCCACCAGGTTTTCAGTGTAACAGGTCTGTATTACTAAGAGGGAGCAGACAAGGGAAGCAGACTCTGCAGGGGAGGAGTTTAATTTCGGCCATCATGATCAGGGGAACTGCGGCTCAGAACTGTAAAGGAGTCAAACAATAGTTTCTGGTTTTTGTCTTACCAGAGTAAGGCTAGGACTAGCACGTCTTCAGGAAAACAGCTGCCCTGCCCGCCAGCCTTGGGGGTGGAGTGTGCAGGCCTCGGCCTCGTGCCTGTCACCTGACACCGCATGCTGGCTGCTTCACTGTTGGTCTCACTCTGGCAGAAATGGAGGCTGAAAGGAGAGGAGAGGCAGATACCTAGGGCGGGGCAAAGGTGCCCCAGAAGCCCACCATCCACCTGTCTGCCCAGCACCAGGGCCCTGGCGCTGTGCTTGAGCAAGATTCGGTTAGTGTGTGGGTTGAGGGGGCCCCTTGGGAACTGGAGGCACAGTTGGGGTACCCCATGTGCAGAGCCTGAGGCTACTCAGGGCAGCTCTCAAACAAGAAAGGGGCCATCGATGGAACCCAGCGCAGAGTGGTGGGGCTCATCTGGGGCGGGGTACCAGGGGCGAGTGCAGGGGGCGCAGCGTGGTGGGGCTCATCTGGGGCGGGGTACCAGGGGCGAGTGCAGGGGGCGCAGCGTGGTGGGGCTCATCTGGGGCGGGGTACCAGGGGGGAGTGCAGGGGGCGCAGCTGCAGCGGCACTATGCAGTCTAGGGAAGAATGTCAGAAGTTTGGAACACTGAACTGATTCAGAGAAGTTTTAATTTACATGTTGCTCTTCCTATTTTTAGTTTTGATATTAAAATGTGTTAATATAAGATAGAATGGTCATATTTTATTGTGTGGTAACCTACCCCTCCCCTTTTAAAAAATTGGACTTGGGACTTAGAATACAACATGTTTGGCTATAGAATTGATCCAATAAACCAATAAAAAGCTTGAAGTAGGCACAGAAAGAAGCGCTTGCCAAGGCAGTGAGCTCCCCGAGAGGAGGCGGGGTCCAGAACCTTTGGCTTTGGGGCAGGGAGAGCATCGACTCTTAGGTGTGGTTGCACATGCCTATAATCCCAGCACTTAGGAGGCTGAGGCAGGAGGATCACTGTGCAGCCTAGTTCTATAGTGAATCCAAGGCCAACTTGAACTACATAGTGAATCCCTGCCTCGATTAAAAAAAAAAAAACAACTCCAGCTGCACTACACAGTAGGCTGTGAGGAAGCAGAGCGACAGATCCACAGGTACTCTTGGGTCCAGGGGTGTCTGGCAGCTTCCACCGTTCTGAAGAGCGTTGGTCTCTGCAGCATGAGGGGTCAGAGGCTGGTGGGGGCTTCAGAGCAGGAGGAGCTGGAAGCGTTCACTGTGGTGGGGCTGGAGGCAGAGCTGCAGGGACCTCAGTGTGTCTGCCGCGGTGTCACCTGCCTGTGGTCTCCTTGGTGCCGGATCTGCCTCCGAGTGGGCGTTTAGGCAGGTGGCACCTGCAAGTCTGGCTGGGAGTTCAGCGTTTGTTTACCAGGTAAAGGATTTTGCAGCAGGCTGGAGCTTTGGCAGCTGCCTTGGACCCTCCCTGCATAGCTCTAACCTGCTATTAGAGCTTTTATTTTAATTTGTTTCTACTCAAAGAACTTTCAGCTCATACAGATTGCCAAGTGAGATCTACACCCGGTTGTGCCACATGTGACCTCCTTCACAGGAAAAAATAGTAGATAAGAATTGGAAATGCTAAAATAAATACAGATGCCAAACAGTTTTACAACACATCCCCAATTGTGTGTGTGTGTGTGTGTGTGTACATTACATACGTAACATTTTGTATTGACTCACATATGACAGACTGTCAAGTGATTTCCCCTTGAGGGTACAAATGTCTTTATCTCAACACACTGCTTGCATGACGTACTGGAGGCTCTGGCGCCGTGATCTGAGTAGTGATCAGGTTAGAATGGCCATGCCAGCGCCATGCAAAGCACAGGCGAGACATGTCACACCTGTGTGTGTTGGCGGGGGGGGGGGTGTTGGTTCTCACAATGGGACCATGAAGTTAACAGGAAAGGATGGAGAGTTAAGACAGGTGCAAATCCCAGCTACTCAGGAAGCCAGGGGTGGAGCATCACAAGTTCAAGGCCAGCCTCGACAACTTAGTAAGACCTCTCAAAATTAAACAAAATGGGTGGGGGTAGAGTGATTGCCTGTCATGTCTGGGCAAGGCCTGGGCTCAATCCCCAGTGCTGCCACGTGTGTGAGTGTGTGTGTACACAAATACAAATATATACACATATGAACATATATAAACATACAGTATAGTGAGAGAGACTATAGTTTTGATAATTTGGAGTCCGATGGAAGTGTTTTCCCAACAGGCAGTTGGAAAAGATACATTTGGAATCACGTCCACATGCCTGTGCGGTTGTAGCAGCTGGACCTAGGACAGTAGTGGTGACACTGTGGTACGCATGCTTCAGTGGGCTGTTGCTATCACTGAAAGCTCTAAAAGGTCACCATTCTGGTCCAGGGCATGCTGGGATAGAAAGGTCCTTAAACTCCAAAGAGAGTCTGCAGTTCTACCTGTGTCACTACTGAAACTTTGTTTCTCAGCGGAAAGAGCGCTCCATTTCTCTTTAGAGACCCTAACTTATACAAGACAGGGTCTTTATAAGAATCTTTTAATTCCAGGGGCCCTGATCTTACTTTTCTTAGAAATAAATGCAGTGATTTGGTGGCCAGTTTCTCCTCTTCCTGTTTTGTCTTTGTTTCTAGACTCTGACTTGGGTGGGGGGAGAGGTTATGTCATTCTTTCTGGGTTACAATAAAAATTATAAGCAAACAACACTTCAGTGTGCCAGAAGGGCCTTGTCCTCTCATTGGAACCCACTAATGTACCGCTCTCTACTCTTCATGATGTTTTACAAATATTTGTAAAGAGAAATACCCAGGAAGAGAGCAAACGGAGGCTTCAGTGGTTGTCAGGGCAACGCCAGTCCTCCCCAGAGTGGCACGTGAGAAAGCGCAGCTTGCTTCTGCAGAACAGCTGCCTTTGCTCTTACTCATTTCGATTTTATTTCCCTCTACTTAGTAACTAGGAGTGCTGCTTTCAGACTGCACAAACACACATTTTACCTGCTGTAATCAGGCATGAAGAAAGGGGGCCTTCACAAGGAGTGCGCTGGTATCTTTTCAAGCCAGTCATTGGCCCTACTAGAGTAATACGAGCCAGAGAGATAAGGTGTTTACCCGCTGCCGGTGCTGTCCCAGTCGTATTTGTTTTGATTCACATTGACCCAATACTCACATTTCAGTTTTAGAGATTTGCATGTAGAGAATAAAGATAATATGTTTAACATTTTCCCATTTGTTTGTAGTATTGACAACCTCGACTTGAGTTATTTATTCTGTCCCCTTTGTTTCCATTAAAAACAAGCATCTTTGGTTAGCACCTTGCTATAAAGTTAGGATCTCGGATTTTCCTACCCGTTGGGTCATTGTTGCTATTTTCTGACTTGTGTCACAACTTACCTTCATCATGGTGCCGTGTTGAGCAAGTCGCAGGTCTGCGAGGAAATCTGCCGGCACTGTAGGCAGGCAGGCGGCGCCTGAGCCCCCTTCTGCCACTTCCCACCCGAGAAGCAGGGCCCAGGCTGCCGTCCTTGGGGTAGCGCTAGCGGAGCAGCAGGGACGGACGGGGCGCAGCCCAGTCCCGGGCAGGCATGCTGCATGCTAACGTTTTTTGTGGGAAATATGCGGTCAGTTTTTCTGTCTTTTTGAGTTGTCAGACTTCTTTGAGATGCTCGTGACTCCTTTGTTTACCAATAAATGCAGTTATTTCTGACTAATGAGCTCCTTCAGAAATGCTGGAAATGGTGTGCTGCAGTGGGTGTTAACTACATCAAGAGCAGAATGCATTGTTTGAGGTGCTGTTTTGACCTTGTACTCTGAAAGTAAAATATCTATAGAAGTTTCTCCTTTAGGGTAAAATTACTGATTGACTTTGCTGTCTTGAAATTACCATATGAAAACCTCCTGTGTTTGTTTAGAAACCTGGAAATATGGACATGAAATCCCTGCATCGCTCCTCCCATAAAAGATTGTTTCTAATCCTCTGATCTGACCTTGGCAGTTCGGATTAACTTTGTCTATAGACAGCACATGACTTTGTGCATCTAATGAACCGGTGGAAAGCTTAGAACATACTCACCTTAGTCGTATAATCAGAACAGCAGCACAGAGCTAGTACACACGCCTGTGATCACCGTGTGTGCTCTGAGAAGCTAGGCAGGGCTGAGTTTGAACCCAGCCCTTAGACCCTGTCTTATAATGAAAGAAAAAAAAGGGGGGGCGTGGGAACGTAGCTCGTTGCAGAAGCCCTGGGTATAAACCCCATTTGGGGGAGGAGTGGCAGGGGAGAAAAAGTATAATTTTGTTTCATACACCCTTTCTAATGCTGCACTCAGTAGTGAAGGAAAAAGGAAATACATTTGATGACACATACAATGTACAGGTTTATTTTTCTGCCCTTGTCAGCAAGGCATTTAATTTACATAATTGAGAGTGGCAGTTTTGCTTTTGCGTTACAAAAAGTGCTGTTTTAACCTGCCTCAGAGAGAAACAGCCAAGAAGTCTGAAAGCTTGTTTTCACTTTGAAGCCTCAAGTGGCCAAGTTGGAGTGAAGCTTTTAAAACAAAATTGGATCCGCAGTCACGATGGTTTATTTAGCAGGCGCAGAGGAGTATCCATTCCGTGACTCGGATCCTGTAGCGACCTGGAAACAGGAGATCGGTGTGCATCAGACGAGAGGGGCAGACACAGAGGAGGCTGTTCAGCTTCTTGCTGTTATTTATCTTTTTTTTTTTTTTTTTTCATTAAAGCCGTTACAAAAGAGCTGAATTAGTCTTTGTATGAAGACAGAAACTAAGGAAGAAAAACAAGGGATAACTCAGTTTTGCAGTTGGTAGTAGAGCTGGAAATAAAACAACTGCGTAAAATGGAACACTAGTGACTCCTAGCTTCCCTTTCTGTCCTCTCTCCTTTCCTTCCACTCTCCCTTCCAGTATTTAGTGAAGGACTTTTAGGAATTAGAGCCGGATTGTTCTGTAATCTTTTGATTTCCTTCTATCCTTTGGATAAGATTGAGCTCTATTAAGAACTCACAGTATCAAGGTCAAATTCTATGGAAATAAGAATCCGGATACCTGAGTTCCATCCCAGCAACATTACTAATTCATGTTTGTGACTTGAGCCAACGCTGAATAATCTCAGTGGTGGAAACAAAATATGCCCATCAGTATAATTTATCTGCAGCCTCTGGAGGATTTAAGAAAATTGTAACTTTAAAGTACGGAATTATTTAGGGTCATCCACTATGTAAGTACAAAGTATTATGATGGTATAAGTAAGAATCAAGTCATGCCCGTTGGCTTCTGTTGCAGGTTCAATGTGGGACTTGTAGCACTGATAGAATCTCTTCCTGATAGCTGGAAAAAGTAAGGTTCTGGTACGGCTGGCATGCTGGTGCCCGTGAACTCTGTGAACTGTAACATTTTTGTCCTATGTTGTCATGCTTTATACAAATAAACTAAGATAAGGTTGTCTGGTTCCGGCAGGTTCGACAAACAAATTTGATAAGGAAAACACAGTAATATTGGAAACTCTGCAAGGCGAAGGGAAAACTGTTGACATTAAATGTTTAATGTCTAGCTGCCCAAGTGGAGTTTCTGTTTCCTGAGGCGGGCCACCCACTGGATGGCAGAGCCCTCCCAGAGACCGTGTGACTGCCCCACGGGCCTGCCTCATTATGGAGGAATGATTCATCAGCACATGGGCCCCGTGTGTGTACATGCCCGGTGGCTACTGTTAGCCATTATTTCTGGCTAACCTTGGCTTTCTTGAGGGGCATTTGAAGACTAACTGAAGTAGCCAGCAGGGGCTATGGCTGCATCAGGTTAGAGCCTGGGAGGTGGCAGGCTGCCTTGAGGTGTCCGTGGTGGCTGTGTCACAGAGGGTATATCCTCTTGCTCGGGGACTCTTGCAGAGCTCTTTCACAGAGCAGGAAGCAGACTGGTTCAGTGACCCAACACTCATCTGTTGTTGCCCAGCTGTCTGTCTGTCTCATCTTCTCTCGCCATGTTCTACCCAAAGCTCATTTCACGATTCATATACTTTAAAGTATCAGTGACTGCTTGCTGGCACAAGGGCCTTTGTGGGCTTGGGTTTAAATGCCACCCGTGCATGTGCTGGCTTGTGGCGTGTTCCTGTCTGGGGAGAGAGGTGCTTGTTTCGTTGAACAGTAGGAGCTTGGTCACAGGTGACTGTCCCTCTCTGCCAGGTAGGAATGCCCTGGGTAGCAGCTTTTTCTTCAGGATGGGGAGTAAGACACACAAACACACCGTGAGGCAGGTGTAGTGGTGCCCCAGGAGGCGGATGTAGCGGGGGCTTCTTGGAGAACCATTCACAGACCAGGGTGGAGAGAAGCAAGGGTGCTTTGAAGAATTGGGATTTCTAGTGTGCACGGCAGCTGGGAAGGTGCAGGAGCTGTGTTCAGGGTTGAGAGAAGCTGCGTCTCACTGACACTGTCCCTGGTACCCGCTGTCACAGGGTGCCGTGTAGGCGACTGGCAGCAAGCTGTGCGGATGACAGATGCTGGGGTACCTTCCCTGTGGCTGCCATGAGGTGGGCAGGGTGACCTGAGAGACACCCAGACAGAACAAGGGCAGCAGGAAAGGCCACTGCTGAGCTCTTGAGGCTGAGAGAGAAAGGTGAGCCTGACCAATGAGCCTCAGAGGAAAGCGAAGGGATTTAAACTTTATCACTGATGAGCTTGGAGTTCCTTGACCCCCTCTGCTTAGAGGCTGTGGTCAAAGCAGTGGGTGGAGAAGATGGTCAGGAGGGCTAGGGCTGTTCCGGGGGGTGGATGGCGTAGGAGCAGACACACCAGGAAGGAGGAGGAGGGGGAGGGGGTGGAGGAGGAGGAAGAGGAGGAGGAGGAGGAAATCCAGTCTGCAGATCTGAAGGTGTAGAAGTTGAGGGAAGTAAAAGAACGAAGAGCGAGTATAATTTAATCCAGAAATGGCAGTAGAAAATGAAATATCTGATGTCTTCGTAGAGAATGTTTAGTCAATAGCTGTCTCATAGCTGCCAGTTCTGTATCATTCAGGTAGTGAGTTATAGAGGGGAAGAAGGGACTTGTGGGCTCTGCCCTCATGGAGTTTTTTTAATGGGACAGAGATGGTCTGAGCATGGACAGGAGATGCACGGGAGGCTGCGGTGGTGCACACCTGTCATCCTGGCACTTGGGAGGCTGAGGCAGGGGGATCATCTAGAGTTCAAGACCAGCCTAAACTGCATAGCATGACTCTGTCTTAAAAAAAAAAAAAAAAGCTTTGGGGTGAGAAACATAGACATACTTTGGAGTAAACAGAGAGCTCTTGCTGAGGCATTAGATGTGGCCTGCGGGAGCATAGAATCGAGGAGTGGACCCTCATGGCAGGTTTCTGTGGATTAGTAATCCTGCTCCAGGAAGATGCAAGTCCTATCTGCACCTGTGGCCTTCCCGGCTGCAGACGCACAAGGACCCCTTCCCTTGGTGGAAGGCGCTGTGCTGGGCGTCCTTGTGGGAGCACCCACCTGCTTGAGCAAATGCAGCCCTGGGTGATGCACTGGGTTTTTGGGTGAGTGAGGGGAAGCTGTCACATCATTGCTGGAAGAGCCAGCTGCGGGCGGAAGCCAGGCTGCCCCTCTGGCTTGGACCTGGTGTGAGGTGCCTGTTACGCACCCTGGAGCTGACATCTTGTAGGCAAGTGAATGTGGACTTGGGCTCTCAGGGCCATTGCTGATTTTCAGTTTGAAACGTCAGGGTGACAGACAATTGGAGCCTGGGGTTGGAATTTAGGAACAGTGACTTGAACGAAAGGTCTAGATTGGGAGTCATTCTGTAGAGAGGAAGGCAGGAAACTGAGGGACATCGTGTTAAAAATCAAGGGCAGAGATTACCTTGGGAGTCCAGTTGGCAGCAGCAGATGGGATGATGTACCCACCAAGCAGCAAACAGGAAGAGGACAATGGTCAGCAGCACCAAGGAAGACGGGAGCTTGGGGACGTGTGGGGCAGGGAGGACTTGGGCCTGGAAAGCCTGCAGGGAGCTTCTTTTTTAGAGAGCACCATGATGTGAAGGTCATTTTCATGGAATCTCTGGGAAATATTCTTGGGAAAGGGAGAACAGGAGAGTCAAGTGATTTTCCAAAATAGGATGAATTTGTGACAGTGTCAAGGCAGACATGGGAACCTGGGGAGGAGGGCAAAGTTGATGGCAGGAGCAGGAGGGGGTCTGGAGGCACAGGTGAAGAGGTGTCTGGGGAAGGAGGATGCTACTGGTTCCAAGCACGATAGGAGGAGTTGGGAGCAAGGTTTGCCTGAGAGAGGAGAGATGAGACAGGGTTTTCTCTTTCAGTAAAATTTTGGCGAGCATCAGCTGTTTTAAGGGTCACCATTGGTATGAAAGGTTGGAAAACTGTGAAGGGAGCTAACAAGGAAAAGAAACTCTCAGGCAGTGAGAAGAGACTGGCGGAGATACAAACATTCTCTTAACAGCCATCAGTATCCGTGGCTACGTGGCTACACATGCAGGGTATTGAGGATCTGGAAGTGATCCCACTGAAAGGGACATAGTGGAAGGCATCTGCGATAGGGTCTGCACCCAAAGAGCAAATCAGTCACCTAGGGACAACAGCAGCAATGAAACTCCAAACACTTTCATGTTCAGCTCCTCTGCCTCAAAGGTATGGGTTTGAGGTGCAGGGGTTCAACGGCTGGAAAGGAAAGATGCTGATAAATGCACAGAACATTCCGAGTAACACTTTCTCCCCCACTGGCCAGTGTTCTGGGCTTGGTAGGAGGGGCTGGCTGCAGAGTGCAGGTCCAGCAGGGGTAGCACAGGCTGGGCTGGAGGGAAAGCCAGGGGTGGGAGGAACAGAGGTAGGGTGGTCCTGAAGCCATACCAACACAGCTCTGCTAACTAGATGGGCTGCTGAACACCCTTGCAGGTGCCCATGAGCTGCCAAGGAAGAGATTTCGTATATCCAGCAGGACATATCCCACTGTAGCACCCTCCCTTTCCCACAGCGCCTTGCAGACTAGTTTCTAAAAAACACACTTGAGAATGCTGAGTTAGAGAAGCAGTCAGCTCCAGTTAGCTTATACGTTGTCAGTTTTCAGATTTTTTTTTCTTTTTACAACGCTGGAGATGGAACCTAGGGCCTTTGTACTCAGCTGTATCCTTTGAGTTTTGACTTTTGAAACACAGACAAGCACTCCTTTGGTTGCCCAGCTGGGACTTGAAATTGCAGTTGTCCTGCCTCGGCCTGCTTTGGTGCTGGGATCACAGGCGTGCACCAGGATCCCTGGCTCTGGTTTCAGGTGTTGAAGCTGTGGCTTCCTTAGTGGAGAGCCAAGTCACTTTTCACCCCTCCAATTAAAGTCCTGTTTTCTACCACTGAGCCCAACATCAGTTGGGCCATCTGTATGAATGCTGAAGCTGTATGAAGAATTTGCCAACAGAGAATCAGTAGTGGGATTTTTCATAAGCTTGAATTGGATAAAGACTTTATGAAAACAAACCAAAAGCAAATGGCCTTGCACATCAAGGCATTTAATGTGAGACTGGGCGCCCCCAGTGGCAGAGACTTGGTATTTTTGGGAGTTTACCTGTCTTTTAAGCAGGGTCACGGGTTCGGTGGAGGCCCCAGTTTGTACCATGTTGGCACAGAATTGGACTCTTTCCAGGAAGCACAGGAAAAGCCCCTTCATCCAGGTTAAGAGCCTAAACACTGAATTTTGTCTCTTGAGATGTCAGGAAGTCTGTGACTGGTGAAGAATGCAATGGCTGGCAAGGTTACACAATTATCTAGCATGATTTTTTAAAGTAAGGGCATTCTGTGGATGCTATCAGTAGACAGGCCGAGCTGTGCTAAGTGAGAAGAGTTCTAAAGACTTCTCAGTCACCCCAAGTACAGGTATCTCACAGAATGTGGGTGCCCACGCTTTTGTCCGGTGGACACCACCGTCCCATTCCTTGCCTTGTGTACCACACCGTTGTTCCTGAATCTCCCCTCCAGCCCCGCTAAAGCAATACCAGGTGTGTGCTTTCAGTTAGGGATGTGCTCTCGAGATAACTTCATGAGTGGCTGGCTGCAGCCTTCGAGGTGTATGGAAAGGCCTCCTGGGATAGCTGGGCGTTGTGTGCGCACTGTGAAGGTCTGAACCTTCTTCTCTCCACAGGTAAAGTCAGTGATAAACCTTTTGTTCGCCGCATATACTGGAGATGTGTCTGCCCTTCGAAGGTATGTTGACAGGGTGGGCCACATGTGCCACACAGGGCCCTACCAAGTTCCTTCTGGGCAAGCACACAGTATGGGTTGGCCCATTTCCTGCTAGCAAAATGATCTAAACAGAATTTATGTTAAATCCCCAGCACCAGTGCTGAAAGCCTGCTATCCAGGCTTACTCTTTTCCATCTCATGTAAAAACCCAGATCTGTTTTCCAAGTGGGAAAGTGGCCCACTTGTATTAATGGTTTGCTTCGGTGGTCCGGCAGAGCACCAGGATTAGAAAGACTGTAGTCTACCGCGCACTAATCCGAGGTGCCTGTATAGGGTTGCATCCGACCTTTCAAGTGCAGAGTGCCTAAGCTTAGTTTCCACGCTTGTTTCAAGCCCCCTGCGTGCACCCACACCACAGGCTGAAGTGTCCGTTCAAACAGTGGGAGTGAAGTAAAAACATCACTTAAGCGGCTAGCTGCGTACTCTTCTGAGTTGCAGCCCCTAAACTCTGGCCAAGTTGTGCTGTTGTTTTTGAGTTTGATGGCTACTATCTTGTCTTACCTCAATACAGCAAAGCTAGGGAAGAGGTGAAGTGGCAGTTACCCAGGCAGGACACCTATGGCCTGGGTGGGTGGGGCTCTAGTTCCGGTTATTGAGTCAGGTGAGGATTGGCACCTCATGGGCCCTTAGCAGGGACTGACAGAGTAGATGCTGCAGGTGTGAAAACTCACTTCCTACATCACAAATAGCTGTGCTTATGAACTTTCAGATTTGCACTGTCAGCCATGGACATGGAACAGCGTGACTATGATTCTAGGACAGCACTCCACGTAGCTGCTGCAGAGGGTAATACACGAGCCACTCGTTTTTTTCCCCGGACTTCATTTCTACTCAGAACTAAACATCTCTTTTTTTTTGTTTTTGTTTTGGGTGGATGTAGGTCACGTTGAAGTTGTTAAATTTTTGCTGGAAGCTTGCAAAGTAAATCCTTTCCCTAAAGACAGGTGAGCACTGAAGACAGCTATTTGGAAAGGGAACATGGGATTTCTGTCCTGGTAGGGCTCCTAACTGCACAGACGGCTGCTAAGATGAACAGCATGTGTGTAAGAAACCTGGTGTTAGAGAACTTGGAAGTATCTTGGATTGTGTAGAAATGCCTGGATTTCACTGGGCTGTTTGAGGCTGCTTTGTGGAGGCTGTTAATGAGGGCCTGGGGACCAATGAGATTGGAGGGAGGGGGAGGAAGAGAAGGGTGTTCTGTCACCAGGGGGAAGCAGAAGTCTGTACCTTTCCTCTCCCTCACATCGGGGCTCCCCTGACAAAGTGCGACACACCCTGGGGCAGATGCTGCCTACACAGCGGGCCGGCCGGGCAGGGTTCCCAGCACCACTGAGGTCTGCAGTGTCTGAGTGACCCCGGTCCTCATGCGCTGGGCCATTATGGAGTGGAGGGAGGGACCAGCCAGGATAAGGAGAAAGCTTTCGAAGGATTTATAAGGCAAAAGCACTCGGAGAGGCCCGACAGCTAGGAGGCGGGCGCTTGGGGCTGCATACGAGATGGCAGCTGTTAGGAACGACCTGATTTCTCTCTAGCAATTACAGGTGTTTAAGCTGTGACTTTTTTTTTTTTTTAAATGGAGGCCTGGGTCTTCATGGTTCACCTTGCAAGAAAGGAGAAAAGTTACGATGCCCGTGCCTGAAACATCGTTAGCCATTTTCTAAGCTCCAACCCATTTGGTTATCTAATATTATGACTGTCATTGTTAGAAAACGTCGTGTTTCAATCACTGAGTTCCACAGCCTCAGCCAGACGGCGTCCCACTGGTGGCAGTGTCCATCCCAGCCCTGTTTAGAGCAAGAAAGCGTAGTGTTTCCCTGTGTCCACAGTTCCAGCTGAAGCAACACTCAGTACACACTGGAGACAGGGTACTGACTGGGCTTCAGATATTTAAAATCCCTGTCCCCCAAAGTGGCCTCTGTGTGGCAGTCAGTCATTCCGCAGGCCAGCGGAGCTTAGGAGCTAACTGGTGACTGACTGTGCATTCATCCAGGATCAAAGGGACGCTGGAAACCCACCAGACTCTTTTTCTTATCCTAGAAAGTTGTAACTTGCACTTGGTACTGTTTACAGAAACTCACAGTCATCTGCCCTTGGAAATGACTGAGAAGTTCCTGTGTCAAACCGGTGACTAACACAGAGTTCCACATGCGTGCTACTTACCTGACTTTAAGGTTACCAAAAATGTTCAGAATTTTAAACACCTCTTGGTTTCACATTGTGACCCCTTTAAGAGGCTAGAAGGTTGAGGAGACTGAAAAGAAAGGTGGAGACAGGAAGGGGCTCTTGGGAAGAGGCGGAGGGTGACACAGGGCCCACGGATTAGTGCCCAATGGCCATAGGGAAGTTGATGACCTAGTGGTAGAGGAGCAGGAAGTTGGGGTCACTGTTTGCGAAGCCTGAGGGAACCCAGGCACACCCTCACTGGCTGGGGCCTGCCTGGAGCTGCCTCTGCACAGGGCTGAGCAGGTGAGTCACTGCGGAGCACTGTCTTCTGCAGTCTTCCCTTCCTCGCTCAGCTGATCAGCCAGGAGCACCCCACATGCACAGGGGAAGTCATTCTTCAGTCTGGGTCAGCAGCGGTCAGGAGGGCACCGTTTCCTCTCCAGGCTGGGGACATGCAAACTTCACTTCCTGTGGACCAGCCTTGCCTCTCCGATGCGGGTTTAAATGCCTGTGACACCACGCTAAGTTTTAATGCGATCTTTGAATGGATGGGGTCACAAAGTTTTTGTCAAAGGCTAGGATGGTACATGATACTTATCTGAAACTTGGAGTTTTTAAACACTTTTTTTCACAAGAGATGCATTGTGCTTTTCATGAAGTTACGAGTTGGGAGCCCTAGGTGTGTATATGACATCTGTCAACAGTAGGACTCCCCTTTTAAAGACCTCCGAGAAGCAGCTGATTCCTTTATGGAATCATTGAATTCCTTTATGGGGATCCTTTTCCTTCTCCCACCCCAATTTGCTTCTGTGACCACTTTTTGAATTATAAACCCCTTCATTTCCCTGTTAATTTATATTTAAATGGCTAAGGGCCGCTTGGCCTGCCCCGCAGAGGCGGGTGGCCGGAGCCCCTTCACACAGAAGTCCCCTCCCACCTGTCCTTCGTTTGTTCTAGGTGGAATAACACTCCCATGGACGAGGCACTGCACTTTGGACACCATGACGTAGTTAAAATCCTTCAGGAATACCAGACCCAGTACACACCTCAAGGAGACTCGGACAACGGGAAGGAAAACCAAACCGTCCACAAGAATCTTGATGGATTGTTATAGTAGTCTTCGGCCCTGAGGTTTAAGTCACTTACCTAGTTAATTGTGGAAAATGATTACGAAGAACGTGTGTATTTGTATCTGGTAGTGATGTATATTTTACAACATTTGCTCATTTCAGTGTTACTGGAGTTTTCTTCATTGTGCGCACAGGACAAATCTGATCTCTTTGGGGAAAAACAGAAATAAAACAGCCTCCCTCCATAATGTGAGCAATATTTACCTCGTGCATTGTACAGTTTGATGTAAAAGAAATAGTTCCCACTGCTAGCTTAACTGTGTGGTCTTCATGATTTGTGTGTGTTGTGAACTTCCAGTTTATGGTGACAATCTGCTGATATGCATTTGTACATAAACTCTGCTGGACAGTCTGTCCCAAGGGGTTCAGGCTGTCTGTAAAAGCAAAGTGTGTGACTCTCAAGACTTCACATATAGATTTAGTTTGCATGTTTGAACAACAACATGCACTTACAGTTGAGTGTTTGAAATGTCTCCTGTCACCCTCAATTCATGACGTGACTCTTTAAAAACTGTAATAGTTAACAACTGTTAGTAGGATAGGTAAATTCAGATTAGACTTATCAGGGAATCTGTTCAAGATATGTTTGGTGACCAAAATACATGTGTGAATATAGTTACACTTTTGAAAAAAAAAACAAAAACCCTTCCTTTTTTTATGTCCCCGTAGCCCAGCCCCTGTCCTCAGGCATTAGCTATCTGCCTCTTCCCTCTGGCCGGGACACGGAGTGCTGGCAAACTATGCAGTTTTCATTTTCCACTGTCAGAAAATGCCTCACATTTCTGGCATCAGAAATGTGAATCTCACCATGTGTCTATAAAGGATGCACCAGAGACAGAGTTGCTTAGCTCAGTGTAAACTGCTCCGGTTCCTGTGTTCAAGACAATGAAGCCGTGTGCTTTTTCTATCGCTCTTAAAGAAATTAAGAAATGCTCTACGCTCCCAAAGTCATTCTGATGATACGGCACTACAAACGACATTTGTTTGCGAACCTGTCATTAAAAGTCTGCACCAAGATATTTGTCCTCTTTGGGGGACCAGAGTCACTCCGGATGTCTTCTGATTCTCTACTGTGTACTTTTCGGTGGGCTCTGTAGTTCAATAATAAGAAAAGGCCATTTCACTTTAAATTGAGACCCATCATTTCTCCAAGGGAGGTGATTCATGATTAATTAGAAAGTGTGTAAGAGGGGCCTTCGCAATGGAAATAGTAGTGTTCTGCGAATCGCACACATTTCATCCTGTCATGCCTCAAAGTGATAAAGGGGCACGTTAGGGAGGATTTCTGATTCCAAGCACGCGTCCAGCGCGCATACACACACGCATACATACACACAAATGGACTTTTCTGAAGCTGTGTTTCGCAAAATGAACAAAACTCTCCACTACTCCCGCGCTAGCTGTTACCCCAGTAAGGCCATTCCTTTCATTCTGATCAGCAAGCTGCTGCCCCTTCCGAGCTTCACGCCCACCGCCGCAGCGCTCACGCAGCAGCACTCCGGGGCTCCGCCTTCCGCTTTGTTCCTGGACAACGTCTCCCTCGCTGAGACTGCGGGCGTCTGCCCGTCCCCTTCGTTCGTCCCGCACTGCCTCCTGCCCACAGGCCTGGCGAGCCCGCAGGCAGGTGTGCGGCACGCCACCCCGGGGAGTCAGCTGAGATCCAGACGAGCCTGCACACACTGTCACCTTGCAGCCCGAAGGGGAGCGCTAAGGCTGTTCCATCGCGTGGCCTGAAGACTTCCGGTGATGCTGAGGCTTTTCTAGTAAGAGGCTCAACTCCTCGGGAACAATGGGTCTTCATCTTTTACAGCTCACCAGTGTGTCGCAAAGTCTCTGTGGTATAGCTCAACGTGCCCTTACTTACCCACGTTATGACCATGTGCCCTCCGCTCTGGGTCTTGCTATCGGCTGGTACTAAGGAATACGTGTGGTTCAAATGCTTTTGGAACGTGCTGGTAGTTGCCGCCATGAGTAAACTCCAAAGAGTTGTGTTTTGGCTCTGGGATCTCCTGGGCTTCTGTGTACCCCACGAGCTTTAGATGGTGCTGTTGATTTGAAGCTGTGTGTACACCGCTGTTTTTGCTGGTCTCGGTTTTGATCGGCTCATCTCGTCCACACGCTGCGTCTGTCGTCTCCCTGCGCGCCTTAGCTGCAGAGCTGCACTTGCTGTTGAGGCTGTCGTCTGTCCCGCAGGGACTGGGGGACCTGACGCTGGATTTAGATTCTCCCTGGGGGGTCACACAGCTATGAATGTATTTGCTTCCAACACCGCCCAAAGTGAATCTGATCTTGAAACTATAAATTGTAAGTATTCTGAAACTGGGAAACATTTATTTTAAATGAAATCAGGTAGTGTTGCTTTTTCAGCATAATAAATACATGTATCAAAAAAACCTTGTGTGAAATGTGAATCTTGTTAAAGCAAACTTCTTTTTCCACTGGCTAGGGAATCCGCTGAACATTAGGTAATGTGTCCAGTGTGTCCAAATACATTTTTTTTTTCTTTTTAATCACATGGAGGGTCAAACCTAGGGGTACTCTACCACCAAACTACATTCCCAGTCCTTATTATTTTACTTTGAAACAGGGTGTCACTATGTTGCAAAGGCTGGCCTAAAACTTGCAGTCCTCCTACCTCAGCCCCAGCATAGCTGGGGTCACACACCCCAATTCTCAGATCCATTTCCAAGTGTCTACTAGGAGCCAGGCGGTCTGCAAGGTGCCAGGCGGAATCCCCATGACGACCGAGAGATGATCCACCAGGAGTTCATCCCGAGGGGAGGGGATGGGAGACAGGGTTTTAGTCCTCCAGCCCATTCCAGTTTTGAGGTGCTTCCAAAGTAAGTGCGTGCTTGTCAAACAACCACTGGACCGTATTCTTGAAAAACAGGAAAGGTGAAGTCCACAAAGCCTTGAAGTCCACATGGAGCACTGAACCAGGCGCCACACTAGGTCCTGCCCTGGGCCAGTGAGCAGACCTGATCTACCTCTCACTCCGCATCTGTGGGAACCGCAGGTGTCCTTTCAGGGTCGGGGTAGGTATGCTCCCCACCCACAGAGGAGGGCGGCCTACACTTACCAAGGATCTTTGTCACCCACTAAGGTGTTCTGCCGTCCTCACTGCTGATGTTTTAGGAATGGAAGAGACAGCAGAGTTCCCTTAAATGCCCTTACCTGGCCCCTCTCCTGAGAAGTCAGGGCCCAAGAGCTGGCCACCTACAGAGCACTCGGGCCAGGCCTTCCCCTGCCTGCTGCAGGTCAGGTGCGGTGCAGGCAGCGAGCACACTGAATGCACGTGCACTTAGGCCTCTCCTCCACTGCGTGGTTTTCCTTTTTCCTTTTTTTTTTTTTTTGTAATACTGAGGACTAAACCTACAGTTTCATACTGATCTAGCTCTTCAGCCCATTGTAAAAATATAAAAATTACAGGACAAGGTCTTGCTGAAATGCTAAATGGCTGGGCTCAAATCTGGCACCCTCCTTCCTCTGTCTGCCCGTGCTGGGATTAAGGCTGTGTGCTGCTGAGCTTCGAGGAGAGGCGGAAGTGCGACGGCGCTGTGTCCTGACACGTGGTCAGCTCCAGCTGAGGGTGCAGACACCCACAGAGGGACCCAGGGCAGCAGCACAGAGCAAACATACCAGGGAGGTACAGGGTGAGCCTGCACTGAGAGGCTGCACTTCCTGCTGTATAACCAGATCGCTTCATTTCTGTGGGACTTCTTTGAGGGTAGAGATAATCTTCCCACTTGGACTTGCTAACCCTCCCAATAAAATCTCTAAGTTATAGTAAATTCATAAATCATTGCCTGGATAGCTCAGGGAAGCAGCCCATTGATGTGTCAGATAGCTGTTAAAACAGGGCTTTTAGGGAAAGGAGATCTTAGTTACATCTGGAGAGGATGCTTTACCCCATTCACCAAGCTCCGTGTATCTAGGGATGAGATGGCTTAGGAAACTAAGGAAGATATTTACAACAGGACCTGAGGTCACTGATGGGAAGTATGGAGGACAGTGGCTGGGCATTTCACTCCGATTCTAAGCTGAGCCCAATACTGAGCCTGTGTGTGGCCCACCACGCCCTTGCTGCCTGTCCCAAATGGTTGATAAAAAGCCTGCTCTGAGGTGAGCCAGGCAGGCAGCCAGGATGGCTAGGGTACCTGGAAAATCAGGGACGGGGAAAGCCGCAGACAGAGGCCGCAGCAGGGCACCGTGGCGTCCTGGCAGCGTCGGGAGAACCCAGGAGTGCGGTGAGAAGTTAGCTGGCAGCTGTGTGCATTTCAGGCAGCTTCGCACACTCACGTAACTATGCTTCCTTTTTCGACAATAAATTAAGAAAAGAAGGGCCAGCCAAGTAGCTCAGCGGATTAAAGCATCTACAAACAGGCACAGGGACCGGGGTTTGATCCTCGGGTCTGTTGGGCCGGCCCCACCCCTGGGGCGTGCTGAGACAGTGATTGAGACTGGACGTGGTGGTGCACACCTGTAATCCCAGCTCTTGGGAGGCTGTAAACAGGCCGATCACTACGAGTCCAATCTAGTAGTGAGACCCTGAACACTCTGTAGACCCTTCCCTAAGATACAAAAATAAAAAATAAAATTAAGGAAGAGTTTAACCTCTCAGTGTAACAAACACATAACCTGCAGTAAACCACTTACGAGCTCAATTAACTTAGAAGGCTTTAAAAGTAATACTCATCATCTTTAGCCTTCCTAAAATGAATTTAAATGTCATTTCTTTGAAATGGTAATTTCTACATATTACCCTTACCTCACGTGCAGTTTCTGGCCATGTTTCCCTCACAACATCTTTCTTAAGCTTTCCTGAGCAAGGTGACTGCACTAGAAAACCTGCCCCAGTATCTTGTGACATTTTAGGATCGTGAGAGGAAGGGTCCTTGTAGCTGTTCACCAGCACTGCCCAAGCGCATCTCCAACGTCTGGCACGTAGCAGCTCCAGGTGCACACATTTGATGGACTAATGACCAAAGGATGCTCCCACTCCAATAAAGAGGCTTCACTCTGGAAGCTGAGCCCCAGGCTTGATGGTGGCTGCAAGAACTTTTAAAATGTTCTCTAGCCTCTTCCTGTCTTTCCCTTGGGCAATCAGATGCCATGGAGAACTGCTTCATTCATTAAGACTTGCCTTCGTATTATACTTTAGCTTGTAGGCAAATAAGTATTTTGCTTTACTTTATGCCATCTCAGAAAAATCTCTGCTTAAAAATGGTAGGTTTGGGCTGGAGAGATGGCTCAGTGGTCTAAAGCACCTACTTAGAACAAGCTTAGCAAAGCGTCAGGGACCGCGGTTCGATCCCCCAGCACCACATGCCAGCCAGCCCCGCCCCCTGGTGGACTGAGCTGGCCACACACACACCACACTTTCTCTCT
>NW_004524601.1:9384691-9411507 GCF_000260255.1 Octodon degus | reverse complement strand
AAAGGACAATGGCCCAAAACTCCTTCAAACCTGTCAGTGGGATACTAGCACTGTGCCAGCCGCGATCTGGGCAGTGGTCAGTTATACAAGAACACAAACTGATCCCCCACCGGCCCCCCGATTCTGATTAGAATGATAAATAACAACAAGTAGGAAGACAGTAGTACTGATCTTATTTTAAAATAAGGGCTGATACGTAAATAAGGTAAGTATTAAAGCAACTCATAAGGCCAGAAACATTAAATTTTTTTGGTTGTTGTTGAATTTTTGAGACAGGGTCTAATGACACAGCTGAGGCTGGCCTTGAGCTCACTTTATCCTAGCTGGTCTTGAACTCATAACGATCCTCCTACCTCAGCCACTGGGGATTATAGGCATGCGCCACCACGCTCAGTCAAAAATCTTTATACTAAATGCTCACAATAGACTAGCATTCAAATTTTAATACTTCTTAAAAGTAAGTCAGGCAAACTCTGTCTTTGGCATTAAAACAAAAGCCATACCATTCTCACAGGGCACAACTATGGTTGACGGTTAAATTCCAGTGATTAAAAATAGTATTTCTTAAAAATGTTGTCTTGTTTCTTGTTTCGATTTAAAAAGTGAACCAAAACCCAGCCAGGTTCGTGCGGTCTTAGGTAAACACACAGAGGAGACCTCAACTTGTCGGCAGCACCGCACTGTGCCCAGGTTACATTTAATGCTGCATGTATGCGTGAGCCCAAGTTTAAAACAGATT
Source organism: Octodon degus (assembly GCF_000260255.1). Classification (NCBI taxonomy): domain Eukaryota; kingdom Metazoa; phylum Chordata; class Mammalia; order Rodentia; family Octodontidae; genus Octodon; species Octodon degus. The sequence continues at coordinate 9,410,768 of NW_004524601.1, read as the reverse complement.
TCAAGAAAACTTCACCTCTGCCCAAGAAAAGCGAAGCATTTCTATAACACTGTAGCTGTGGGGATGACGGCGGGGACACGAGGTGCACAGCTGTCAGCGGTCCCTCATGACAGCCTGGAACCACAGGTGTCGGGAGGAAGACAGGAAGGGAACACAGCACACAGAGCGTGCCCCACGCCACCACCCACTCGGGAGGGCGTGGAGGCCGCATAGGACAGACACGGAGCCATTCGCAAGTTTAAACAACCATTCGCAAGTGAAAAACATTTATCAGGGAACAACGTGCGCCTCTCAGTGCAGGGACACGGGACACGAGTTTTGATTACTGGATCTTACTGCGATCCAAGTTGCCTGCTACTGCATTTGCTACTCTATTCTTGACTGTATGGCTAAGAGATTACCGGCTAACAACAATAAAGATAACTTAATCCGCTTAAGAAACCTGAGTTAAATGTCTGGGTTTATCTACATCTGTAAATAATTCCAATTTCGAAAATAGGAGAATTTCCTCAAGGGAGATGTTGCTCATTAGGAGGCCTCTTGAAAGAATGCACAAACCACCACCCATGAGTGTGAAAAATGTCCGAAACCCCTTCTACTGCTAGTAACCAATAGCATCAGCCTCAAAAAAAAAAAGTAGGATTCGTCCTGAATTTTCACTGTTTCCTACCCAGATGGGAGACTTGTACCTCTGGTGAAGTTTAATATACCACAGAACTGGCTTTGAACTATTCCCCAGACAAAACAACACAGAGCTTCGCCCCATACACAGAGCACAGCAAGTACACGGAGCGTGCCACGCCTACCCACGCTCGCTACGCAGCTGTGTGACTGTCTCGTGACCCGGACTCCCAAGCGGACTGCGAGCACCTGCGGACGCTGCTCGACTTCTCACCTTTCCCAAGGGACTCTCACTCGAGGCATGAGTTTCAGGGTCCCTGGATGTTTCTGCAAATCCACCCTGTGGACAGTCTTCAGTAACACGGGTGCAGTCCTCCAGAGCAGCGTGGTGTGGAGTCAGAGGAATATTCACTTGCAACCACAAATTGTGGTTTCTTGTCTTTCACGTCCCTAGAAACACAGGACGTGAAGGGACAGAGGAGCACGAGGGGATCGCAGCTGGGAAGGAAAAATGCCACCAGAGAAGACAGGTCCACACTCTAGACCGTATTCATCTATAAAGAGAGAAAACGTGGCTCAGTTCATTACGCTGATCCTGTGACAGGCCCACTTACACATAAAACATCACTGTCCACTCTGGAACAGGGCGGCAGGTAGACACTTCCAACAGCAAGCAAATCACCACCACGGAATTAGAAGGCCCTCAGCACATCCTGTCCATTTTCCTGGAGTAATCAAGACCTTTCATGCTATGTAAGCTGGAGGATTATTACTCTATAGCCGGCCGGCTTAGCTTCCTGAATCCACCCAGATGGCAGAAAGCTTTCTGCTGTTCTGCAAGTCTGGGGACAGAGCAATGGGACAAATCTGCTCACGTAAAACAAGGGTGAAGAAATGCTGACCTATACACCAGAGGACAGAGGGATGAAAGGGGAGCGAGAATGTCCCTTAAAGGTCACTCAGGGGGACAAATAAACAAATGGACTTTGGATCTGAGCCAGGGAGGCAGAGTCACTGAGACCCAGCTGTCCCAGAGAGGGTGGCCAGTGTTCCACCGGCTGCCACGAGCTCCCCACCTGCCACACTCCTCCTTTCCCAGACCAGAGCTTCTCAGGGATAATCCGTCCTGTGACGTCAGAAGACACTGCTGTTTGTTGAGGCTTAGTGTTGGGCTGCTGCCAACGTCTGTCAAATAGGCAGAGGCCAGGGATACTGCTGAAGGTGGACAATGCGCAGAACAGCTCTCCAGCGAAGGGTGCTCCAGCCCCAGGAGCATGGAGACTGAGCGCTAGGCATAAGACCGTCACCTCTGGATGCGTCTCCAAGTCCCCAGGCTCAGCAGTGTGCAGCCCAGGGTGGGTCTGAGGGCACATTGAGGGCTGCCCTGCACTGCAGCCTCGTCAACCATGCAAACTTGGGAGGTGGGCTGGTGGCCTTTAGGTATAGGGAGGGAGAAGAAGAGAACCTGGCTTCAAATCCTGTCACCATGTGACTGTAAGAGGCTACTTAACCTCTCTAAGCCACAAGGTCCTTGTCTACTAAGTGGTCTCCAGTCCCTAGCAGGCAGGGCTGTGTGCCTGTTACTCTGGGCTCTGCCCACAGGGCTCTCAAAGAGTAGCCTGGCTCTGCTGTAGTCCAGAGACAAAGCTCACTGGACCAGAAATCTGGACTAAAGGACACTCACGGCAAGCTGCAAAGAACACTGCCCTCCTGAACGGCTTCCTAGGCAGCAGCCCATGGTCCTCTTGCTGCCAGGCTGGCTGATGTCACCTTCGCCCAGGGCTGCAACCTCCAGCCCAGGGGAGAGTCACCAGCTCTGAGCGGCTGCCTGTGTCTCTGGCTCTCACCCTAAGGGATGGCTGAAGGAATGGATGCTGAAGGACATCTCAAGGTCAGGGAAAGCACAGGGGTGGGGAGCGTCAACTCAAGCTACAGACCAATCGTTTTTATTTTATCTAACTAGGATGGTCCCTGGGTAATAGCCTCTCTTAACTTTAGGTGTTCTATGGGTTTTCCTGGAGACCTCTGTGTGTGTGTGCGTGTGCATGCACCTATGTGTGTGTGTACAAGGGAAAGACAGAGAGGGACAGATTTCTTTTACAAATAAAAGAATGAAATCCTTTGGAAAGGGAGGGGATAATTGCACGGGACACTTGAGGACCACAAGCCTACTTTCTGCCCTTTCCTTTCAGTATTTAAATTGTTCTCACAGCGTCACCACACGCTCAGGCAGAGGGAGCTACTCCCCTCCCTTTCTCAAGGTGTCAGGAATAGTGGTGACACAGCGGGGGACTCTGCCTGCAGTCCCGCTCACAGGCGCTCACAGGCCTCTCACGGAGGCTCTCTTTGGAAGAGAAGGACGCCCTCCCACAGGCAGTTCAGGATGAAGCCACACCTGGCTGCTCATGGGCCTAGCCAGGGCCCTGTCAACCAATGGTGGCAGAGGTGGTGGTGGAACCTGCTCAGGAAAAGCAGGGCGAGGTAAAAGGAGCTCACCCTGTTTCTGTTCCACTGACGTATCTTACGTCTGAATTGGACTTCACATTTATTCCACTTTTTTGTATCGGGCTTATAAAGTGCTTTTTGTAGCCGTGTTGGGATGCTGCCACACACAGATAAAAGGAACACCTTGCCAACACCCTGGAGCCACCCTGCTGTCACCCTCGCTAGGCATTTTTCTAAGAGGCCTTTCTCATCAGTAATCAGCAAGGTGTAAGAAAGCACTCTGTCCAAAGGTTTTATTTAGCCTGCACTTCACAAAGTGAGGAAAAGGGACGGAGACAGAGTTGTACAGGGGAAACTGCATCTGAGTTGGTATCGCTGTGGCCACAAAAACATCCCTGAGCGCATGATTAACGGCCCTGGGTTGGCAAAGACTTCAGAGACACCTTCTCCCCCCTCTCTCCTGCCTCCCTCACTTCTTTGTTCATCACTGAGCACTTATTTGCGCCAGGCACCAGGTACGAAAGGCCAGGAGCGACTCTGAGAGGATTTTGTTTTTCTAAAGCATTAATCAAACTTTAAAAAATGAAGTGGAATCGCTCCATGTGGAAAACAGCTTAAAATTAAACAGCATCAGCAAAACTCCAGCCAACCAAACACAATCTTTGAGAGGAAGGATTTCAGGCTCAAAGGCAAACAATACACTGTTTAATATCCTGAAAACACTCCCCCGAAGGCAGAGCTCTCTTCTGTGAACCACCAGCTTCCCAGCTCTACCGTGAAACGTTCACTCCCTGAAGTGTGCATTCTGGACAAGCCCTTCATGGATTCAGGAGCCAGCACTCCAAACTCACTCTCAATATGAACAAAATACAGAGGCCAGGGAGCTAGCTCAGCAGTCTAAATGCCCGCTGGCAAGTGTAAGGACCTGGGTTCGACCCCCGGTACTGCCTGGAACCCCAGGCATGGTGGTGCATGCCTGTAACCCCAGTGCTGGGGAGGCTGAGACAGGAGGATCACTAACTGACATCACCGTCGAGCACTACTGCCCCCAAAGGAGGCCACTTCTTGCAGACTGGACAACTTTACTCGGACACAGTAATGAAAGCAACAGGCCAAAGGAGAAATACTGTCTTCTCTGGCAAATATCCACCCCCTACCATGTGGCATTCTGATGTGGGCAGAACTTTCTACTTGAGGGCAGGGTAAATAACTGTTACTGATTTGCCGCGAGGATGGCAGCAATCACAAATCCTGCACAGGACAGAGGGCACCAACTTGTCCTGGCTCAGCTAATAAACGCTTTTTCGCTGGCTCTGCCGGAGCTCCTCCTGGCACACGGCGTGGGCACGGGGTCTGCCCAGCCTTAGGGGATGTCGGTCAGAGGGCAGGGCACCCCGTGGCCGTACTCACCATGCTGTCGAGTTCCACGGGGCTCATCATCTGGGACACTTCGTAGAACTCCTCTGGAGACATGGGGAGCAGCTGCTCTGTGCTCTGAAGTCTAGAAGCGGGACTGGAATGGGGAGAAAGGAGGGGGACGTGTCAACACTCACGCGATGAACGTGGTGCAAAGTGAGACTGTCACGCCCTCCCTGTGACTGAGCGCTTCGCGCTTTCACTTGGGCAAAAGGGGAAGTTCATAGGCTCACTCCTAAAACACAGATGGGAGAGCAGCGATGGTGGGTGGGAGGCTAACGTCCCCAGCCCGGCCCCTTGGGAGTGTGCGGGACTCTGGGAGCAGAACAAGGGCCAACATGACCTGTGCGCTCCGCCTGGCGGGCACCTGTGGGCGTGGCTCCCCCAGCACAGAGGCTCCTGAGCAGCGCCCAGGGAGTCCCGCGTCCCTACCTTGAGGTCTGTATGCAGACAAAGCAGATCCAGAGGGTTTTTACAGGAAGGCTACATCCATTCACCCCAAGACAGTGCTGCAGCCAGATATCTGACCGCGACTTCCCCAAACTCTTTCTGCCTTTTATGAAATGAAAGGACAAAATAAAAGCAAGTGGAGGAAAAGGGATCTCAGTCATTATTTGGCCTTGCTTCAATTAAAAGAACTGCGTTCCCACTGAAAAACAGTTTATTTTTATTTTGACTTTTTCCAGGTTTCAGTTTGGGGAGAATGTATACATCTTACAATACAGCTTTTGGCTTTTGGTTGTTTTTGCGTTTTGCTTTTTAAAGGCAGTAAAATGCTGGCAGGCAGTGACACCAGGACCCTAAGTGGGCTCTTTTCAGGAAGTCCAAGCGTGAGAGCAGAGCATTTACAATGGAAAAGCAAAATGCAAAGCAACATACAATTGAGAGGCCCCAGCCAGGCAGAGGCTGCTCGCATTCTGAGCATGCGCTCTTCCACGCTCACTTACACTTCAGACACAGAAATCAACTCGGTCTTGATATATCCGGTTCCCCTGGGGCCGTCGAGCTCCATCGGCTCTGGTGCTGGAAGGAAGCACAGTACAGGCCTCCCGTTAGCAGAAGCCATGCGTAAGGAGCACTCGGGAAGAAAGCTTCTACTGCTGTTCTGGAAAACTTAGAGTCCTGCAGCTCTGCAGAGGTTCTGACCCCGCTGTCTGCCTGGGACACTGCAGGTTCCTGCGGGAATTCAGAAGCCCCTTGAGGGGAGGACGGGGCAGGGAGGGAAGGTGACTGCAGCAGGAGTCCTGCTGGGGGTGTTCTCCTGCCCAGGCTGTGGTCCCTCACGGATGCAGAGCCCACGCATGCGAAGCACTCTCTGGTGCAAATGAAGTTGACACACCGCCTAAGCTGAGGGCTTCTCCAAGCCCTCAGTGTCACTGTTCTCCTAGTGAGTGAGGCTTCTGATGTAAAAAGCTATCAGCCGCACTCGTGCTGATGCGTTCCAGGGTGTTTTTAAGCTGACCTTGAAATGTAGCTCAAGGACATGGTGGAAGCGAAACACTCATGCCCTAAGACAAGCCCCCGCGGGCCAGGGAGATGGCTCAGTAGAATAAGCGCTTCCCTGACAAGCGCAAAGGCCTGAGTTCAATCCCCAGTTCCGTGAAAAAAAAAAAAAAAAAAAAAAGACAAGCCCCGGTTCTGTAACAACCACTAGCAACACAAGAGCTAACTAGGATGGGCTCCCGACTCCTGCACCTCGCTTTCCTCAGTTTTAACATGAGCTGCCAGGCAGACACTGGGCTGCCATGGTTCTTAAGCTTCACCCCTTTCCTGGGGAAGAAGGGGTAAGACCAGAAGCAGACGGTCCACAGTCCTAATGTGTGAATTAGGTTGCATTTTGGCACTGATGCTTGGCTGGAAAGCCGGGGCGAGGTTAGTAGCCAGGAGAATCTGTGTCACCAACCCTAGCTGAGGACCCTGTCTCCACCCCGAGGGCCACTGCCTCGCCCCACTCACCCTCCTTTGGCCTGGAGTAGTACTTTCCAAAGGCGTGGTCTTTGTCAGTGTTTGGGTAGAGATACTTGAGGGGGTTCTCTGGAATGTTCTCCGCAGCCATGACTTTATAATTGCGGATGATGTCAGGGAAGGTGACAGCAGAAAGCTCTTTCTTGGTGTAGGGCTCCACCGCGTGGAACTCAGGTTCTGCCAGGGACAAAAGCTTGGTTGAGTCCCACAGAACGGTCTAAGGTAACAGGTGTGGACTGATACCCCGCAGAGATTACAGATTCCAGGAGCCTGTGAGAAGGACTGACAGATGCCAGACTTTCATTCCAATTCTCATCCTTCCTTGGTTTATTTAAGATTTACAAGTCTGGCCAAAGGAGTTTGTGGAACCCCTTCAATGCCTGCATCTTCAACAAACTGTTACCCCATGCAGATAAATCCCAACTACCACTGATGGTTAAATACAGAAAACAACTCTTGAAACAGCAAGAAAATCTCACACCCTATGTTTCCCTCTAACCTCTCACATCCTAAGTTGAAGCTTAATTCCCTGCTACTCTCATTCCCAGACCTAATCCCGAGCTGCTTCTGAAGTGACCCAGAATCTAGCACTGTGGAGCTCACAACCGCGGGCCACACCGTGTGCTCCATCTTTGCGGCTGGTGCCCCTGTGCTCAGACTCTGCTGGTTGCCAAGTGCTTTCGTCCCCTTGGTTGCTAACTCCATGTCTGGGCTGGCTCAGGAAATGGCCTTCCAGGGAAAGGGGGAAATGGGCAGGCTCCGCATCTCCTTCCCACCCCAGGCTCTGACCCAGCCACCCTGCTTTTCCATCAGAAGAAAAAACAAACAAGGAGAATGTATCCCATCCCTTTGTACCTCCCTCCTGAGAAGGCAAGTCTAAGGATAAGCCAATTTTTCCTCCCATTCCTCTAAGCAGACCACAAGCCTCCCTACAAGCGGGCAGCTTGTGCCCTTATCCATCTCTTCACCTGCCAAGGTCTGGGCAGTATGTGCGCCACAGGCTCACTTGGTCACACAGAAACAGAACACGAGCACCTAACACAGGAAGTTGCTGCTCTGGAGCAGAGCGGGGCTGCAGCCGTCCCACGGTGCTGGTGGAGGAGACCTGGGGGAGTTCCCTGCTGGGCCCCCACAGCAGAACTAGCTAGCGGAAGCTGTGCCCTGGCGCTCTGGTAAGTGGGACCCTGTCCAAGATCGGCAAGGACACTGACTCACATCCTTGATCTGCAGATAACAGGGTGGACAGCAGGGCCAGAAGGCCTCATCTTTTACAGGCTCTGTTCCCACAACGCTCCAAGCCGTGATTCGCTGATGCCCGCAATGCCTCCCCGAGCCCTTCCTGGGGCTCCGCTGTGACAAGGATGGGACCTGTGTGCTCACACGCAAAGCTTCCTACTGGGTGTGGTGCGGCTGATCTGCCCTGAGAGGGAGGGTTGCGCGCCGGGGCGCCACTCACCGCTCCCGTTCTGTGCGTGCTCCATCCAGGTGAAGGTGATGGCGCCTTCCCGGGAGCTCTCGCTGAAGCGCAGCAGGAAGGTGCCTGGCTGCTGGTCCTTGAGCAACGCGCGCTCCCGCTCCTTGCTGATGAAGCCCATGATGCACCTGCGCGGGCACAGGAAGCTGGGCTTCAGGGTCCCTGTCCTCTTATGGCTGAGTGCCGGACACATGACGAGGACCTACAGATCTGAGGAAGTCTTTCCCTTATGTGTACATGCTATAGTTCACAACACACACACACACACACACACACACACACACACACGAGCATGGGGTCCACTGGAAGGGGCAGGTGCTCAGGAAGCAGCATTCTTGGGCCTGATGCCTTTACAGGCCATGAAAATAGCTGAGTCTGTGTATTTCTTATATTGAATCCCAAAACTCCGACAGCGTGTTTTCCTATTCCGGCCCCTATGGATCCTGTAAAGCCTTTGCTGAAATAGGAGACGATCTGGAAGACAAGCTCGGCACAATTCACCAGGCCGCAAGGGCTTTCGTTCCTTCCTAGGGGCAACGTAGTAGATGCTTGAGAAATCACTGCTGAATGAATGAATGGGGGCGTGAAGGCGCTCAGAATTTGTCTTTAAAGCTCGACTTTATAAATGTACGAACATGTGTATAAGACAGTGTGAGCTTAATCGGATGTGCTGCTGTGGAACCCTAATCACCTGCACGTGTCCATCTTGGAAAAGGGACATAAATTCTGCCAAGTAATGACAGCATGCAGCCTTTGCAGCGAGGGATTGGCACCAAAACTGTTTCAGAAATACCATCGCCAGTGGTGTCTTACCCGTCGTTCCAGAGAGACAGCAGGTGTTTTTTAATGAGTTCCAAGATGCTTTCAATCCAAAGCCAGAAGGAAAAATTTTTATCATTGATGTTCTCCTGAAAACACACAAACACACACTTTAGCGATGGCGACTTCTCCTACTCGCTCCCCACCACTGCAGTTTCACTTGCAAAGCGCCCTGCTGTCACAGACGTCTCCAGCACACAGCCGACCAGCCCAGGCCCTCCCACGGATCCCTGCTTCCATCTCTAAACAGCAGTGGCAGCCAGGGGCCACCTCCGGGTGACCCATAGCTGGGAAGCCCTGCTGAGCTCCCCGTCCCACCCCTCCGGTCAGACAGAGCGTGAGGTTCACACGGACAGGGCCAAACGCCGCCGGGCAAGGGGCCGGGGATGGGCAAGGGAAAGAATGTTATCACCCGGCAGGTGCTTCCTGCCAGCCTCTGGCCTGGAGACCCAACTTGTGCATGAAGGAAAGAAAACAGCTGGCCCTCAGTGCTCCGAGGGCGAGAGAAACCAAAACAAGCAAGCAGCTCGCTGCCCGCCAGGGGAGACCTGCAGGAGCCCCGGCGCCAGACAGCAAGACGAGCTCAGAGGCTCCCATCCCTGGGCAGGACCCACCTTACAAAATCGCGTCCAGGGGATGAGGCCGTCTTGGGGAGCATTAGGACCTAGGCAAACACAAGTATGCTGTGTTATGTGACTGGCAGTCGCTCTGACACTTGCACGGATTGATGACTCCTGTACTTGATCTTAAAGAAAAAGACTGCCGCCTGAGAAAGGAAGATGCTGTACACGCGACTGATTTAGCAATGACCAAACAAGCCGTGAAAGGATGTGATGAAAATGGTCTGCCAAGTGTGCCTGCCGGCTTCATCTTCATGGCAGGAAGGAGGGGATGGCAGATTCCTGGCACCACGGTCACGGGGACTTAGGGAGAGCAGGAGCACCAGGGCCTCACCTCTGGTCCCCTCTATCCCTCTCGCTCCTGAGGAGAGAACAGCGCTTCGAACCCTTCTCCCAAATCCTCTCTCAGACCCTCGCCTGTCCAGCCCCAGCACGCTCTCTTGCCGCTTCCTTGTGTGCAGTCCCTTTTTCTCAAGACACCAAAACTTTTGTTTTTAAATTCAGACTAAGGCCAAGATCACACCTGGGTGATCCACTGCACAGATACTTGAGTTCATCAGTGCATTTCAGAGGTTTGTTCTATGTGTCTCTATGTGTCCCGTGGTCCTCCCAAGGGCACATGGACTTGGAAAGGCTGTGGCCCCCCTCAGCCCACACCCTCCATAAGCAAGCGAGTCACAGCACCACTGGGCACAAGGGGGGCGAAGCACGCAGCCCTCCTGAGAGAACCACGAAGAGACGATAGGCCGCGGACATCCCCTCCTGACTGTGCTGGCAAGGAAAAGGGGGAAGGGAGTCTTAGACCTTGTGTTAAATAAATCTGGGCTAGAGCTGCCTGGGGATTTTTTTTTTTTTTTGGTGGAGCCTGGGGATTTTTAAGGAATGATTTAAATTCGCCCATTCGTTCAGGCTGACTTTGCGATGGGCAGGTCTTGGGGAACAGCTGTGAGACTCGTTGGCCACACATGGCCTTGGCCACTGGCAAGCAACGGTCTGCTGTGCCTTGACTGCATAGCAGGCCAGACGGGTGGTCAGTGTGAATCCCCCGCGTGGACAGCACCTGCTACGGGGCCCCCCGAGACAAAGCCTGGGTCTGTGAGACAACGACCCTCATTGTGCAGGTCTGGGACTTTCTCCCTTCTCTCTCCAAGGAGAGTAAGGGCCTCATGTTTCTCATGACTTGTCTCCTCCACAGAAAATGTATTTTAGAAAATCCAAAGAATTAGTCCTAGGGTCCGTTCTCAGAAATATTAGCAGGAAGCAAAGAGGAAGAGGTCAGAGAAGTCCCTCCCGTGGTCCCTTCTTTCCTGGGTGGGGTCTGATGCTCATTTAGCCAAAATAAGTGGTAGCTGGGTTTTAATACTCCTGGATACTGCCCCAAACAGAGACCAGGGCTGAGAGCGCAAGCAGAAGGGACTTTTGGGTTCTGATTTTCCTGGGTGCAAGAAGTGCATACCAAGTAGCTTCTCTCCCAGCATGTTTAGCTGGTCTCCATTGAGGCCCCTCTTGGTGACTGATGAAAACTGCCAACTCAGCACCTCCGAAAGCTGAGACCATCGTGCGCACGGCGGGTTCAGGAAGAAGGACAGATTCTAGGGAGGAAACATATGAAAGCCTGAGGTCACCAAGAAGTCCTAGACCCACCCCAAGCTCAGGTTGGCTTCTTGGGACATTCCCAGGATCGAGAAAGAGAATTTCATTATTTATAGGTTTACAATTGCAAATTTGTTCACATTTGCACGTGGCTCTAAAGCCAACAGTCACGGCACCTCTGCGGCCCCCGCGGCTGTATTCTTACAGCATGACACATAAACAGAGCCACTCAACATTTCTGCACTTCACTGAAATGGAACAAAATGCAGTGCCAGAGCTCTTTTGTGCAGACATCTGAACCGCAGGTAACTGTGCTTTGTGCGCTTGTAGGCTGGTGCTCTTCCGAGTCTGGTGCATTTTCTTGGTGGCACCCACTTCACTGCTTTAAATGGCACCCAGCACAGCATCAAAGCACTGTGTGATGTTCTGTGCCCAAGAAAGCTGGGCTGCGTCTTATGGGGGAAAATGCATTTCAGCTACGCTCTGTCCAGCTCCTGAGCTAGGAGGCTGTGGGCCCTCCGGTCAAGGTGAACACCGCCACATACGCTAGGAACACACACACAAGCTGTGTGCAACAGGTGGGCAAAGAGGTAGAGACCAGGCATGCGGCAACCGAACCCTGCGCCTCTCCTGGAAGCAGCAATCCTCCAGGGCTGCGGGCGACTCTGGGAACAGGAACTTGCCCAGTAAAGAGAATCAACTAGGACTCAGTGGCGGCGGGCGGCCACGCTCCAAGAATGCAGCTTGCTTTTTACATGTGCACGTTTACAGACAATGACAGCAGAGGCATAACCCTCACCTCTCACACACGTACATGCATGGCTCTCCCACGGTCTCTCAGGACGGGCAGCAACCCCCCGGAGCCCGTCACTGCCTTCTCAGCATCTGGCTGGTGCTGGCGCTCGGGACACGCAGCAGCTAGGACCCCCCCCCCCCAACACACAAAAGCACTCCTGCTTCCTTACCCTGGTTTCCGTCACCAGCATGTTGTACCACAGGATGGAGGCCCAGCCGCTGGGCAGCTGGCTGACATTGGAGATCACCACGACAGGCAGCGAGGTCGTCTGCAAGGAGACAAAGGGCTCGAGACCATCCTAACCCGACATCTGCGTACTCACAGAGCCAAGTGGGGCACTAACTGCAGTTCTGCATATAGTCATACTTGAAAAAAGCAACTCTAAAACAAAAATTGAGAAATGGAAATACACGTCCTAGCGAGATGTAAACATAAGCAGCCTTCTCCGGGGGAACCCAGAAGTCTCACCTCGAGGTCAATGACCAAGCCAGGCTGGCACAGCTGGGTTTCGAAGCTAAGGGAGTGAAGCTCTTCAGTAACAACGAGTGGGCCCTTAGAACAGAGAAGAGAACGATTCACTCACAGATCCTGTGACTTTCAAAAGCTAAAGAAACAGGTTGCAGAGATCATGGACCACACAGCAGTAGCTCAGGACACTTTTCTTTTAGTATTTTAGGGAAGGGTCTACAGAATGTTCAGGGTCTCACTACTAGATTGGACTCAGTGATCCACCTGTTTACTGCCTCCCAAGAGCTGGGATTACAGGCGCGCGCCATCACGCCCAGTCTCAATTGCCATCTCAGGGCGCCTCGGGAGTGGGGCCAGCACGGCAGGCCTGGGGATGGAAGCCCCCGCCCCTGCGCCTATTTGCAGGCACTTTAATCTGCTGAGTTATTTGGTTGGCCTGGAAAACTCTTAAGGAATAGTCAATCCCAGACTTGATTATTCCAAGCATCTCAGTGTTCTGAGATAAAAGGGTTGCAGTTATGGCAGAAGTTATCAAGCCAGAGAAAGAAACCCAACCGGGGACGCAGTATGGTCCACCAGACCTGCACACCGCCTGTGGCTCCCTGCTGCAGACACATCTCAGGTCTGGCTATCTACAGGAAGCACTGACTCCAAACGCCTGGTGGGTCGTGGAGTGCTTCATTCTGGGTAGCAAGGGATGGCTTTCAAGATGCCTTCACGCAAACTGCTTCCCATAAGCATCACAGCAACTCAAAACGGGGGAGACACTGCAGCTAGACCAGAGGCTGCACAGCAGTTAATGGTGTGAGCCAGGTCCCAGGCATCAGCAAGTCTGTCTCGTTGCTCCAGCGCCCTCTACTGGTTGTGGTGGGAAGGACAGCATGCCCTGTGCACTCGGGAAAAACCAAGTCTAGGCCTTCTAAATACAAATTCTAGACCTTTGTCCTTGGCCCACATTTCATCATTAAATGCATCATAATGCAACTCCTCAAGGGGCAGGGTGTGAAAAAGAATTTGAAAACAGTGTCACCTGGCAGGAGTGCCCGACCTTCCCGTTCCAGCACCAAGTCACAGCCAGGCTCTGTTCCACTGGACAGTGAGCGCCTAGCAAAGTCCTGTGGACTTCCTGTGATGCTCAACCTCCACCCAGAAAGTGTGCAAAACACACAACCCTGCCAGCCCTCCGCTGGGCTACCTGACAGCCAGAAATCAGGCAGCAGAGGGCTTTTTGCTACCACAGACTCTCCCAGCCCCTCCCCGTGGGGACCTGCCCGCCCAACCACTCAGGGCCCCTCACCTCGTTGGTTCTGTTGCCAGCGTTCTTCTGTTCTTTCAGTTGCTAAAAAAACAGGAAACCATCTTAGTAAACCGCATGCTAGCTGCCAACTCAGACTCACTCTTGCCACCTGGGCCACTGAGGAGCAGGAAAAAAGGACCTGACAGGATCTTGAGTGCGGAGCAAGAGACGGAACAGCTTGCTGCGGATCTCTAAACTGAGAGCCTCTTGTTACAAGCAGGTGGGCCTGGTGGTCAGGGTATGGAAGACCCACTCTCTGGGGATGTCAGCCTAAGCTTCCCAGAAAGCACTGTGGGGTCAGCTAGGGTCACCCTCAGGCCTCTGCGCTGGAGCTGGCTTCTTGGTCTGCTGGCTTGCAAGACAGTCACCAGGACTCATGGTGCCCGTGACCTCTCCTCAGGTTACAAAGCCTGCAAATCAGCTGGGTGGGGCCTCCCCAGACAAGCGAAAGGCTCAGGGGGCTGCAGGCCAGCAGGCCAGGTGGGAGTGTGGGAGAGGCAGCCCTAGCAAACTGCAGGGCTCCACAGTGATGGCCACGTGGTGTGTGCTGGGCACAGCCTATGTCCACGTAGGCTAATGAAGCACTTTTGCCGAGACCCCTGCAGCCACACGGGGGCATTTCACACGGGACGGGGGTGGGGTGGGCAAAAGATCGGGTGGGCAGCCCTGGGATGGGGCAGGGAGCTAGGGTGCCCCTGCTGGTCAGCAGCTGGTCTAGGAGGCCTAAGAGGCACCTTCTGGCTTGCCAAGTGCCACCCTGTACCCCACATTCTGGCAGAGCACAGACAGTGCTAGTGGGGCCCCAGCCTCCCTACCAAGTGCCGGAACTCGGCCGCCAGGCTGCCATTGGTGGACTCCTCCATGTTCATGACTTTGGTATGCGTGCCCAAGATGTTGAACTTCCGGAACCTGCACAACCAGACATACGCACTTCAGCGGCTTCACACTCACACACCGCTGAGGGGGCAAAACATGCACAAGTGTGTCACCTACCCTTTTACTGTGTTCCTCTCATTCACATCCCTGCAAAACCAAAAGGACATGTTTAACACTTGCAATTAGCTTCAAGAGAAACAGAAAGCGTACCTACGTAAGTAAAAGATAAAAGAAAAATTTCACAGCACTGGCTTGCTGGCCTTTCACTGACTCCTGGGGGCCGAGGAGATAGCTCAGTAGAGTAAGCGCTTGCCTGACAAGCACGTAGGGCCTGAGTTCAATCCCTGGTACCGCCAAAAAACAAGAACAAAAACAAACATGGCCTTTCACTGACTCCCTCACTTCCTCCATCTCTCACGCTAACCATGTGCAGGCTGCACGCTTCTCACCCTGCGCCAGCCTTCCTTCTAAGATGCTTGGGGTGCAAACTGCGTGAAGTTAGGCCTGGGGTCGTGGGCAGCCACACTGAGGGGCCACAGGGACTGCCGCCTGCCCAGTGGTGTGGGCTAGGCCTGGCGAGGCTGCCCTGGCTGCTCCAAAGGCAGCGAGTTGGGAAGTATCGGCCTTCTCAGCTGGCTGCCGCCGTGATCCCACGCTTGGACCACAGGGCGCCCCCTACAGGACATGATGCTGCAAAGGCGCTGCCTCCCCACCCTGAGCTTTGCAGGCCCGAGACTATAAGCTGATGAGAAAGTGCTGGGTTCCGAGTATTTTCTTCCAGCAACACCAAAGACAGTCATGGCAGGGCCTAGACGTGGGCCAGAGGTCACTACTCACAGGAGAAAGCGACCTCCCTTCCCTATCTCAGCCAGAAAAGCAGTGTGTTGTGAAAATCAACTATTGTAAGAGGGATCTATTTTTTTCCACTGAAAACCAGTTTATAGTAAAAGGGACAGTGTGACAGAGGAAGGCCGGAGCTAGAAGGGACTCAAAGGCAAAGGAGATCAAACAAATGCAAAGAGGGACTGAGCTAGAGCAGAGTGCGGCAAGTGGGCTGCACTACCCAGGAGAGAGAGGGTGACAGCCCCACCCCAGTGCCTCTACGTCTCTGCAAACCACCCCACAGCCGGCCACAGTGCACACAGCCTGGCGTGCAGCTGGGCTTGCGCCAGGCCTTTCCTTGGGAGCTGGCCCTGGTGTGCAGAGTCCAGCTATAATCTCGGACACACGTTCTTCTATTCATTTTCATGTAAAAAGCCCCAGCTCTAGGGGACGCTGCCAACATGCAGCTAGCGAGCCATCTGCTTCCATCTAGGTCATTTGGGATGGCCCCAGGTGAGCTCTGGAAGCCAGGCCAGGACCTGGGCTCCACCCTTGTCCCCAGGGAGGCCAGGTTCCTCCCGCCAACGGTATACAGCTCTGCTGAGCAACCGCAAATGGAAGCGTCCACATCTGATGAACAAAACCAGCATTCCAATGGTACAGATAACATAAAAATGATCTTACTTGTCAAACAGGACTTTGACTTTCAAATTATAATTCAGCTCTTGCAATTTGACCAATAGCCTGGAGAGGAAAACAAAAGTTATTACTTTAAACAAATGATCCCATGCAATGTATTTAATATTTAAAGTGTCCCTCTATGAACATGTACGGGCCCCATCACCCCTCCAGCTCTTGGGCCTCATAAGCAATGAAACTGACAGGCTGTACATCCACTTGGCTTTTTTCCTCAATGCATGCACCTGCAGGTCCTGTTTCCAGCTGTGGTTCTGTGACGGCAGAACCGCAGCATGAAGTTCTGGTGGAACCGAGCACTGACTTCCTGCTCCTACTGGGATCAGCGAGGGTGATGGCGTCCTATACAACCTCACTGACAGAAAGTGCTATCGAAAGTTCTACTTCTGGTCTTAGATGGCTAGAAAGTGACAAACATGACCTGTTGTGGAACTTAACAACTATTTTTCTATGCTAGTGGGAGAAAAGCAAAACTGTCCCTTGTAATTAGAAAAACGAGGCTTGCCCTCTTGCACAGCAGGGCAGTGTGGAGGGGTGGAATGTGGGGTGCTGGGTTCTGAGCACTCCAGCTAGCCAGAAGGTGGGAGGAGCTCCCAGGTCCTGTGTCACAAGACAGTCCATCTCTAGTCTTCCTGCAAAGCTGAGCTCCAGTTTCCATAGACACTAGTGTGTGGTGCTACTCACGGCCCACTAGGGAAGGAGCCATGGTGTGGCCCCGAACAGCAGCACCTGATGAGACAGGCCGTGGCTAGCCCTGGCGGCAGGTCCTCCCCTTGGGGGGCAGTGCTCATCTCCAGAAGAGCAGGTGGACGACTGCAGCCCTTCACCAGAGCAGAGCGAGACCGGAAGTTCTCACTCAGAAACGCTCTGACAACTACACTAAGGAAAAAGCAGGCTACGAGACAAGGGTCACCTTACACAGTGGAACAGTGTCTGCTACGTGCTTCATGTGGGTCTATGTAAGGAACATATCCACACCCACTGCTCTGCACACCTGTGTGGACACTCATGACACTAAGGACGACACCACCAGGCCACTTGTGGTACTGGTCCCCGAATATCTGGACCACAGACCACCGTGGAAGGAAATCGCAGGAAAGTTTCGAAGGCACGCACCAGAAAAATCCCACAGGTGTCACCTGTGTACACATAGGCTACTTCTTTTTCAGGGGCTCACAGAGCCCTCCTCACCAGCCTGCTCTCAGGAAAGGCGGCCACTGGAACTTCGACGCTCTATCACGTTCAAGCGTGCAAGTCTGAGCTCCACCTTACTATGCACGTGTGATGCATTTGCAACCAGGGGAAAACCAGATGTGTGTATTTGCATTTATATCAGTTGTACTTCTACAAAAGAATCTCAGATATCCTAAGAATTCACAATACAATCTCTACTGAAAAATCATTTCCTCTTAAATCCCCTACGGAAATAAGAAGGGCAAATCACGTGATGGGCGGTTTGCAAAGCTGCGTTTCTCTCTACATTACCTTAACTTCACGGTGAACTGTACTCCGGTCTTGAGGACAAGAGGCCTCTGCGGATGCGTCGGCATGCACGGCTGTCTTTCTACCACAAAGGAGCTGCAAATATCCAGCAAATGCACACACATTAGCATTTCCATCAAGGTTGAGGCAGGAAAAAAAAAAAAAAGACTTTTCCCTAAAAAGGAAATGGAGTTAAGAGTGCATAAACTGAAAAGGTCTGAAAGAGCTTTAAAACTTGGATTAATAATCCCCGGTTCCGCAAAAAAAACAAACAAACTTGGATTAATAACAGGCGGGCCAGATAGCTCAGGGATTAAAGCGCCTGCTAAAGCAGACGCAGAGGCTGCGGTTTGATCAGGACCTGGTAACCACTTAGGTAACAAAAGGCAGAAAGGGAGAGGAATAAACAACAAGCTTCCAGGTCTGGCAGGGAGAAAACAAGTGTGAACAAGTGTGTGACATGCTCAGCTGAGAGCACCCCCAGACTGGCGGGGCTGGGGAGCCCAGCTGTGGGGCCACTTGCGAGGAGCTCAGAAGAAAGGGTCTGAGACCCCACAGCGTGAAACGGAGAGGACAAACATCCCAAGCTAGGCGATGGCAGATCTCAGCACCGACTGGGCCAGGAGAAGAGAGGGAGGGAGAGGTTACGACAGCTCCAGAGCTGGGGCAGAACGGACAGCGACCACTGAGATAAAGACGGAAGCGGGAAAGAGCCAAGCACCATTGAATACTCCCACAGCCAGCCTGCGCCCGCCCGCCTGGCAGAAACCCGCAGCGTCACCTCTGGATGAGCTGCTGGAACAGGGCCACAGTGCGGTCCCACAGTCCCTGCTTGCTCTTGGTGATGGGGTCCTGCTCGTAGGTGAACTTCTGCTCCAGCTCCTCCAGCTTCTTGAGCTGCTGCCGCACCTGCTGCAGACTCTCGGCGATGATAGTGAACCTGTGGATGCACGACACGGTGTCTCCATGAGCGACGGTGCAGGACCAGGCGGGATGAGTCGCGGGAACCCAGGCTGCCCTTCCACCGGGCAGGCGACACCGATCCTCCCCACTGTATGTTGCCCACACCGCAGGGACCAGTGTGGCGGGAACCTCGTGGCTTAAGGAGCTCAGCTATTTGGAGAAAAAGCACCATGCACTGCAAGATTACAAAGCCCACAAGCAGAAGCCTCTTCGGACTCCTGATGTCTAAGGGGCTTCCAGGTCACCTGCAGCTGCCTAAGACTGAGTGCTGTGTCACCCCAATACTAACCATATCCCAAACCCTTTTTATTATTTTGAGACAGGGTCTCCCTTAAGGCTGACCTTGAACTTGTGATTCCTGAGGGTGTGGGCCAGAGGTCTGTATGAAACGGAAGGCAGAGCCACACGTCTAAAACCTCTGGAGTACGTGGTTTGAGATTAATGCGCGAGGTGAAGGCTGTCATTTAAGAAGTTCACACGCTGACAATCTCAGTGGACCGCAGCCCCTCGCAGCCCTCTTGTGGTGTGGATTGGACACTGACTGAGTAATCTTTCATCCTTTTGCACCCTGCTATAGTCAAGAACTGCGCCTGATCTTTCTGCCTCAGCCTTCCAAGTAGCTGGAGTTACACGAATGCGCCACCATGCTAGGCCCAGCAGACCTGTAGTGCACCTGAGACTTCAAGAGGGAAGAACAAGGGGGCGGACAAAGAAGCGAAAGAGCAGGCAGATGTCTCAGGCGACTGGAGAGCAGGGAGGAGCCCTTGAGGTTTGAGGCTCTGCTCAGCCTGGAGAAGCCTGGCTGTCACTGAGCCCTTCTTCCCTAGAGTTAGTGCTACTGACACAGCCGCAGGCGGGGAACTCGCAGAAGGGCCACTCCAACAGCCAGAGGACGACACAGGACATCACAGGCGCATGCTCCCCCACTAGAACCCTTCTGCTTCATTTGGCCACATACTCCCTGGCCCTGAGAGTGGCCTTCACCCCAGAGCAGGAAGCAGGGTGGCAGCGGAGGGCCCTGACACATCTTGCCTGGAACCCTGGGACCCCCAAAACAGTCTTCACATGGTGTGGGAGAGGGTACTGGCACCCAGGGATGGAGAGATGTCTGTGGCCTGTGGTGACCACCACGGGGCTCCAGCACCCTCAGGGCTCCCAGGAGGGTGAAAGGGTGACCAGGAGGAAAGGGGACCTTTGGGGTATTTCTCAAGATCCAAGGGCAAGCTGGGCCTGAAAACTCTGCTCCAGCCCAAGAGAAACTGGGGTGCATACAGGCAGTTCATGGAATGAAAACATACGATGCCATCTCAAGAATACGACCCCTCTAGGACCCTGGTCATTGGGCACTGAACGACCACCCTAGGCCACTGCCCCTCGGGGCCACATCGAGGCCACCCTCTCTGTGCCCTTGTGGCCTCTGTCCACCCACACTGAGAATCCTAACAGGCGGGGTCCAAGAATCCATCCTCCTTGTGCGTTGAAGGCCCAGCCAGAGCCAGCGTCTCTCAGGCTGAATGGTAGCTACAGCAACCAGCGCTTTATGGGAGAACAGACCCGGCCTCCAGGGGTGTTGCCCTTAATGAACCACCAGGATTCAGGCCGTAAAGTGTGCTGCACAGCAACCACACCGCTGGGGCTGGGGTACGGCCCAGGGACGCGTTGCTGGGCCTAAGATGACTCTAAACCGATGCAGCTGGATGTGGCCACAGGCACCACTAGCTTTCCTGCAGTCTCCAGGCCTGGCAGAAGCCGCCCTGTGCTGAGCTCCGACCGGAAGCTCTGGCAGAGCTAGCAGCTGCGCCCCTTGCAGGTCTGGGCTGCATCTTACCAGCCCTGCAGCTGGTCCAGGCAGGCATTGGGAGGCCCCCCGATGCAGGCACTCTGCTGCCGCCGCTTCCACTCCACCAGCTCGTCATTGATCAGGGTGTTCTGGGTCAGCTCCGTGGCGTTCAACAGCTCTCGGATTTTGTGAATTATTTCCTAAAGACAAAGGAAGAAGATGAACTAAATTTGTTTTCAATCATTTAATTTAAATTTTTTTTTAAAAAATAAAGCAAATATCCTTTTACTCTTAGCTAGGATATCAAACCAAATCATTATAAAAATAATTTTTCCACCGTTTCTAAACTTCAAATCTACTACCTATGGCCTGCATGAAAAACAATGTGCTCTCCTGGAAAGTGTCATCTCTACCTTTCTCTTATTGTCAAGCATTAAGTACATCTGATGGAGCAACAGCTGTTCTTGTTTCTGGTCATTCTTGGCCACACCATTGGCTTCATGTTCTGTGAATTAATAGAGAGCATAAAAGTAAGAACGTGTAAGAGGATAAACCCAATGAAAACCAAGATTCACATACATTTAGGAGAGCTACGACACAAATGCCGTCTGCTCTTCAGCCCTTTTGAACCATCAAGACAAAGATGTCCTAGGAATAAAAACTGGTCACAATGAAACCAAGTACGAGTTTTCAGCAACCCATGGAAACTGCCAATTGTTTAGTATTTCAATTGCTGCCAGACTTCTACTTAAATGAATACACAAATGACCAAATTCAAAACTTCAGATAAATGTACATGAGACATCATCTATGACTCTAAAAGAGAAATGCCCCATTAGGAACTAGGAGCTGGGGTTCTTTTCTCGCATACTTTTTACCCAAATCACATCGGTAAGCTGTACCTCCCAACCAAATGATTATGAGGCTACGAGCAGCCCCAGCTGCATTCGCTACACACTGTCCATTCTGCAGTTCTTTTTAGAGTCTGCTGTCACTGAAGACAAGCAGCAACAATAAAGCAGTGAAAATGCTGAAAACCTTCAGCACAAGGAAAGTACTGAGATGATGTGGAGCACATTCACAGGGACTTGGTGGCGTGCATGCGTGCGTGCGTGTGTGTTGCCAGGCAGGGAAACCCCACATTCATGCCAGTCATGTCAGTGGGTAGCTCAGATGCAAGAAGTACAGCGAGTCCTACACCACCAGTGGTTATTGACTAGGGTGGCTCAGCACCCCCTGCCCCCTGCCCTGGGGCATCTGGCAAGGTCTGCTGCTATTTGGGTATCACTACTAGAGGGAAGAGGGCAGTGCTCCTGGCCCCCACAACACGACCAGGTAGAGGTCAGGGGTATGAAACACTCCACAAGGCACACGCCAGCCTGGCATAGGCGTGACCAGGCCCACAGTGTCAACGGAAGCGGGCTTAAGGACATGAGGTCTGGATCATCCAGAACCCAGGACTGGTAAATCAGTCACAGAATACCTGACAGATACGCAAGGGCTGCCTTAGTTATTTGGCATAGATGGAAAAGTACACAGCCACTAGACACCGCTTGGCCAACTCTTACCTCTGTTCTGCGAAGTTTTGCACTTAAAATCATATTCATCTTGCAGATCTTCTAGGGTCTTGATCTCCTGTTCTATGCTCTACAAATAAAGACATAAACATGTGTTTCACTGATCGTCTGCTTCTAAAGGCTTCAGCAAACAGATTGTTGCTTCTACAGAACCCAGAAATGGTGGGTAACAACTGCAGGTCCTGCCACACTCATCAGACTGAGAAAACTGCAATACAGACATAGGGTAGCATCTATTTCATTAGCAAGTGTTATGGTTTGCGTCTGGTTGTCGCCTCAAGCCTCATGCAGTCCCTGGGGCAGCCTTCTAGAGTTTGTGATTAATTCGTGATCCAATGCTAGGATCGTGGGTGTGAGCGCTACACCCGCCCTGGGGCCAATAGTCTGAATACAACGGGAGGAAGGGAGAGAGGCAGAGACTGCGACTCTTCCTCCCTTTTTGCTCTTTGCTGTTTTCCGCTGCCATGAATGGCTGCCCTCTGTCACATGCCACTCTGCCTTGCAGCCAGCCAAGTATGGACCGGAACCTTCATTAACCGTGAGCTAAATGAACCTTTCCCTCCTTCATTTTAGGGGTTGGGTATTTTGTCCCAGAAATGACAGAAAAGTCACTGAGACAGTGTGTGGTCACATTTTCTAAGAAAAGAGAACATGTTGGGGCTGGTGAGATGGCTCAGTGGTCTAAAGCACCTACTTAGAACAAGCTTAGCAAAGCATAGGGACCGCGGTTCAATTCCCAGCACCACATGCCAGCCAGCCCGCCCCCTGGTGGGCTGAGCTGGCCACACAAACACACACACACACAACAATAAATAAATAAAATTTAAAAAAAATAATAAACTAAAATAAAATTGTAATACTGTCTACATAAAAGAGGAGGAATTAAAAAAAAAAAAAGAGAACATGTTAATTCTCAAACTGTCACCACCTGGTTCAGGGCCATAACTGTGACTCTTCCTACTCATCTTAGAGACTATCTCAAGATTTAACTACTTGAGTATGATGCGTACAGCAGGGAACAACAAGCTCATGGAAAACGTCCTCCATTCTTACAAGCAAGGCGGTGACCACAAATCTGTCTACCCGCAGCAGCCCGGCCTTAACATCCGCTATCCTGGTGTGACTTTGAACGGAGTTCTCTGCCACCCTCAGACACAGCTGGACAACCAGCTGCCACCCTCTAGACACAAGCTCTACGTTCACTCCACAGAGGAGCCTTGTGTGCTTTGGATCCCATCCCCTCTCTATGCTTTATTCTCTCTGGCTAGTTCCAGACCCAGCGGACTTGGTGCTACGGTAATGGCGTGTTCTCCCAGGACCAAACTGAAGGACCAAACTGTTCTGATGAATTTGGGTTTGAAAAGATGCTGTTGGCACCAGGAGTCCAGGCCAAGCTGTCGTCACGCAGGCGTGCGGCAGGACTGTCCCGACCAGGGCTACAGCAGCCCTCTGCTTCCACAACCAATCTGGGAAGGGTGAGCTGAAAATGGCTGTGGATGTCTTATTCTGATAGGAAATGTACCAGGGTTTCTTTCAGTGAAATACTTTTTGCTCCTCCTGCAGGTCTGTGATTAAAACAGGGACTTGAGGCGGATGGGCCACGCTCATCCTGGGAGCTCAGCTTGACACCAGGAACACCCTGATTTAAGGCTTGTGGAATTAGCAGGCCATTCAGAACAGCGACATCTGATTCCTCATTTATTGGACAATGGAGGCAGGGTCAACAATTTACCGTGTGATATCAGAAGGCAGAGAAAGATAAGCTCAGCGTTTGCAAGTTACGACAGAGGTCCCGAGAAGCCTCATCGATCACTGGTCTTACCAATCTGTTTACTTCTGGTTTGGACCTCTAGCAGTTTTTCTTTTCAACTACTTGACATACCAATCACTGGGTTTAAACTCAGGTAACTGGAACTGTTCCGGTCTAGATTTCAATGTCCCCAAAAGACAAGAGTGGTCTCACATGTCTGGAGACGACTGGTTCGAGGAGGGGTACACTCTTCAGTGGATTCCTCCACGGAGGAGTTTGGTACCTAAATGCACTTTTCAGACTCAGGTAGGCCGGAGGAGGGTCAGTGGGGTGCAGCCTGCAGGGTGCGGTCTCATCGCCAGCTCCCCACGTCTCGCTCTGCTTCCTGGCTTCTCTGGTGCAAGCTGTTGTCCTCTGCCCCCTCCCCTGCCCCACTGCTGCCGCCTTAGAGCCAACGAGGCACAGACGCAACTCTGAGGCCCTGCGCTTCATAAGCCCCTCCCCCTTGAAGCTGTGGGCATCGGTATCAAGTCCCAGCGAGGAGAGAGTGACTAACACAGAAACACATTTCTGCTACCGCAATTACAGAAGAAAGGCCCGTGTTCACTCGGTGCTCACCATGACCTGATCCTTCACGGTTCTGACTTTGTAGTCAAGCTCTTTCTGCTTGTCTAGCATCACAGCGTTCTGAATATTCCCCGCCTGGGCCTGTAATGAGAGGTGCACGGTTAATGCTCCAAAGTCCGGTCAGTACCTGGTGTCCTCCCTGCCCGAGACTTTCCAAAATTTACTACAGGCTTCCCACATGTATGCCAAGAGCTCCATTCCTGAAGCCCTGAAAAAATGCTGGCAAACTGGTACCAGAGGCACAGTTCAGTTCACAGCGGAAACAAACCGTACTTCTAGAACTTTCCATTAGTTCACACAGCTGAATGGTACCACACCAGTACTACGGCAGTAGTACTGCTGCATAGTAACCGTTATGGTCTGGACAGCAACTGTCCCCTAAGGCCTCATGAACTCACAGGCAGAGTCTTGGGAAGGTGACTGAATCATGGGGACAGTATAGCTCGGTGCGCTGTTAGCAGCAGGGCATGGCAGGGAGAGGCAGGTCTTGGGGGCGCAACCCGGAAGCGTTCTTCTCTCCTCAGGCCCTCCCTCTCTGTTTTGCCACCAAGACATGAACAGCTTTTCTGCTGTTTGCTCTTCTGCTGCTGAACAGCTTTTCTGCTGCTCTTCTTCCATGGACTGTAACTGCGAACCCAAACGATCCTCTCCAGCTCTAAGCTGTGGGTGTCAGGTATCTGCCCCAAGGAAGAACTAAGACTTCAGCATGACAGCGTCTCATCACATCCAGAGAACCCTGATTTAGTCATTTAGCACACACTGAAGAAAACACCCCAGGGCCAGGGGTTAGTGACACACATGACAGTCCCTCTTTTCAGAGATTAGGCTCTAGACGGATGTTACTTTCTGCTCAGCTTAATGCCCCAACGTAGTAAAATCTCTGTGTGTAAACCATTCTTACTTCCTAGCAAAACATCTGCTTGCTCGCTTGCTTTCTTCAAAGTTCAGATTCTATGTGGGAGTGTTTAATGTACTCAAGCTTACCAGTCTTATTTTCTCAATACCCACATTTCACTTTAAAATCTTTCCCTATTGGAAGATCGTGAGTTTATTTCTTCCACTGTACTTGCAAGATTTCATTTTTTTACTTGATTTTTGCATTTACAAATAATTTTATCTTTTTAAAAATAGATACATAGGGCCACTGAGATAACTCAGCAGACTAAGCACCTCCTCAGACAAGCTCAAAGACTGGGTTCAATCCCTGGCAGCTCATGCCGCGCTTGCTCCATTCCATCCCTGGGCGTGCTGAGGTGGCCTGAGACCAGGCGTGGTGGCGCACGCCTGTCATCCCAGGGCTGGGGAGGCTGAAAACAGGAGGATCACTACGAGTCCGAGCTGCGTAGTGAGACCCTGTACCAAATACATAAAATAAAAATGAAAATAGATACATAAAAATTGAGCACAACAAAGGAGCACACGTGCTGGCTGGATGTGTGCACACTCTGCACGCCGTCCAGGGCCAGTGTGTCTACCGCTTCAGTTGTCTATTATTTCTTCATGTGAAAACAGTTAATGCCCTTAGTACATGATTATTATTTAGCCACCCTGTTGTGCAGTGCCACACCAAGGCTTCCATTTTAGTTTTAGATCTCTGAAATACTTGAATCTAGTTCTTGTGTACAGGTCCAATTTTAACTCCTTCTGCTGGCCTATCCATGTCCTAATTACATTCAGCGCCGGCCCTCTGGGTTGCAACCTTTATCATAGATTTTCGTGCACATCTGGGTTTATTTCCAGAATTTCTGCTTACTTCCCACAGCCTGTTTATAAACCCGAGCTTCTGAACCATGCTTATGACAGAAGATACGCGGTGCCCCACGCAAGCCCAGCACTATGGCTTCAGGAGTTTCTGTGCTATGCTTGCCTGTTTGTTTTCTTTTCTTTTTTTTTTTTTTTTGGTTCCTCGAATGCCTTCAGGGCACTTTTGGCCAGCAGGAGAGTTGTGAGGTTTGAACTCCAGCAACCTGAGGCTGACAGCTTTGTGGAA
>NW_004524601.1:9357802-9384536 GCF_000260255.1 Octodon degus | reverse complement strand
CCTGTTTATTTTCCACATCAAGTTTGGACTCTACTAACAACCAGAAAACAACAGTTGTTGTTTTTGCGTCACACTACTGTTAGGAATTATCTCAGGCAGAGCTTATGCTTTTATATTTTACATGGTGATGCCTACAGTGGCCTTCCCTTGTCTAACTGCGCTAACCAATAACCACCAATATAAGGGGCAAGAGAAATGGGGGACACCCTTGCCGTGTGCTTCTCACTCGCTAGAATTCCCCAGTTGAGTAAAATGCCATCTCCACAACTGAGACGTGTATTTCAGCACACTGAAGAGGTGTCCATTAATTCCTATCTCATGGGGTGTTTTTTGTTTGTTTTAATAAGAAAATGGGTGTAAGATCCCTTTCAGTACCTGTGAAGAGAAGCAAAAGCTAGGGCCGGGGAGATGGCTCAGTAGCATAAGTGCTTGTCTGACAAGTGCAAGGCCCTGAGTTCAATCCCTGGTTTTGAAAAAAAAAAAAAAAAAAAAAAAAAAAAAAAAAAAAAAAAAAGGGTGCTGACTGTTGGCATTAGCGAGGCCTAGTGTGGCTCCCTGCAGTCCAGAGACACAAAACCTT
Organism: Octodon degus; assembly: GCF_000260255.1. Lineage (NCBI taxonomy): Eukaryota > Metazoa > Chordata > Mammalia > Rodentia > Octodontidae > Octodon > Octodon degus. The sequence goes on along the minus strand of NW_004524601.1, from coordinate 9,383,956 downwards.
TTTCTCCTTGTATCTACTAAGACAGTGACATTAGTGGACTCCCCATATAATATCTTATTTCTGTCATGTAGTATTTAACTCGGATCCTTGATATTCTAATGGACCTTTTATACTGATATTCCTACATGAACTGGGTTTATAACTTGCTTTTTCATCTTTATCCGGTTTAGGTATTCTACTCATAGAAGGTTTCCCTTCATTTCACACAGTTTGGAGTAGCAGAAGCTCAAAGCACCTCATCTGCACATATCAGGATCAGAGCCATGTGACAATGTTTGGCGAAAATTCGGTCGCAGGCCTCACATAACACCAAGTGATCAAAGGGGCTTCTCTGGCCACGCAGAAAGGGCAGACCCACAAGTCCTTCTGCCTGTGTGGGCAGCTCACTGCTGGCATCTACCTCTGACCAGCCCAACGGGAGCCAGAGTCCGTGGAACGCCTCTCCCCCAGGACCTGACTGCCACGCCCCTCCCTGGCTATCTGAGGCTCCCACAGGCACTTATTCATTTCCAGCAGCGAAAAGCACCGGGTGTGCCTCCCACTGTGTCTTCTGGATTCTCGCCCAGGTCACAATGGCTTCAGTCTCAACAACTCACGTCACATGGTTTCACAATAACCTGCTGCTCAGCTGTCCTCGCCACTCCATTGCGTAAGACCAGAACGGCAAATGCCACAGCAACTGTAAAAACTGTTGCCCCTGACAGTCAGGACGGCCTGGCCTGCAGGAGGATGGGCAGACTGTGACAAAAGCCCTTGGCACCAGTGCCTCTGAGACCAGCACAAACCTCACTCATTTACTGCTTAAAAATCTTGACTATTTAATAGGTGTCTCAAACGTGGTCAAAACAAAGTCCCTGACTCTCTCTTCATTCTTATTTTTCATCAGAGCATGTTTGTAGTACAGAATGCTTACACTCCCTGTGGGGAGTTGGTGGACACCATTTTCATTCCTTTCTCTCCCCTTCCCTGCCCTCCCTCTTTTCTCCATCTGCTTCTCTTTTGCAAAAGATCGATCTCCCTGTGTTCCATTATCTATGTTTCATTTCATTCTTAATTTAGATTTTTTGACTTCTCATATAAGAGAAAACACATAATGCTGAAGCCTGTGGGTCAGCTTTATTCTACTTAATGTTATGGCCTCAAGGGGCACCCGCCTTCCTACAGACGGCTCAAGTCAGTTCTTTCTGGCAGGTTAGTACTCCTGCGGAAATCCCACACAGCATCCATCCACTCATCCGTTAGGAACATACAGGCTGCTTCCAGGCTCTACCCGCTACGCACTGTGCGGCAATAAACACGGGTGTGCTTGGATTGCTGTACTACAGCAATGTCCTTAACTCTTCTGGGAAGACACCTTCCAGGGGAAAGGCTGAGTCATGTGGAATCTCTGACTTTAGTTTTTTGAAGAATCTCCTAATGATTTCCATAGCGGTTATACCTGTTTACATTCCCATCAGCAGTGTGGAAGGATCCCTCTCCCCCTCGGGCCTAACGAGCGTTGGTTACTGTTCGATTTCTTGACAGAAACCAAAAGTGGGAACCTCAGATGCCAGGGAGGGGCGTGGGCAGTGGGTCCTGGGAGAGGGGCATTCCACGGGGTATGGCTTCCATCGGGCTGGTCAGAAGGAGAAGCCAGCAGACACTCTTTGTAGGGTCAGATGGAATCTCTAGGGCTTTCATTTGCATTTCTCTATGGCAGCAATGCTGAACCCTCTTTCATTTATTTTGTGGCCCTTGTGCCTCAGAGAGACATGCGTCCATTTCACCTGCCCATCCCACAGCCCTTGGTTTTCCTGTCAAGCTCTTTCTCTCCCACAAAACTTACTACTTCCTCCCCTGTACAGACTTGGAACGGGTTCCCGGACGGCTGCAGAAACCCTCTTGCCCTCTGCCTGATTCCACGCCTGGGTCAGCAGCTCAGAGAAGGTCCTGACTCTCACCCATCAGCCCAACGTGGTGCCTTCATCGAAGCTGCAGGGGCGCCTGTGTCATTTCACTTCTTGCTGGAAGCCAGCGCCATTAGACAAGGATTGTTTTTAAAGCCTGGTCTACAGAATCTCTAAATGTGGGTGATCCTTCCTTCTGGTACCAGGAAAATCCGAGAGATATTCACCACTGCCCTGCCCCAGGCTTCGATGCTAAGTGGGGGTGAGTAAGTAGATGAATTTTAATTTTAACTTTTAGCATTCAGTTAGAATAAAAGGTACCTGATTGAATCTCCTGGCATTTTCCAAAATCTTCCGTTCCTCCTTCAGACAGTTAAAGATGATCATAGACATCTGTACTGGGTCTTCTTGGAAACTATCCTAAGTACAAGAATTTAGTGGTTAGAACAAAACCAAGAGGTTAGGATAGTAAGATAGTTGTGTGGTTAGAATGAAGCTAATTAAGTTCAGAATGTTTATGCCACTGCATATTATAAATAAGTATTAATTTGTTTATATTCCCCGAGAAACCTTATTTCTCATTTATTAAATTCCATATAAGCTACTTTACTTTCTTTTTTTTTTTTTAATTTTTTGTTTATTTATTTATGTGTGTGTGTGTGAGTGTGTCCAGCTCAGCCCACCAGGGGGCAGGGTGGGCTGGCATGTGGTGCTGGGGGATTGAACCGCGGTCCCTGTGCTTTAGCTAAGCTTGTTCTAAGTAGGTGCCCTAGACCACTGAGCCATCTCACCAGCCCCAAGCTACTTTACTTTCATCAAAACATTTCTTTTTCAAATTGGGACAAAAATGGTTTTAACTTATCAATTCAGTGCAGGTCCTAAAGTACTTCTTGATTAGAAACAAAGTTTTTATATGTGTACATAGAAACATTTTCCTCCAAACTGGGAATTTAATCAGGTAGATACTCTGGCACTGAGCCACGTTCCCAGGCCTTCCTAAGGGATTTTCATTTTGGTATTTTTCTGTACTGATCTTCCTCTATCAGGGTCTCCGTGACAACAAAAATTCTGTAGGAATTATATGCAGAAGGACTCAAGGAATGCATCTTTGACCTTTGTGTTGAATGAGGCACAAGTTATCCTCTCTCGTCTTTCTGCCCCCACTGTCACCGCCTGGATGCCCAGTACCGGCACGTGTGGCTCTGTGTCACAGGCCCACCCAGGCAAAGTCTAAGCGACAGAAAATTTCTGTAAAGTTCATCTCATTTCCCCACTCACCGCTTCCAATTATCTAAAGTGAACGGTTTGGTTGTGGGGTACGAAAACAAGAAAATGATAACTTTTGCCTCTGATAAAGCACAAGTCGGGCCCCTGACAAAGAATCAATCAATATGGATATTAGGCTGACCGCAGGCTGACGTGGCGAAGAACTCCTAAAACTCTGCAGCTTATCCTCACGTCTGGGTCACACTTTGGTTTTTCTCTTCCACCATCTTTTTTTTTTTTTTTTTTTTAGAAAGGGTCTTTGTACTCTAGATTGGGCTACGGCTCACTCTGTAGCCCAGGCTGGCCTAGAACTTACAGCAATCTTCCTGCCTCAGCCTCCCGAGGGCTGGGATTACAGGTGTGTGCCACCCCACCTGGCCTCACCTCTACTCTTCGGGGGGAGGCTATGCCACCAGAAGTGAGGCAAGGCAGAGTCCGGTCTAAGCCACCACTCAAGGTGCTTTTCAATAATATTTAGCAAAGCCAGGTTTTACTTTTCTCCCACTGTTACTGACACCTAACTGTGATGCACCTAACCCTCAACCTTCCTGTGTGCTCCTATGACGGATGGGCACTGCGTGGAACTCACACATACACGCTGGGGGTCACGTCCAGCTATCTGCCCCGAGCTGGAAGCCGCGCAGGGCGAGCACAGGAAGGACCACGGCAATGCCATCACGAACCCCAGGCCGTACCTGCAGGTTGCGCTTGCTTTTCCTTATGTTGTGCTGCAATAAAAAATTATTCTCCAAGGAAAAGCGGCTGTACTGATCATCCAGCTGGGACAGGAGGTCGTGGAAGCGGATGGTGGCGAAGGACACATCTGTGGCCGCATGTTCCCTGGGAGACAAGAGAGGCAGCAGCTCATCTAGGTGCTGCTTAAACAAGCATTGTTCATTTACTGAAATGACTAAAAAGTAATTTTTCAAGCATTTCTTAGGTCTTTTTTTTTAAATTAATTGATTTATTAATATGTATTTGGTACAGGGTCTCACTACACAGCTTGAACTTGTAGTGACCCTCCTGATTTCAGCCTCCCCAGCACTGGGATTACAGGTGTGTGCCACCACTCCGCCACTCCGGGACTCAGTGGCAGCTCAGTCCCGTTCCCCCCTCCCCCCAAGGGGCACTGTGGCACAGTGCGGCATGTGGTGTCTGGGATCGAACTCTGGTCCTTGCACCTGCCTAAGCAGGCACTCAGTCTGCTAAGCTATCTTGATGGCCCTCTTTTTCTTTTTATAATGTTAACGCCTTTAGCCAGTTTACATATCATTTTTAGTATATAAAACTGGCTTGGAAAATTGTACAATGCCTAAAAGACTGTGTAAGAAACTATTCTCAGTGATTGTCAGTTAATGAGAAAAAGGTCGACAGGGCCATCCCTGTAGGACGGATAGTTTCAGAATGTTTAGGACTTTCTGAAGCAAACGATACATTTTAAATAGAGTGCGTACCAATTTCAAGAGAAAGTCCTTTACTTTTATTACTTTATATTTTTAATCAATGCTTTAATCACAATTTGCTTTTGACTACTTCATAACCTGAAGGTTACATTGGCAGATAACCGGTGTCAGTTTTACCCAACTTCTCCAAAGCATTTGCAAATATGTGTTACACTTAGATTTAATAGAACTATGCAAGAGTGGCCCATGACCAATGAATTTAGCTTCGTAAAGATACACGCCCATTTTTAAATCAAACTTCTGGGTGACCCCAACATCTTCTCACACCAGTACTTTTCACGCCCAGCGGCGCTTTCCTCCCTGTCCGCTGCGTTCTGCTCACCAGTCTTGCTTCTCTAACCACTGGGCCAGGTACTGTCGGATCTCCATGGGGAAACTGTCATCATACAGCTGGTGGACCTGCTCCAGGAATTTGGAGTCGAGCTGCTGGAGCTCGTACCACTGAGACATCCTACGGGAGCAACAGCACACGGTGAGCAAGCCCTGCCCCCGACGCACGCCCCAAGCTCTGCCACGTTCCCACCGGGCTTAAGCCGGGCCAGAACTGGCCTCTGAGAATGCTGCCTGTATCTGAGGTCGGCTTTTTAGCTGAATTTTTGGTCAACAGTCTTTTCCTCTCCAGGAAACACATTTTCAGGTCTTTATTCAAGTGTCCACATATCAGGGCCACCTTGAGCCACCTCCTACACCTGCAGTCATCTTTCACCCTGGAAAATGGGCCCTTTTCTCAGAAGTGTTTTTCTTCATAGTACTTATACCCTCTGATGCTGTGTATGTGTGTGTACATATATGTATAAATGTATTCATACATACATTTATTTTAATCTTGATTATTGCCTGTCTTAGCCTCATGAAGAGAAGTATTTGAGGCATTTGTGTTCATTGCTGAAGCCCCAGAACACTATCAGGCAACATAACTGTCCAATACACATGACTTCAAGATAACATTGTACTTTCATCAAATAAATAAATGGAAAGTGTTATTAAATTTAAGGCAAGTCACAAAAGCTCTCCAAAAACTGCTCTCCTACAAATTACCGCACGGTTATAATTTAATCCCAAATACTTTTAACTGGTATTTCGTATCTTATGATTCACAGGTAAAATTAATTATTTTTGTTCTTCACATTTTAAAAGAGATGTACTTTCTGCATCTATTGTGAGCAATAAATCTGGCACACACACAACTCTTAAATTTTGGTCCCAATCTTTTTTTTTTTATTTATTTATTTATTTATTTATTGTGTGTGTGTGTGTGTGTGTGTGTGTGTGTGGCCAGCTCAGCCCACCAGGGGGCGGGGCTGGCTGGCATGTGGTGCTGGGGGATTGAACCGCAGTCTCTGTGCTTTGCTAAGCTTGTTCTAAGTAGGTGCTTTAGACCACTGAGCCATCTCACCAGCCCTTGGTCCCAATCTTTAAAGATGAAAATAACAACGCTAGACGCAACATGAAAGGATAAAGTAACACTTTTCTCTTTGGATAGCTATTAGTTTGGTTTTATATGGTGGTCCTCAAGATGAAACATTACAAAATCCTGATATAAGAAAGTCCAGGAGGCCGGGATTTAGCTCAGTGGCACAGCGCTTTCCTGACAAGTGTGAGATTCCAAATTCAACTCCCAATACAAAAAAAAGCCTAAAAATCCATTTGGAAAAAAGATGATCACACCCATCCCTTCACTCCGGCTGAGTCAGGGGCAGGGCGAGGTGCCCAGCCGGCAATGCTCAGAGCTGTGCTGCAGGTCTTGCCCCAGCAGGCCCCCGAGGACAGGGTCTGGTCTTCACAGGGGCATGGCTGAGAGGGGATGCACAGCTGCCGTGAGCACACAGGTGAGCAGGAGCAAGTCACATCGACTCCACCTGCACCCATCCAAAGAGCCAGGGGTTGTGTCGACTCTTAGGCTAGTTACTGTCACAACACCAGTGAAGACGGGCTCACGGCCACCGGGCACCTCTGCTACAGCAACTGCATTTTTCACTTCAAATTTATTTTCTCTGAGAGAATGCTCCGGACGCCCACTCTCTCCCTTCTCCTTGTGGTGGGAGGCTGGGTCCCTCCCTAGCAAGGAAACTCAGTAATTTGCTGCACAAGCTAATAATGTACACGGTGCCTGGCACACAGCAGGTGAATCAATATATTCAGGTTCACAGATTCAGAATCAATCCTGCTTTCACGGGAAACCTGGTACCAACCCAGAGAGTGGCACAAATGCCCTCCCTCACCTCCAAATCAGGGTTCACTCCTCCTCCTGCCTCCAACCTCTTCCCTCCTCATCTGGCCTCCAAAGCACAAGGGTTGGTTGGACCATACTCTGGTGCACAACATCTCCAACTGTCCCTTCTGAGGCTGATTTCCACCCCACCCCATCTTCATCCATGGACAAGGCAACCCTGACACCAAACTATTCATTGTTTTGTTTTGGTTTTGGGCTGGGCTCAGCCGGCCCTTAGGGCAGGACTGTGGAGGCCAGATGGTGGCAACTGAACTGCAGTCCCGAGCTTGCCTAAGCGGGCGCTTTAGACCTCTAAGCTATCTCAACAGCCCCTAAACTATGCTTTGTGACCGGATCCAACATTTGTGCTTTTCCCAACTGTCACTAACTCTTGCAAAACAGCCTTTGAACAAACCTCTGCCTCTCTCAATCTTACCAGCAATCAAAGTTAAGGTATAATCGTTTCAGGTCTGAGATGTGCCACATACAATCCTGACTGCCCCTTGCTGCACTCTACCTGTATCAATTTTCCTTGTAAAGCACTATGATGCCCCTAACTCTGGGTAGGGTGTAAGCTCTACCGCCTCCCGGGATTACTTTTCTTTTGAACAGCCACTGAGTCTTGGACAATCCTGCAAACAGTATGTGCTCAACAACATAATAGTTTGTTCGACTGAAATCTTGTGTATTTCAAACAGTCGCACAAGTTCCAGTGAAGCAATCTCTTTAATGAGTTGTACACACTAGCTTGTGCTGGAGACTCATGTTTTATTTCTATTGCATCAAAAACAACTTCCTCTCTAACCTACAGAAACAATATGCAAAGCGCAAACAACTGTACATCTATAAATACACCTACCCAAGAGCTCTTTGGTACAGCTTAGAATTTATGAGACTGGTGCTCTGCCTACTGAGCTACGGAGGCAGGTTAGAATTTACCTTTAAAAGAGCCATTATATGAGTTCTGCAGGCACTAAATCTCAGGCTTATATTCCTGGAGGACGGCAAACTCCACCCCAAACACTGAAACGTAGTAGTGGATGCACCATGACACCATGAAATTAAGTCAAATAAATCACGAGAAACCCAAAGTATAAATAAACTAAAGAGCAAGACACAAAAGATAACAGGAAACTGGGGGATTGACCTTTGGCTAATGGAACAGGACCAAGAGGTGGAAAAGACTAATGGTGTTTGTAAATAGGATGTCATGTCTGCATCTTGTACAGCAATTAACCAGTAGGAAGAATGTATGCAATGTGTTAATTATGGAAATTGTCCTACCAGTTTGGTTTGAAACTGTCTCATTGCTATTTGTTTCTCAATAAAATTATGGAAAGAAAAATTAAAGAGGTGGAAAAGAGAGGGCTGGACGACCCAGGGGATGAGAAAAGGATCAAGGCGCTGTGCGTGTACCAACTCTCCGCGAGGAAGCGCAATCACTGCATACTTAAAACATGTATCAAAATAGAAAATTAAAATAAAAACCCACAGCAACAAAAGATCGCAAACGCGTTCGTCTGCAGACACTCACTGACCTGCCGACAAGCGCAGCGAGGAGCCGGGTTGGTGGAGGCTGCAGCCGCCGGGGCAGGAGTCGGACTCGCCCAGCACCGCCGGGACAGCGGTTAAACTTTCAGCAAGAGGAAGCGGACGGCGCCGCAAGGAGGGGGACGGACACCGCGAGAAGGGCTCCGCGGATCGGCGCGGGTCGTGGGGAAGATCGATCTCCGCGGCGATCGCGAGGCTGGGACTCGGACAGCGGTGGGCGCGGCGGGGAGGAGCACAGCCAGCGGGGATCGCAGACCGGACGCAGGAAAACGAAAGCAGCACCCCAGGAAAAGGCCCCGCCGCTGCCACGCCCCCATCTGGCTTCGCCATCTCGGCCAATCGCTGGGCCCTGCGACCGGCCAATCAGACGCGGCTGTTCCATAAGCGCCGCGCCTCCCTCCGCGAGCAGAGTCGGGGGCGGGGCTCCAGCATCGCCTGCGGGAGAAGGCCAGGAAGTGGTTCTGCGCCTGCTTCTGCCTGCCAAACCGCGAGGAGCGCGGACAGAGGTGGCCCCGGGTCGTTCTGAAGCGGTTCAGCCACCGCCTTTCCGTGTGGCTAAATCCAGACCACGGGCACCTTTTGGTCCTCGCTTTACCTGATCGACCTGAAACCTGGAGCACAGTGGACGTTGCAGGCCAGGAAGGCCTTCGCCGGTCGCCATGACAACACAGCCTCCTTGCTTCCAGGCTGCTTCGCCCTTCTTGTCACAGCTTCTGGATCCTTCTAGACAGACTCCTGAAGATGCACCAGGGCCTGGCCCTGCCCCATGCTGCACGTGGCCTCACGGGGCTATCCCAGGATCTCTGCCAGGTCACTAGCCATGCCCAGCACCAAGCCACGCAGAGATGCAAACTAAAACCACTCTTGAGATTCCTTCCCACCGGGAGAGAATGGTCGTCAGAAATCAGTTAACAGTCGCTGACAAGGCTGAGGGTGGAGGAGGATCCCTTCTGCGTTTCGTGTGGAAATGTGAAGTGGAGAAAACTGAAAGTAGAAGTTCCAGTCCACCCGGCTATCCCCTAGGTATGCTCCCAAAAGAGTTAAAGACATCCTGTCACCGCGATGCACGCAGACCCACGTCTATTAGCGGCACACGACATACTAAATCTTGGAAGCAGCCTGCGTGTCCCAACAGACCAATGCATATGCATACAGATAATGTGCGGCTTAGACACTGTGGCATACTATTCTGTCATATAGGAGGATACACTGGAACCATTTGTAGGAAAAAGGATGCACCTTTAGACCATAATGTGAAATGAAGTAAATCAGACTCACAAGCTTAAGAATCTCATGGATTCTCTTACACGAGAAACCCAAGGTATAAGTAATTCAAAGAGTAAAGTAAAAACAGGCAATAGGCAACAGGAAAATAGATCTTTTGTAAAGGCTAAGGGGAATGGAGAGATGAGGGAGTGAAGGTAGAAGGGAGCGCACAGGGAGGTGCAGTGCGGTGCTTGTGTTCTCAGTCCTCCACAATGAATGCAATCAGCAGGACACTCGTAAAAATTTAAGTACTTAAAATACCAAAGCCACCCTCCTTCTCCTTGGACCTGCCCTTTTGCTGTTCGCAGCACAGGCCCAAATCGTGCAGCGATCCTCTCGTGCCCTTGCCCCCTGCCCCCTGTACCTGAGCCTCCAGCCTCGTAGATTGCTCCCAGTTAGTTTCCCAGTCTCGGTTATGCCCTTCCTCGTCCTCCGCCCCCGTCTTCACTCTCACTGCGATTATCGTGGGTTTCCACCGGGCTGCCCTACTCAGCTCGCAGGCCCCATTCACATTGTTCTTCGTATACCATTTGGAGTGAGTGTTTCCTTCAGGGCCGGACCTGGCGCCCACGGCCTTGTACATGCCCCGCAAGCGCTGCACTCCTGAACTACAGCCCTAGCCCCAGGTGATTTCTTTTGTATTGTACATTTTAAAAAAACATTTTAGAAGATGTTTTTAAGATTGCAAAGTGGTTGTCAATGGCTAACCTGATAATCTTAGCATAGAGAATATTTCCTATTTTTAGTATACGTGCTGCCGAATGGAGACCAGAGAATGTTTCCTAACAGCCTGTGCAGCCCTGGTTGCCCTTCTCTTCTCTCAGCCAGCCCGTGCCACTCTCCTTTGCTTACTTCAGCACTTTGTTCGTTGAGTTTGCCCAATTCTTTGCCCAGCTCGGGGCTTTCTCTTGGAAAGCCCCTGGAGCAGCCTTCCTCTCCCCTTTCTTCTCTGCTGCCTTTCTGGTCTTTCACATCTTGGCTTCAGCCTAGCTTCAATGTCACCTCCCAGGGCCGTATCACCAAGGCTCATCCAACCAGCTGGTTCCTTCAGGTGGATGGGATTTGAGTCCACTCGGATAACGAGGTGACTTTGGGTGGGGAAGGACCTTTGGAAGCTCCCAGGGATAGGACTTCAGTGTGTGTTTTAGAGCTATTTACTCTTCTACTTCTATGCACTCTATTTTCTCATCACCCATGTGCTCGCAAGGAGCCAGTAGGGAGCTGACTTCCGGTCTGGGTCCTCCATAAATGTCCCTACCCTTCCCTCCAGCCTTGCCTGTCTCTGCCAACGACCCGACTGAACTTCTCCATGTCCTGCTCTCTGCTTAATGCTGTTAATGTTAATGCTCTCTTGTTATTGTAATTGCTGAAACATCCAAACCTTATCTGTCTATGACTCTAAGTTATACATTAGGGCTGTACGTTATATCACACTATGAGTGTGACTACTCAATACGCTGACTGCTTTAGTTTAATATATAAAAGCTAGGGGCTGGGGCAGTAGCTCAGTGGTCTGAATGCCTGCCTGGCAAGCACAAAGACCTGGGTTTGAGCCCCGGTACTGCATGCCTTGCTGGCCTTGGAACCCCGGATGTGCCGTGCTGGCCACCGAAACCGGTCATGCTGGTGCATGCCTATAATCCCACTGCTGGGGAGGCTGAGACAGAAAGATCACTAGGAGTCTAAGCTGTATAGCAAGAGCCTGTACCAAATAAATAAAGATTTTTAAAAATTAAATATAAAATCTAGAGATCCAACAACCACAAGATCCAAACTCATGCTAGCTTGTGAAGCTGTATCTTTGTATCAACAATAGCATAGTTGCATAAGGCACATAACTAGAAAAACAGTAGCTCGAGCCATGTGTGGTGAGTTGTGCTATTTTCAAACCTTGTCTGTCCCTTCCTGCACCCTCACGGGTTGGCTAAGGATGGAGCATTCCTGTCTGTGCCCCAGGGCCTTGCTCGGACCCGAGGAAGGGCAGCAGAATTCACATTACACCATTTGACCCGGAACTGTGATCTTTAGGGACTGATTTGCCATCCTGCACTCCCTGCCTGTGCCAGGAAACAGCCTGCCCCCCGACCCTGTGTGGCTGCTGCTTCTCTAGCCTGGGTCCTGGAAGGAGGGGTGCGTGCAACCCCTTGAACCCCACACCTGGCACAGGTGGCTGAAGCTGCTCTGCGGGCCCCTGAGGAGAAGTACGCATTTGTCCTCATGTGTCACTGAGATGCCCCCACTTCCACAGCCGGAAGTCCTTCTCAAATGACTAAAGGAAAACCCTGAGTCACCTTAGCAGGCTAGAAAGCTGTTTGGCTGGAACCAATTTGGTAAAATTCAAAGCACTAAGTACACAGACTTGCTTTGGATTTAAAAAGAAAAAAACAACAAATGACAGAGTCCTCTTGTCACCAGCAACCAGTCAGAATGAAGATGAAATGTATGCAGTTCCACGTCCTATCTGGTGTGTACATGGAGCCAAGGGTGGTCAGGAGCCTGGAAACACATCCTGTCTTGAGGGAGGCATCCACATGATGCTATGTGCAAGGACTCTGGGAAGCGATGCCAACGCTTCCACCTGGAGGTTCACTTTCGCAGCAAAGGGGTGATAGACTCCCGTTCTTCATTCAGCCCTTCTGGTACCCAGTTTATTTAGTTGGTCATGACTACGTAGTTGGACAGAGCATGCTGGAAGCTGCTGGAGAGCTTTTTTTTTTTTACTGCTGGAAGCTGCTGGAGAGCTGACCTCCCACTGAGCTACCCCCTCAGCCTCTGCATCTCTTATGGTGAGACAGGGTCTTGCTGAGCTCCTAAAATGCCCAGGCTGGGCTCGAACTTGCAATCCTTCTGCCTCAAATTCCAGGAATTCTGGGGTTGCAGGCATGCCCCACTACACCTGGTGATGCCCAAAGCACTGCAAGCAATTTATAACAAATATTTTTTAAAAAAATATTTACAGTGACTATAAAGACCACAAGCTTACAGGCCCCAGCAAAAGATGCTATCACTTTATGCTCAACATACCAAACCAGGAAGGATCTTCTGCTAGATTATTTACAACAAATATCCACATCATCCCCTTCTCTGATCTCTGTATCTTTTTTCAGAGTGACTCCAGTTCCTTCCAGCAAGTTTCCCTGGCCACCGGACCCGGGCTGGCTTGTAACTGGTTTGGACCAACACTGGGCAGCAGATGTGACACTGTGTCATTTGGAGCTTAGCTTTATGTGTGCCCAGAGCCCTGCCCAGACTCCATGACAACCCTGGCTGGCCCCTTGCCCCACAAGGAGCCACAGGCCACGGCTGGGCAGAGTCACCACCCAAGCCTAGACCTTTGCCATGTGAGAGCACTGGCAGGATCAGACAGGTCCGGCCCTGCTCCCTGACCTGCGCCTCCCCTGGACTCCCAGCTGTGGTAAATGCTTGTCTCACCCCACTGAGTTTGGCAATAGTTTGGTTTTCCCAGCAGCGGGAAGCTCTATATATTAGATCACTGGTATTGACCTTCTGAGAAGAACTAAGTTCGACACAACTGATTGCTGAGACAGAATTCTCCAGCTAGGAACACCTACGCCCTTGCTGCCTCCAGTGCCACCTCCATTTCTCCTGGGACCTCTCATCTCCAAGGGAAGCCTCAGCCTGTGTGTCCTTATCCCATCCTCACCCCAAGCTTCCTTGTGCCGGACTCTTCACAGCCTTGGCATGTTAGAGATCTGACGAACAACCCGAGGTACATGTTGAGCGACTTCCGTCTCTTGCCAGCCAGCATACTGTATTTTAGCTGTGTTTTCCTTATGCCAGTGATGGCGCAGTAACCTGGAACTAATACAGGGATTTCTGAAGGTGCCAGTCTGTGCCCCCTCACCCTCAGGCTTTGCAATTGTGAGCCTTGCTACCACGCCACCTGGAGAACGCAGCTGTGGAAGCCCACTTTGTCCACCTGTAAAACAATGGAATTGAAATAAAGGATTTCTAATTTCCAATTTCCAAATTCCTTTCGTGTAGATTCTAGATTTCGATTTTGGATGGTCCTGTACTTGTCTTGGTTAATGTATTTTCTTCTCAGTAGGTGGAAATCTACAGGCAGTCACGTACATAGCCACTTACTAGAGGCAGGGGTACAAAGTAAGGTTGGACCAAATTGTTGGAGTGCCTAACATATTTTACTTTGGTGTGAAAGAAAGCCCTGAGTATTTTAGGAACATGCCACATGCAGACAAGTGGTGTTCTGCCCGGACTCCCAGAATCCCATTGAATGTTTTAATGCAGCAAACAAAAATCTATTTTTTTGGAACCAGGGATTGAACTCAGGCCCTTGAGCTTGCCAGGAAGTGTTTATTCCACTGGGCCATCAACCCCCAGCCCTGATAAAAATCATTTTTTAGAAATCTCAGACCTTCAGAAAACCTACTGGGAACCGGGTAGGTTGGGTGTACCCAACCAATGACGGGTATGGGTGTTGGCTGTATTCGAAGGTGCGCATGGCAGCTTCATTTCTATCTGAAAAATCAGAAGCAACCTATGCTTCCGACTGAAAAAGCACTTATGGAATATCAATAGTTCAGCACATTAGAAAATACTTAAGTTAAATGAAGATGAAAGTTAGAAAAAGTGTTGTCCTACTGTGAACAAATGTAAGCATGGAGAATATTCTAAAGTGGCCATGTTTCTGGGTAGCGAATTATTTTTTCACAGTCTTAAGCATGTGCAGTGGGTTCGGAGCCATCAGCCGGTGGACTGAGATGTCCCTGCAGAGCCTCCGGCCTCCGCGAGGGGGCGCCGCGCGACGCCGTCCGGGAGCTGCGGCGGGAGGGGAGCCTCTGTTCGGAAGAGCCGTCCCACGTGGTTTCGGGGAAACACATTAGGACCGAGAAGCGGCCCTATGATAGGAAACCGAAAAGCGAAAGCTGCGCGCCGAGCAGTGCGCAGGCGCGCGACCCTGGGATTTTCCCCGCTGACCTTCGGCTGCCCGGGTCAGCTGGCTGCGTGGGCGTGGCCTGGCTGGAGGGGCGTGGCCTCGGAGGCCTGTCCACGCGGTCAGCTGGTGTGTTGCACCTGCCCAAAACCCAGGCGGGATCCGGATCAGGTGCAGCTCTGAGGCAGCGAGGGGACCTTCCGCGTTTGCCCGGGAGCCGCACGTTGCAGGCCGCTACCCTGGAGAACGGCCGGGTCACCGCCAGGGCTTTCTAGTGTGGCCGAGCAAAGGCAGCTCCGCCCAGCTGCTGAGTTTGTGACAAGATCTGGGCGGCCCGGAGCCGGCTTCAGACCGGGATCCGCAGGGGGAGGGGACCTCCTGCTGACCTGACCGGCGCCCCCAGTCTGCAGGCCTCGGGTGCCCTTGCGGGAACCCCACCCCGCGGGCGCGCGTTTATTTCCCCGTGTTCTAAGCGGCAGCACCCGGGATTGGTGGTACGGTTTCCAGGTCGAGGTGTAAACTGAACATTTCAGGCCTGAATCCAAACTGAGGGAGACGTTTAAGGGGCAGCAGCGGGGGTGGGCCGGCGAGCTCGAGATGGCTTCTGTGGAGCCCTCGGCGGATGTTCCCAAAGCAACAGCCGAGGCACGGGGAGGACCCCACGCGCATATTGAAAGTTCTCCGCTGGCTTCTGTGACATTTGCTATGAAATCTAGAGCCCTCTGCGTGGCCTGTGGGGCACCGCCCAGCCGGCCTCTCTGCCTCAGTTTACCCGGGTCTCCCCACCCGGGCCCTCCTTCCGTTCCTCGGACGCCCCAAGTTTTTGCCTGCTGAGTCCTATGCACACGACTTCCGGGGTTTGGGGCGCTGCTTTCGTGACGGTTCTCTGGACTGACTCCTTCCGGTGCTTTAGGTCTGTCAGTCACCACCTCCTCAGAGAGATGTCTGGCTGCTTCATCGCATTTACCACCGCTGCATCCCCCAGCCTCGCCTTCTGAATTATTTTACTGTTTTCTTCTCTCCGCAACAGCGCATAAGTGAGACATCAAAGACTGCCCTGCTTTGCTGCCTTTCTGATTCGGGGTTCTGTGAGCGGTGGATTAACCTCAACGCCCCAGACATCAGTGTGTGTGATGAACGGCCTTCTCTCCTGTGTGTTATTCAGAGTAGCGCCGTGTGCTGTCCTTGGGAAAACTGGGACATCGTCAAGAAAATCACTTCCTGGGTCTTTTGTGTTCAGATGAGAAAGGCACGACTGATTCAGAGCGGTTCTTGGACATTTTTGGAGTCAGTGCACACCACTGACCCACTGCTGGGAGGCCAGTTGCAGGTTTCCCCATCGGGACTTGGGCAGAGGCTCGGACACCCCTAAGTGAGCAAGAGGAGGCTCGTGGTCAGGATGTTCTGGAATCTTCCCTGAAGGAATTTACCAAGAGTGACCTTCCATACCCGCCCAGCCCTCCCCCTCTCCCTACCCTGATGGTGGCATGTAGATTCTAGCTTTCCCTAAGAAAGATCCTAGATTTTCTTTCTGTAACAGTCCGTGAGACCTCTCAGGGGAGGACTGCCAGGCCTGATGTCAGTGTGTGCGTTGTTGGATTTTGTCCAGGGTCAGGGGAGAAAGGGCCATGTGTTTAATGAAGGGAGAGGTAAGGGATGTTTCAGAACACTTGTTTCCTCTGTGGGTGAAGGATTATTAGGCACGTATGAGATGACCTATGACTCAGAGCAAAGTTAGGGTAAGCCTAGAAATGGTGTAATTCTAGACCATTTCTACAGAGCGGAGAAGTGAAAGGGGAGGTAAAATCGAGATAAGTCCTGTGTTGGTCAAGAGTGAGCATGGTGTGGTTGTGGTATGGTTGTAGGAGAGGAAGGACATTGGAGGCCTGGAGGCATCATCTGGAGGATTGTGGCTTGGTCTCACAGACGGACAAAGGACCGCAAGAAGGGACGGGAAGGCCCACTGTCCACCAACTAGTGTTCACACATTAAATCATTAGCAAATATTTATTAAGGGGTAGATTGTGCTGGGCTGTAGGAGTGGAACCACGGGCAAGGCCATCTTCTTCCCGAACACGAGGGTCACTTAGTGTGTGATGGAGACAGGTGGTGTCCATTGATAGTGGTGTAAGGAGCGCTGTGTGCGGTTCCAGGGGCAGCCACGGAGGAGACAGGGTGTGGCCGCGCCTTTCGTGCACAGGCTTGTGAAAGGTGTCCACACAGAAAGGCTGTGCAGAGCCTGGGGGTTGCAGGAACAAAATCCAGGGATAGGGTTGGAGAAGCGCGCGGCTATGGCCCAGGGCCATGGCAGAGAGCCCAAGCCACCAGAGAAACTGAAAGCAAGTCAGGGCTGTGCGCCAGTGCTTCTCGCGAAGTGGCAGGAGCTGGGGACCGAGACCAGAGAGTGTGTGACTAGGGGAAGCCTGTTGAGAATCATGGCCTTTATCTAGAGCTGGAATGCCTAGCTACGTTTTACAAAATCTTTTGGTGGCATAATCTCCTTGGCGGCCTAACAGAACCTATAAACTCCTGTGAAGAATAATGTTTTTGTTTAAATAAAAGACACAGAAAGGAAATCATTCTTATTGAAATACAGACACTGAGACAACTTTCATATATTAAAACCATATCGGAAACACCTTTGTATTATAAGTCCTTTTTTATTAACTGCATTAAGTAACAAGATTTGGCAGTGGGTCTGATGAAAACAATTTCCAAGTTATGTTCAGCAAAAACAATACGTTAAGGTAACTGTAATGACTGTGATATCATAGAAAAGTGGTGTGGGTTAGGGTTTGCTGCCTTTAATGGATGGAAATTAAACCTTCACTTTGGAGGTGGTAGAAATGAAGCTGTAACTTTTGCCATTCAAATTTATGAACCCAGTATCCTGCCCGCACACCCCAGCGAGAACTGCTAACGTAGTCATGTCATCCAAAGATTTCAGCAGGGAGTGAGTGACAGGGTCCGGCGTGCGTGCGGTGGAGCCTGCGTGCACGAGAAGCCATGGAGTTGCGTCTACTGGGAGCAGCTTGTGCAGAGTGCCCCTGACTGTGTTCTCACAGCACCTTCGTGTGAGCACAGTGTTGGCAGTGCTGTGTGCCTTACGGCAGTGGCATATACCCGTGTGGGTTTGGTATGACTCATAGACTGGCACACAGAAAAAGGGTGAATTTTCCTCCAAATATACACTTATAAGTCAGATTTTAAAATGCAGTGTCACATCAATTAATGTTTACAATTTAAAGACAAAGTTTTAATCTGCATTAGAAATTGCAGCCTGTGCGCACTGATTCAAGTTTAAGTCAGGATGGCTTGGTTACAACAAAGCCCTGGCATGGCTTGACCCTTTCCGAAGGCCGTAATCTTAGCTCTGGAGGGAACCTTCTGGCTAGCTGCCTTCTTTCTACAGTTCTAGACAGAGGCATTGATGTTCAGAACAAATGGTTCAAATGATTACATTTAAAAATGGGAAAAGCATAAAAGAAAATTATAATTAAAGAAATGTGAAGAGGGGGCTGGCCAGATAGCTCAGCAGACTAAAGCATCTGCTTAGGCCAAACACGGTGCCCCGGGGCACGCTGAGAGGCAACTGAGGCTGGGCGTGGTGGTGCACACCTGTAATCCCAGCGCTTGGGAGGCTGAGAACAGGATCACTACGAGTTTGATGTGTGTAGTGAGACCCTGTAGATGCTGTACTAAATATATAAAAATGAAATAAGCATAAAATGTGAGAAAGTATTAGCAAAATGCTTGTCTGTGATTGGTTTGGGGCAACTGAGGGAAGAAGTGAAAATGTGATATATATTTGAAAAATAAATCTGTATTTTATTTCATTCACTATAACTTGTCACTAGCTTGGAGATGAACTGGAATGCTTGTCGCTCACCCCCAGGTCCATATGTGGACATCCTAACCCCCAAATGATGATTAGCAGATAATGGCATCCTGAGAAGCAGCCACCATGTGAAGCGACCCAGTGACACCTGAGCTCGGTGCTGCCCCGGGCGGGCGGCCCGGGGAGGAGCAGGCTGCCGGCCACCTACAGAAGGCGCTCACTGGATTCCGGGCTGGGCTCTCGGACCTCACACTTCCAGAACTACGAGAAATACATTTCTGTTGTTCAGGGACTGCCTGCTTTTATAGCAATCTGAACTAAATCACAGTTTGCAGGAAAAAATATTCTGGGGTGTGCTTGTTGGAAATGCGGTCGTCCGAATTCCCTTCCCATTGCATTTGTAGCTCATGTGGGGTGCCCTATTTTGATCTCAACACGTGTCCTTTGGAATCCTCCAATAAACTCCCCTTATCCCCACAAAAATGATTCTGGGAGTGGCAGACTCACAGTGTTGGGAAAGAACCGTTGCCCTGAGGTCAGAAGCTTGATGTAGACTTTCTGGATCCAAATACAAATTGCTGCCTGCTGAACTCCGATCCTGAGGCCCTCTCTCCATTGTTAGAGGCAGACCGTAGACTTGTCCTTTCTAGCTTTGGTCCCGACCGTGACTGCGATCCATAGACAAGCTGACCAGGCTCTGTGTTGACAGCGTGGCGGCAGAGGCTGCCAAGCCTTCATGGCACTTTTCACACAGCCCAGCCAATGAACGTGTGTAGCTTTCTGGTATCTGAATCTGTGTGTCTGAATACTTCTTGGCAGTAAATTACTTCTTCAACTATGAACCTGTAGTAATCGCACTCGGGTTTATATTATTTCCTCCAACTCTGCTGCCGGCTGATAGGTAAATCTGGCAATTTCAGCAAGCTGGGTTTGAGCGGGGAAGTGGAGACAGGGCAAGAGCACCCTGAGATAGATCGGGCCTCTGTGAACAACCTGAGCCCTGGGGGTGCCGTCGGGAGTGTGCAGAGGAGTAAGGGAACTCGCTCTGGAGCAGCGGGACAGCTGCCCCTGAGGGAACAGTCTCGGGTTCAGTCAGCACATGAGGATGGGTATAAAAGCATGAGATCAGTCCTGTGGGATCTTTAAGGGAAAAGGAGATCAGAACAGTAAAAGCCAACGCTCCCCCTTGAAAGGTCTTAGTCACTTTCTTCACAACCGGACACACTGCCTGACACCCACAGTTTCAAGGAGAGGTCACCTTCAGAGCACAGCAGGGGGCAGTGCCTGACAGCGGGGTACGGTGGAGGAGAGCTGCTCATGGTGTGGTGGACAGGAAGCGGAGAGGGAAAGGGGATCTCAGGAGGAAGATGCACCTTGCCAGACCACGCCCACAGCGACTCAGCAGTTCTGTCCCAATGCCAGCTTGTATCAAAAGGTCATACACCCATAATCCAAACAGATCCCCAAAGCTTATGATCATAATGAGGCTGTGGGAGGAGAGAGCTAGATATAACCCATGAAAAATGTCTGTTGAGTGTACCTGGGGGTCAGGATGTGGGTGGAAGGAGAGAGGAGCCTGCTAGTGGCGCTGGGGTCTCTGACCCTGCAATCAAGGCACACGCTGGAAAGCAGTTGGGGGATTTCTGCAGGTGATCATGGGAGACGACTCAGTAGCACAGCTTCCTCTCCTGGCCCATCAGACACAGGGTGCCCTCAGATCTTGGGCGTTGAGGATCTTGTACTACTACTGAGGTCAGCAGCTGGGCAGTGGTGTCAGTAAGCATCTGGGCATAGTTAGGCAGGGCCACTGTAGACCTGCAGCTCATACACATGTATTTCCATGCAGCAAAGCATGGAAGACCAAAGGAATTGCATTCAGCCTTTCTGAGGTCTCCGGTTAAATTCCAGGGAGGAGAAGCTGGTAGAACTGGAAAGGACCATGGGTCCATCTAGTTCAGTTTCTTCTAGGAAGGAAGAATGCACAACCCGCAGGTGAAATCGGTGCCCCAGGCAGGGCTGCTACTCTCCAGCCTCATTCCTTGAGATCCTTGCCCCTGTGTCTCTTGCAGGGCCTGGAGTGGCATGCAATTTAGGATGCTGCTGGGAATGACCCTGGATCCCTCTCCCAGTAAGACAGGTGCCCTGGGTGGCACCAGCAGCCGTATGACTCGTGACTGGGACAGTGCTGAGCTGCTAATGAAGAGGCCCCACAGCTCAGCTCAGGGTCTGTGAGTCCCTGCCGCTGGGGCCTCGTGCTTATCCTGTCCTGGGTGGATGCAATGGCTCTGATTTCGCTTTCCTGCTGGCTCGGAGGAAGGTAAGTATCTATTTCTCTGAACTTACCCTAAAACGTTAACACTTACACTTCCAGAGTCCAAGTCATAACCAGCACTTGAGAAATAAAATCAGAAAAAAAAAAAAAAACCATGCACACGAGTACTGTGTTTTTTAGCATCATGTTGTTAAAGGTGCTGCCGCTTGTGGCCGCCCCGCAGCTCGGCTTTCGCACTGCAGCTGGGTGGCAGGCCCGTGAGCGGGTGCTCCAGAGTCCTCCCATTTCCCCGAAACCAGTATTTACAAAGCTGAAGAAATACGATGTTATCTTTGGCAAAGAACAGTCTCTAAGCATTTTCATTTGCTTCCTTTGGCGTGGCAGAGTTTATCTGGTCACTCAGCAGAATACGGCGACTTCATCTAAAATTGAAAATGAAAATATTTGTTGAGGAAACTGCCCATAAATCACTTTTCCTTTTTGTCTACTAAATGCTGTATACTCTCTACTGGTTGACTCAAGAACAGTAATTTTGGTAGATTAGTGTGAAATAAAAGACAGCTTTTGAGTAGGGGGAGAACTGTGTGAGGGAGGGAAGCCTATTGCAATAAAAATTGCAAAAATGCCATAAAAAAGTGAGTATGAAGCGCAGCAAAAGTTCAGTGAGACCTAGAAGCTTAAGTGACATCAGGGCAGCCAACATGGGACGAGTTACTGGGGAGAGGAGTGTGGAGTTTTCCATCCCTAGAGAGAGAAGGACTGAAAATCACTTGGTTTCTCACCAGATACAAATCTGGGGTCTCAGGGTCCCTCCAAGATTCTGTGCAGATGACCATAACTTTCATGTAAGTCGTGAGCATAAGCCTGGCAACATGGGGGGACATACACGGGTAGACTGAATTCTGGGCTGCATGCACGTGCTAGAGATCAGAATCTCCGGAAGAAGCAGAGTATTACACTGCTGTTAATGTGATTCCTAGACGACTTGGAGGGGATCTGAGCCTGGTAAGGCAGTGACCACCATGAAGGGTGGGATTTGTGGTGCTGGAGTCCCTAGAATTGGTGTTAAAGCAAGCTTCTGAACACTGACTGGTCACATAGGTTGTTGCTGTAGTGGAGTGTGCGGGATTGTTGGGGCCGGAGAGCGGGGACAGTGTGCTGGCACAGGGCACAGCGACACTTTGCCCTCTGCTGGGTTTTGATGGAAAGAATTTAATGAAGCAGCTCTGGCCAAGTAAGGTGCCTGCTTTCAACGCCCGCGGTGTCCGTGGTGCCAGCCCCATCCGTGGCTCGCACTTCCCCCTCTGACTCATGGCCCCTGTGCCTCCCAGCCAGGGCTTGGAGCAGCGATGGAAAAGGAAGGAACATACAGCAGTCTCGATGGTTGCAGGACTCAGGTTTTCTCGCAGCACAGCATACACGCTTGGAGACATGGGCAGGAGGTCTGAGGGGGACTGTGGCTCGGTCAGATCACTTCGGCTTGAAGAGACAACACAACGATATTGCAAGGGTAGGAAGCGGTCATTTCTGGAACCCCTTTCTAGGGCTTCATCTGTTGGTGACACCAAGCTACCTAATTTATCATGTCACACCACAGCATCGAACCACTATAGAATATATGGCACATAAAAGGGCAACAGTGTAACTCCAGTCGTAACAGACTCTGTAAGTGTGCCCCAAAGACCAGCTTTATGAGTTACAAGAAATGAGACATAAAATGCTTTATTGGATATTAAAATGCTTTATTCTCAGTTATATGCACTCTGATCTACTCTTAAATCTCTTATAAGAAAGTCTTTTTTTTTTTAAGGTTCCATAATAAATGTTTTACATGTGACTGAGATTACTCACATTGTGGAAATCGGGATGAAAACGGAAGGAACATAACCTTTGTCTCCCCTTTCTGTCGGTCTTGAAACTAGAAAAGAAAGGCACAATGTTGGGGAAAATGTTACCAACATCACTCACAACATCAGAAAAAAAAATATCTTGAGAAATATCAATAATGCTAAAAGGAAGAGAGAGAATACACTTGGTTGGCGATTCACACAAATGTTTAGCTGACCCAGGGAAACAGTCATGTAGATCAGCCGAAAATGGGCGAGGAGAGAACACGTCCCTTTGCAGGCCTAACATGACTTCACATTTTTTTTAAATTTATGTATTCAGTGCAGGGTGTCAGTATGCAGCTCAGACTTGTAGTGATCCTCCTGTTTTCAGCCTCCCCAGCGCTGGGATTACAGGCGTGTGCCACCACACCCAGACTCAGTGGCCAGCTCAGTGTGGCTGAGGGCGGGGCCAGCGTGGCATGTGTTGCTGGAGATCAAACCCCAGTCCCTGTGCTTGCCTAAGCAGACACTTAGTCCACTGAGCTATCTTGCTGGCCCCCTCTTAGACTATAGATTGGACCCAGAGAGTGCTAAGCCACGTCCCCAGGCAGCCTGCTGTTCTTTCCTTTCCTTTCCTTTCCTTTTTTCTTTTCTTTCTTACCCCTTCCCCCATTCTCCCTTGTCTTCCCCTCCCCTCCTCTTTCTCTGCATTGAACTCAGGGAGTGCTGAGCCATATCCACAACCTTTCTTTTCTTTTATTCTTTTAAATTTTGAGGCAGGATCTTACTAGGTTAACCAGGTTGGCCTCACACATGCAATCCTCCGTCCCGGTCTCCCAACTAGCCAGGGTTCCAGGCATACACCAGTGTACCTGGCTCAAATGAAATTTTTTAGAAATGTATTTTTAATAGTGGGTTATTTTGAGTTTGTAGATGCAGCAAGAAGCATGACATGGGGGCACGTGCATGTTCACTAAGGAGCCAGAAGTGTGAGCCTTAAAATTATATAGCTGAGGGCCAGGGAGATGGCTCAGTGGAATAAGCGCTTACCTAGCAAGCGCAAGGGCCTGGGTTCAATCCCGAGTTCCAAGAAAAAAAAAAAATTATATAGCTTATTTCATGAGCTTACTTTTGTGTAGTCAGTAAATATTTACGGAATGCCTATATTGGCCAGATACTGTTCTTGGCTCTCAGGATACCCCAGGAAAGGTAGCGCGATGGAGGGGAGGGTGAAGAATTGACCCACATCCCTCCCCCACCCACGTAAATGAACAAACGCGGAGTTGTAAGACGACAGCGAGGGTAGAAACAAAATTCCAGACCCTTCCCACTTGCCACTGCTTTGACAGGGGTGATCAATGCCTTCTCCCTCCCTTCTCTTCCCCAGCCATAGATATGAAGTCAGCGTGGCTCCTGTCTTAGGAAGAGAAGCCCTGGGTCTACAGCGCACTGAGAAGTCCCCCGCCACAGGGAAGTTGGGGCAGCGACAGAGGTCACTCTGCTCATCTCTGGTGGCTCTAGTGGCCTCTCTTCAGCAACCACTGACCTCCAGGTGGACCCCAGGGCGTCACAGTGAACCAAAGGGGAGCATCATTTACTTTTCTCTGATACGATGTTATTTTCCAAAATGTTGGGAGAAACGTGGAGAGAGGACCTCACCTTCGCATGGCTGGGAGCTGTAGTGTTTTCCAAAGGCCTTATCTTTGGGGATATCAGGGTACAGGTACTTCAGGGGGTTTTCTGGGATGTTTTCAGCCATGATAACCTTGTAGTCTCGAAGGATGTCAGCGAACGGCAGAGCAGAGAGCCGGCCCTTGTTGTAGGGCTCTACTGAGTGGAATCTCACTTCTCCTGAAAGGCAGGCGTGGGGAGAACATCCAGCTGTGGCAGACCTGGCTCATGGCTGCTCTTTCTGCCCACACCAAGTCTGTGGCTGACAACCAGCATCAGACTTCTGCAGCCTGGACAGTACGCGTCGTGCGTGTGCAGGAGGGTGGCCGCACGGGCCTTCACCTGGCCTGGGACAACCTCAGCAGCTGACCTCCAAGCCCAGGGAGTGCCTGCTGGACCAACTCATGTGCCTCACCCTGCTGGAAACCCCCGTAACCTGAGGTGCTAAGTCCAGAGTGCGTACCGTTCTCAGAATGGTCCACCCAGGTGAAAGTTATCCCTCCAAGGTGGCTTTCGCTGAATCTTAACAAAAAAGTCCCAGGCATTTTATCTTTGAGCAGCAGTCGCTCCTTTTCTTTGCTAACGAAGCCCATGACATACCTAAAAAATGAAGCAGGGCATAGTTCACCTGATCATTTATGGCATTCGCAGTTAATTTCATTCATGTCGAACACATCAAAAGATCATTTTGTGTGTGATCAAAAGTCAACCATCCCTGACATACTCCTCGCTGTATGTATCCACACTGTTTCAAGAAGGTAAGAAACTACAAATTTCTTTTCCTGCCTATGGTACTAACCACGCTGAAAAGAAATGGAAAAACAATAAAATCAGAAAAAGAGAACCTAGCTCACAGAAACACAGCTCCAAACTCACCCATCAATCCAAAGGGGAAGAATGTGTTTCTTAATTAGATCCAATATTGCTTCAAGCCAGGTCCAAAAGGTAAATGATTTACCAGGCAAGTGTTCCTATTGGAATCAACAAGCGTGTCAGGATAATGATTAAACAGTAGCAAGGCACAGCAATTTCATGGCCATTTTTCAATAAAACTTTAAATTGAACAACTTTTTACTCTTTAAAAACATCCTTTTCCAGTAAGTCTTCAAAGTCTGAGCTTGGACGGGTACATTATTAATTTTAAATGACGCTTCTCCTCCCACATCCGTACCTTGCAGAACTTGGCCCAGGTGAGATGCCCATCACTGTAGCTGGACGGCACTAAGATCAAAGAAAATAAGATTTAAAAAATTCAACAAGGAGACCCTTGAATTTTGTTCTCAATTTAGACTTTTTTCTCCCTCCCAAGCATTGCTTAAGGGCCTGCTATGGATTTCCAGTGTACTGAACCGCGCTGGTGATGCAAGCATAGGATCGTGTGTCTTACTCCTAAGATGTCTCTCAGAAGCTCTTGAGAGAGGAGCTAACAAAGGCTTTAGGAAGCTCCATGAAAAGGTGGGATACACATTGTCAGGAGGGAGAAAGGGAAGCATTCCGGGGAACAGAAGTAACATAGGAGGTGTGCTGGTCTTTAGTGTGGCTCCTGTGAGGGGTCACAAGAGCTGCCTGACTCAGGCAAACAAACGCCTGAAAATAAAATTATAAAACTCAAGGAGAAGCTGGAGCGCCAGCAGTCTCATATTTAAAAACTGTATCAGTCATTAACAAAGATTAATTAAATGACTACTGTTCCTATTTATGAATTGAATATGGATCAAAAGACAAAAACAAGCAGTCACTCTGGGAGGAAGTCCCACCATCCTGAATTGTTTGAATATCTACCTACTCATGAGATGCAGGCAACAAGCAGCCTAGTGTGACCAAGTCGACCTCAGTCACCCGTGACTGTACCGCTGAGCAGGACTGTGTCTTTGTTCGGTTCTCCTTTAAGGATAAGTGTGTACAGACCAATCTGAACTCTTTTTAGTGTTAAATGTTTTGACACTACACTTGTCAAGATACAGATATCTCTTATTAAACTGGTG
>NW_004524601.1:9348282-9357272 GCF_000260255.1 Octodon degus | reverse complement strand
GGCAGTCACTTACCCTCTGCTCTTCCGCATCCTCAGTTGTGAAAGGGACAGAGTAATGAGGGCCTGGAGAGCTTTCGTGAGAATTAAAGGTAAAAAGGCCACTAGCTCTGGGCCTGACAATATGGCAGCACTCAGGAAATTCTGGTAACCACAGTTCTAGGCAACATCATTCTGGTGTTTCAAACCCAGGTGCGTCCCGCACAGGCCGCCCCTCTGCCTCTGCCACCTCTCACCTGTCAGCTTCTCAGCCAGCATACTGAGTTGATCGGAATTCAGGCCACGGCCAACATAGGATGAGAACTGCCAGCTCATGACTTCTAGCAGCTGGCTCAAGGTGACGGGTGGAGGGTTGGTGAAGAAGAGCAGGTTCTGGAACAGAATGGTGGCGCTGACTATGCCTGCTCGCCGTGCTGGAAACACTGTAACTCAGTGCATAGGATCTAAAGCCCAGGCCAACCCGGTTAACAACACAGAGTGATGTGGTCCTTTCCTTGAAGGATGGATGTTGCTTTTTCCTAGAGGGCTTTTTGTTCCTTACATATAATACAGGGCTTCCTCTTTCCTGAATCATTTGGGGTCACATAATTCTCCATGAACTATCAATCAGCTTATACAAGTATTTAATACAATCTAAAATATAATTGGACACATACTTTTTTCTGAAATAATTTTTTTTTCAGTACTGGGGATCAAATCCACACAGGCACATTACCGCTGGCCTGCAACCTCAATCCTTTTTAGTTTTTAAGATTGTTTGTTTAGTTTTAACTAAACGTTTTGCTAAGTTGCCTAGGCTGGTCTCAAACTTGCGTCCGCCTCTAAAGTAGTTGGCATTGTAGGCATGTGCCACGGTGTCGAGCAATATTCTTCATAAACAAAACTTACTATGCTCAGTGGGCTCGGTATGAATGGATGCAAGCTATACCTTGGCCCTATCAATCATCACAAAGAACAAGAAAGTACGAAGCCACAGGCTAAGGGAGGTGATCCTATAGTTCATGACTACCCTCAGACTCCTGTTCTAGGGGTTGTGCAGTATTCGTGTCTTACTTGCCCTCCAGGACAGCATATGCTGTGAGATCAACTGTAATCGAGATTGTGCTGGAGCCCAGGTCAGCCACAGCGGGGGACAAGACTGCTCCAGATGACGGGAAAGCAGTAGGTGTGGAAGCCGGGGAACACGCTCTCACACGGAAAGGAAGGGAAGAGGCGAGAAATCTGTTGGGGCATCTGAGGGCACCACTGCTGAGCACAAGCTATACAAGGCTCCAGGCAGTGGGGGTGGAAGAGGATGGAACCTCCAACAAGGAGCGAGAGACAGACAGGAGGGAAGAGAGGGGACATTTCAGGGAGGCCACTTTCCTCGGACCTGAGAATTGTGCCTGCAAAAACTGTCTGAAGGCCCAGAGTACAACTGGGTCAAAGGCTTAGGCTGCACAGCAGGGCATAACTGAGAAATCATAGTTGCTCAGCTTGGTTCTGTAAAGAGCCGTGAATGTGTTTTAGGAGCTAGTTGTTTCCCAGTCCGAGCTGGCACTGAGGAAATCCAGGATGGTTGGGGTGATGGCCTTCGTAGCTTTTCTCTGGAGAGGTGTGACGGCAGCCTAGCTCGGGCTGTGCCGTGAGGCTGTCTCCTCCCTCCACCCCGGGGCAGGAGGGAAGGTGTTCCTGCGGCTCCAGATGGGGAATGGTATTTAATCCTGAAGACTCGGGACTTCTTCACTGAGCTCTCCTGCTCTTCAGGCTGAGAAGAAGCCGGGCGCAGGGCACGCTGCGCGGCCTCCCTCCCTGTGCGCGCCTGTGCCCGAGGGGCAGCAGCAGCAGCGGCCGCTTGCCACGCTGTCTCTTCCTTCATGGAAAAACACTTGGAGCTGACCTGTGCTGGCTTTGCTCTACTGCTGGGATCGAACAGGAAAGACTTCTTTGGAGGGAGCATTTGTCTTGAAATCACAAGGTGGCTATTTACTTTTGACTTGTTTTTCCTCGTCCTTGGCAGTTTCTGAGACAATGCCCGGAGCGAGCTAGAGGAAGCGCGCTCATCTTACGCGGTCCTGCCCAGTGTCCTGCTAGGAGCTTCCTGTCGTCCCTCTCACTGTCCAGGGACACGGTTCGTCACGGTCTCAAGCAGCCACTAGATGTCACCAGCACCCCATTTAAGGCTAGGAGGGGCACAGTTTATGCAACCACCCACATTTTTGCACTGTTAGGGAGGTACACTTAGGGAAGAGGGATATGGAGGCCGGTTACTTATTTGGAAACCAGTTCCCTACTTCTTTGGGAGATGCTGTGGAAAAGGTGGGTCTGGAAGCAACTAACGAGGTCAGTTATAAAAGTCTGATGGCGGCCCAGGAGTTTCTCTGCAGCCTGCTCCGCAGAGCCAGAGGATGGCCTGGGAACTCTCTACTACGCCCACTGCTGCAGAGAGCTGAGCAAACCCTTCAGAAATAACAGACCCAGTGCCTGTCCCCTCTGCTAGCCGCAGCTCTCAGGATGTGTCAAGCGCACTATTTAAGAGAGAGGAGGGCAGGGGAGATAGCTCAATAGAATAAGCGCTTGCCTGGTGAGTGCAAGGTCCTGAGTTCAATCCCTGGTACTGAGAAAAGAAAAAAAAAAAAAAGAATTGGGAGGCACATACAATGAGAAATGAAACAACATACACATACACACATACACAAGCGCACAGAGTTTACTGACAGCATCATAAGCTGGCTAGGACAAGAGGAGGAAGGATAAGAATAAAGACTGTACCTGGGAGTCGTGGGTTGACACATTGTACCAGATGATGGACGCCCAAGCGTTAGGTAGCTGACTGACGTTGGATATCATCACCACAGGTAGCGAGCTGGTCTGGTGTTAGAAAGAAGCGTTATTGTAGGCAGCGAGGTCCTCCATTGCTCTCACTCTTCACTGTCTCCTCTAAAGGGCCATCTCAAGCCACGCCCAGTCTTCCAGTCCTAATGTCCCTGGTGCTGGGTCACTCAATGGCCTCGGAGGGCAGAGGACCTCTCTGAGCAGCAAGAGTCAGGGCACAGGGAGGAAAGGGGAGGGATCCTCTGAGAATGCAGTCAGGCCGCTTCTCCAGTGGCTTCCCAGCCCCTGAACACAGATGCTCCCGCTTCCTGTGTCACATACAGGCCTGCCTCGAATGCACCTGATGAGCGATCCTACTGACTTAGCAGCTCTCCTCTATCTACCTTAAAGAATGTGATTTCAAATTTACCTCTGGTAATCCGAATATTCAAAAGAGGCCCTAAGGTCTAATGACTGTCCGGACTGAAGGGGGGTATTTTATTGCAAGAAAGGTCTCCTGTTGTAGAACCAATCGTACTATACTACCCTGGGGAATAAATAAAGAGGTGTTCACAGACTGGCCTGGAGGCTCATGGCCACCAACCACCCCTTCCCAGTTACAGACCCCAGACTCTCGCAGCCAATAACCCAACCCACAAGAGGAGCTGAGCAACTCACAGCACCAGAGGCCTAGGGAAAAGAGATGAGGAAGGGATCTCTGAAAGTGTAACAAACACGTCTGCATTCATAAAGATAAAAGAACAAAGACAGCGCTCTAAAATACACTCCACGAATAGGATCACACTCAAGGTGAATGGTGTCCATTCACCCATGCATTGATTGGCTCATCTATTCAACAAATATCAAAGATCTACTACAGCTGTGCTGGATGCTGGACCCTGACAGTGCTGTCCAAACAAGGCCTGGTGTCCTGCGTTTGAGAAGCTCAGAGTCAACCACTCATGTCTAATCCCTGAGGTTTCCTTATTCTTTGAGTTTCATGCTGTTAAAAGGCTCGAAGCAATGTGCTGTCAGTAGCCTCCCACTTTCGCTTGTTCAGTACATTAGAGGGACTGACCTCCAGATCGATGGTCAGGCCGTAGAGGCAGATCTGTGTCTCAAACGTTATGGAATGAAGCTCTTCCGTCACCACATGACAGCCCTGTGGGAGGAACCAAGAGTCAT
Source organism: Octodon degus (assembly GCF_000260255.1). NCBI lineage: Eukaryota > Metazoa > Chordata > Mammalia > Rodentia > Octodontidae > Octodon > Octodon degus. The sequence goes on along the minus strand of NW_004524601.1, from coordinate 9,353,297 downwards.
CTTGACAACGCTCAGCTACTGTGTAATGTTAGAGCATTTTTTTAAAAATTAATAAACCTCCAAGTAACCCCCCAGACATTCCCCCATTACTGAGCATTCCCTCTTGACACACAAGTCACACGGAGTTTGAGAAATCTTTATGTCCACAAACAGAATGATTGTAGATCCCCCATTGGGGCTTTTAAAATTCCAGCATATTTTCCTTAATTGAAATTCAAACAAGTTGTTCTTTATTTTTGTCATTTTGATTTATCAAATATTAATAAAATATAACATGCATGTGTTAGGTATACAGAAATAATTCCTAGCATCCTTGCGAATTTGTGTTAAAAGGCGGCAAGATTTCCTTCTGATGAAACCAGGTGGGTGAGATACCTAAACCTTCCTCTGTTCATTCCAGAAACTCTGGTAAGGTAGCAGTGGGGTTTTGTCCACTTTCTAATAAAGGACAGTGGGAAGGTGGATCTCCAGTGAGAAGCAGGAAATGTGGGGGTGGAGAGGAACCCAGGGCTGCAGCACTGAGCTGCCCTGAGGCTGCAGGTGGGAGGGTGAGGAGGAGGCTGGTCAGGAGCCTCGCCTGTGCTGTCAGAGGTCAGGGGTGGGCTGTGGGCAGGGCAGGGGCAGGGGCAGGTGGCGAGCTGCGGAAGCCCACGGTGATGTCCATCCTCCCTCTGTTTCACACTTGGCTGCTCACAGCCAGGCTTACAATTTCCACACAAGACCTCCAGGAAGTAGGCCAGAGAGAGGAGCAGAAGACACTTCAGTGGGGGGAGGGGTGGGCTCATGAGACAGCTGGGTCCTAAGATTCCCTCCTAAGCCTTCAGTCCCCAGCACACATGTAGGGTACCGAATTCGAGTAAACACGTGTAGAGGACAAAGATGGAAGATGGGGGCTAGGTGTCCTCATCTCTAATTGCAAAGGTGGAAACTATAAGGTGGTCAGCGGGTGCTCCATATATATAGATATAGATATAGATATAGATATAGATATAGATATAGATATAGATATAGATATAGATATAGATGTAAAGAATCAATATTACATCTAGGGTTTGTCACTGAGAAGCAGGTACAGAACGGCAATAATCTCCTCTCTCTTGGGCTGGGCATTGTGGTGCCTGCAGGTTGTGAGAGTGGGGTGGGATGACTTGCACTAGAAAGTGGGGCCCTGAGAAGTTATGCACAATGAAAGTCCAGCTTGGAGCCCCTTAGGCTTCCCGGAGAGTATCCAGCCCTCTAACACTAGACAGCTCCTCCTTCTCCTGCAGTGTTGAAGCAAATATGGCTGTTTTTTGGGTGAAATAAGATCAACTAACTGGCTTGTGTTTAGGCACCAATTGAAGCAAAAATCACATTTTTAACAATAGAAAACCTCCCTACCATATGAGGAGGGGGTGTTTACATGATATTAAGAACTGAGACAACTGAAGAACCCATAACTTCCGCCTTTGGTCCACCAATGGATGCTCCTCATGTTCTCACCAAGTTCAAGGATAGAGTCAAGAGTATATAGGACATTTGAGAGGCCTCTTGGGATTGTATAAACGGAGAACTGAGACCATGTTTACATATTAAACCACTAAAAATTAGCACTGGTAAAATATGGTCTAACCTCTTGCCTTGACACATAGCTTTCACATGACCCAAGAGGCTGATTTGAGCTCCTCCAAGTCCCACTGGCACATGGTGGCAAAGGTAGGATATGGTCATCCTGGGCCATTGTCTACCTTCTCTCTTGCACCTGTGGGAGGGGCCTCATGGGACTGGGATGGCTTTTTAGCCTCTCGCTGTGCTGGGATTGCTTGCAGTGAGTGCTAGCCATGTTCTGGAGGGCAGAGCTGCATAAGGGGCCCAGTGAGGCCCTCAGAGAGGGTTCGTGTTTCCTTGGGCTGGAAATTCTGGGGTTCTGAACTCTGGGTGGGCATCTTATGGTGATCCACGGATGATTTCTTTGCAGGGAGGGCTACAGCTGGAGGAGGCTCAAGGAAATCTTTCTGAGTGTGCAGCCCTATGTATGATATTATGACATATGAAATACCTTCCTAGACTCTGTCTCTAGTTCCTGGAGCAAAGCTCCTCAGGTCCTTGTACACAGGAATGCTAGAAGAATCTTTCGTTTTAATTGTTGGTCTTTAAGTCTGGTTCCTGCTGCAGAGTTTATAATTTCCTAAGTGACACAGAGTGCCCAAATCTTTTGGGACTTCCTGGGCTATAGGAGCATGGTTTGTTCTGATAAAGCGACCCTTGGAGCCCCTGGTGATACCCAGAATTGGGTCCAGGGAACCTTCCAGGGCCATATGGGCTTGGGAATTTCAGCCCCACTCCCCTGAGGAGGCAGCTGGGCCAAAGCTTGGGCTGATCACCGACCGCAGTGCTGCTGTCAATCGAGCCTCCTTAACGAAGCTTGCATAGAACCCCCAAAGAACAAGATTTGAAGAGCCTCTGGGTGGGTGAGCACAGAGTGGTTGCCTGGAGGGTGCGGTGGCTGGAGCTGCCGCCCCTGCAGACCTCGCCCTGCGCCTCTTCATCTCTATTCCTGTAATTTCCTTTCAAAGAAACCTGGAAATACTGGTAAAGTTCTATGAGCTGCTCTAGCAAATTCATGGATCTGAGGAGAGCTCTGTGAGAACCTGCTTGTGGTCTCTTGCCTGGGAGCACAGGTCACACACTGGCTCTTGGCATTGGCATCTAAAGTGGAAGGGGGCTCAGCTGTCCCAGGGCCTTAACTCCGGCATTTGATATTGGGTGGGTAGCACCAGAGTTGAGTTAAATTGCAGGACATCATCCTGGTGCCGCTGGAGGACTGGGCTTGGAAAGGGGGGATTCTCCCTGGGGTGGCAATTAGAGGTAAGGTTTTCTGGACTGGGGCAGAGCGGGAAAACTGGAAGTACAAAGTCTTTCTCATTCCAGCCTCTGTATAGTTTCATTTAGATGATTAAATATGCACACAGTCATTCACTGGGGACAATTTCCTCAGCTCTTGGAGTTGTGGTACCCATATGCTCACCATCCCAACAGTAGGGTCACAAAGAGTGTGAGACCCCAGGACTCCACACACAGAGCGACGACACTCAGGGTTATCCTTTCACTCCACTGTCTTGGTGATTTAGCGTAATTTCTGAAGTTTACCTGGACACTTCTGATGCAACTATGATGCACATTTGGAACAAAACCCAGCAACAAATCCAACAAACAACATGCATGCTCAGAAAAAGCGGCCCTACAGAGGAAGCGTCGTTAATTTCCACAGCTTGCACAGCCATCAGTCGCGGCATCAGTGTAGCCGAAGCCGGGGCACTGTTCCATCTCACATTCCCAGGGCCCACCCCTTACAGATGGGGAATCATCCCGGAGGATGCACCATTAACGTCTGTGGTAGAAGCCTGCCTAATCATCAGAGATGGTTACAGATTCAAAATCCGTGGCGTATTAATGACATTAACATCGTGAGGCACTGAATGTTGTGGCTGGATTGACCATGCAATATTACTAAAGAGAAATACCCAGTGGACATCTACACTAGAAGACTGGCCAAACAACTTGGCCGGGGCCCCGTCTGGGGAAAAAATATACAGTCCAAAGGAGGAAAGGTGTGGCTCGGTGTCTCTTCATGCCAGCTTCTTTTCTCTGTTCTCTGTCTAGCAATATACCAGTATTTAATACCTCTTCTAAGAAAAATTTGGTGCTCATTTCTTAGCAAGATATTGCAACAATAATTGATATTGTTGCACAGGGAAAACTGTGGTACAGAAAACAAAGCGATCCATGTAACAAATATTGAGCTCCTACTATGTGTTGGACACCATGTTAGTTGCTGAGTAACATTGAAGAAGAGGAAATGGAGTGACCACACGAAAGATGCTCTGTAATCTCAAGCCTAAAATGACCAGGGTGACAACAGTGCCCAGCATATAAAATGAGAGTGCCCTGTGGATGGTGCTGCTTTTAGCTTAAGTTTTTAGTGATATTTGTATGCTGATTTCTACCTTAAAGAAAGCATCACACAATTTTATGACTTAGGAAGATCTTGTCTCAATAAAAGATAAGGTGGGATAGGTAGCTTAGCTTGGCCCTCAGTTATCTCAATAAAAAGTACATTTCCAGGGTTGCAGCTGTAGCTCTCAGGAGTTCAGAAGGGAGGCAGCTTGCTGCGAGACGCTGGGGCTGGTTGCGTGGGAGTGGTGTGTCTGCGCTGGAGAACGCTGACCCTTGAAAGAACAGCTGTTGGGCTATTTTGTTAAATGGAACTCAAGTCATCCAGGCTTTACTAATAGCGTCTTTGTGCTTGGTGACTTTCCACCACATAAACGCAATCACCTAACACCTCAGTCTGTGGCCAAAGCTGTCATTTAGTGCTTGAAGTCTCCTGACAGAGCAAATGGAGAGACTGCACCTCCAGCTTCCCTATTCCAACAGTTCTCACACTTCAGTGGTCCCTTGCTGGCTGGCCTGGCTCCCTGTGTGATAAAGCCCAGGTGTGCGTGCGTGCAAGCGTGTGTGAGTGTGTGTGTGTGTGTGTTCATGGGAATGTTTACTTTGCCAGGGTGGGTGATGGCTTCAGAGTCTGGTACTTGCTAGGAATCAGTTCTCCACTGTGACTGCCCAGGGAAAAACAAAGGTGGGGGAAAGAGGCAAGGATGGCTAACCTGGGCTCTGTGACAATGTCTATAGATTCCTCAAGGGATGCTGTGAAATTCCAAAGCAAATTCTTCAATCGAATTCCTTTAAAATAAAACTTTTTTTGTTTTTGTTTTTGTTTTTGTTTTTGTGAGCCTCATTCCTGTGTTGCACTTCTGGGGATTGGAGAATCTCAGTCAATAAGATGCTTCAAAGACTGTGCAGTCCAATGGATTTTGAAGAAAAAAAAAGCCTTTAAACCTGGAGCCATACACTTCACAGTGAATTTCTCATCCAGGTTTCCATGTATCAAATACATAATATGAAGCTGCCCCAGAAGAAGCAGGGCGAGGAAACTCTGGGGACACTCTGGGTCTTGAGGAAGCACAGCGGGTCGT
>NW_004524601.1:9345559-9347402 GCF_000260255.1 Octodon degus | reverse complement strand
GGGCGCAGGTGCGGTGGGCGAGTCGGAGAGGAGACCACCGACTCAGCGCTGCAATCCAGAAGCGGCTACCTGCCCAGGGCGTCCTGAGTAAGCTGTGCGAGCAGCACTCGGTGCTCAGTTTCTCCAGCTGGAAGCATGTGGTGCTGTACCCTCTAGAGCCCTGGCACAGAGCTACACAAGCCAGCGGCGGGGAAGCTCCCAGCACACTGCAGATGCCACGGAGAGCCAGCTCAGTGGGTGCTCAGCAGGCCGGGCGCTCGGGGCAGGCGCCTACACAGGAGCAGTAGCAAGTCGTTTAAACTTGAAAATGAGGATATGCTACACCAGGTTTCTGTCTTCCTGACATGCGTTACCACAATCCTTGGTGCCACGGCTTCACGAGCCCCAATTTATCCGAAGCCATCCTCCACGCTTTCCTGACTTTTCTTTCAGTTATTCCCTCCTGAGCAGCTCCACTTCGCATGATTTCGTGGCACAACCACAAAACCCAGTGGCCTGGCTTGTGTCCCTTGGAGTCATGCTAAGATTCTGCCAACAGGGGGAGCTCAAAGATTAGCTTAAAATACAAGCGAAGCTGCTCTAGCAAACCTGGGAGAATGACAAAGAAAGTCATTCTATGACCACATGATTTTGTTGGTGGGGAAATAAGAGGAACTAAATCCAAAACAATATAAGCAGACAGCGTTAATAGAGACAGAGGCTGCTCTTCTGTAGCAAACGATCCACTTCAACGTCTATCTCTAGGGAAATCCAAGGGAAGATTCTGATTTTCTATTCATAAAGATGATGATGTATTGGTAGAGTTGAGCTATTTGTATGTATTCCTACTTGTTTTTTTTTTTTTAATTTTATTTATTTATTTATTTATTTGTGTGTGTGTGTGTGTGTGTGTGTGTGGCCAGCTCAGCCCACCAGGGGGCGGGGCTGGCTGGCATATGGTGCTGGGGATTGAACTGTGGTCCCAGTGCTTTGCTAAGCTTGTTCTAAGTAGGTGCTTTAGACCACTGAGCCATCTCACCAGCCCCCTGTTTTGTTTTGTTTAAGAAAAATTCAGAATGATTGTGCTTAGTCCATCTAGACTGTTATAATAATACTGCTTGGGAATGTCAAACTGCATGTAATGTCACAACTTGGGTCACACTTTTTGTGATACGTGTGAAATGGGTTTCTACTCATAGTCTGCTAGATGAGAAGCCCCCACCTATAATATCCTCAAACTCAAAAGCTGTGCTCAGGGGATAGCTGTGTTAGCTGAGAACTGCTTGGGGCTCTGCCTGAAGCAGAGACTCTAACCTGGGAGGAAGACTTACCAGGAGCTCGTCTTTGCTGGAGCTGTGATATTTATTTATTTATTTATTTACGGAACCGGAGATTGAACTCAGGCCCTTGCGCTTGCCAGGGAAGCGCTTATTCTACTGAGCTATCTCCCTGCGCCCGGGAGCTGTGACATTGGTAAATGATTTTTAAAGCACAAGAGAATGATGAATTCTGAGAAGAGGAGAGGTGGAGGGCATGAAATGTTTGTGCCAGTCTCTGTAGGCTTGTGGGTGTTGTAGACTAGCCGTCCTTGGATGCTGGATTCCAAGTCATTCAGAGGGCTTTCTCAGAGGGGCTGCGACCATAAGGGTAGGGAAGTGGACCTGTACCGGTGACACCAGAAATAGGTTTCTGCTTCATGTGGGCGGTCTTACAGCTGTGGTACTTCTATGCAGGGAGTGTTAGGCATTTGTCATGGCTTGTGTCTAGGTGTCCCCCAATGCCCCAGGTATCCATGGGGCAGCTTCTAGAGTTTGGGATTAATTCATGATCTAGTGCTGGGATTCTGGGTGTAAGTGCTGGAGCA
>NW_004524601.1:9343251-9344434 GCF_000260255.1 Octodon degus | reverse complement strand
CGGTTGCTTTGTAAAAGAAAACAACAGTGTTTAGTTGGAGGAGAATTCTGAGCTGCGAACCTGGTTGGCTGTACCTCTGTCATCTTCTCCTTGGCAATTTTGACTTCTAGAGATATAACCTCAGTATTTTCTAACCCATTTAAACCTGAGGTAGCTGCCTACATTCACAACAAGGGTTTTGGTTCCTGAGAAACAAAGCAAAACCAAGAACCACTACAAATGAGTGTTCCTAGCTCTCCTTCTGTTGATGTAAATTTTATCTTCCAGGAAGTAGACCTTTTAAGGGTGATTTGGTGGCGCCCCAACATTCAGGGGAGGCACTTGCTAACTGTTAATAAACCAGAGGAGGAGTAAGAGGTGGCAGGAAAGGCGGTGGACCCCTGGGGATCTAGGATTGGTGCAGAGAATTAAAAAGACAGAGAACACTAAGGGAAGAGGAAGTGGTAAGGTCCAAGTGGCAACAGGATGAAGTCAGGCTGGGGCTTTCTAGACATGCTAGTGCACAACGTGCAGTTGCTGGGACCAGCGACACCCCACGCATCCAAACTGTCCCGAGATGAAAGCACGTTAGCCACGGATGTCATTACTGGTCATTGGTCCTCAGGGAGATTTTAAGAGTAGAACCAGGAATGCCATTTTAAGACAAATCATCTTTGTCTTCATCTTCAAGCTGTACTGACCAGCTACTCTCTATATTTAGGTATTATACCACCATTGAGAAGAACTCAGAGGGCTCGGGGCGATAGCTCAGTAGAATAAATGCTTGCTTGGCCAGCGCAGGGTCCTGAGTTCAATTCCCAGTTTAATAGCAGAGAAGAACTCAGAGTTTGTGAGTTCTTACCATTTTAATTCTTCAACAGCAGTATAGTTCATTTCTCAATATGATCTTTAATCTCACTTAAGAAATGTTTAACAAAGCGACCGAGAATTATAAGGCCTATTAGTAAAAATGTGTCCAATTTGGGGTAAGAAAAGTGTGTGTGATTTTACCCTCAGACTTACCAAATGTCTAAATTCAACAGAGAGACTTCCATTGGAAGATTCTTCAATGGACATGGCTTTAACATGTGTCCCACAAAGGACAAATCTTCGGTTGCTAGAGAGGAAATCTCGGTCATTTATATGGCCTCAAGTACAATGTATTTCTAAGAATAGTAAAAAAGTTCTACAATATAAACATCTT
>NW_004524601.1:9335447-9338976 GCF_000260255.1 Octodon degus | reverse complement strand
AAGGCACTTAGGCTGCAGCGCTATCTCCTCAGCCCATCAGATGCATTCTTAATCTTTAAACACATTACATGTAAGGAACAAGAAAAATGTTCATAACTATAAAAGACCTATATGCTCTTTGAACAACTAGCATATCAAGAGCTCCTTCTAGAAACCAAGCACAGCCTCCAGGAACTGTTATGGCAGAGTCAGGAAAATGGTGGACACAGCTGCACTTGAAAGGAAGGCGTCCAGCCATGCAGAGGGAAGACAGGAGACGCGATGATAAACTGTCAACATTAGAGAAATAAAGCCATGAGTCACAGACAGCCCCAGTGCAAGGCTGGGTGGAATATAGCAAGAGCCCCTCGAGTGTTTTCTACAGAGCACGAGCGTGGCTTCGGGCTTTGGAGCGCACCGAGTGTGCAGTCATTGAAAGTGCGGAGTGGGTGGGTTCTAGCTCGCCCAAGGAAGTTAGATATTTTCCCCCTTCACTCTCCTTTCCCTCCTGGTGCAGGAAGGGTGTGTGGGTGGTGCTGTGAGTGAGTCCCTGTCATTGTCATTCTCCCTTAGAGGTAGGAGGGTGCATGGCGAGAGGGGTGTGGGGCAAACTTTTGTAGTAAGTAAAGGATTATCTATCAAAACAGTAGGAGGAGCCAGGGAGATAGCTCAGCGGCGTATAAGTTGCCTGCCTGGCAAGCTCAAGGTCCTGAGTTTGATTCCTGGTACTGCAAAATAAAAAATAAATAAATAAAATAAAGACAGTAGGGAGTGGGTTCAGGGGAAGAGGAAGAACCCCAACTGCGAGTAGAAGGGGACAGGGCGCTCACATCCCATAATACCAGTCTAGGCCTCTGGCAGTCACTGAAGACAGCACACATGCTGCCTGTCCAGGGCCTGCTCTTTTTTCTGTCTCCCCTTTTCCAGGAAGCATGGCTGGCTTCTTCTGTCACCTCTGGCAGGGTTTCGGGGACGGGAGGCCACTTCCTTTCCATCCTACTTCCCCTTGCTAATCCTCAGCGTGATCCAAGGGTGCGGGATGGGAAATGAGCTTGTGAGCAAATGGTACTTTCAGAAGGAACCTGGCCTCTGGCTTCTGGATTTGGTTCTCCAGGTGTTGGTACAAAGGAGTTGAAGGAGAGGTCTAATTAGGGCTTTGAAATGCAAATCAAAGACAGGTGCCTTGCTTTTAATCTGGAATTCCAGGGTGGATCTGGGCTGAGAACTATCCTAGGACCCTAAATTTTTCTCTATCACAGTGTCACTCCTTTGTTTTCTGCAGCTTCAGCTCCCAGAAGTGACAGAGATTGGCATTTGGGTTTGGAGTGGGGATATGACAAAAATCTTTGCAACAGAGAACACAAACTCACTATTGTGTCATTAGAGCAAACTAAGTTTTGATTGCTTGTGCTCATGGAAAAGACCAAATATACAGTTAAAGCAAAGCAAAAAGGACCCCAAAGTCAGGTGTCTTTAAATCCTGCACACAGTATGTCTATCCCAACAATTGCAGAATTCAGAGTTTTGGTGGAAAACACGACGAACGCGTTACTAGGCAATTATAGAGGGAAAATGTGCCGCTCCGGGAGAGGACATTCAGAGCCCTCCACAATCTGTTCCCCATCTGTCTCTTCCGTTCTGTCTCCCCGTTCCACTGTCACGTGACAGACTCAGGCGTCCTGGTGGCTGTGGCTTGCGCTCTCTCACAGAATTCTCCTCCCTCTTCCAGTCTCCTGGGTCCTCTTCCCAAGTCAACCTTCTCAGCAGTTCATCCCGCTGTGCCTGATATTAGCATTCGAAACTTTCACAGGATGTCCCTCGCGTCCTCATGAATAGCCCACACTGTCCTGCTCTGGACAAGCAAGGGGGTCATGCTAACACGCCTGGGAATTTACTGAAACCCAGTGCTGCAGAAAGACAGGTTGAACATGAGGCGCTCTGAGAGAAACCAGCCTCCCCCGCGTGCGGTGACACTAACAAACAGGGAAGCAGAGGAGGCCGGCTGCCTACCTTAGCTTCACCGTGAACTGAATGAGGGTTTTGAGCACCAGTGGCCTCTGCGGGTGGGTGGGCATACATGGCTGTCGCTCAACCACAAAAGAGCTAGGTGGAAAGAAAGTCAAGCTGTCATCTAAAAGCACTGTAAATATCAACAGCCCGCAAACCACAGAGGAACAGGATGCTATCCTTTCAAGAAGTTCAAATTTTCTACATCTAGGAGATGTTCAATTAAACCCGAACTTTTCCAGCAGCCACTCAGAAGTAATGGTCACGAGATAGAGATAGGAAAACATTAGGATTTCCAGTACACAGCAGTACCTTTTTCTTTAGTCAGCTTATCAGCCCAAAAATGTTCTCCAGCTTATTTCTTGAATAAGCATTTAAGAAGAAACCCTTGAAATCTTCTTAAAATGTTGAAACGGAGCTGTAGGTGGGTGACACAGCTTCGCTCATGGAAAAAATAACGGAACTTAGAAAAAATGGGGTATACCGATGAATGTCCATTTTGTTTCTGTGTATTCAAAGTGGTTGGGATAGATATATAGTTGCATTCTCTTAATGAATAGAATGATTTGTTCTAATGGTGTTTGTAAATAGGATCACAAGTCTGCACCTTGTACAGCAATTAACCACTAAGAAGAATATATGCAGTGTATTATTTGTTGAAACTGTACTTCCGACTTGATTTGAAACTGTCTCATTGCTATCTGTTTATCAATAAAACTTTGAAAAAAAAAGAAAAAAAAGAAAACCGAGTCAGTTGCGGGAGAAGCATTAGCGATGGGTGGTGAAGGCGGAGCCTCTCGGGGCTCAGGGCACTCCTTCCTGCGGCTCATTGGTCAGACCTCCCTGCTGTGCCTTCTCTGAACACCCGGCCCTCAGGCAGGGCGTCCTGACAGCTCCGCAGTACTGAGGGTGCCACCCGGGGCAGACGAGACCTCACTTACTTCTTGAAAAGGTTGTAGATCAAGTAGGTGACTCTGTCCAGCAGGTGCGCTCTCTGCAGGGGGATGGGGTCACCGTCATATGTCATCTTGGTAGACTGCTCTTCCAGTTTCTCCAGTTGCCTTTTGAGTTGGAAGAGACTCTCTGCCAGTAGGGTAAAGCTGTTGAATGGCGAATGATCGTTTTTTCCACTTAATAATTGAGCATTTTAACAACTGACCACATTTCATAAATGTCGAATTATTAGTTGTCAAATTAAAATGAGTCAATTCCAATTAAAGTTACTGAGAGTCCTTTATTTTCCTAATCTATTTTTTTCTTGAATCTGCATCCTATATGCTAAGAGATTTTGTTGTTTTCTAAATTATTATTCAGTTAAAGACATCATTTATGAAATTTTGTCAATACCTGAAATGAAATCCTTTTCTACTAGCCTTTGTTTATACTTGGTAAGCACTATATGTGAAGGATATGGTATTCACTAAAAGGCAAAGCAAGAATAATTTAAAACTACAAAATATATTCTGGACATAAAAATTACAATGTGTAAGAATCCTGAAGAATCTCTCTCTCTCTCTCTCTCTCTCTCTCTCTCTCTCTCTCT
>NW_004524601.1:9330800-9335337 GCF_000260255.1 Octodon degus | reverse complement strand
ACTGTATTTTACAAAGCCCTAGCCGTAAGTATTAGTTAAAAAAACAATCAATGGCTCTGGCAGAAAATGCAGTATTTACAAGTGTTTGTCCAAATGGAGGTTGGATTTGGGCCAGGTGAAAAGAGAAGAAGAAGAAAGACTGAAATGGACAAGAAAGAACATCTAAAGTTCTTACGCATCTGGTATCTTAAGTCTTAAGAGCCACATGGAACAAGGTGAGACAACTATTTTCAGGACTTTGATGGGCTGGGGAGACAGCTCAGTGGCATAAGCACCTGCCTGACAAAGCACAAGGTCCCCAGTTTGACTCCTGGTCCCCCCTCTCCCCTCAAAAAAGATTTTGAAACCAATGTTTATTATATCCTTAAAGAAAATGTATTGCTGGGTTCCAAAATCCATTTAAGAGTTTAAGGCTCGTATCTTGCATGGAAAATTAAGCAGTTCTTCTGCATCCTACAGGTGCTCCGTCCTTCTGCCCCAAGGAGTGGAAAAGATAAACATTTATACAAATCCATCATCGTGTTCTACCGTTCAGTTCCCAGCCGCTCGTAGGCCATCAATAAGCTAAATGGAAACCTGTGTTCTCTGGCTGAGACACCCGGAGCTTTGCACTTCCTGTGGTTTTTAGCAGAAACTCGAGTTGGTTCACTTTACCAGTTCTGAAGCTGGTCGAGCCCGTTGTGGAGCGGACCCCCGATGCAGGCGACCTGCTGCCGCCGCTGCCAGTCCTGCAGCTCCTCCAGGAGCGTGTTGCTCACCAGCAAGTCCGTCTCGTTCACTATCTGGGTCACTTTACTGAGGGCCTCCTAGAAACACAAGTACCGTCCAAGAGGTCTGTATGAGAAACCACCAGGGTCTAACTTAGAAAACAACTGAAGCTGGGAGAGAAACGCTTGGCTGAAAGTTTGACCAACTAGTTCATCAAGTGTTAGCTTCCGGGCACCAGGGCACCACCTTTCCAGACAGTTAAATGATCACAGTTAGATCATGTCACCAGGAAAGAAGAGTAGCCACTGTTTGTCATTCTCATGTGTTTCAGTGTACATGTATTGAACTGGCGACTCCTGGGACAACACAGAAAGTTGTTGTCACAAGAACATATATTTAGCTGGGCCTGGAGGTACATGCCAGTAGTTCCAGCTACCTGGGAAGCTGAGGCAGGAGGAGTGCAACGTTTGAGGCCAACGTGGGAAATTTAGTGAAATCCTGCCTCAAGATGAAAAAACTAAACAGGACAGAGGATGTACTGTATAACTGCCTGAGTTCAATTGCCAGCATCACTAACAAACACACACAAAAAAACCCTCTAGGATGTTTATAAATATGATTATTTCTTGAAAGGATGTAGACTAACCTTCAAGCCTTTCTGTGATAACTAGGTCTTTATTAGGGTTGGAGAAGCACGCCTTCCAAAGGCCTGAGTCTCTATGCTGACTTTGCCACAGGCCATCTGAACTGAGCAAAGCGCTTCACCTGCTTGGAACTCAGTCCTCTCATCTGTACAGTCTGGTGAATGGATGGATTTCCAGCATTTTTTCTCTCCTTAAAATTTTATTCTTAAAGGAGAATCACACGGCATGCCTAAAATGTGTAGCATGGGCTTATTATGCACACAAGCAATAAGTTTTACCTTGGGTTAACTGCCTGCGAGCTTACCATCTCATGCGTAACGAAGTTTAAAGTTTTGCATTTTCCTAAACACAACTTCCTGAACAAAAGAAATGGAGCTGAACTTTTAAAATGAACTATTGATCATTAGTCATTGGTTAAATATTAACTGCATTTGTTTTTGAAGAGAAGTAGTAAATGGAAGTAAACACACATCCTTTCACAAAAAATATTCCATTATAGTGTGGATAATTGTACTTCCGATTTCTGCTAGTCTTTTGAAAGGAGCTGTTAGTGCTTAAAATTTTTTCCCTTTAGTTCTTTTTTCTTTTTAATTTCTTATAGCTGTTTTTGTTTTGTTTTGTTTTAAAACCAATTTTACACATTTGCATTTGGTAACCTAGACAACTAATTTGAAGATAGCATCATGCAGTACAACTACCATGTTTTTTTCTTCTGTATTTAGGACAGGGTCTACAGGGTCCACAGGGTCTCACTACATAGATCGGACTCATAGTGATCCTCCTGTTTTCAGCCTTCCAAGTGTTGGGATTATAGGCATGCGCCACCATGCCCCGTCTCATTTGCTGTCTCAGAGTGCCCAGGGAGCGGGGCTGGCACGGCACACTGGGGATCGAACCCTGGCTGCTGTCCTCTGCAGCTACCATTGTCGAATTTCTATGACTTTGTTTACTGAAATTTTGTATTGTTCCTAATGCTGTTTTTTTAAAATTACTATTTTGTATTCTTTCAAAAGAAAAATATTCCATTGACCCAGAAAAAAAGCTCTTCTTCCCTTTGAGGAGAGGTGAGACTGAATATGTTCAGTTGTCAGTAAGCTAATTTGAAATCCAGAGAACTGCTTAACACAGTGTCATTTCTCAGAGCAAGAACCACAACTCTTCTGTCCAGACATCAAGGAATTTTTTTGTTACATGTGCACACTGGAACCCATCTCAGTAAATTAATTAAAGCCACTAAAGTAGCTGTGCCTAAAATACTGAAAAAAATTTGGTAAAATCTCCAACTTGAAGTTAACAATAGCTGCAGTAAATATGTCATGCAAGCAAAATAACCAGGCTCCAGGGAGGTGCAGCTCTGAACCACCAAATCGCAAGCACTGTTCCTAGAAACACAGCCTGCTGTTCATTTGGTGGAAGTAGAACTGATAAAATCTAAGAGCACAAGTTTTTTCAGTAGGACTAGCTTTAAGCCAAAGAGAGAAAGAGGCAAGCGGCCAACTGAGTCTTCACCAACCTTTCTCTTGAAGTCCAGGCTGTTGAGCATTTCTTGCAGTGTCAAAACTTCCTGATTCATCAGGGCATTATTCTTGTCTCCCTGATCTGCGAAGGAAGAGACACCAGATTGGGGTTCTCTCTGAGGCACAGCTCTGTATCCCAGAAGCCAACGGGGCCTCAGTCTGCCACTCCAGCCAGCCCGGAGAAGGGCAGAAACTTAGGCTGCCAGAGACTGAACATGGGGTCATGAGAGAGAGCTTGGGAGCCGAGTTCAAGAATGTGCTCCCGAGCCAGGAAGAATTACACCTAAGCCCAACAAACTTGGCCTCCTCATCTCACAGACCTTGGGTTTCTACAGTGTTCACCACTCCATGCTCATTTTTCGCTGGTGGAGAAAGGAGATGGAGACATTTTTATAATGGCTTCTTTACTGAGTACCTCTGGTTAGTATCTTATAGCTGATGTTTGAGTTAGTTAGTTTTTTTCTTCTTGTATTTGTGAGCAGTCCTTAAGATTTTTTAAGTGTGTGTGTGTGTATGTGTGTGTGTGTGTGTTTTTGTGGTACCAGGGATTGAATTCCGGACCTTGCACTTGCCAGGCATGTGCTCACACCACAGCTCCTAGGGTTAGTTTTCTCTAGTTAGTCTAAGAACGAATAAAGACCAAATCTTTAATTTTTCCTTTTGCTCTGCATAATGGGCTAGACTCCCAACAAAGTCAGAAAGGATAGAGTGGCAAATTAACAAAAATATTCAACACAAAACCAAAGCAGTGTATCCCCTCCAACAGTGACGTAATCTACAAACACCACAACTTAAAATGTGAATATTAAGTGTTACTGGCACGCAGCAAGTGCTTGTTTAATATCAGTCATTTATGTCTGTAAAAATATGGACTAGGGATGCTAAGATGACTGGTGGAATTTTGAAAGTGAGGTTCCAGAATAATGCTGTGGTAATTTCTCTACAAAATAGCACTAATCTCCAGGAAGTCCTTTCTGGTTGTAATAAATTACAATTTTGCTGACTTTTAGACCTGAGAGGTAACAAAATCTTACTTACACAGCATTTTAACTAAAAACTTCAGTAGCTAATGCTTTCCTGTGTTCACCATAACTTATTTCCTTGTTATCTTTCATTTTAGTTATAACAGGGTGAGACAAACAATAAATAGTGATTGTTGTAACTGATAAAAATGATCACATTAGTGCTTCACAATGCACAAGAAGCACTGAAAACTACTAAAGATACCCAATAATACATGAAGTTCCAAACAGGTTTATTGTTTAGTGAATTTTGTCATACCATATTCTAATTCTTAATGTGGGTAGCTTGTTGGGAGTGAAGCTGTCTGTACCTCAGTTGTCTAGGACAAGACCACTGCCTCGCAGGAGTGTGGCAGGGCCCCACGAGAAGCCCAGGAGCACGTGCCATAGTGACTTGACCTTCACTTAAGATAATTCAGTTTTCTCTTGTCCCCAAGACTTGCTGTTCTGCTAGTAGGCTATTCTTCCTGTCCCAGGTCCTGCGCGTCCCATGAACTTATTCGCAGGCTGATTGTATAAATAAATGTGCTGCGGGTGCTGGGCAGTTCCTTCTCCCATCAGGGGGAGGGCTGCGCCTGACCCCAGCTTTGTACATGGATTCCTGTCTTCTTCATTCCTCACTGTCCTCCCTCCAGAGTTGTGAGCT
>NW_004524601.1:9327478-9329670 GCF_000260255.1 Octodon degus | reverse complement strand
GACAAAACAAAAACAAAAACTTACCCATTGTCTGAATTGTTTTGTATCTGTAGTCAAATTCATCTTGCAGGTCCTCTAAGTATTTGGTGTCTTGCTCTGTTATCTTTACATAAAAGAAAATACACCAAGTGAAAAGAAAATCTCAACGCATGTGGAAAGATTTAAGCACGCCAGTGAAATAACATCGCAAGCATCTTTGGTAACACTGTCCGGTGCTTCTGACAGCATCCAGAGACCACAAGGAGCCTACTTTTCTGCTAATTTACAAACCAGTTGGTTAATGCTGGAAGAGGCTGAACTTGCTCTGCCAGCTTTTTTTTTTTTTTTTTTTTTCTTTCTTTCTGCTATTTGGAAACCCTTTGGCCTCTTATCTCTCATTTCTCAGTTACTCCAAGTGATGCCACACTCAATGTTTTTAAACTGGAAAAAAGAAGGGCTTTCACCCTTTCACAGGTCTTGAGTAGTTCCGCTTAACTCCTTAGTGTGCCAGTGGTCCCCTCCTGCCTAAAGCTCCACTCAGCGTGCTGCGGTAGCTAGGACAATTCAGTCCCGGCCTTTTCTCCTCCTGTGCGTATGAAGTACCTGTGCTTTCTCCCCTCTGCTCTGTGTGCTTTGCTCTTCCTCCAAGCCTGCTCTGTCTTAATGGTGATTAGATGCCAAGACCTGGGAAAAGGGCCTTTCACTCAGCCTCGCTACGCGTGGTGTGGGTCCTGCTCACTTTTGCAGGGCAGGCAGCAGCAGAGGGCGAAGGTATGAAAGGACTTGCTGCCCTGGTCACATGTAGCTTCTCGGGGAGGAGCCGGGGTGGGCCAGGCAGGCTGAGTCTGACCCCCTACCCCTAACCAAGGCTGGACTCACTGCTTCTGAGATCCCACACTAAACACTGTCCCCTTTTTCATAGAAAGTGGGACTTTCCACTGTGTACTTGTTCCCACAGGTCCTAAGAAATCATGCCTCTACCCTTAGCGGATCTTTCTCCATAAGTTCCAATTTTTAGTCAGCTAAATTACTTGTAAGAAAACCATCAAAATTGAGTCAGAGTTTGCATCGCTACACTATGACTTACGAAGCTAATGAACTGGCAAAAATTTCTTTGTGTTTCAGCCTCTTTGCCCATAAAATGGGGTGCAATGGGGGGTGGAGGAAGAAGGGAGGGGGATGCGAGGTCACGGGGCACAAGCTGCTTGGAATAGCATCTGGGGCCGGGGCCGCACGTCAGCTATGACCTTTTTCCTCCCTATTTGTTACCTTTCTCTCTGTAAAATGACTTTTTCTCTTTTTTATGTATTTGGTGCAAGGTCTCGCTGTGCAGCTTGGACTTGTAGTGATCTGTCTCAGCCTCCCAAGCACTGAGATTACAGGCGTGCACCACCATGCTCTGGCTCGGTGGCTGGCTCAGTGTGCTGGGGTGTGTGTGTGTGTGCGTGCCAGGGATCGAACCCCGGTCCCTGCGCTTGTCTAAGCAGGCGCTTAGTCCGCTGATCTATCTTTCCGGCCCTAAGATGACTTTCTTGACATTTATAAACCTTAGAAGAGAAGCAAAGCAGGAGCTGGTGGCTGCCACTGTGCTGTCCACAGAGTAAGAGAAGCTATGAATGTTGTGGCAACTTTCGCCAAGCCCGAGCGGTCCCCACCAGCCTTTCCACAACCCGCAAAGTGAATTGTTTCCAAGGGAGGATGTGGAGGCTTGTGCACAGAGTGACAAATACTCAGGCCAGAAGCCCCATCCTGGCCACGTTAGCACTCAGAGCTGCGCTTGTTCCTCTCACTGTACTGGATTATCGCTTGCTGTGCTGTACTTCACTTTAATGTTCAATTTCTGAAGAGCCAAGATTGTGGATGGCTATCGACTACCGAAACCCATGCAGGAGACAAGGTGAAAAATTAAAATGTGAGGCCCCGTGCTGTGATGTGCACGTTACTTAGAAGCTGAAAGAAGAGAACATTGTGCAGGATCTTCTAACAAGGGTACAATAAGATGAATGAAAGTGCATTACAGGCTAACTAGGAAAAGTCAGTGCCGAAGTAATTACAGCGCTCTCAGGCATTGCCAGCAGTGGCTGCCACTGTGACAACGTCAGCAATGACCCCAAAAGCCCTCCTGCTGGCCCCAGAGGATGGCAGGAGCAACGCACCCCTAAACCTTCCTCAGAGACTGAGGTTAGGCATTAGGGAAAGTGCCTGCCTGCGGG
>NW_004524601.1:9325355-9326373 GCF_000260255.1 Octodon degus | reverse complement strand
TCTGTGGACCCTTCAAACAATAGATGAACAATTTACCTTTTAAATATCTGAAGTTTTTTATTTTTTTATTTTTTAGTTAAGGGTCTCCAGGGTCTCACTCCATAGATGGGACTCTCAGTGATCCTCCTGTGTTCAGCCTCCCAAGCGCTGGGATGACAGGCGTGCACCACCACGCCCAGGCTCCACCGCCAGCTCAGCACGTCCTGGGGGCAGGGCTGGCACGGCACGCTGGGGATCAAACCTCAGTCCCTGCATCTGCCTAAGCAGGCGCTTAAATCCGCTAAGCTATCTGGCCGACCTGTAGTTTATTTAATTTTATGGAATTATGTTTATAAAAGACAAAAGCAATATACTATGTACGTTTTAGAAAAGGAAGTTAGCATTCTATTTTATATACTTCGCAGTGGAGAGTAGGCCTACTTAACCTTTTTCTGTACCAGTGAAATTGATCATCTCTATCTGATTGGGCAAGAAAAGAACATAGCTGTGCCAGTTTCACATGACAAGAGTGATACTATTATAGATTCTTCTGATATTCAAAGGAAAATAAAGGAATACTGTGAGCAGCTCTATGTCAATGAAGGCAGTTTAGTTGCAATGAACACATTTCTTGAACACAAATCACCAAAGCTCACTCAAGAAGAAATAGATATTCTGACAGCTTTCACTTTTCTTATAGAAATGCACACTGGAGCCGAAAAGCTTCCCCCAAAGAAACCCTTTCTCTGTAAGCAGAAGGCATGAGAGAAATAGATCTGATTACCGAGTTGTCCCATGGGCTCTGTACATGCCCACGGGGGCCCGAGGAGAGAGGCGCATAGTCAGTCAGCTCAATGGTGTGGCCGCAGCGGAGGGCCACGCGAGCATCTGCATCACATCACTCACCTGCACGCTGTTTTTAATGGCAGCCACCTTGTGCTCCACGTTCCTCTGTCTTTCTGAAACTGAAGAACTCTGTAAGGATTTCTCCAGGGGTCCCTGGAAAAAGGTCTTGGCATTTCACTGATGTTGATGAAAC
>NW_004524601.1:9323184-9324125 GCF_000260255.1 Octodon degus | reverse complement strand
TGAGTGTGTAGACACACTGTTGTGTCAATAATGATGAAAAAAGTGTGTTCAAAGCAAGAGGAGTGTTTGGGAGGGATTAATGGCAATGTGTCTTTTATTGTCATAATTTAAATTTATACATCTGCATGTTCCATTACCCTTTGTTTATTCAGAATAATCTCTATTCACCATAGAGTCTCTATTTTCACTCCAAAGGCATTGGATCAAACTACATGCACTTTAGAAACTGGTTACAGGTTTTAAATGAAACGATAATATTCTTCATCATCTAAGAATGTTAAGTTGTGAAGACTTCAGAGTCTGCCAGAAACACTCAATGTGCCAATAACTAAGCCTGATAATTTTTAATAGTCAAAAAGGGACTTTTGCTAAGCCTTCAAAATATGGCGGCATGATTTCCTAAACTATGGAGGATGTCCTCTGGAAAACTGACAGTTTCATACACTGTACTTTCTTCATTGTATAAGCATTTACTGAAATGCTTCCTTAGAAATTTCCCTGATTCCTTTAGCTGTCTTTGATGGGCACTGGGATCCATTATTCATTACGGTGGGGTAGGCTGTCATGTAAAGCACAGCAGGGCAAATTACACCCAGTCATGGAAAGCAGGTATTTATGAAATTTCTGTAAAAAAATAGTTGTGTGATAGGAAATAGGAAAGTCCTGGAGGGCTCGAGACAATCAGCGTGGAGATACAGCTAGTGGAGGAGGCAGCGTCCAAGTGCTACTTATGCTTTTAGCTAAAAGGCTGCCAGCGCACTCCTAGATTAGTGAGAGCAGAAAAGAAGGTATAGATAAGAGTCTAGAAATGAGTCAAGTCTGGAAAGACTTGATGGCTATCACAATACAGAGAAGAAAAAACCAAACAACTGCTCTGGTGATCCCAAGACCTTGGCTACAAGTAACTGGGCTACAAAAGCTACAACTCTTGTTGCATAGGT
>NW_004524601.1:9309024-9322295 GCF_000260255.1 Octodon degus | reverse complement strand
TATCTCTATATGATTTGTTTCAATAAGCTCTTCCATTATTAAAGCCACAGAAATTCATATGATAGACATAGACCTTTAAGAAGGATATATGACTTTCTTTGCCTCCAAAAACCACTTTTCACAACCATCAGGTGTTCTCCAGCACCTCTTTAGCAGCTGGGTGCTCATTCTGTCTGCGCTGTTTTGTTTTGTGGCCTGCTCAGCCCATCCTGGGGGTGGGGCTGGCGCGGCATGTAGTGCCGAGGATCCAACTGCAGTTACTGCACTTGCCTAAGCAGGCGCTTTAGACTGCTGAGCTATCTCACCGGCCCCTGTCTGTGCGTTTTGTTCAAGACATTTGTTTGGGTTGCTGTCCGTTGGTGTCCACCTCTAACTACATTAGTCCGCTCAAGTAAATTTATACCCACGTTTCAAGAACAGTGCTCTTATGATACCTAAGCACACACCTTTTCTTGCCAGGGTGAGCGGTGCAGATACTGTTAACTGACAAGCTAGGGGACTAATCTAGCTGTTATGGCTGCTGTGTAAATTAAAATATTGACTCCCTTCAGGGGCCTCAAGTGACCCCTAATCAGAATGGCTCCACTCTCTGACTTTACCTGCTAGACCTTGAAGTTGCTAAGGCTTAGGGCTTTAAGCCTTGATTTACAGGACTAACAGCAACACCACCGTCCAAGGATGTTAGACTTTTTTTTTTTTTTTTTTTTTTTTTTTGGTACGGGAAATCGAACTCCAAACCTTGCACTTGCCAGGCAGTGCAAGGTGTCCCTGAGCTGTATGCGCAGCCCCTAAACTTCATTACATATGTTTTCTGAAGCAGGGTTAATGGGAGGCAAATTAGTGAAATACACTCATTTTGCTTCCCTTTGGCCTCCTTTTAATCAAAAGTAGATTATGTAGGCTGCTAACCAAAGGATTTTATTTTTTGCATTATTTTAGTATTATTAATTTTTTTTTTTGTCTTTTTGAGACAGGCTTTCCCTGTTCAGTTCAGGCTGGCTTTGAACTCATTTAGTAGCCTAGGCTGGCCTCAAACTCACAGTAATCCTTCTGCCTCAGCCTCCCAAGTGCTGGCATTACAGGCATGCACCACACTACCATGCCCAACTACCAAAGCATTATTTTTAAGGAAAAAGAATAGATTATTGGTTGTAAACATTTTTGTAGGCATGACTGATGCCAGAATTTTATCAAATAGTACATGTTAGTTAGCACTTCTAATTGTAAAACTAGAATAATCATGGACTATTTGGATTCATGCTTTTCCAGATTCTTCAGTCTTTTAAAAACTCCTTTTTGTTTTTTACATCTGAAAACTCCAAAGGGAAAAATAAAATGAATTGACAGAAACTCAGAAAGCGAGAAGGATCCGACTGATCCGCATTTCTGACTCCGCATGCGAACAGTTTAAGACGAATCTGTACTAGCTTTTACTCTGGCTAATTTTCTCACCACCTTTTGGTTTTTTTCTTAAGCTTCTTTCATCTTCCTTTTCAGATTCAGTTTCCCTTGTTTTTAAAGGTTAACTTACTCATTTTTTCTCCTTTGTTAAGAACACTATTCTTCAAGGATACCTTTTCACTTTCTTTTTCATTTTCTCTAATTCAGTATCTCACTTAAATCTGAGACAAAACAGCTCACAGGGAGTTGATCGCTGTAGAGGCCGCATCAAATTAGCACTAGCTCTAAGTAAGAATCAGGGCGCCCCGTGGCCCCAGTAGTTACTAAGTATAGAGACTCTCAAACTACACCGCCCAAGCCCTCAAGTACACCTCGATGCAAAGAAGCAGGAAAAAGAAGCCAGAGAAAGAACAAGGCCACTTCACTCCTGCGCCTCCTCTCCACGCGCACGGCTTGCGTTTAGCACGTGCGGTCGAGCTTGTCCTCCCGCTGTCTTCGTGTGTGAATGAACAGAGGTTTTGAATTATAGGTGTCAAGTGTTTTCACCTTTCCCTTATGACTACTGTGTCAATGAGGCGTTTCAGAAATCTTTCCTTAAGCTGTAGTCATGGGGACATTCTCTTGTTAGCTGTTTAAGTCCATAAGGGCTTTTGATAAATGTGACTCATTTAGAGATTGTTAGTGACCAGAACCCCTTTCTTTTCTTCCACGTATGTGCACAGTCCCAAGAAAGCTCACTAGATGTTTCTGACTCAGTGATAACTGAGGGCGTGCCCGTGTGTGGCCATGCTCCCGGGCTCTGTCCACCTTAGGGTTGTGCTGCTGCTTCACCAACAGGTTATCTTTTATTTTCTACTCAGTTGGGATGTCAGGTAGAATAGGCTTTCTTCACATTAGTGTCTCTAAACACAGTAATTTTCCAATAGATATCCTAAATATATTAAGTTTATTTCTATATTGTTGATATTATTTGATATTTGTATCTTTCATTCCTAACTGGTATTTTATTTCTTATATATAGAAATGCAATTAATTTTCATGTACTGATTTTTGAATCCTGAAAGCTTGTTCAGCTCTTACTGGGTCTAATAATGTATTTGTAATTTTTTTTTTTTTTTTTTGGTGGTACTAGGAATCAGACTGAAGATCCTGCATTTGCCAGGCAAGCACATATTCCACTGAGCTATCTCCCTGGCTCTTTGTAATATTTCTTATTCATTGTAAAATTGTGTGTGTAGATTCCTTTGGATTTTCTACATATGCAAATCATATCTTGTGCAAATACTGAAAGAATTTTTCTTGTTTTCAATCATCGAATTTCCACTAGGATTTCACCTCTGTTCTGACTTATTTAGAAGTGTATTGGTTAATCTCTAGACAGGGATTTTCTACTTGTTTAAAAAAAATGATTTCTAGGATAATTTAATTTTTATCGGAATATAGTTTTGGCTAATTTCAATCACTAAGTTTGTTGACATTTGCTTTGTGGTTTAGCAAACGGATATTTTGTAAGAGTTTCATGTTGACCTAGAAACAGTGTGTATTCTGAGTTGTTGGGTACAAATAATTTATGTAGTTTCGTTAAACTAAATTTGTCACTTGTTTTGTTTAAATTTTCCCATACTCAATGTTTTCTTTTTTGACTTGATCCATTTTAATTACGCTAAAAGCCACTTTGTGAATTTTTCTCCGAGTGCTTTTGTCAGACATGTTTAGACTTGTTATATATTACTGATGAGTAAAATCTTTCATTATAACAAGCTGACCTTTATCTCTAGTAATGCTTTTTTTATGTTAAAGGAAAAATATGAACTATGACATAATGCTAAAAATTTAATTGCTCATCATTTATATTTGCCCTTATTTGAAGGAACCTTCAATTTATTTCAGAATGGATATAGATATTTAATCATATATCAGTATGAATCAGATTAGCTAATGTATTCCAATTTTTTTCATTTATTTAGAATTCAACTCATCTGAATCTTTAACACTTATTCACTTCCATATTTTCCCATAAAGACAATGCCCTGTGGGGCACTTAAATGTCAGTGAGACATGATTTAATTAGGGCGTGCACAACTCTCCTCTCTTCTGCAAGTCGGGGTGCTGCCATTTTCTTGATCTTACTAGAAGTTCTCAGTAGAAAGTTTTCAGACAAAAACCAGATCTCACATTTCTAAGCAAATGGCCCTTCAACAACTGGCTGACAGAAAGATGGAGAGGTCCAGAGATCCAGTCACACCACCAGGATTAGCTACCCTGTTACAGTTGTGTGTAGCGGCAGTATTATTTCATCATTCAGGTAGATGTCCACAGAAGCACGGGAACTAGAACACAGGGTCGGCGTCCACGTGCAAAGGCCTTTGGTCGGCCTTCCTGCAGGTCAGCCATCACCCGTCACATGTGGTTCACTCCAGAAACACTTTATTGAGCACTAAATTCTTATGCCTTCACCCTGCCTTACACTTCAGAATTAACTATGGCAGCAACTTCAGCGACCGGTAGTTAGACAGGTCACAGTGGCGCTGTGCTTCTTACAATCCCCTCGAGATGTGTTTGCGCTGATAGTGGAATTTCAAGTCTTGCCGAGATAAACCAGCTGCTCGCCAGAGCACTACTTATCTGATTAAACACGTAGTTTTCATTTGTCCTCAGTGGCATCATGCTCGAAGTTAAACACATTCTGTTCAGTCAGCAGGATGTTTCTCATAAATTAATACTGCCCATCTCAATGACAACGTCTTGCCATGCTTGATTTGCTTACTCTAGGTTCTTATTGTACTGAGATTTCCTTCCTCTATTATAAAGAATTGGGTAATTTCTGTAGCTATTGTTACTTCGCGTACAACAATCTTTTTTGGAATATTACTTCAGTAATAAAATATAGCACAACTTCATTTACTTGTGGGAAAATACAAAATTTCACCCAGTCACAAATATTTGCTTAATAAGTATTAGATCTGAATCCTATTGATTTGTTCTTACTCCATTTTGTATACACAGTAACTATTTGTTCCAACCCTACACCATAGTGTCATATTTTGATGACATTTTAAACAGAAATTCACCTCAACGTGTGGTGTACAACCAGCACTGTGGATGTAACCTGTCTAACTTGGTAACAGCATCAGTAGCTGTGACCCAGTTTCACACGACAGACAGTAACAATGACATGGTGACCGCCACATGGGAACAGTAATTAGGAGGTGTGATTGATCAGAAGCTGCACTCTGGGGCTGGGGAGATAGCTCTGTGGTCTCAGTGCCTGCCTGGCAAGCACAAGGACCTGGATTCGATCCCCGTTACCGCATGCCTTGCAGGCTCCAGAACCCTGGGTGCACTGTGCCAGCCACTGAGACTGGCCATAGTGGTGGTGCCCGCGTGTAATCCCAGTGCTGGGGAGGCTGAGACAGGAGGATCACTATGAGTCCAAGCTGCATAGTGAGATTCTGTACCAAACAACTAAATAAACAATTATAAAATGCACTCTGATTTCAGAGATGTTAAAATATATGTGTGTCACAAACTGCTGTACAGAGTTTCAGGGTAAATCCTGAGGGGATTTGACTGACTTTGTCAGATACAAAAGTTGCATTTTTTGTTATACAGGTCTTGCTTTATCTTGATCTTAACCATCCAGCAGAAAAGTATAAAAATGAGGTACAAAAAGTAAAGCCATATTAATATGCTGAGCTGTGAAAGGCTCAAGTTAACAACTTCTGACATTGCCAGTCATGCAGATAACGCACTACTATTATAGACTACTGGACTATGTTGGATTACTTTCCTGAATTCATGCACCTACAATATATGAAAAGCAATGGAATACCCATCTCTGACAAAAGTAAACAAAAAAGGGGGACATAAATGAAGGCCCATTTTGTGTGAAAAAATACATGTTTGTATATACAAAATAGTTAGCATAGATATACAGCTACTTTCTCTTAGTTCAGTGAAAAGGAAGTTTTGAACTAATAGTGTTTAGACAAGATCTCATGTCTGCATCTTGTACTATGAATAACTACTACAAAGACAACAATATGCAATGTATTAATTATTGTAACTGTCCTACTAACCTGTTTTGAAACTGTCTCACTGCTACTTCTTTCTCAATAAAATTAATATGTAAATAAGAAGATTCTCATTCATTGTTGTTTCAATGTAAAATGATATAGCCATTTTGGAAGATAGGGTAGTAGTTTCTTATAAACCTGTATACTCTTAGCATCGGCTCCTATAATCATACCCTTTGGAGTTCACCTGAAGGAACTGAAAACTCATTTCCACCCAGAAGCCCACATGCAAATATTGATAGTAGATTGATACATAGTTGCTGAAATGTGGAAGAAGCCAACACCACGTGCCCTTCAGTAAGGAATGGATAAACTGTTGTGCATCCACACCGTGTAATGTTACACATCATGAAAAATAAAGGAACCATCAAGCCATGAAGACACAGCGGAAACTTAAATGCATACTACTGACAGAAAGAAGCCCACATAGAAAGGGGTGCATAATGTATTTGAACTACATGAGGTCCGGGAACTGTGCAAACTGACATAAACACTAATAGTTTCTAGGGTTAGGAATGACTAGACGGTGCCCAGGGACTTGGGGGCTGTGAACCACCCTGCATGATGTTATCATGGTGGAGTCATGATGTGATGGATATTGAAGGCCACAAAATTGTATCACACACAGAAGGAACCCTATAGGAAACTAAGGCCTTCATGACATAACATTGACTCATCAATCACAGCAAATGTTCAGTGCAAAGCAAGACACAGGAGAGCCGAGGAGAGGTGAGGGAGTGCTGTACACAGGGACGCTCTGTACTTGTCACTCATTTTGTCAGTAAATGGAAGATTCCTTTGAAATAATACTTCTTAAAAATTGCCTTTATGAAGTCACAGTTCCCACCCTTATATTAACTTCCTCGCTAGAAATGAATGCATTCAAAATGAATTCAAATTCTCACATCACACCAAGGGAATCGTTGGCCAAAGGGAAGCAAAAGTAGATTACTGATGGACATACAGTACTAATGCCCTGTTAGTAGGTATGCCGATGATACTACACCCACCTGACCCTGGCTAAAAGCTAGCTGCAGTATATGGAGCTTGTCAGCTTATTTACAAAGAAAGTAAGTACTTCCCAGATGTACTAAATCCTGGGACACCGTGTACACAATGTATTACCTCTGTGAAGACCTAATCCATGCTAGACAATTGCTCTGTAACGCAGCCAGAGAGCTCTCTGTCAGAAGACCTAGTCATGAGCTCAGTTATTATTGTGTGATTTGGGTGAGTCACTTTGGTCCCTTCATTGTCCTATTTGTCATCAGGATCACAACACCTGGCATTCACCGAAGTGACTTCAATGAATGGGGAGAGAACACAAGGAACTTTGCAACTTGTGAAGCGCTTTAAGCTCAAGAAGTTTTCTGTACAGTTTCAGGAGGGTTTAAAGCTCATAAATATAAATCAACAAAATGGGAGAAAAAAGTATTACAGAAACGACCACAATTGATTATAAAGCCAATGCAGTAGGATTGAGTTGTGTTCCAGGAAACTGGTTTATATATATAGAAGAAACTCCAGAGAAGAGACAGGGTATTTGGTGTTTTTACTATCAGACAGTGGGGACTTTCCTGGCACTTCTTGTGGAGTAACTCTCACATGCGCAAAAAATGCACTAAAAGCTGCTTTGGATAAAAAATTAGTTCATGCGCACACACTAGCCATTAAAAGTAATACTAGAGCGCTGGCACCTGAGTGGCACTCATGCAGCCTCACGAAGAGAGAATCATTAACGATGCACTCTTATTTGCACAGAAAAAGCCCTGAACAGCAACAGGTGAAGTTCTCACCAACGGTGGGTTATCTCTGAGGAAGGGACTGGAGGGCAGATCTCTTTAAAATAATTAGGCATGTGCTACTTTTATGATTAAAATGAAATAAGAAGTGATAAAGTATGCATATATATTCCATGTCAAATCTTTCTCCTCACTTGATATATGCAGGGTTTTTATGGAAGACGAACGCTGGCTTGGACAACTTGGCAATCGGGTGAAAAGAGAGGCAGACTAATCAAGATTCAAATTCAGTGGTCTGAAGCAATTTGCGCGTTTTAACCAGAGTTAAAGTTGCTTATTTCAAAATGACCAGGAAAGAACAAGGTTGATGCAAGCAAACTTTTCATTTGTGAGAACATATCAATAATAAAGCTGTAGCTTCCCGAGCACCTACTATGTGCAGAATGCTTCAGAAACACTAGGAAGCGCAGGGGCTATACTCTGTGAGAATCGCAGAACTATGACACCAAGGCAAAGCAGCACAGCGAGTCCCAGTGTTTCTCACTGTAAACCTCTGCCTTTGCAAATCGCTATTGATTTCAAAGGAAAAAGCCGGCTTCCTTTCTGTTCAATGGGTCCCGTGAGCGACAGGCTTCATTTATTTTCCTCAGAGATTATTTTCTGTGACGTCTATTCAGGGCAACCACTACTTACTTACGGAGCCTCCAGAGAGCTGCAGAAAGCAATAGGTCTCTAACACCCCGTGGGGGCGCTATTGCCTGCTTGCTGGTAAAGGTGACCTGCCTTGGCTGGCGACTAACCCTGCTGGTTCTCACAAGGCTGCCAAGAAGGTAAGGCCCTAGCCGTTGCTTCTGCTTCTCTATAAAATTTAACCCATAGCAGTTACATTTTTAATGTCCATACTGCATCTGATTTTGCATCTAGACTC
Organism: Octodon degus; assembly: GCF_000260255.1. Taxonomy (NCBI): domain Eukaryota; kingdom Metazoa; phylum Chordata; class Mammalia; order Rodentia; family Octodontidae; genus Octodon; species Octodon degus. Next base: position 9,314,148 of record NW_004524601.1, on the reverse strand, counting down.
CGCATCTTGCAAAAGAGGGATGGATATCCTTCAAGACAAATCTTCAACTAGCCATCACCTTAAGGAATCCTCACAGATGATTGTTGGAGGAGAGAGAATGGAGCTGTTATCGCCCTTTCCTAACTCAAAAAAAAAAAAGCAAAAGCATATTATTTGGTCTTAGAGTTGATAAAGACATCTGTTTTATTATTATTTTTTTCTGTATTTTTAGGGAAGGGTCTACAAGTTGTTCAGGGTCTTACTACTAGATCGGACTCTGATTCTCCTGCTTACAGCGTCCCAAGAGCTGGGATTACAGGCTTGTGCCACTACTCCCAGTCTCGTTGGGGGCTGTCTTGGTGCACCCTGGGGGCTGGCCAGCACAGAAGGCCCAGGGATTGAACCCTAGGCCCCTGTGCCTGCTTGCAGGTGCTTTAATCCACTGAGCTATTTGGCTGGCCTGACATCTGTTTTAAAACTTTCTGGAGTTTCTATTAATTATTTGTTCTCAGTAGCCAGGGTCTTGAGATTAGTTGGTAGAAGACAGTAGGGCCTCATAGACCTCTAGAGAGGGGAATTTCGCTGGTGGAAGTTCAGAGGGTGTCCTCGCCCCGGCCGACCAGCGTACCGTTGGCACACCTGCTCCCTGTCCAGTGAGACAGGTTCCGTACTGATGGACCTTCACTTACCTCCTACGGGGTCACTTAGTCACCCTGACCCTTTAGAAAGTAACAAATACACTGTCACCATCATTAGTGAAGAGTGTTTTGATAAGATCGCGATGATAAGGAAATGGAATAGAAAACGTACAGATCGATAAAGAGCATCTCTCTTGAGGCTGCCATCATGTATCGAGGCAAAGAGAGACTCACGAAAATCACAGAATGAGTGCACAAGGTCGGGTCTTTCCAGCAGTAGCAACACAACTTAGCAATAGGAACATATTATTTTCAAAATAAAGAAATTAAGAAAAATACATCATAGAAATATGGCAAATGTCAGAGGAGAAGATTTAGCACTTTAAACTTTACAAAATATGTGCAAGTATGAAACATATGGTAATTTTAAACACCATGAATTTAGTATCAGTTAAAAAGAAATTTAAGCTAAAATTCAAAAATAAATTTAACAAGAAAGATACAGGTCTTCTGTGAACTAAACTGAAGCCAAACAAAATCTGAAGTTTAAATTACAAACATAAAGTCAAGGATGGAAAACTTAGTATCATAAAAATGAAATTATCCCCCAACAAATGTCTGCTTAGTGCATGAAAAGACTTCTAGAAGTGCGTGGGGTGGGAGATTAAAGGGATGACTCAAAGAAATGACCTTAAAGTTTATATAAAAGACGTTAGCAAGGAAAGTGACAGTCTCATTTTCAGGGCTTCAGCTATGTCAGACATTTTTCTAAGTGCTCTTCCTGATGTCATTTGGCCCTACAGCTGTCTGTGGTCAACGCTGCCACCCTACCTCACAGGTAAGTGACAGAGATGTTCAGCATACTAGCCAAGATGCAACCGGAGTCCAGGGCGTCGAATTGCTTTCAGCTCATCAGCTACCAAGGTTTTGTTTCCTTGTGGAGGGGAGGACTTGCTATATAAGAATAGTACAATAAGCCTTTGTGGTCAAGAGTGTCAACACGTAGCTACATTAGCAGGCAATGAGAGAACTGGAAAACACTGTGTAATAAAATTGACCTATGAAAAGGCACTATAGTTCAGTGGGAGAAATGCTTGTTTAAAACATCTTGCGTGTATAGTCATTGATCAATTCAGAAGATAAAGACCTCTATACGAAGAACTCCACATAGATTAATAGGCTCTTTTCAAAAATGTTAGAATAAAATTCATGAAGACGAGCATAATCTAAGAGTCGCAGAGACTTTGCAAAGCAAAACGGGGTTCCCAGAAATTATACAAAAAGGCTAGATTTTGCATTACACTAAATTTCTTTTATATGGAAAGACATGACAAACCGAGGAAAATATTAGTAACTTGTGAAAGAATTCTTAATATATTTTAAAGTGATAACTATAATATGTGTATGGAGCTCTTTGAAACTGAGGAAAGAGCCCAGTATAAGTAAATGGCAAGTCACACTGTAGGAAAGTGTATTTGAATATGGGGCAAGATGCTAAACGGCACAGCCAACCCCCTCCCCCATCAAGGTAAACAGAAGGTGCTGTTGCCCCAAAATTACACTGGTAAGAATGAAAGGGCAGAGAATCTGCTGCCAATGATGCTATGTGAAAAAGGTCCCAGACATTCTGCTGTTGCAAATGTGAATTCTACAGCCCTTCAGGAAAGCAACCTCATTGTGTCTATTGCAATGTAAAATGCTGATGTTTTTGACTAGTAAGTCCGTTCCTAGGAATCCGTTCCATAAAAATAAAAGCATGAGTCCAAGACAACTTATGCACAAGGCTGTCTCCTGCAGTACTGCTCCAGGTGGAGAAGGCAAGCAGTAGACATCGCTCACTTCACAGGCGTGGCCGAGTGCACAGGGGTCCTGGCACAGGACGGATCATGTGCTACCCCGAAAAGGAAGGGCTTTCTGTGTTGTCAGATTTGGAGAGCAGAGAAATATGATTTCATTTTTGTAAATGACAAAATCCTCACATCCTTCCCAAATGCCACGGCCATCCTCATGCGTATGCATGGACAGAAGTCCTGTATTTTTCTTTAACAGCATAATCATAAATATCTAAGTGTACACCATTTGGTTAATACTGATGTCTTTAGGGTAATGGTGTGAATAAGGTAAGGGAAAAAGAAGCTGGGGAAAATTGGAAAATAAAAGTGTTTAGGCATTAAAAGTACAGAAGGATGGTGACCAAAATATTACTGACAACTCTCTTATTTTGGTGGAATTTCAGGGGATTTTTTTCTTTCTTCTGAGACTTCTCATTACTATTCGCATTTTTCCAAAGATTTGCATTGCATTATTAATCTATCAGAAAAATTATAAAGTTATTTCCACCCTAACAAAAATTCCACTGGTTAAAAAAATTATTGATTTACATAAATAATGTGCAAAAATTAGAACTCCTAATGCAAGAAGTGGAAAAATCATTCCAATCCGAAGAAACAAAAGCGCTCTGTGAAGAGTGTTGACATTTACAAAGCAGCCCTGACAGGCCCCCGTGCGTGCATTTTTCATCGAACGAAAACGTGAAATCTGTTGCAACTGTGGCAGAGTAGTGACGCTGTCCAGCGCGAGAGAGAAACTGACCTGGAGGGCGTGGCAAGGGCCCGGAAGAAATGGAAGTGTAAAGCTGAGAGCACTTGTAAGTCACCTGGGGACACAAGGACACATACAGTCACTTCTGAAATTACGGGTCCAGGAGCTGGGCTACACATTCCCAGAATGACACTTCAGAATGGCCTTTGCTTGGGTATAAAGTGCAAATCACGTTGACATTACGCATTTAAGATGTCTTTTCTCTCTGGGCCTCTTTGAAGAACATGCTGATGGAGTGAAATTTGTTCCTCAGATATTAGCCAGCTAAGTCCAAAGGCCTTGAAGCTCACAGTCATTTCTACATTCAAGATCCATGAAGTGGAGTCCTGAATATTTCATTTTTTAAGAAGCTATCACGAAGGGTGTGGTTTTCTTAATTTCTCTGTCTTTGTTGTTTCTGTACAACAAGGCTACTGATTTTTGAGTGTTGTTTGATCCCACTACACTACTGAATTTGCATATTGAATATACAACTCTTTTGGTGGAGGTTTTGGGGTCTTCTATGTAGGGGAAAATAATGATAATAATGATAATTTAACTTCTTCCTTTCCTATAAATCAGACCCATATGTGTCATCAATGGATTTTTCCACTAGTGAGAGAAATTGAGTGAATAAATCAGATGAAAAATGTACAGCAGATATTGTTCTGTTTTGTTTCATGGTACCAGGGATCGAACTCAGGACCTTGTGCTTGCCAGGCAGGCGCTTATGTTGCTGAGCTATCTCCCCGGCCCTGTACAACAGATATTGTGAATTGGAAGAAATTGAAAAGAAAAGACAAACTGTGATGGGGAAAATGGGAAGGAAGAAAGAAAATAAATATATTTATATTCAAGACAGTTAAGATAGTTATATAGCTACTTTCTCTTAGTTCATTGAAAAGAAGTTTTGAGCTAATATTGTTTGGGCAAGATATCATGTCTGTATCTTGTACTCTGATTAACTATTATGAAGATAACAAATGCCATATATTAATTATTGTAACTCTCCTACTAATCTGTTTGGAGACCTTTTTTTTGTATTTTAGGGAAGGGTCTACAAGGTGTTCGGGGTCTCACTACTAGATCGGACTCATAGTGACCCTCCTGTTTACAGCCTCTCAAGAGCTGGAATTACAGGCAAGTTCCACTAACACCCTGTCTCAATTGCTGTTTCAGTATGCCCAGGGTGTGGGGCCAGGAATCTAACCCCAGACCCCTGTGCCTGCTTGCAGGTTCTTTAATCTGCTGAGCTATTTGGCTGGCTGCTGGAGAAGTTAATTTTTACTTTTTTTTTTTTTTCCACTTTAAAAGAAATGCACGAGGCTGTATTTGCCTCATTCCCTTGGTTCCTTACTAACTTAGAGCTCAGAAAAAATCAGGTAGATTCGCCTCTTCCTCTATATCTTGGATGAGCAATCATACTGAGCGACGGATTGCCACCTTTCATCCCTCTGGTCCCTGGTGATGGACTTGGAACCTGGACCATCAGTGTTTGATAAGGACTCTGCGGTGACATGGGTTATCCAAAAGACGACACTGGGAAGCCCTGAGGATTTGAGGTCACGGTGGTCAATGACTTTAGACTCGATTTTGTTGCCTTTAAGTATGACATTTAAAGACACCCCTCATCACCTCCTTAGGTTTAGTTCTTGCTGTGTCAAATCTCTACCCTGCCTTTCTCTCCAATACAGCAAGAGCTGAGTGATATCCATAAGAACACAGGCAATTAAGCAAAAGATTAAACAAAGGTCAATCTTACACATATGGAAAAAAGTAAAAATGCCCTTTGTAGAAACCTTCAAAATGCAAAACCGCTAAGATTCTTAAAAATCACTACAAAAATAAAAATCACCTAAAATCCCAATATCTGGAGACAAATGATCTTAAAATTTTGACATATCAATTTTAGTTTTTTCTGTATGTG
>NW_004524601.1:9275895-9308796 GCF_000260255.1 Octodon degus | reverse complement strand
TATTTTTTGTTTTTGGTGCCAAGGACTGAACCCAGAGCTTCTAGCTTGCTGGGCAAGAGCTCTACTGCTGAGCCAAATCCCCAGCCCCAGGCCTCATCTTATTTCTTAAATGCATTGTTTTTACTGTTGACATTCAGATTATTCATATTTTTTGCCATCAAAATGCTATGGTTAGAACTATTATAAGATTATAGCATTTCGGGCTGGTCAGATAGCTCAGCAGATTAAAGTGCCTGCACGCTGAGACAGTGACTGAGACTGGACATGGTGGCGCTCTTGGGAGGCTGAGAAGAGGAGGATCACTATGAGTCTGATCTGTGTAGTGAGACCCTGAAGACCTTGTACTAAATACTTTAAAAAAATGATAACATTTAGATCTTCTTTGTTTATGGTGTTGCCTATTTGATGTCAGAGGACTAAGAAAGATAGATTAAAAGTGTCCCATATTCATTTCTTTTTGTGTTCACAATTTTTACTAAGTCTTGGTTCATATAATTGTTCCATAGTATTACCATATTTTTCCTGATTATTGCTTTGGACAGAGATTTGACATCATCTGAGGACCTTAGAGTTAATATGAACATTAAATGACATAGATATTGCATACCTTTATGCTAAATATCACCCACGATATTCCACTTCTGTGTTACTGTTATTACATGTCACACACCGTGACCACGTACTTTTCTAAGTGCATCAGCCTGATACATCTTTGCTCAACATTTCACTTTGAATTTTTCCAATGCTTTGCCTTAGTGGCTACTTAAAAATAGCCTGATTGAATTTTGTTTTGATTCTCAACAAGAATCTCATTTTTAATAAAAAGACTCCAACCCTTGCAGTCATTGTCATATTTGATATATTCATGTTACCTTGTCACTTCATTTTCCTTTTCCTTTTCCCTTTGTTATACAGCCTATACTCCTGCTTTTATCTTTCCTGTTATTATTTTGGAAGGTGTGCGCTTCATCATGCTTGTTACAATCGCTATTAGAGAATTCTTGCACCCAGCAATGCATAACCCTGAGCTCCCCACCACCAGCTCCCCAGGAACTGCACACCCCTGCCCGCTCCTCGCGCGGCGGGTGGCTGTGCTGTCTCACCGGGCCCTGGCTGTGCACGACTCCCTCACTATTTCACTTGCACCAATCACAGTCCCCCACGGAGGCCCCACCCTGCCCCTGAAACCTAAGTGTCATTGTGTGGAGCAAATATTCAGGCTTTGAAATTTCCACGGCAGGATAGGAAATTCGGCACGCTTGCAGTGAGCCTCTGAAATCTCTATGTATGTGATGTCCTCCTCAACCCAGGACAGTGTCTATCTAGAGTATCTTTTCAGTTGTCACTTCGTGATTTGCTTGTTGACTTTGCTGAAGCTGAAGTCTGCAAACAGTTTTCTCTCATGTCACCACACCGTGTGCAGCAAAGGTGACTCCAGTGACCTATTTCTTCCCCATGGTGTCCACTGTGTCCCACACGCATTTCATTCCACCTCTGTTTTCCTTGCCCCCTGAAGAACCCTTTCCTGGGCTACTCATCATGTCCCTTTTTTCATAGCACTCCCTTGAATTTTTTGATCCAACCCATTTTCTCCTTTCAGATTTCTGCTCTTATTTTATATAAATGGTTTCCTGGGAAAATATGTAGCAGAGAAGATCATTTCAGGAGCACACAGTGGGCTTGCAAGTCCCTGGCCACACAGTATTTTTCATAAACCTACACATATATCTTCAGGCAATATTTTATTAAAAGATAGAGTTGACTTTTCTAATTTAGATTTTTTTTTTTTTGCCTGCCACTGACTTAGATTTCCCTCATTTTTTGCATATAAGGCTGCAATAATTTTATACTTTAATGTTGAGAGCATTTTTCTTTTTTCTTCTTATATTTCATCAGAAAACTTGGTGATTTTTTTCTGATGAATTACAAAGCTGAAGTCCTTGTTACCAAGGCCAAGGGCATTAATCCTAAGCACCATGCCAGGCTGACAAAAGATTTCCTTAGGGAGCTCAATCTTTTATTCAATCCCTAAAAGCAAAATGAGAAAATGCAAATTCTCTTATTTATAGGATTAGACCTATTTCAAGTTGAAGAGCAGTTCTAACTCAAAAATAAAAAAAATTGTATTCACTATTCTATTTACCAAAGGGAAAAGCATTAGTTTCAATATGTGATGCCTATTTCACTCTTAGGACAATTAAAAGCAAAAAGTTCACAAGTATGAGACAAAAATAAGGAAAAAATAAGGAAATTTCAAAAACTTCAGTTTGTTGTTTTATGTTCTACATGTCCCTTTTTGTCTTATTCTCCTTCTTCTGACCTTAAGAAAATCTCACTGAGATACTAATCTCTATTACTTAATGTCTATTATTCTCTACTTTAACTTGAAGGAAATTGTTCAGACAATGAGAGACCAACAGTTTTCCCCACAGTTCATCTGCATTAAACATCAGCCCAATCTCCTTCGCATATGCAGCTCCATTTGCACAACTCCAATGCACAGCCACAACCTGAGATTATGCATAATAGACAACTAGATTCTCTAGATAACAAAGCCTTGGTGATAACCTTTAATGTAAAGTGCTGAAGAGGTAACCCCAGAATCACGAGTTTGTGAAAAATGAGGAGGAAGGGGAAGAAAAGCTGGAAAAAGAGGAGGGGGGAGGAAGAAAATGTGTACGAGGAGGAGGGTAAGCCATCCATTTATATAGCATGCTTGCTACATAGAAACATCAACAGTGGCTACAAATCTGGAGGGCAGTATGGATAGTTATTCCTTTCTCTGCATTGAATTAATAGGCACTACTGATATTGTCCAAGAAAAAGACTGCTGTGTTCTCACTGAACAAAGCTTTCATGATAAAGGAATTAAAGCAAGGAATTGTTTTTGTTATGTTCAGTTCGAATGTTTGCTTTCTGGGAGAGGCAGAGTAGATTGCATAGATGGGAATTTTAAATTATTGCCAATTTTTTTATTCAGTTACCAAAGAAATGAAGATTAAATTTGCAAAGGATTTATACAAAGATTTTGCCATGTATATGAATTGAGTGTCTTCTAGAGTTGGGGATTTAATACACCAGAAAATTACAGTAAAAGTTTTTGAAACCAATGTACAGTGATGGCAGCCTACAACAAAGGCAGCTCGATAGCCACCACCATGAGGCAGGCGCACATCATCGTGGCTTCGTGACACATGGGATGCTCTTCCCCAAATGATTGGACAAGTTATGCAATTAGATTTTATAAAAAATATGATGAATGCTTCAATTAAAATATCCCCCCTCGTCTTGAACACACTCTCCCGCTGCTCTAGCCCCTTTCTGATGTGGCTCTGGAAGTCCTCTTGGGTGAGGGTCTTTATTTGGTGCTGTCATGGTGCTTACTGGATGAATTCAAAGCATTCATCACACCTCATATGCTGGTTTATTTTAAACAACAACCTTTGCCTTGCAGATTACAAAGAAAGTCCATGTCCATTGTATAAAATATGGAAAACAGGAAAAATGCTTGTAGAAAAAATGTTGTCTTTCATTTTACCTGATAAACATTCCAATACGTATCCTGGATGCAGATTTATATTCTACATTTTTCACTTACTTTTTCTGTGTCATTAAATAGTCTTAAAAGACATAATATTGTCTTTCAGGGCTGGTGAGATAGCTCAGCGGACTAAGTGCCTGCTTAGGCAAGCACAGGGACCGGAGTTTGATCCTCAACACCACATGCCTCACTGGTCCTGCCCCCAGGGCGTGCTGAGCTTGCCACCAAGACTAGGTGTGGTGGCACATGCCTGTAATCCCAGTGCTGGGAAGGCTGAAAACAGGAGGATCACTATGAGTGCAAGCTGCTTAGTAAGACCCTGTACCAAATACAAGTGCACATGCGTACACACACACACACACACTACATAATATTGTCTTTAAAGCTGGAAAGAAATATAAGCTGCTGATTTAGCTGGGCCACAATCTATGGAATCAGTTCATGTCAGGGCAAAGTCCTGGTGCAGACATCTAAAGACGGCCCATAATGGGTATAAACAGAAAATAAATAAGAGCATCTACTTTCCAAGGGGGTGAGCATGGGCGTCAGCCAGGGCCCTTGGCTGGCCTGATTCTGCTGGGGCTCACTAGGATTGCTATGAAGCCTACGAGGGAAAGTGCTGGGCTCCGAGAGACCCTGACACAGCTTTTTGTTGCTGTGGAATTCTGCTCAGGCCATTACGGCTACAAATAAATCATAAGCAACGTTAGAAGTAGATCACATGGCCCAGAATTCCAATGCTCTCAGTGTTTCTGATTTGTTGTCAAGCTGTCTCAAGCCAAAAATAATTAGCCTTCAATTAGAACACAAAAGTTACAAAAGACCCTGTGAACCCTGAGGTCTCATTTGTGCTTTTGTGGCTTTTTTGGCAGATAAATCACTTGGCACTGGGAACTTTTCCAACTTGGCAGAGCAGAAGACAAATTAAAACTCATGCTCAATTCTGTTTTAAGTTTCACATTGCAGCGGTTGCTTGGAAAAAAATTCAGATATGTCACTTTGAGTAGTTTTCTAGAAAGGAAATGTGTTTGAGTCAACAAAGCATGCAGGAAAAGCAGTACACCCCTAAGGAGCAGAGCAACACTGCGTCTCTGGGACAGTGAACCTGCAGTCCGCGTTAGAATTAGGCTGGATCCCATTGTTAGGGACACTAGAACAGGCAGAGAAATCCTATTTTCATCAGGGAGGATTCTGGAATCCTCTAGGCAAGAAAGAAGTGGTAAAAGAAACTGAACCAGGGTGTTGCCTTTCAGGGAGGCGAGGTGCCTGTTGCTTGGTCGTCATGCAGGTCATCAGTTGAGCGCTATTTGGACTCAAGAGATGTATGTATTACAGTAAAATACTCTGTGCTGTTAATGACATCAATAGAAGATTATGTCGCGTGGAATCAAGTAGAGATGTTTCTTGCACCACGTCCAGTGAGGTCAGGAAGATGAAAAGTGGCCAAGAGCTTCAGAGATCAGTCATCGGGTGACACTCAGTACTGCAGCATCAAGAGCGAGCCTGGTGTATGACCCCAATATGTCCTCAAAGTATGTTTAATACTGAAAGCCAACAGCTCACCCTTCTGTATAACTTTCTTGCCTATTAACAATCTTAAAGCACATGTTGCCTTCCCTCAGTTCTTGATATGATAATATTTACAAAATCTTGAAGACTACTGAGGATCAGGCCCCCGTGCCATGTTCTTTATAGGAATTATGTCATCTGGTCCCAATAGCAGTCCTGTGATAATGGAGATGGGACCACCATTGTCTGCATTTTAAGAGAAGGTGGGAAAACAAGGCAGAGGCTCATGTAACTTGTTGAAAGTCTGTGTAGCTAACATGTGAGAGCCAGGTTTTGAACCCAGGCAGTTGTGATTAGCAAACACATATGCCTTTCGTAAGTATTTTAGGGCTGGCCAGAAAGCTCAGCAGACTAAAGCACCTGTGTAGGCAGACAGAGGGACAAGGGTTCAATCCCCGGTGTGCCTTGCCAGTCCTGCCCCTGGGGTGCGCTGAGGCTGTGATTGAGATTGGGAGTGGTGGCACGCACCTGTAATCCCAGTACTTGGGAGGCTGAAAACAGGAGAATCACTACGAGTCCAATCTACATAGTGAGACCCTGTAGACCCTGTACTAAAATACATAAAAAGTATATAAAAAATAAGTATTGCAGTAATCAGGAGCTCCTAATATTCTGGTGTGATGTCGTAAGAGGACAGTTGCAATGATATTTCTAGTTTTTCAGCAGTATTTGCTATGTGAATAAATCCCAAATTGTCTATAGGATGAAGGGCCCAAAGTATCCATGAAACTATTCTTTCTTTTATTAATGCCCACATTTTACAAAAACCCCCAGTAATTTTCATGATCTCCAAAAACAATTATTGTCATCCACAAGGCACACCAACAATAAAATGCAGACATTGTCAATCGTGTTACTTAATAGAGAAATTACAGGAAGCAATTCATCTAGTAAAAGAGTAGAACATCTAACCATAAACGCAATGATACTGACAACAGTTCTTTATGGAGGAACATACACTGTCTCGCACGCAACGGCGCTTTGGGAAACCCATCAGAAACTGCCCTCTTCGGAGGGCTCAGGACAAACAAGCCAGATAGGAAATGCAGAGGCGGCGGCATTGGGGCCGAAAGAAGACACAAGTGAAACACCGCAGCTCGCACTCAGCAGGGTCCTGTGTGCAGGCCGTGCGGTGCTCAAAAGCAGATGAGTTTTGGTTACTTCGCAGCAGGGATCTGTTGGTCAGCATCAGCAACACGGGTGATGAGTAGGTTAGAAAGAGCAAACAAGTTAAGCTGCCCCGGGCCTGCGCTCCCGTGTTCAGCCCTATGAGTCAAACCAGACAAAAGGTCACAGCCAAGCAAGCGCACTTGGCTGACGGAAAGCCCCCTAGATTTCTAAGACATTGGATATATGCCGTTCAAAATTTGAGAAAGATTCACTCACGCAATAGCTTTTTCTTGATTGAATGTTCCGTGTCTATAAACTACCTGAAAAATAAAGCTGCAACAACATTCATTCCACATGGAAAAATAGACGCCCTTGGCTTCTACTGGAAAATAACCAAATATCAGCTTTACCTGCTGTCCTGCTTCTCACAGGCACTCCACTGTCTGAATTGTTCACACGCTGCTTGACCAACAGCGTCAGTGACACACTTATGGGGGATTATCCCCATCCCCGGCCCCATTTTACAGATGAAAAAGAGAAGGCAAAAGGACATTCCATTAGCTTTAATTAATACTCGTCCAGCTTTTCATAAAAACATAAATTATGATTAAACCTCAAGTGTGAGGCATGAATTTGATTCCTGGAACCAAGAGAAAAAAGACAAATGGAAGCTACAGTGATGGTTTCCATTTGTAGAGCTAAGAGGGAGAGGTGCCCTGCAGGTGTTGTTCACTGACCAAATATTTATTGATCACCCACTATGTGCTAGGTCCTGTATTTGGTCTATCTATTCCTGCTCTTGTGTAGTCCTCCAATAATTCCATAGATAGATACCTATGAACCACCAGTTCAGAGTCTTAGCGGTGATTCACGGAATGAAGTGGCTTTTGGGATCATGAAGCATGTAAGAAGTTGACTTGGCACTCGAATCTGATTTCAGGGCCCCTCCATAAGTCTGTTACAGTGTAAGGGGAAGTTTCAGTGTGCTCACCAGTCTGAATGTTTAAGTGGCACTGCCTAAGTGCTATGCATTTCTCTTAAAAACAGCCGCCCTACTGGTTTTATGTAGGCATTTTCTAATTGGACGTGGCAAAGTTTCTAAATACTTACAAGTCATTTCTTCATGGCTCTCCCTGGCAACATCTTTGAGTTTTCCACAATGCCGGGGTGGTTGGTTTCCTAATCACTACCTCTGAGTGTGTGCCAACCCTCTAGCTAGTCCTTAATAGGCTGCTGCATTCCCCAGGGGGCCCCATTCAGAGAGAAAGGCCACAATATGCAAACTCCTGGTTTCCATTATGAGCTGTCACCTCCCACTTAGAATCCAAGTGCAGCACCCTGCCCCAGGCTCAGTTGGAAGACACTGGCCACACAGCAGCCACAGCTCCCCTGGGGGAAAGTGCTAGATGCCACGTGGAATTGCAGGGGTAGAACAATCGCTCCTGGTGCCCAGTCTGCAAAGTTGCTGGTTGGATTTAGTGCCATTGCAAGGTGCAAAAGATTACCTTTAAGCTTCAATTCAGTGATGTACAAATGTCATTTGTGTGCCTGGTATGGGGCAGGTGCTGAGAGGTCCATGAAAAGTGCAGAAACAGAACCCCTTGGGGAGAAGGATGGAGGTGGTGGTGGGAGCAGCTTTGCAGACACCTCTCCATGTCGTGCCTTCACAATGCCATTTTGGTGAGAACCCAAGCAACCTTTCAAGACAGCCAGGAAACCGACAAGCTTAAGAAAGCTAGAGTCCCGCCTAGTTGGCACTAGGGGTCTCTCAGACCTGCCATCAGGGGCTAGGGCTCCTATTAACTTCCATCTTCAAGTTTTTAAATAAAGCCACCTGTCTTCCTTTAAAGCGTTCTTCTTTAGTAGTATAAATATAGCCAAGGTGAGCAAAGTTATTTCTCATTGACAGAGAAAAGGTGTCTGGGTTTTGAATGCTAAAAGTGAAGTTCTGTATCATAGAGTTTCTATAGTATATTTATAGCTGCATATTGAATTAATCTTATGTAAATACAACATTCCCAGTGTAGACTATTATATCTTACATAATGCAAAATATCTTTCATATGCAGGACTTAAAATGCCAAATTTCAAAATTAACTTACAGTTGAATGACAAGTATGGTATTATATCTGGGAGACAATTTCTTATCCTCTTTCTCTTCTCGTCTTCTTTTAACTTCCTGTCCCATTCCTTTTCAATTTGATGTCCATTTAATATATATATATATATATGTATTATATATATAAACTTTGTATATATATAAAGTTTAAAATAACTATAAAGTACAGAATGGCACCAAAGCAAAAATCTGATTTATCTTTTAACTTCCTGATTATTTCAGAGTATAGAAAATTGTTAAAAATGATCACAAATAATACCTCTTCATAAGCTGCCCATAAGATGGAACACTCTTCAGTATTAGGAGGAATGAATTGTTGACCTATGCAAAAACGTGAGTGAGTCCCAGAACAATTATAGAGAATGAGAGAAGCCAGTTTAAAAGGACTTTTGGCACTGTGGCTCTATTTAAACTCTAGAAAATGCAAGCCAGTTTATAGTGAGCTGAAACAGACCAGCAGCTGCTTGGGGTGCAGGGCAGGAGAAAGCAGGAGGGAGACATTCCGAAGGGACACCAGGCAAACTTCAGAGGGGATGAGTATGTTTGTTGTCTTCATTGGTAATTGTCTCACCAGCATATTCTTATGCCAAGTTGGACAAGCTGGACACTTCTGGTAGGTGTTCGTCCTATCTCGGTATAGTTGTTAAAATATCATAAGTTGAAATTCAGGGAAGGAAATACAAAGACAAAATTTGAGGCAATTACCTGCATGTGTGTAACATCTTGGACCCAGGCTCTAGATTCAAAAAAGCTTGTAACTTAGTTCATGAACCACCTATCTACGTGACCCTGGCGGCGGTGTCACCTTGCCAAACAGAAAATGCATCATTTGTAAAGTGGGAGAAATAACAAAAATAAGTCCCTGTGGGGGGTTCTGCACAGCCTTATGGGTAGTGCAAGAAGTCAGCATCCAGTGTGGCAGTGTAGCCAGCGTACACCAAGTGTTCAGCATTGTTCTGAGATTCATGCACGCATGCGAGGTCGTATGGGCACACGCTTGTGCATGCAACTTTTTACTTAAACATATAATATGTGCAATCTATGGATTGTATAGGATTGCAGTGAAATCAGAAGGTATAAGAATCAATCTACAACAAAGGCATCTTTATTGTTACTATGATTTCTTTTTCCCAAACATTGTCGTATTTTGTCAGCTATGTGAGAGACTATTACCACCTACATTTGCTGCAGCTAAAAAAAAACAGAAGTGGAGGATGGATAAAACCACCTGCTGAGGAAAGTGGATTTGGAAGTGGGGCAAGACCCTCGAGTCTAGGCTGCTTGACCAAGCTACAGGAGGAAAAGGCAAGGTAATTTATGAAAGCGCCAATTAATATGTGACTCAGATTTGAACACGCACTATCTAGTCTTGTCTAGAGCAAATTGAAGAGCTATCAGAAAAGAACCTTTCAGCCTTGCATCCCTTTTTACACACACACACACACACACACACACACACACGGCATCCTCCTGGCACATGGGTGTCTTGGATGAGGCAGACGTGTGAGGCAGCTGTGACCACCGCTCCCCTCGACCCAGCTCTGCAGGTCACTGTTCCCGTCCTGCTCTGTCTCCTTGCATGTGCTGCTGCCCACCTGTCACACAAGCCCATGCTCTAACCCACTCAAAGCCAGCACTGGTGCACCTAGCCAAAGCCATTCATCCATTCATTCATTTGTTACTTTGTCCACAGATTTGTACTACACAGCGACCACCTAACACCAACCTGTGTGTTGAGAAAACTCACACCCAACAAACGTCACTTCCTCTCTCTCCCCCTCTTCGAGTCTGACTTTCTCTGCTTGTAGCCACAATGTAGAGGTGCCTCTACCCTTGACAGCTGAGCCCCAGGAGAGAAGCATTTATTTAAAATGTATTGAATTGAGAGAGAGAAACTTTCTGTATTTGATAGAAAAAAATTTGATTTAAATGATGCCCAGAAAAATCTATACCCAGTGGCCAAATGTGAATAAGTTCGAACTGGGTTAACATACTCATTTCATTTTCCAGAGAAATGTAAGAAGCCAATTAGACACTATTATGCAACTTTTGTTGTTGTTACATGGAAGGCTGATTAAATAGGCTAAGGACAGAAGTTAGAAAATGTATCAAATTGGAGTTTCAGCAAAAAGCCCAGGGAAATTATAAAGAGGGGGGGAAAAGACACAAATCTATGAAATGAAAATCTGTGGAAATTTCTTATTTTTTGAGAGTACCTTTTCATAGAGGAAGTTCTCCCAAGAGCAGCAGAGAATGCTGTGTAAATGTTACTGGTTTTTTAATGTAGAGAAAGTGATTTGTGTAAGAAAAAATATTTTTCTACATATCAGTGTTGCTACTCCTCTCCTTCCTGCTCAACCTCTGCAAGCAGGAGGTTCCCTGGGAGTTTACGGCTGATCAGATCTGCAGCTTAAAATACATTATTTCTGAAGAAAGCTGTGGTCTGGGCAAGGTGTGATATACAGGAAGCAGCTATTCTAATTCGCTCTGGGCTACACTTGTGTTACAATTTAGGTTTCTGTTTAGACTGCGCTTGTTAAACTGAATTGTGATAGAGACAAGGAGGTAATTAGCAGTGAAAGGAATGAAAACTTCAAGCCTCACAAGCAGTGGCGTGCAGGGCTGCAGTGTTAGCGGGACTGCTAAAGGTGGCCAAGACATAAAACATCAGCCTGAAGTCTTAGCACGACCATGGTAATGAGACCATAGATCAACAGAATGTTCCTTTCTTTAAAAATAAAATCTTCGGGGGGGCTGGGGAGATGGCTCAGTAGAATAAGTGCTTCCCTAGCAAGCGCAAGGATCTGAGTTCAACACCCGGTTCCACAAAAGAAAAAGAAAAAGAAAATCTTCGGGTTGGCAAATAGCTCAGCGGATTAAAGTGCCTACAAGCAGGCACAGGGGCCAGGGTTCCATCTCTGAGCCTGCTGTGCTGGCCCTCCCCAACCCAGCCATGCTGAGACAGCAGTTGAGACTGGGCGTGGTGGCGCACGCCCGCAATCCCAGCTCTTGGGAGGCTGTAAACAGGCGGATCACTGCGAGTCCGATCTAGTAGTGAGACCCTGAACAATTGTAGACCCTTTCCTAAAATACAAAAATAAATAAATAAAAATAAAATTTCCCCAGAAATAAGTTCTTTTCCAACAAACAATAAATGCTGCATATGCAGTCACTATTTCTAAGGTCTGATCTATATTTACAGTGCTGCAAAAAGTACAAGAAACAGATAATGTGCTGTACTCTACAGTATAGAATAGTGGTGGAAGCAAAAGAAATTCAGAGATCAAAACTAGAAGCATTTGGGCGAGTTTCTCTCTTACTGTTCCATTCTCACCTCCTCCATAAAGCTTAACAGGAAGTCCCCACTCTCAGTTGTGTAACTTTTTTTTTCCCCACACATTACCTATTTTTCAGCTGATTATTTATTAGAAATATGGAGTCGGTTCTGGCTAGAATGCCTTCGCAGCGCGCCTCACCGTGCGTGGCATCACTTCTGGAAAATCAAAGCACTGGGCTCTCCCGCCGAAATAAGCGGCCTCCCTATAAGCGGTGTGTAGATCCCAGCTGCAGCCGTCGGGGTTTCCCGGGGGACAGGGTGGAGCGCTCATTAGAATTCAGTGTAGCGGCCACGGGGTGGCTGGGTGGGGCGCTGCCGAGGTTCGGCCCCCCTACCCTCTGTATTCTTTTGTGGCACTAAAAGGATAAATCTGCTGCTTTCTCTTTCTATTCTGTGTCTTGATTCTTCATATAAACAAGGAAATACATGACCTTTATAGAAAGTAAAGAATTACTTTCGGTCTTCAATTACAGTACATTTTGGAGGCCTGCTGTCCTCCGGACACCGTGCCAGGTACTGGAGACCCGAAGCTGAAGCAGAAACAACTCTCCCTGCTTGTGAGCTCACGGGAACCAGTCCACTGGGAGCCTAAGAGCCAGTGATTCTTAGCCGTTCTCTCTTAAAAACTCACATAGAAATACAGGCATAAACAAGCACAAGACGACTGCTTTATCAGTGCCTGACCAAAGGTACAGCCAGTGAAGAAAGTCAGCGTTAGGGATGGATTAGATAAAGCTACCATTTGATGTGGCCTTGATGGAGGAGTTGGATTTAACCTGTGTGTCCCTGCTGCTTTTTCTTCATGACTTTAGGAATGTGACAAAGTATTTTTTAAAGGTCAGCTTGACCTTGAGACTTCATCCTAAAGTAAGCAAAGGGAAGGTTTTCCTCTGACATATTTGCTTCACCCTGTGAGTATGTGGATTTTTAAAAAGGTATTTGTGAAAAATCTGCTTGCCCTCAAAAGCCTCGTGGAAGCGAAAGAGCACCTCTGATCTCACAGCTCTGCACTGTGAGACACTTCCCTGCTGTGCAGGTGACAGCCTTAAGCTGGGTGGGCTAGAAGGTTCTGCCCCTGTGCACAGCCCCTGGCCTGGCTGACTGTCCAACCAGGACCTCCTTCTAAACAGTAACCTCTCAGTAGGTGGCTGCCTGTCAGGTCTGCTGTTGATACCATGTTCATGGTGACTCCACTCACGTTTGCAAGAAACTGGATGTGCCAGCTGAGCCAGGGTGGGGACTCCCAGGGAGAGAGGATTATCGAGACCCGAGGGTTCTGCTAGCCCCTCTGATGCCTTTATATACCTTTATACAGAGCCACCGAGGCAGTCTGGAGTTGGGACATACAGCTTGTAAGCGAGGTGGAAGCGTTTTCTCTCTCGTCCCTCTGCCTGGTTCAGCTGTGCTGGACCTAGCCCATCAAGCATGCTGTGAGGTCTCCAGTGCATTCTTTGGAGAACATCTGCTTCGGTCTTGATGCTGTCTTATTGGGTACCCCAAAACTTGTGGGCTATTTCTTTTCTATTGTACCTCCTTTTGTCATGATTCATCTCTGCATGGTTGAACCATTACTCCCACTGGAACAAAATCATAAGAGCTTATAGCTCCCAGCTTTCCAGTGAAGACCCGGGGTAGCATTTAATGTCTTGGGGTCCAGGCTGCTTATGACCTCAGTCTTAGGAAACACTGACCTCCTAGCAATACCCAAAGACTGAAGAAGTCCTTGGCCAGTTGTGCATCTTCTTGCATATTCCACAATCACGTTTATCCACACACATCAATTTGGAGAGGCGGGATTCAAAAATGAACCAGGAGTTTAAACATTCAGTGCTTTTGTTGACTGTTCAAGCAAGGCTCCTTGAACAGGTCAGAAAAGACTGTGATATAGTATGGCTTAGTCCTTTCATGGGTAAATGGGGAGTTAAGAAAGGCATTTGTTTGCAATCCTGGGAAAAAACAGAATGCTGTTGAGTTGTCAGAAGAGTTGCATTTGTTTATGTGAGCTCGTCTCTTGCCAACACACATTTCAGCAGGGGTCCTGCCTGAGCTAGTGGTACCTTCCACTGCTTCTGCTCTGTGTGTGGAAGCGAACATCCCACGTGTTCTCTGTCCATTGGTGTAGACGCAGGCAGGACAGTGGGATATCACCATATGTTTACAACTATGATCCACTGCCTACCTCTCGAAAGGATTTTGTTACCTGCTGCCTTTCAACCTGGCCCCAGGCCTTCTTCATCTTGTTGCTGTGAAATTGCTTTGCAAGCAAACATTTAGATAAAGAGTTCACTTACTTATAGTAAAAAAAAAAAATCCTATGAAAAGTTAAGAAATGTTCTCTTTGGTTAGAAAGAAATAACCTGGAGTGACCTAGAAAATCATCTGCAAATGGAATAATTCAGGATTACTGTAAATTAAAAGGAATGACCTCACAGACTTAAGAACGATTTTAAAACCCATATTCCATCCAGTTTGGACACAGCTGGTCTCCTGGGAGAGTGGGCTGTGCTGGGTGCCTCACTCTGTTAGAGCAGGACACTGCTGAAGCCTTCCAGAGCATTCAGCTCCAGAGTAACTGGCTGCAATGAGTTGCATCATTTATCTCCTTTGGTAGATGACACACAGCAGGAGGGCAGACAGGGGACACCCAGCACTGTGGAGGTTTCCTCGAGAGGTACTCACTGGGGAAGTGAGCGAATGGAAATGGATGGATTCAGACTTCTCAGAAATGAGAGGAAGCTTGAGGTACACAGTAAATAAATCTTTGAGAATCAATCGCTCCTACTAAAAGGGCAACTCAAATATTCCCTTCCTTTTGCAATGAGTAATGAAATGGCTGTGAAACCTAAATGTACTTGTTTTGCACTACTTTGGGCAAACGGCTTTCAACCTTGGCTATCCCTTATAATCAGCCATAAAGCCTTTTTTTTCTTTTCCGTGTATTTAGCACAGGGACTACAGGGTCTCAATGCACAGATTGGACTCATAGTGATCCTCTTGTTTTCAGCCCTCCCAAGCACTGGGATTACAGGCGTGTGCCACCATGCCCAGTCTCAGTCACCTTCTCAGCTCGCCCTGGGGGTGAGGCTGGCATAGCACACTGGGGATTGAACCCAGGTCCCTGCATCTGCCTAAGCAGGTGCTTTAATCTGCTAAGCTCTCTGGCAGGCCCTCATAAGCTTTTTAAAAACTCCCATCGGAAAAGGATGTATAGGGGGCCGAGTGTGTAACTTTCAAACATATCTAGTAACTATACAGCACTGATAGCTCTGGTCGAAGGGCTTTCTTTCCTAACCTTGCCTGGTCCTCAGATTCACCTCAGTGGCTCATGTCAGCAGAGGAACACTCATTTCTAATTCTTTAAGGCTGTCCCGATTTTAAACTTCAGGTTCTAACGAGTTGCCATTGCTTTTAATTTAGTGCTATCACCACTGTAATTTATTGCGGGGACTGTTTCCCAGACTATCCGCAGGCTTTCTTCTTGTACTAAAATAGTACTTCTACAACTTTCATTAGATTACAGCTTTATTACTGTAAGTCGACTCCCATCTATCTGAAGTAATTGCTGGGTGTGATTAAGTGTCAGGATGAGTTGTTTGGACACTAAGCACTGTGAGAGAACAGAGGAAGGAGAAATTGATGAAGGTTTTAATGGCGGCCACGCAGGATGTGGGCTGGAACCTGGCCATGTGGGAGGAAAGGAGAACTGGGGGCTGGGCAGAGGGCATTGCAAGAAATGAGCAAGAGTTGATCCTAGGACTACAGAAGGCCCACGCCCCAAGTGCACCTTCACTCGCTTAACTCTCTGCCCTCTGGATTCCTTGGCTCCTACGTCTCCACTTCCAAACCTTCCTTCTCCTTGCTCCATGGAACCCAGAGCTGCAGATCTGCATCTTTAACAAGTCCCCCAACTGATTCTTATAATGAAACGCTAGCTAAAGGAGATTCATCTAGCCCCACTGTTCAACAGGAAGACAGATGGTACAGAATGTCCCCCAAAGAGAGCAAAATGCAACAAACCGGCTCTTCTGTGGAAATAAATCAGAGAGACCACTTATTCATTTATCAAATTGGCAAAGATTAAAACACTTTACACCGCTCGCTGTGGATGGCGAAGCGAGCCTGTACACGGTGCCAGTGGATGCGAGGCTGGGCCTTACCGGGGGATGACCTAGCGATTCTCGTCCAGAGCCAGAACATTTTTCACACCCTTTGACGAAGCAATTCCACTTGCAGAAATGTATCCAAAAGGCTGTCAGTTTAGCCCTGGCAGTTTATCAGAATCAATGGAGAGGCTTTTATGAATTATAGATTTATTGGCCTCAGCCCCTGGGGATTCTGGGAATAGGTCTCTGACTTGTACTTAAAAAAAAAATTGAAGGATGTAAATTGGGCTTATTTTTTCAAAGTTCAAATAATAGAAAAACCAGAATTTGATGAAAACTCTTTTACTTCTTCTCCCACTGCCTATGGACAGACAAGGTGCTTTTTTCCTATTCAATAATATATATCAGAGTCATCCTTTCTTTTCACTTGGTAGTCTTGTACTACATGGTGGATTCTGGGTCACAGATGGTGGTCCCATAAGATTCTCAAGGAGCTGAAAAGTTCTTATAGTCCAGGGACATTCCAGGCATCATGACATCATCATATAGTGCATTAGTCCCATGTTTATGGTGGTGCTTTGGGCATAAGCTACCATACTGCCCGTGTCATAAAAGTATTCGTCTCGCAGTTGTGTATAGAACATAAAGCTTGACAATGACATTAAGTGACAGTGTATTTACGGCCTACCCATTTACTTTTTATCCTCATTTTAGAGTAGACTCTTATTCATTCAAAAAAGTGAACTCTAAGGCCACACGTGTGCTACACTGGCGTCCACATTTGCTGAGATGCGGCTTCCATCAAGCCACTCGGGCGGCAGACCTGTGTCATCTAGATTCACACAAGAACCCTCTCGATGCTGAATACTCTACCATGCCGACAGTGCCCACGACTCATCCCTCAGGACGCATCCCTGCTGTTGAGTAATGCGTGAATGGATTCAGACCTATTAAATTTAATTTTGCTTTATTCACATTTAAAGATGGATTTGTGTTTTCATTTCACTACACAGGAGTCGCAGCCAGCTTTGCGCTGGCTTTAGTTGTGCTCTTTATGGAGTAAACTGAAGTATGCAATGTGCAGCGGATTCGTCAATGAAAGAGAAGCTTATTTAAAATTATCATAAATTAGCAAATAAGGTCCACAATATATAATGCATATCGTGAAACGGGGAGAAATGTTTCAAAAGAAGAAAGGAACTAGGATGGGGGAAAGAGGAAAGGAAGGAAAAGGAAAAAAAAAAGATAGTTATACTACTAGTTTTTCTTTCATTAAAAAGAAAGGCTTGTGCTAATATTGTTTGGAGAATTTTTATGCCCATATCTTTTACTCTGAATAACTACCTTAAGATAACAATATGCAATGAATTAACTTTTGTGATTCTCATATTATTATGAAATTTTGTTTTACTTTTTCCATAAAATAAAGAAAAAATAAAATGATCACAAATTAACCCTAGCGACAGAAACCAGGTTTTTGCATATTTTGATACTATACCATTATATAAATACTTCATTCACTGTGGACATGTAAGGCTACACATTGAGCATCATTTTTACTTGCACTCTGTTTAATGAGACAGCGAACCTGCTTGTACGGCTATCTACTTCCTATGTGTGAGAATTTCTCTTAGATACGAATCCAGAAATGAAACTGTTTTGCCATGTTTAACTTGGATATTGGGAGTTACACACCAAAATGGCTTTACCCAGTGAGTGCGGCGCAGCTGTCCACCTCAGGGGAGGAAGCAGTACGTTTTGGCAAGTAGGAAGTGGCATCCTGGTCACAGGTTACTCTATCACCCCTAGAATGGTGTGGGGGCCACATAAGTGGTTCCTGTTAATGGCGTGCAGAAGCACTGTGTCATTTCTAGGCCACGGAACTGGAGGTGAGGCTAATCTGATGCTCTTCGTCTTCCCTTGCTACCTGCAGAGCCATCCTCTGGTCCCTGAGGAACGGGCAAGCCTGAAGGATTCAGGCGCCTGAATCATGAGCAGGAAAGCCACCCGCACCTACCAGGACAGCAGCTGTCACACCTTCCAAGCACAGTAAGTAAGATCTTGTCTGCGTGATAGAGCAGCTACCATTCTCACTATTCACACATCAGTTTAGGCTCCTTAGCAGTGCTTATTAAATGCTGCGACATCATAAGTGACTTTGCTACCCAGGAGTAAAATCACCATCCTAACAAAATAATCAGAAACAGGCATGAAATTCTGATAGTAGGAAGGTACACCTCATCTGGCATCGATTCTGTGCTTTTGCTCACACCAATCTAGCTAATTATGCTATTCCATGTGTCTTTCTTTACACATAGGCCTGGAGGAAGAAGTGAAAATGCAGTTAAGGATAAATAAAAATAGTGCCAAAGAGTTAATGTCATGGGAAGATATTGACTAGATTAATGTATTATTCACTGTAGGAAAGAAGAATATTATTATTACAAAATAATATTCATTTGAGAAATAATAGTAGCAATTAGATGTCCTGCTAATATTTACAGATGTTTTTTGCATATTCATGTTGTATCAGTTTTATGAGATGCATATCACATTTATAATAAAAATTGATCAGTGTATTTGTATGCATTCTCAAAAAGCATAACCTGCAGGAGCTCACAGATGAACTCTCTACATGACTCAGGATTCACGCAGTTTGAAGAGCAGTAATTTGTGAGAGTTGGATGCTTGCGAGAAGATTGGAAATCAAAGCCATGCGCATGCTTGTCAAAGGTCCTGTAGTATTTTTAACAAGTAACATGTTTATTATTAATTCATTACAAGACTGAGATTCAGACCTATAAAATTTGACTTTTCAGTACAGTTAAAAGGAATCATAAAATTGGAAAATTAACAGTCTAAAAATGCACTTTCTATCTTTATGATGCACAGAGAACTAGTTTCTAAAAGACAAAATGTTTTCTCCTTCACTAATAAGCTACTCTGTTCACTTAGCTCACAATGGGAAGATAAGTTTCCCTCATAGAGCAGAGACAAAAAGAGGTCTCTCCTGATGCTTGTACGGTTTGCAAGGGCTACAGAGGCTGTTGCACAAAACCATTCCCTAGAGAGTTGGATAACAGGAAATAGATCAACATGGTTCAGCTGTGGTTTAAAGAGAAAAAAAGGTGGGACACACTAGGGTCCCTCTTTGTCCTTTGGTTTTTTGCCCATAGATGAGAACATAGGAAGGAAGAATGAGTAGTGGTAGATACCAATTACTGTACTTGAGAATCATAATTTAAGATATACATGAATTTTAAGGTTCATTGTGCTATGGTAATTAGCTATATTGGTGTAAGAAAAGACACACAGAATAGCATAATTAGCCATACTGGTGTAAGGAAAGGCATATAAACTAGCAAAGAGGAGTAACCACATGAATACAAGGTATGATTCATGACAAAACAAAAGCCACCACAAGGCAGTGGGGAAGGCAATGGTCATTGTAATAAATGGCTCAAAATGGTCAGTTTCAAAGGGTCACAGCTGTCAATGTGAATGATTAAAACAAAGTTGACAGAAGAAAATCTAGAAGAATGTCAACGATCTAGGACAAACAAATGACAGCAGCCACTTAAAAGTTGAAAAATTAGATCTCACTAAAATTAGAAACTTTGATTCATCAATGATAGCATTTAGAGGAGTCTGAAAAGTAACAAAGCAATGTAGAAGATGATGTTGGGGGCGGGGAGATAGCTCAGTGGAACAAGTGCTTGCCTGGCAAGTGCAAGGTCCTGAGTTTGATCCCTGGTACCACCAAAAAAAAATATTACCTGTGCATTTGTCCCATAAATGGGACAGTTGTACATCCACACATATTGCATATATAAATGGGACCATTAAGAACATATTACCAACTACAAGTCAATAAAACAACAAGGTCATACAAAACAATTTTTAAATGGGCAAAAGTATGTTAGCAGGCATTTTCAAAAGAGGACATTGAAATGGCCACAACATGTAAAATTCTGAGCATTACTAATCATCAGAAGAATGTGAATTAAAACTACAATAGGACACCGCCGTATGGACACTTCAGAAAGATGCACACTAAAACAACCAAAGTAAAAGAGACGGACAACACCACGGGTAGGTACGCCGAGGAGGACCACACCCACCTACACTTCCGTGGCGCCGTACACCAGCATAGCCAGCGTGCAAAGCCGCACGGCGGCATCTCCTAAAGCCAAAAGCCTGTAACACTCTACAAATCAGCAAGTCTAACTCCGGAAAACAATCAAAGGACATGAGTGCTCACACCTACCGAAAAACACAAACAAGAATATTCTTTATTCACAACAAACAACTCCTGCAAAGAGGAATGAATACATCGTGCTATGGTTATACAAATGCACGTTAAGCCATAGTTTTTTGAAGGAAAATACAGATGCACAAAACATGGATAAATCTCACAGTGCTAAGTGAATAAAAACCTAACCCCAGAAAATCATTCTGCAAAATTGCAGTCCTGTGAAGTTCAAGACCACCAAAGCGAATCCGCAGCAGTGTAGTCAAAGAAGTTGTTACCCTTGAGAGTGATGTGGACTGAGAGACGCATGGGACAGTTGTGTGAGCGTAGGGAAGATTTCGTACCTTGATCTGGAGCTACTTATCATATCTATCTAGGGCCAGCCAGATAGCTCAGTGGACTAAAGTGCCTGCTTAGGCAGAGCGTAGTGGTCTGGTTCGATACTTGGCATTCCGTGTCGGCCCCAACCCCAGGGCATGCTGAGATGCGATTGAGACTGGGTTTGGTGGCGCATGCGTGTAATCCTAGTGCTTGGGAAGCTGAAAACTGGAGAATCATTAGAAGTCCAATCTGTGTAGCAAGACCCTGTAGAACCTGTACTAAATACATAAAAAAAATCTGTCTGTCTGTCTATCTATCTATCTATGATCTATGATCTATGTATCCTACTGTAGGCATACATACTATATATCAACAAAAACATTTTCAAAAGGAAATCACTTGGCCAGCCCTCGTGGCGTATGCCTGTAATCCCAGTACTAGGGAGGCTGAGGCAGGAGGATCATGAGAGTTCAAGAACAGAGCCTGAGATACATAGGCTAGCCTGAGCTACATAGTAAGATCCTGTCCAAAAACAAAAGCAAAGCAAAAAACAAACAAAAAAATGTACTTACCCTAAGAGCACTGTATTAAAATATGATACAATATTGGACCTCAAGCTGCATCTCTTTCAGATTGGTACACAGCTTCCTAATGAAAACAGAGTAGGCAGTGAAAGTGCTAGAAGCCCTCTCGTGCAATTTCTAAGTAATCTCCAGGGGTCATTTTGTCACTGCGCTGTCTTGTTGAGACAGGAGAGAGGGCTCATTTAGGCAGTGAGGACAGTGGCCCCGAATGGAGTCTCCTGCGTCATCACCCTCCTGGGATCTAACAGAAACATCTGATGGGCGTCCCGGAGCTGTCTGGGACCTTCCCGGAGTGTGGCCAGAGCGTGCGGGAGCAGGCCACTGTCTCAAGGGCGCATGCGCCCTGCATGGACACTGCAGGAGCTCTGCACAGATTGTGCCCTGAAATGAACGGCGGTTCCTGCGGGCCCGAGCTCGTGCTTGCTCAATAGCCCAGCTCCCTGCTGCAACCCTTAAAAGCCACTCAACAGAGCGCCTCAAGGTCAGCCTGCTCAGGACCCTCTCTGCCTCGTGGGAGCTCTACTTCAGCGCCTTTATGGCTTTTACATAAATTTGCTTGAGTCTTGCCTCCCCCACCTCTGGTTTCTTTCCTTCTCGCTGTGGGCAGGCCCCCGACCCTCCAGTAATCGGTTGTGTGAGGAGCTTCCCAGCCTCCTGCACCCCTGCGATCCACAGAACCCGCTCTCCTGGCGCCCCGAGTCGCGCTGACTCAGCACCATGCCCGCCCTATCTCCCTGCTGAGCTGTTCCAGGGCGCTGCCCTTGGCCTCCCTCGCCTCAGTTCTTATTCCTCTCTAGAGAGGGCACATTTTCTCTCAGCTACCAGATGCTTGGTGTCGCCCTCCTTCCTCCCAAAGTTTTCCTTCGCTCTTTTTGCTTCTTTTCTCCTCCAGCCTGACCTTGATTTCTTTCTGCGTGCCATATGTTCTAAATACGCTGGTGTGCGCAGCCAATCCCCTCCGTCCTTGGAAAGTGCTAACTGCAGCAGAAAAATCTGCAACTCTGAACTGCATTTGTAATCATGATGTGATATTTGCCCTGTTAGTTAGCAATGCTCATTGCAGCAGGGTGATATTCATATTTTCAGTGTCAGGCACTGACCCTGCTACGTGCTGGACTCTATGGAGCACTGGGATTTCAGAGATAAGTGCTCCCCAGGGCTCGGGTTTGTGGAAGAGAGAGGCAAACACACAGATGTGCTCGTTCCAGTTATTTCCTATTTGCTGTCTGCTGCACATCACTTAGAACTGTTCAAACTCATCGAGTTATCCACCTCCTTCGCATACCCCCTCTTTTTATGTCTCCACGTCCAGCCATCCTGACGAAGGCCCCAGCGGACTGTTCTTCTCCCCCAGATTTCATGTGGTTTCGTTCATCTCCACATCACCTCACAGCTCTGGCTCGCGCTTTTCATCCCCGCTGCCACGGCCTGGCTCAGCACCCTGTCTCTTTCTCACGGACCTGCTATGGTAACATCCAAACAGCCGCGGGGCCCCTGCTCCCCAGGGGCCTCAGAAGTCAGTTTCACCCAGCCCATCCCAACCCCTGGGGAAACTTCCACTGCGCGTGGCAAGGAGCATAAGAATCTAAAGAGATGTGGTGAAATTATTGTGTGCTCAGCTACAGGAAGCTAACGGCATACACATTTTTTCCCGACATAAATCCTGACTGATAGAAGACATGAATTCTGAAAGGCAGCGGTGTCGGTTTTAAGTTTGATGTGGTATTATTTATCTTCCCACTCCCAGATCTCTGCACCGGGGCACAGAGCACAGACTACATGTTGGAAAACAGGCAGGTTCTCGCCGTCCTGGGTATCCACAAGGCCCTCATCTTTGAGTGTGAGCGTAGCCTGCACCACCCCACCTGACTGTGCACTTGGGGGACCGCGGACAGACTGCTGTGTTCTTGACCACGGTGGCCAGTTACGGTAACAGACTACCGAAGATCTACACCCGCCAAGGCTTTTCCTGGGTCCTCATCACTAGAAGGGGGGGGGGGTGGAGGGAGGCAAGTGTCAGTGGAACAAACATTTTTTTCCCAGATCACTTCTCAAGAAGGCAGCAATGAAGGCCCTAAGTGTGCTTGGCCACTTGCCAAAAGAGCCAGCTTTGCTCTCAAATCATAACATATTTTTTTTTTTTTTTTTAGTATCAAGGATTGAACACAGGACCTTATGCTTGCCAGGCAGAGGCTTATGCTGCTGAGCTATCTTCCTGCCCTGTAAACTTCTTGTTGGTGACTTAAAATTGATACTGTTGAAGTGATTTATTAGAACCAGGAAAAAACAACTGCTTATTGCCAGTAAACTAAATTTAGATACCTGCTATCCTTTCATTACTCATTTAAGTCACAACTGCAAAGCTAAATAAACAGTGTCTAACAGCCATGGGCTAACTTTACTTACAATTTTGGTTATTTCTGCTCCCATTCTTGTGCTTTTGCTTACTAAACTTGCTTTTAGGAAGTGTTTCAAGGAGTTTTATTCAATAAGATAATGAGTCTTGCGAACTGCTTTCCCCTTAAGTATATATCTTTGGAAAACATTCAGAACATAATGGCATTAGGGCAGCATATTCAGCTTTCCTGCAGCCTTCATGTCTAGGCCATGAGGATGACTAAAATGGGAAGTTAAAAAAAAATTAAACTGCTAGCAAATAGCACAATTCTGTTTCTAAGGTGAAAATCTGCCCAACCTTTCTCCATAGTCATCATGATGCTGCAGGTATACAAAGCCAATGGAGCATGCAAGTCCGTATGTGACTCAGCCTGGTCTTCCCGTCCTCTTCACCAAGAAGAGTCGTGGTCCCTTCCTCCTTGTCCAGGGGAGCAGCCAGTCATCCCACCAGAAATCTAACTGTTTTCCTGGCCATAGGCTATGCTCAGGGGCTGACAACTGCTACGGGGGTTCCGGTTTCTCAGCCCCGGACAGCTTCACTCGTCAGAGTCTGGGTTCCCACCTCAGTGCGGGATGGGCCTAGGAGGACATTTCCCAAAACCAAGTCTTGGGCTTGACTTCTCACCATGTGGACCATTTAGGTCTTCCCCCTTTGGGTACCTAACAGCTAGCTCCTGTGTTAGCAAAGACAGAATCTATCTTGTGACTGGAAGTGTGAGGAGAGGGAGGCTGCACTGAAATCAGAAGAGAAAAAACTGTTGGCCTCAGAATTCTTAATGTTCTTGTCCTACAATAGATGAGGAGCAAATCTTCTCAGAAAGGAAGCTAGTTCTGGATGTGTTTTCAATAAAAACATACTTATGTCACACTTTGGCTGATGGTGCTCATTGCTTACATTCAAGGTCCTCAACAGCTGCCATAGGAGGAATGCTCCACTTGCTCAGAGGGCAGGCGTTCTCAAACTCTCCTGTTCTTCCTCTCACCTTTCCCATTAGATACGGTTTCTCTTTTTTCCTCCCCCTCTTCAGAGAGTGCTGAATCATCCTTTTGGAGCCACCTCCAATGTTTTTAGCTGTGCAAATTATAGTTGCAGTTTCCTTTACCATGGTGCCATACTACAGCGTAAATATTTTCTGGACTTTGTACATTCTAGATTGCAAATTCTTCCTTTTTATCCCTGTATTTTTAGGGAAGGGTCTACAGGGTGCTCAGGGTCTCACTCACAGTGGTTCACCTGTTTACAGCCTCCCAAGAGCTGGGATTACAGGCGCATGCCACCACGTCCAGTCTTAATCGCCATCTCAGCGCACCTGGGGGCAGGGCTGGCACGGCAGGCCCGGGGATGGAACGCCCTAGGCCCCTGCACCTGCCTGCAGGTGATTTAATCTGCTGAGCTATTTGGCCGGCCCTTTGAGATTGCAAATCCTTTGAATGTAAGAGTCATAAGAGTTGTATCTAAATCCTTTCCACTTTGCATCTCCAACTGTCAAAACTAGCCTGATGTGAAAGTCTATACATTGGAACCAATATTCAATTAATACATGTCTGTGGAGTAGCTACCCAGCAGAGTGCAAAGAAAATTACCTGATCTCGACTTTTAAGAAATCTCAGCTGTCATTTGGAATAAAAACAAGCATTCTCATATACACAACACAGCCCCAGACGCTGACATTAACTCCCTGGAGAATCCGAATTCAGGGAAAAGAAAAACTACTATTGACTGAAGTATTAAATAGAGGAGACCAATCTAGACAGTTGTAAATAAGATAAAGGCTTGAAGGGATAGATACAAAATCACTTAAGAATGAAATTTCTGGTGATTGGCAACTTCAGTTGATCAGATGGATTCCAGTTTGGTGCAGCGTACCTAGGAGAACGAATCACAATGCATAGCGCTACGGCTGGATGGCCCCCAAGCCTCATGTGCCCATGGGTGGGGCTTTAGGGAGGAGGCTGGATCTAGGCTGTGTGAATATAGATTAAGAATGTGTGACATGTGGATTGGTCTTCTATTTGGATTAGCACAGTGGGTGTGGCTCAGTGCATTTACTAAAGATGTGCCCATGGGTGTGGGTGGCACTGTCAGTAGGTCTTTCACCTGGCTGGAATGTAAAGGGAAAAGGGAAGCCATGTTTAACTGTTTGCTGCTTGCTGGCTGCTGCCTTCTGCCTGTCTTGCCATGAACTGTTTCTCTTCTTCAATCCCCCACTGCCCTGCCACCTGCCTTGCAGCCAGCCAGTCCGTAGACTGAAAGCTCTACAGACTGTGAGTTGAAATAAACCTTTCTTCTTCGTGGGTTTCAGGTATTATATCCTGGCAATGAGAAAAGTGACTGAGACCCATAGCATCCATCTGTGTGGACAATCCCAAATTATGCAGCAAACAAAACAACGACAACTCTTTCTTATTTCACAGTAAGGGACACAACACATTTGAAATATTACTGTCAAGGCATTGGAACCAGGTAATTATCTCAGGCAGACAGATTTTGAAGGATTGTTTTGGGGGAGTTGGGAGAGAAACTAGGGTGACTAACATTGGCTGTACCCTTGTATGGTAAACTGACATGGAAGACAGATTCCCCTTGACTTAGTGTTCTTACAGGGTTACACATGGTGCTCTGTGTTCCTTTAGGTCTTATACTGCTGATCTCTTGACCTCTCTGTGGTGTACAAAGGGAAGGAAGAGGAGGAGACTGCTAAGGCAACCTGGGTAGAGGATAACTATCTGGTAGACTCAGACAGCTTAGGATATTATAGAGCAATATTTTTTGCTCTTACAAAATGTGTTTCCAGGGCCACTTTCTTAGTAATCTCACTTCTCTGGCTCTTCAGAACCAAGAACAGGAATTTTATAGACTGGAGAAGAAAGACTCCACCCTTGGTTCAATTTGCAAATTTTCAGCTCAACAATTTTTTTTCAAGCTCCCCAAAAGTCTTCCAAGAGAAAGGCCACAGGGGTGCAGGGAGTAGCCCCCGTGAGATGTGGGTTATGTTTGCACGTCATTCCCTCAGCCACCGGGCTTCAAACTCTCACTAACAGAGTCATGACTATGGCCTGTGAAAAATTCTCATAGGTGGTCGGAGTTCTAACCACAGAGTTAACACCCAAACGCTACACACACTTTTGTAGTTGGTAGAATTTTCTTTCTACTGTCAGACAAGATTGTTGACGCCTTTCACTCCACAGTCACTAGTATTAGCTTATGAAAAATAGTCATAAAATTTTATGTAATTTAAAAACCAGAACATAGGAGGAACAAGCTTCATGACTGCCCTCCCCTATTTTGTCCCCAGTGCTTAAAAGATGACTAATAACATCATCAGTGCTCATCAGATTTTTGTTGACTGTATAAAATTTTTTTCTACCTAATATTTGTAAAAGGCATTACTTGGTATAAAATGTCACTATATAAAAATGAAAAGGTGGATTTCCCTGCCAGATAGCAAGTGATAATGGAAAGAGAAACAATAAGGGCTTAATTAAAGTTGTTTTATAGTTGTTTTTCTTTTTTCTTCATTTTTGATCCTGTGGTTTTTCGTAAGTTTTTGGTAAGCTTATCTATACATTTTAGTCTGTGAGATTTTTATTTATTTTATTATTTTTTAAAATGTATTTGGTGCAGGGTCTCACCACCAGCTTGGACTCCTAGTGATCCTGTTGTCAGCCTCCCCAGCACTGGGATGACAGTCATGCGCCACCACGTCTAGACTTGGTGGCAGGTTTAGTGTGCCTGGAGCCTGCGCTTGTGAGGCATGTGGTGTCAGGGGTTGCACCCTGGTCCCTGAGCTTGTAGTCTATGATAATTTATCTAATATTTTTATATATTATGTAGATGAATGGTTTTTTAAATTTATGTAATGTTGTGGTTTGTGTGTATTTGTCCCCCCCAAGCCTCATGTAGTCATTGAAGCACAGTTCTATAGTTTATGATTAATTCATAGTTCAAGGCTGGGATTATGGGTCTGTGTAGTGCTGGAATTATGGGTGTGAGTGCTACAGCCAGCTTGGGGCAGATAGCCTGAATGTAACATAAAAGGGACAGAGAGACAGACTTGCTCTCTGTAGCTATTGTTGTTTTTCCTCCTCCCTTTGCTCTTGCTATTTTACTGCCTTCTGCTACCATGAACTGCTGTCCTCTGCCATGTCCCAGGCTGCTTTGGAGCCAGCAGAATATGGACTGAAGCCTTCAGTAATTGAGCCAAATAAACCTTTCCTTCCTTCATTTTGAGTGTTGGGTATTTGTCCCAGTAATGAGAGAAGAGTAACTGAGACATGTTGCCAGAAGTAGAAATCAAGCCTTGGGTTATGGATTAAATTCCACTTTTGCTCCAAGTGATCCTGCGTAGCTCTTCATTCACTCAAAAATTCCTTATTGAGTCCTCATCATTTTGCTAGGTGTTGTGCAGCAGTAGATAAAATCCTTCCCATAGTGGAAGGATTAAATTCTGATGGCAAGAGAGCAGAAGTTCTTTAAAGTTATGAAGGAAAACTGAGTAAAGTGAAGGATATGAGAAGTTCCTGGGGTGTGTGTGTGTGTGTGTGTGTGTGTGTGTGTGTGTGTGTGCGTGCATGTTGTACAAGAGATTTATGGCTCAGCAATAGTGACATCATCTTCTATCTGTGTATATAAATCTAGGAAGATGGGGGAGGATGAGATTTTGAAGGTGGTAGTTGCCTGTTTAGGTGTCTGTCTGTCTGTCTATCTTCTTTTTTTCTTGTGGCACCAGGAATCAAACTTGGGACCCTGCACATGCCAGGCAGGCACTTATGCTGCTGAGCTGTGTCTCTGGCCCCTTATCTATCTACCTTCTATTTCCAGAGAGGGAGAGGAAAGAGAGGTGCACAGCACAATGCGCATTGAATAGTAAGGTGGCTATAGCTAAGAAGTAGATTTTGCTTTGTTTGCATTTTTGTTTTGCATTGAATTTTCAAAATTTATAAGCATCCATCATTTTCATTTTTAACACAAATCACTCTGAAGGAGAAAAACAGAGAAGAAAGTAAATAAAGAAAAAGGTTAGAAATAGAAAGACCAACAGTAAAGATCCAGAAATGACTCCAGTACTCATTCAAGTGAATTAAAAACTTCTGCCTATATAAAAACCTGTATGTGAATGCTGACAGGAGCTTCATTCAGAATTGCCAAATATAAGCAAACAGTTGTACATCCACACAAGCGAGTACTACTCAGTGACAAAAAGACAGCACCTGTAGCACGATGGAAAGACACAAAGGAACCTTAAATATGTATTGCTATGTGAAAACAATACACTTTGCACAGGCTGTATTGTTGGGTATGGTGGCACACACCTGTAATCAAACCACTCAGGAGACTGAGGCAGGAGGATCTCTGTAAGTTTGAGACCAACCTGGGCTATGTAGTGAGTTCAAGGTTAACCGTGATCCTATAACCATACCTTGTCTCAACCCTTCCAATAAAAACAAATAAGCAGGGCTGGGAAGATGGCCCAGTAGAATAAGTGCTTCCCTGGCAAGTGCAAGGGCCTGAGTTCAATCCCCAGTTCCATAAAAATAAGTAAGTAAATAAACAAACAATAAAAAGGCTACCCCACATAATTCAGCTGTATGTTGTTTTAGAAAAAAACAAACTAGAAAGAGTAAAAAGATTAACATTTTCCTGGCATTCAGCATGAAGGGAGGAAAGGAAGAGCATGTGACAAGAAGGCTGTAGGATGGTGGAAGCGTTAGTGCGCTGGTGCAGCGGGGACGGGCGACATATCCTGCCAAACCCTGAACACTGTACGGCACAAAGAGTGGATCTTAATGAAATCTGGGATTTATGAACAGTAATGTATCAGCTTATCAATAGGAACGTGGGTCAACAACGCCTCCACTTCTGAGTGAGAACAACGGTAACTGTTAGAGAAAAGGAAGGGCTGGAAAAGAGCAATGAACCACTGTCTTGTAGATCCTCATTCTTGTATTGTTTGAACTTGATTCAAGCAAGCAAACAAGGCTCATGAGCAACACACACCCTCCCATACATAGTTCAGGTGCAAAGTTTCATGAAAAACGAACACTGGATCATACAACAAGACGGTGCCCAAAACAGTGAGATCATTAAAATTTCTTGTCCTTAAGCCTGGTTTGAAAATAATACATCTTTCCTTTTCATGTAATTCAAGATTCATATATCTAAATACTGTGAACAAGTAGAAGGCGTTCTCACCTGAAGGACTTTCCTAATTCTTTTCAGATTGTGTATTAAGAGCAGGTTTTTCTCCTTGGAAACACGACCCAACTGTTCATCCAGTTGTATCAACAAGTTTTGAAGAAGAATGGTTGCCATGGTTTCGTTGTTAGAAGCTGCCTCCCTGGAAATCAAAGTATTACTACATGTCAGGAAACAACTTAGAGAAATAACTACTTCTGCACTGGATGAATTTTAAGGTGATGTGTGTGCTCCATGGTGCTCATCATCTAGAGGTTTGCTAAAATTAAACTATCTACAACAAGACGGTCACCACCTCAGCCATTAGGGAGCTGTAAGTCAAAACTACAGTGAGATACCACTTCGCATTCACACGGATGTCATTATCAAGCAGCAATGATGGCAAAATGGAGATTAAAACAAGTCTTCCCAAGGACACTGAAAAAGTGAAACCCTCCCATATGGAGGACAGGAATGTAAAACGCTGCAGCCACTGTGGAAAACTGTGTGAGAGTTGCTCAAAAGATTAAATGTGAAATTAGCACATGATCCAACGGTTCTCTATTTGGGTCTATACTCAAAATAATTGAAATCGGAGACCCGGACAGATATTTATATGCCAATGTTCGCAGCAACTTCACTGGTGACAACTGAAGGCGCACAGAAACAACCCAAATATCCAGTGACTGAGGAGCTGATCCAACAAAGGTTGGTGCGTACATACGAACAGAGTAGTCAGCCTTGAAAATAAAGAAAATTCGGTATGTGAATGAAGCTTGAAAACAGCACACTAAGTGAAATACGTTAGCCACAAAAGGACAGATAGTGTGAGATTCCACTTCCATAAAATATACAGAGTGTCACATTTACAGACAGAAAATAGAATCCTGATGGCTAGAGGCTGGGACTGGAGGGATGGTCTTATTGTTTGATGAGCCCAGTTTCACTGGAAGAGGAAGATAAGAAGGTTCTGCAGGTGGATGGAGATGACAGCTACCTCACTTTGTCAATATACTTAATGTCACTGAGCGGTATACTTAAAATGGCTGAAATACAGAGCTGGGCATGGTGGTGCATGCTTGCAATCCCAGCACTCGGGAGGCTGAGGCAGGAGGATCACCATGAGTTAGAGACCAGCCTGGGATCCACAAGTGAGCTCAAGGCCAGCCTGAAGTACATAGTGAGACCCTGCCTTGTGGGGGACCCAAACTCATTAAAATGGTAAATTTTGTATTATGTATACTTTGTCATAATCTTAAAAAGATGACAAAATATTAAATGGTAGAGTATGAGTAGAGCTTGGAAGAATGGCTATGAATCAGACAGATTCATACAAGGGAAGGATTTATGAGTCACAGAGAAAGCTCCACAGGGTCTTCATAGACTCAGTCAGTGTAGAGCAGGTCATTTATCTTCAAGTTGCTCCAGAGAGGGTAGAGGAACCAGGGGCAGGGAGAAGCTGGCTGTGAATTCAAATTCAAGCAGCCAGCTGGGGCAGAACTTGAGATGTCTGGGTGAGGGGAAGGTCCCCAAGAAGGGAGAACAGGGGCTCCTAAGGGTGGTGTTTGTTTATGTTGAGCCTGGGATAGGGAATTAATATAATGAATAGATTCTTTTCTTGGTTTTTCAAATCTTAAAAAACTGGGGAGTTGGCCTACAGAGTAAGCATTAAAACCTCTACATGTTCAAGTTGTGTGGGTAAAACTAGAAAGGACAATGGTGCTCATTTTCTGAGAAGGGTTTCCAAACTCCTGGAAAAATTCTGTACTTTAGAAGACTGCAGCTATTGTCCAAAGGCAGAGTGCAGAATAGACGCACACGGACAGACCACGAGGCACATGCACGTCAGCTCCTAGGGAAAGCGTGCTGGAGCCTACCAGTCTTGGCTTTCAATCCACTGGGCCAGCAGGTGTCGTATTTCCATCGGAAAGTTGTCATCGTAGAATTGATCTACTTGTTCCAAAAACTTGATTTCTAACTGTTGGACTTGATTCCACTGAGCCATTCTGTAACAGAAAGTGGGAGGGGCAAAGAATTTAAAATCTTGTTGACCAGTGGGTGCAGTCCATGGTCACTTCTTTCCTTGGGTATCAGTCAGGCATAGACATGTGAGACACTGAAATTATGGACATAAAAGGTGAGTAGTGAGAGACAGGTTTCTCCACTTTCATTTATTTATTTTTACTTGGACGAAAGAACAATGCTAAGACAAAGACAGGGCAATTCCTGTAGTTCACACGTAAGTTATTCCTAATGAGGCAAACAGTCCCCTTCCTCTGTCCCCTAACCACATCCTTTCTTGCTCTAGCATGACCTCTTGTTCTTCCTCCTCCAGGAAGTGTTCATGGCCCTCCCCAGGGTGCCCCTGGTCCTGCCCCAGCTGTCTACCTGCCTTCAACCCTCTCTCAGCCAGCTCCCTCCCTGGCCGGCTTCCTCTGTCAGCCACTGAGCAGCCTGAAGGCCCGCGACATAGCGACATAGCGTGAGAACAGACGCCGCCTCCCAAGACCTTGCAAGAGTTTTTTTTTCTGAGGAACAACCCTATGTAGCTTCTCTCACATGAAACTGCCTAAACCTTTTTCTTTACTTCAGATTTGCCTGGTTTCTTGAAAAGCTTTGTATTCCTGACCTTCAGGCTAATTCTGTCATTGCTTTCTGATACATTTCGTCACTCTATTCTCACAGATTCTAGTTCTGTCAGCTCAGAACACTGCTAAACTTGTGAGTATTTTTATTTCTCTCTGTGGAGATCCACCGTGGCTGGGCAAAACTTTTGAAGTCTACCTTTAATTTGTCTCTGATGTGTATCTGACAGTGGTTAAACCCTCAAGTTACTGAAGGAAGAAGAAACCACACTTGATGCATGTTTGGCAGAGCGCTGTAGGAGAGAAGCAGGAGCTTCTCCCCCGTCACCCCGCTCCGGCTGTGCATGTACCTCGTCAGCTGGGAAAGCGAATGACACCAACAACACCGTGACTCCTCGATAGTACAGTGTTTTGCTTTCCTTCAACTCTGATTTCTTAGCATCTCCTCAAGAACACTGGGCCCAAGCACAGCTCTTTTGCTTGATTAATCAATCACTAGAGGAATTCAATGTATCTCAAAGGCAAGTAAAAGTATCTTTTCACTTCTGGTGCATAGTAGTCACAAATTTCACATACACGTTCTCCAGGTTGCCAAGGCAGCCACTTCTGAGCACCTTTTCCCCAAGTAAACGATTAAAAAATGTATAGAAAGGAACTTGTTGCCAAAGTTGTGCTAAATGGAAAGCAACGGGGGAGGGGGATTGTGTTTCAGTTACATATCACTTTATTTGTATGAAAACTTTTGGACGTTGCATTTCTAGGCATATTTTAAGTGTTAAATAAATACCTGTTAGGAGACGACCCAGGC
>NW_004524601.1:9268312-9273727 GCF_000260255.1 Octodon degus | reverse complement strand
ATAAAAAAAAAAGAAAAAAAAAAATAAAAAAAATAAATACCTGTTAAAAGAGGAATTGGGGCCAGTGAGGTAGCTCAGTGGTCTGCAGCGCCTGCTTAGGCAAACTTAGGCAGGCGCAGGGGACCACAGTTTGATCCCTTGTGCCACATACCAAGCCAGCCCCACCCTCACAGTGGGCTGAGTGAGCCAGCCAAAAAGAAAAAAAAAAAAAAAAAAAAAAAAAAAAAAGGAATTAAGTGAATAAGTAGGTGGTTAGTAAACATCATCTTGATTTTAAAAGTGAAAAAAGAAAAACCTCAGGGCCAAAGGGGTGACAACTAATTAATGGCAACTGAAAATAGCACTGCTACTTTCTTTCTTTTTTTTTTTTTAGACAGGGTTTTGATAAATCACTAGGTTGCCCAGGTTGGGTTTGAACTTGCATCCACCCCCAGGCCTCCGTATCACATAGCGCTGGGATTTCAGGTGGGCTCCACCATGCCTGGATAATCCCAATTTTAATTGCTACTATTGCTAAATCTCTTCTATGATTTGAAGGAAAATCTGTTTTCTAAAAATTAATCTAAAAGTTAAAATTATTCCAATGACCTGAGTCGTCCTTTCAAAGCATTGAACTCAAAGCAGAAAAAGGAGGGGAAGACAAAGTCTATGTCATCCAGGACTCTTCTTTGTTGAAAATAATGGCGATCATGCCCTCAGACCCCCTCCAGCATGTTTTTTTCTTTTTGCCTTCACGAGGGCTGGTTTCTCGTAGCCCTGGACAATCCTGCGGTCCTTCACAGATGGGGACTCCAGTGCTCGTGGGCTCTACCCCAGGAGCTCCTGAGGGGGGCTCTCTTGGGTCCTGAGGCCACAGCTCCCCCCGGCAGTCGCCTCCCCTCCAGTCCCCACACCGACCTGCCGCTGCCCTACAAGATCACTAGCACAGATGAGTGGATGGAGAAGATGTGGTCTTTACACACAGCAGGGTACTACTTCACTATAGGAAGACACATTTGAGTATTTGTAGAAAAATGGGTGCACCTTGATACTGTAATATTAAGTGAAGGAAGTGGCTTCAAGTGCCACCTGTCTTCTCCTAGGTGAGAAACCCAATGTGCACACGATTTAAAACACAAAATAAAAGACAATAAGAAACTGGGAGATGTTTTGGCAAACAGGAACAGGGTCCAGAGACAGAGGGAAAAGAGGGGAGGAGAAGGGAGGGAGGGAGGGTGCCTAAGCCCATCGCAAACGCGGTGCTGAGACCTTGCACTTGTGTGCTAAGAAAAAGGCATTTCAGGGAGCTGCTAGGAAGACAGGGAGAAAGCCTCTCACAGGGGACAAACCACGTCCGTCCCGGGGTCGCTGCAGGCCCAGGTCGCCGAGCTCCTGGAGGCAGGGCCGGCCTTGGGGTGAGCCCCGGAGCCCACCTGGTCACGCCGCTTACCTGGCTCTCCCACCCCGTCCTGTACAGCTCAGGTCCGGCGGCGGCAGTGTCGCCTCCCCTCCAGTCCCCACGCCGACCTGCCGCTGCCGACCGGCCGCGGGGATTTGCATTTCTCCTCCCACTCAGGCTTTCCTGTGCGTCAGAGCCAGAGTCTCCGGGACTTTACTGGGTCTTCCCAGCGCAGCTCAGGCACTGGGGCGGGGTGCAAGGCCGGGGCGCCCCCTCCACCCTTCTGGCTACGTCTGCGGGGGGGGGGGGGGGAGGGGATGCGCTGCGGAAAAGCGCTGCAAACCTACTGACCTGGAACCGAGCTTCCCGGCTTCCCGGCTGCCTGGCTGCCCAGGTTCAGACTCCTCTCAGCCCAGCGGGAAGGCAGTCACCCCAACAACCAATGCCCAACCGCCCGAGACTTTGGACCTGGGGGTGCAGGCAGCAGGCCAGCTTGGGGAGCTCAACAGCACCCTCTCTGAGCCACAGGGGCACTCTCCCCTGGCTCCCAGGTAGCCAGGGTACCCTCTCCCTCTGTGACAAAACCTGTTCTAGAACCCCTGGGCTCCAGGGTCCCCTCTGGGGCTACACTTGTTTCTCCTTCCCAGAAGTGGCCAAAGTCCCTCTTAGGATGCTGCCACCAGGCCCGCATCGTGGGCGGCCTGCTCACACTCACACTGCAGGGATCCTTCCCGCTCACCTCCTCGAGAGAGAGATGCCACCTCCTCCATCCATCTGAAGCATCTAACCTGAAGCATCCCACCACGAGCTCTGAACATGTGCAGTAAGATAAAGACAAAGTAAGAAGAAAGACAGACTAGAGGGCGGGCAGAAAGCGAGGTCCAACCCAACTGTGCGCCTGCCCAGGACCCTATACCAGGGTAGAAGACGGATGCCACCACTCTGACCTCTACAACACAGGTATTCTGGATCTCTCCTCTTCCGGGTGACATTAGCACCATGTGCTTAAATCTACCACCCTACACCTCCTCCAAACTAACCTTGAAGTCCACTGTCTCTGTCACTGAAGATACTACGTGGATGCACCTTGTCCTGGGTGGTTTCCAGGAGCCTGCCTCCATCGCTCAATCCTCAGAGGACCTAAGTCCCTGACCTGGGCTACTTCAGAAGTTCCAGGCAAAGACCATTTTCCTCTGTGGTAGTGGTTCCTGCCAATAGCCAGAGGTCCAAATTCCTGGAGCTCAGAGTTCAGTTTGAAACTCTCCTCTACACAGCATGTGATACTGCTCAGAGCTGTCTCTGACAGCTCTGGATGAACCTGAAGCATCTCACCAAGAACGCCTCCTTCCCCGGGAAACTTTCTCTCTACCTTGTCCTTTCCTTGAAACCCTATCCTTGCTGAAGACTTCCTGGGGGACCCAAATCCAACACAACTTCTCTTACCTATCAAATCCTATCACTCAAACTAGTGCTGTCCAGGAGAAAGAAAATACAAGCTGCATAAGTAAGTTTTTAGTAGCCGAACTGACATAGGAAAAAGGAAGACGTGACAGAAAGACTACATAACCTAGTGGCTACAAAACATTAAGGTGTTGGCCTGTGGCCAATGTAGAAGCCCTCCATGAGATACTTTGCAAGTCTGGTGTCACACTGGCCCTCCGAGGTCTCATGGGTATGTCACAGGTAGAGCCCCTCTCAATTCAGCCCAGCTGTGTTCTCTTTTTCGGCGTTAAGAACCACACGCGGCCAGCAGTTGTCGCGCTGGACAGCACAGACACAGGCCCCTCCTTTGGCACTTTCCACTTCCTGCCCGGTAGCCTTGGTCACTCTGTTTCTAAGTCCTTGTCAATGTTGCACCCAGTGCAGAGCGATCACTCCCTTTGTAGGAGCCTCCCTGTAGGAGTCCCTCAGCCCTTCTCAGATTCTTTGGTCTCAAGACACTTTCATAAATTTTTTAATTGTTCACAACTCCCCCCAATTTTGTATTTTTGTTCTGCAAGGAATTTTTATTCACTGTGTTGGATCAAAAGTAAAATATTCTCTTAAAATTACAATATTATGCTCATTATGTGCTAAAATAACACAATTTATTTAAAAAACTATGTCTCTCAACACAAAATATTAGTAAGAGTGGCATTGATTTACATTTTAAAATCTCTTCAATATCTGACTTCAGAGCAGACAGCTGGATTCTCAGAAAGCCTTCTGCATTTCATCTGTTGTCAAATATTATTTTAAACTGAGATATTTGAAGAAGTCAAAAAGAAAATTAAGACTGACACAGCTACATAGTTAGCCAAGGGCAGAGTAACTTGCAGGCTTTTCAGATCCCTCGCACGCCCAGAAAGCAGCAGCTTCTGAAGGCCAGCTGCACTGCGGAATGCAAACCCTTACCGGTGAACTTTTGCAGGTGGTCACATTAGAATGCACTGGTGGATGCAGTATTTTGAATGGACCATTTGCCCACACAGTTGCGCAGCACATGGGTCATTTGGAAAGTATTGGTCCATTGAATCACACAGATTTTCTAACAGCTGGAACACTTCACTAGACCACAGCAGAAATTCCACTGGGCGCTGCGGCCACTGATCTCCGAAGACGGCTGGAAGTCATGGGGAGGTGTCGAACTCGTGGCGATGGATACGCTTTCTACATTCTGTTCTTTCTCAGTGGCCTAATTTTGTTCATGAAGATAGATAAGGCCAGCTGTTTTCTGAGAAACCAAATCCTCGGGTCAGTAGCTCAGGCCCAAAACATGTGTACTCAAGGGCTGAGATTTAGTAAAATTCAATCATCTTACAGCTTCATCAAAATTAAGTTGAAGTGCCCTCTTTAAAGTTCTCAGTGTGTGACGATGAAGAACAAAATAATTCCCGGCGCGCCTCGGCGACGCTGCTAGGGCCTTCGCAGCTTTCCTCATCCCTGCTTGTGTGCTGTTGGTGTAACAGCGTGAAGGCCAAAACCATATTTGTACCATTATGAACATAGCTTAACCTTGCAGATCCTGAGGCGCTCCTGGGCCATTCACGGGGGTCTCAGGGTGACAGAGAGCTCTGTTCTGTTGCCATGTCCTGTTCACTGTAATCCACTTACGCTGACGCGCATACCGCAGGGAATCCCCACCCAAGTGGACATCGCGTCCTGCACTGGAGTGTGTGCCTTGGGCCTCTGTCTCATCTCAGAAGCAGAGCCAACAGCTGAAAAGGGCACTGCTGTGCCCACTGAAGTTCTCCTTCTTAGAGTCCAGTCTAAATGGTCAAGTCCTCAATTTCTGCTCTTTAAAAAATGTATGTATTTGGTACAGGGTCTCCCTACTGTAGCGATCCTCTTGTTTTAGCCTTCCCAGTGCTGGGGTTACAGGCGTGGCCACCACACCTTGTCTCCATCAATTTCTTGATCCTCCATGGCTCTGGTCCAACTCCAACCAAGTAAGCAAATACTAAATGAATTCCCATGAAGTTTTCCAAATTGAAAAGCCCTTAGCAAGTCCTCTCTTCCTTTTCACTCAGTTCCACTTCCCCTGGTTATAAGCCCAATACCTAATTCTTGTTGCCTCATCCTAATAGATCTCTCTGTTAGGGAACGTAATGACTTTTTCACTTTTGGAAAAAAGTAGACTTTAGTTCTAGTTTGCTAATTTCCAGCAGTGCAAGGTGGGATGAGTTATCTGAACTCCCTGAAGTCCAAATTTCCTGTCTATAAAATTGGGGATACTATATCCCCCCTCAAGTGATAGGAAGATTCAAGGATCTAATCTAAATAATGGATAAAGTAGGAAAGGTTTGATGAAGAACAGCTGTCAGGCAGCTATGAGGTTATGAGAAGCCAGCCGCCTGGGCCACGCCTTTCACTGTACAGATGAGCAAAGGCTGCTGAGCAGAGGTGGGGAGGTGAGCAGGCTCGCTCTCACTCACGGGCAAGCAGTAAGGAGGATTGCAGGTGAGTTCTGACCCTGGTTTCCCTGTGCCTGGCTGCGCGGCTTATGTCAGAGGCAGAGAGAGAGAGAGAGAGAGAGAGAGAGAGAGAGAGAGAGAGAG
>NW_004524601.1:9265753-9268171 GCF_000260255.1 Octodon degus | reverse complement strand
GAGAGGGAGGGGGAGAGAAAGAAGGAGAGAGAGGAAGAGAGAGGGAGAGAGGGGGAGAGAGAGCGAGGGGGGAGAGGGAGAGAGCGAGGGAGAGAGGGAGGGAGGGAGGGAGAGAGAGAGAAAGAGAGAGAGAGAGAGAGAGAGAGAGAGAGAGAGAGAGAGAGAGAAAGGAGGGCAGACATTCCTCTCACGGCCGGGGTTCTCCTAGTCCTGGTACCATGAACGTTTCTTGAAGGGCCAGCCAGATAGCTCAGTGGACTAAAGCCTCTGCTTAGGCAGATTCAGGGACCAGGGTTCGATCCCCAGTGTACCGTGCAGGCCCCGCCTGCGGGGTGCCCTGAGAGGGCGATTGAGACTGGGCGTGGTGGCGCGCGCCCATCGTCCCAGCGCGTG
Source organism: Octodon degus (assembly GCF_000260255.1). Classification (NCBI taxonomy): domain Eukaryota; kingdom Metazoa; phylum Chordata; class Mammalia; order Rodentia; family Octodontidae; genus Octodon; species Octodon degus. The sequence continues at coordinate 9,267,778 of NW_004524601.1, read as the reverse complement.
GGAGGCTGTATGCAGGAGAATCACTGAGTCTGATCTACATGGTGAGACCCCGTAGACCCTGTACTAAACAAGAAAAAAAATGTTGGCTTTCGTTTTCCGGTAGAAGCTCGTGCCTCCCCTCCAGGCTTCCTCTGAGGGCCTGGGAACTCGAGTGAGCTGGACGCGGAGGCTGGGCAGGCAGAAAAGGGCACACAGAAAGATAGCGTCTGCGCCCCCTGCTCGTGAGCACGAAGGCTCTCCAGAGTGTGCCGGCTCTGCTCTGCGCAGGTCGCGCAAGCTCGGTGCTGACAGGGAAAAAGGCTGGGCTGGGGTCGGGGTTTCCAGCGTCTGCGCTCCCCCTGCTGTCCGAAACGTTGCAGCTGACGAATCTCAACTTCCAAATGGCAGGGACAGCGCTTCCTCGGCGAGAGCTAAGCCTGCGGGGAGCGCTAAGAACGGCTTCCGCCCTCGCTGCCAGCCCCGAGCGCCACCGTCCTCTCTGGCGACAGAGAAGGGGACGGAGGGCCAGCCACTGAGCCCAAGCAGCAGTCGCCGACAGCACTCTCACCCAGGACGGATCCAGACACAGTGCTTACATCCATCCTGCTGGACACGCACCCGTGTGAAGCCCGTTGCTCTGCGGAGCTCGGATGCACCGATGAGGCCCGCAGACCGCACCTGCTCTCACCGGCTAAGCAGCAGATTGCTCGGCGCGCTGTGGGAGAGGGAAACTGAATGACTTACACATGAATTCCAGAGCAGGGCCCGCGCGGCAGTCTGCTGCTTAAGACGACGCAGCCGCCGGGATTCTCCACCTTGCTCTGGGGCCTGCGGAGTCAGGCGTGCATCAGCCCCTCGCCCCCAAGCGACGAGTCAGGCCTCCCGGACAGCTTGCCAGCTGAGGCCCAAGTCGTGCGGCTCTTCAGCACCTGTCCACACGGTCCAGTGAGGACGCTATTTGTGCTGAGTCACCGGAAATAGAGTAAGATAATTGAATTTTCAGAAAACATTCTATTTGTCTGGTTAAACAGCCATTAAACAACCCTATTATTTCTTCTGCATTTATTCATGTCTTGGTTTATCTAAGAACTGAATAGAGACAAGACAAGATGCTATTTTTCTTCTTTTTTTCCATATCTAGCTCTGTGCCTTCCATTAAGCAGGCATTCAATAAATAAGTGTTCACTTAACAGACGAGAGGGCTAGTTGAGAGCTCTGTTACTGTAATCTGCCTCCCTTTGGACGGCAATTTTCTAGTGGCAAGCGCTGTACACGTCCCTATTCCCACCATAGCTGTCATTACCATTGATAATCATAAGACTATCTTCCACTGATGCATTTGTAAAAGTATACAAAGTTGGTAGAGCTTATTAGCATATGTCTACTTTTTCTAAATACCAAATGATGAGAAAGAAGAGCTCATCTTTCAATCCTCTCTTTCTCTGAAATGTTTTAAGAGGAGAACTATATTTAGTAAAATACCTTAGTTAAGTAGCTTGAGGGGGCAGGAGAAGGTAGGAAGGATAGCTGAAGAATTCCATATAAGGCCTTACACAGAGACTTGGGAAGTGATGTGGATAGCAGAGAAAGGGAGTGTAGCAGCAGGTGACAATGAGGGCAGATAAGTCCCCACAAAGAGAAGGAGCAAGGAAGCTTTGATTGAGAGCCAGCCCAAGGCCAACATCCTGGGCTCTCAAGTCTGGACCCACGAGAGGTTGGTCCTGGTCTGCACTTTGTTTTTCAGGATTCCATAGGCACCACATTATCTCATTACCTAATTTTCAGGAATTTTACAAGAGCATCACACCATTTTTCCCCCATAATTTTATTGAGAAGCAAATAGCAATGTGACAGTTTCAAATCAAATTGGTAGGACAGTTCCAATAATTAACACATTGCATACTCTCTGCCTAGTGGTTATTTATTGTACATGATGCAGACATGATATCCTATTTACAAACACTACTAGAACAAATCCCTCTATTCATTAAGAGAATGTAACTATATATCTATCCTAACCATTTTGAATGCACAGATACAAAATGG
>NW_004524601.1:9263926-9264878 GCF_000260255.1 Octodon degus | reverse complement strand
ATTAAAAAACACTAAGGCCCCAAAATTTAAAGACCCAGTCCAGAAATGGGCATCTGAGATGAACATACACTTTTCAGAGGATGAAATTAAAGAAGCGAATAAATATATGAAAAAATGCTCCACATCACTAGCCATCTGTGAAATGCAAATTAAAACAACATTGAGATATCATCTCACCCCAGCATCACACAATTGCCACAAGGTTTGCATTTCCTGGACACTGCTGACCATCTGCCTGTCTTGGGGCAGTGTGGTTTAATGTTTTACCTATTCCCCAAGTTGTTCTAACTATATGTTCCTATTTTATGACCCTGATTTTCTGTAATTGCATTTATGGTTAGCTACATGGGAGAGGTTGAGGGAGTGAGTTTATAGTTCAAATGAACTTAAGTGACGATCCCTTACAATGGAGTCTCTTTTGTTCCATCAGGAGAGAGAAGGGGAAGAGAAAAATACTGAAGGAATTAGAGAGGGAGAGATGAGAGAAGAGGAAAAAAATGGCATGAAACTTGCAAAAAATTAAAAAAAAAAAAAGAGAGGGAGTAAATGAGAAATTTCTGGAGGTGGGGTCTCATGACCCACCTTAAATAATTCACATCAGGTCATTTATGTTTTCCTTCTCTGCAGACCACACCAATGACCACTATTGTTTTGTGATGGTATTGAAAGAAATGAAAGAAGGAGCATTTTCAAAAGTTTGGTGTGTCCTCTTGTGCAGTTACGTCTTTGATTTCTTCCATTAGCATACAAAGAGTATACACATCTTGTTATAGTTGTGTCAAATTACTTCTTTCTTTTTGTAATTACTTTTCCCATTTATTTATTTATTTTTGTATTTTAGGGAAGGGTCTACAGGGTGTTCAGGGTCTCACTACTAGATTGGACACCTAGTGATCTGCCTGTTTATAGCCTCCCAAGAGCTGGGATTACAGGCACGCGCCACCATGCCCAG
>NW_004524601.1:9256794-9257893 GCF_000260255.1 Octodon degus | reverse complement strand
AAGTTTCTTGATTTTGACCCAGTGATGACTGATCTGTAAATTCTTTCTTCATTTTTATTTTGGACAATTTTTATTGTTATATTCACTTATGTTTGTAAATAATTTATTTTCAATTTGCAATCTATTAAAAATTAAAAAATAAAATGTTATTAGATGTATAAAATTATTTTAATATTCCTTTTAATTTTTTAGCTATCTTTAAAATGTGTAATTTTTTAACTGCCTATAAAAACTATGCTAATGTTGTCTTTCTCAGCCTTGATATTGGTAATTGGTGCTTTTTCTCTTTTTTTTCCCCAAGACAGTCTGACTAGCACTTCATCAGCATTATTGATCTTCTCTAAGAGCAGACTTTTGGTTTCATTGATTTTCTGGCTACTTTTTCATTGATTTCTGTGCTTGTTTGTATTTCTTTATTCTATTTACTTTTGTTTCAGTTTGCTCTTCTTTCTCATCTATGTCACGGTGGAAGCTTAGACACCGGGTGGAACATTTCTCTCCTGGTCTGGGCATGTACAGTACACGGTCCCCTTTTCTCCAGCTTAAGTTGTGTCTCAGAAATATTTCTGTGTTGCACATTCCAACTTTCATCCACTCTGGTCATAATCCTCTCTAATGTCTGTTGGGAATCCTTTGGCTTAGGGGGTTTGTTGGTGTTTGGTTGTTTGTTTGTTTTAGGGCTTTTGTCTCAACCTTTTTCTGTCCTGAGTTTTGAACGCAGGGTCTCATGCATGCTGCGCAAGAGCTTAGGGCTGAGCTGTGTCTCCAGTCTGTTTGTTTTGGAAGCCTGTCATTTAATTTCTAAATGCCTAGAGATTTTTCTGACTTTTTTCCCACTTTCATTATGGTTAGATAACTGTTTAATTATTTGAAATTCATTGAGTCTTGTTTTCGTGGCACAGAGTGTCTTCTATCTTGTCATTGTTTAGAATTCCCTGAGCAGGGTGTGTTCACTGCTTCCTTGGGCGTGAGTGTTTCACAAGTATTAAGTATGTGTTCTTCACTTCTTCTGCCTTCTCCCAGATTTTCCACCTCAGTATACTACTTATCAGTAAAAGGTTGAATCCTTCACCTTTAAGTCTGGATTTGTCTTCTTCTT
>NW_004524601.1:9242161-9255604 GCF_000260255.1 Octodon degus | reverse complement strand
AATCTCCCCAGCACTGGGATTACAAGTGTGTGCCAAGACGTCTGGTCTCCATGGCCGGCTCAGTGTGCCCTGGGGACGAGGCCAGCATGGCATGTGGTGCCAGGGGTCAAACCCTGGTCCCTGCACTTGCCTAAGCAGGTGCTTAGTCTGCTGGGCTATCTCATCAGCCCTTTTGATCATTCTCTTGCATCATTTGTCAAAGTCTGAAAACCACTGCTCCATGTTTGCTTAGCTGTTAAAGATGAACAAGTGAAACCACTTCTGCTAGAATTAGCAAAACCAAAGAAAACAAGACTGGGTAAATCTGGGTGACAGGTCAACAATGAGATTTTTAAAGAATACTTATGGCCCCAATTTATTGTATAAGTATGTCTGAAACTAAAATTTAAGTGGACTTCCTAGATTTTGTCTGACAGCCCTAATTCCATATTAATTCATCATATCTAAAAGGCAAAGTGCCCAGGAGCACTAGAGCTGTGCAGTTGTTCAGAAATCTGTTCAGTTTGGTATAAATATTTACTAGGTGCCCATATTATGTTCATCAGGATGATAACGACTGAGGATCCCATAGGCAGAAAAGACAGAATAAGCATACGGAACCAACCAGAGCTCAACTGAATGAGAATGTTAAGCTTAATGCCACAGGCAGTCACAAAAAGCCAAGGGATATGGAAAGAAAGAAGGAAGGAAGAAAGGAAGAAAGAAAAGAAGGAAGGAAGAAAGGAAGGATGGGAGGGAGGGAAGGAAGAAGAAAGGAAGATGGGAGGGAAGGAGAAAGGGACTCTATTCAGGCAGGGCAAGGACAAGGATGATCAGCCAATCTGAAGAAGGTGAGGCACAAATGCAAGACTAAACTTAGTATCTTTCTAGAAGCAAAACAAAAGCAAAAGAACAAAAAATACAAGGTCCTCTGGGACAGTCATTGTCACAAGGTCAGTGGGTACCAGGATGTCTGAGAACAGTTGTTCAGTTTGTTTGCTGAGCAAGAGTAACTGGTTGAGGGGGTTGAAATCTAACCTGTGCTCTGGAGCCTGAGGTGGGAGCCTTGGTGTGAGGCTGTGTCCAGCTGGCGGAAGGGATGATTTTTCTAACACTAAGGTGCACCCTGTGGGCTCAGTCCTCCTCCTCAGAGGTCACAGTGCGATGCTTTCTGTAACACTGGCCCTGGCTCCTCAGAGCGAGAGTCATTAGGGTGAGAATCCATCCATCCTGGCCCAGGAGCATTTCTGTGTTGAGCTAAGATGGAAAACATGGTGGGAAGGGACAGGGTGGCATTTGATTTTATGGATGGAGCAAAGGAGAGGAGGTAGGATGGAGCCAAAGGGCTTCACATGATTACTTTGATAGAAATACTCTACCATTCAGTACCAGAACCCAGGTGTCTGAGTGCTAAAAGAAAGCTATTCAGTGAAAAGAGTGACCCCTATATAAAGCCCTGTGAGTGGAAGGTCCCTGTGGGGCAGGCACATGAGGGGCCATGCAGAATCATTCTGACTGGCACTTGCAAATCTGAACTTTACAGGAAAAATTGCCTGAACTCCAATTCTTAGCATAATTATAAAAATTTAGCCACATACCCACTAGCCCCTACCCACAACCCCAAAGGATAACCTAGTCCTGCACATTCTCCCCAAATGGTATACACCTGTGGGAGTGGGTAATCCCTGTTTTCCTCCTCTGTTCTAAAATAATATTTCCCAGCCCCCCATCACTCCACATGCGATACCTAATATTGCCTCTTAAGAAAGAGAAAGAAAGAAGAAAGAAGAGGAAAAATAAGCCAAATCTCACCCTTTATGGTAAGGTGGGCAGAGACAAGGGCCTTGCGGGGAGGAGAGGAACTGAAGGAGCTTCTTTGCCCTCAGTATTTATCACTTTGATCTTCTGAGAAGAATGAAGCAATCCCATGCGGACAAATGCTTGGGACAATAGTTTCAAATGTTTTTCACAAAAATTTCAGAGCAGGATCTTTATCACTGAGGAGAGGGAAGGTTGCTGTTACAAATATTTGCTGAGGAAGGTTTTTCCTGGTCATTCCTGACTTGGAATTCCTTGCCACATACCAAAAAAAAAAAAAAAAAAGAAAAAAGAAAAAAGAAAAAGAAAAAGAAAAAAAAATCCACACCTCAAACTCATACTCAAACTGTGGGAAATCCATCAGTAAAAGAGCTTGGCATTGTTTTCTTCCATAGGTGGAAGTGACCAATGACCGTGCAGTCCAACAAAAACCCTAAGAGAAACCAAATTCAATTAAGTTAGATGCTTCCACAGGCAAGAGGCCTAGGTCAATAGCTCCGTTGGGTGAAAATAATGACTTAAGTGTTAAAAGGGAGGGCTGATGTTTTCTTCCTTCAGAAGTGTCTGGCTTCGTAGCGCCAGATCTTTGCTAAGGAGCTGGAATAAAACGCCATTTTTTCTATTGAACTACTGCCTCCATCAACCTCTGTGTGGACCACCAAGTCCTCACTTTTGTTCTAGGCTGCAGCAGTGGGGAATAGTCTTACAGACAGTTAAAGGACACAGTTTTAAAGAGGAAAGCCGGTCAGTCCTGTTGCAGAAGTCATCCTTATTGGTCCCCTTGGAAGGATTTCTTTTACTCAGCCGGCTCCTAGGGCTGGAGCGCTGACCAAGCAGCAGAGGGCGCTGTTCCCACATGGAAAGCAGCTCAACAGCTGCTGAAAATGGAGGCTCCCTTGGAATTTGTAAGAGTCCTTGTCACATTTCAACAAGATGGGTATTATTCTCCAGCCTTTTGTCATCTGTGATTGTATAATGGCTTGTCCCTGAGATATCACAGGCTTTATGGAGTTAATGAACTGAACCCCAAGAGCCTGCTCTTGGCTGTCTTCTTGGTTATCCTTCACACCAGGTTGGAAGTGGGCGGGAAGAAGAGGGGACGTGACTAATAATATGGATGTCAAAGGATTGCAAGGTTTTATTCCTGACTTTGTTTAGCCTGCATACCTGAGTGGTGACCCTAGTCAGACTCACACCCAGGTGAGACCTGAGCTAGGTATTTAGTTAATTTAGATAAAATCTCCCCGCATTAGGTATTTAGGTGTGTCAATCCTGCACAGGGTGATGACACCAATATACCTCAGTGTCGCCTGCATTTCCATCACGCTGATGACTCCCCCGTTCCCAAACACAGATCATCTCAATAAAGATGATGCGTTGGCACACTCAAGTCACCTGCATATCCAGGCGTCGTGCCTGCGCCTCCCACAACTCTGGAAACACCACTGCTTATTTGTTGGTTGGCTTTTTACAGAAAATGTTGTCTAATGCTCCAAGTTATTTTCTCATAGAAAAGCACAGCTTCTGAATTCAGCTCTGTATTGCTAGTGGAGATAGAAGAGTCCACTAGGAAATCACAATGGTTGGAGCCAACTTTACTAAGTACTTCGAGGAGGGTAAAAGATGGATTGGTAAAAGTCAGGGATATTAAGGCCCATGGAGAAAGGTCTCCAGGGATGTCTGTCCAGGTTCCTTCTACAAGGCAGTCAGGCTGCAGCTTCTCCCCGTGTGTGGGTCTTGGTTACGCCTCGCCCCAGAGAAACAGCCAGGCAACTGGACCACGAAGCGTGGATGTCACGGGCATGCTGTGGTAACTTGTCCTGGGTGCTGTTGTCCTCCTGTCCAGGAACCTACAATACCTCCACTGCAAACAACATGTCTGGCCTCCGTTTGGTAGCCATGAAAATATTTAAAATAAAATAATCTTAGAGGTAGGCCACATAGCTGGTGTTTAGATTTCTAACTTTATCATTCCCCTAGAATTGCATTGTGTGCTGTAAGCATTTTAACAGTGGGTGACTACCAAAGGTTGGTAGGTGAGGGGAAATGACCAGAGCTTGCAGTCACATGATCTTTCTGCGAAAGGAAGACTCTTCAATCAGGGAATCTAACACCTCCCTTAAGGCAAAGAGCCAAGCAGTGAGCACCGCACTGCCTCCACTGTCCGCCCAAGCCCCAAATCTGTTTGCGCTGGCTGCCCTTGTGCCCTACTTCACCATAAACGCAAGTGTCCACCACAGTGCTGCCCTTTGCTCGGGAGATACCCAACAGAGTAAATGCTATTGGTGGAAGCCAATTACTCTTGTAAATGATGCCTGCGTAAAACCCAAGGTTGGGTTACCCCTGGGAACACCTTCACCACAAAGCCAACCTAAATGGGGTGGGAGTCCTACAGTCCTGTCTGGAGGACAGTCTAGGTCCTGGCTATGTCCTGTACTGTGTACACTCTGGCCCTTTCTCAGGGCTATTGTTTCAGGCTTACTCATCTGACCAAATATATTCAAAAGCACAGCTGAAAAACTTGCTTTTTCACCTCTGGCTGTGATTTTCTTGGTACCAGGAATTGAACTCAGGACCTCACCTTTGCCAGGCAGGTGCTTAAGCCACTGAGCTATCTTCCTAGTCTTCTCGCTTTGATTTTTATTACTGAAGGACTTACCTTGTTCGTGGATACACATTCTCCTTATGATCAAATTATAGTTAATTCCAATTCTCAAAGTAGAGTTTAGAATATCTGATAGATATCAGAACTCTCTAGAACAGCTGCCAGGAGTCCACTTCACTTTGGGCTTTGTTGTTAAGGGCAGAAGTTGCAATCCAGGGACATGTCGGTCCTTGTTGCGAAGCCAGGCTTTTTGCTCTTACTGGGCCTCCAGGTGGCCCTTAGGGCACACAAGCCCCCTGGCCCTCTCTTTGGAATTGCAAGGTAAGGATCTCAGAAGCTTGGAGCTTTGGGTGGCTTCTTCTGCTTAGTAACAAAGACAACATTTGTCCTCAGCTCTAGTCATATCTACAGCGTGCATCCCTGGACTTCCTAGTTAGCCTATCAAATACATTTCTGTTTATTTCCCCTGAGCAGCTTGGAATTGAATTTCTGTTATTGGCAGCTGGCTCTCCCTGGACTGTACCACACTATGGGTTTGAGATAAGGACAGAAACCCAGAGAGAGAGAGAGAGAGAGAGAGAGAGAGAGAGAGAGAGAGAGAGAGCAAGAGATGAATCCCACATTGTTTCTAAAGAAGCTGTATCCAATCTTATAGGGAGTATGACTTACTTCCCAGAGTATTTAGTGAACTGGGCAGAGCTTTCGGGGTTACATCTGTTATTCTTTAACATTTCATGGAGGACGGCAGGAGTGCCAGCACACTGGGAGAAGAGCCAACACGAAATGGTTGTGTAATAAAAAGGAAAAAAGGCTTAGCAAGAAAATTAAAGACCCGAAAGCTCAACTTTTATAGCAGGAGAAAAAAAATCACCACAGTGAGTAAATACTGTGAATGGAGTACGAAACTGAGTTTACTTAAACTACACCCCACCACCGCCACCGCCGCCACCGCCACCACTGCCACCGCCGCCACCGCCGCCGCCGCCACCGCCGCCACCGCCACCACTGCCACCGCCGCCACCGCCACCGCCGCCACCGCCACCACCACCACCACCACCACCGCCACCGCCGCTGCCCCCACCACCACTACCAGTGTACTATTTTAATCCATTGGCAAAACATGGGCAAATACAACCAGGTACACACTATGCCCAAGAAGGCATGGCACGGTTGGAATCTGGGGACAGGAGCAGGGAGATGGAGACCAGAAAACAGAAATCTAAAAGGAGGGAATTAAGGTCATCTAAAATGTTTTGCCATTGTCTGACGCTTAATGGCTTTCTAAGTATGGGCCTTTGAAGATTGTTTGGCTCCTTAGAGATACTTGGCACCATTCAAAGAGTTGTCCCTAGGGGACTGCTTTGAACAGTGTCATTTCTGCTTTCATTCCATCCCCCTTTCACCAAATACTACCTACCTTCTCTTCGCCAGACAACTCACAAGGAGTAATGAAACTAAAACTGATGGCCAGTTTGGTGGAGGGTTCCCCGTGATAACAGCAGGGCCGGAAAGCATTTTGACCATGATCTGCTCGCTGCTGCTCTTTCTACGAAAACTACAAGAACAGCAGTCCAGAGAGAAGCGAGTCTCGATTAACTTTCCCCAGTACTTCAAAGATTTGGAATAAGCTAGGATGAAAGTTAAGAGAAATTTTAATGACTGAAAACAGCCTTGTAATTTATAACTTGGCTTCTTTTGACTTGTTTAAGCTTGCAGTTTAGAGTATTATTACAGCCTTATTCGAAGAACCCAGATTTTCTAAAGCACGTTTTACTTACTGCTTTAAAAGTTTCAATATATTTCTGCTAAACAGTCCTGTGTTCTTCCAACAAAAAAAGTGTTATATTTTATCTGCAACTTTGCTTTTGCGTGGTCAGAAGCAGAATAAACATAAAATAAAACATATGGAGGAGAAGTTATTTCAGTCTTTTCTCAGTTCGCTTCTATTTTTACTTTCCTTATAAATCAGTAAAACGCTATTCTGGAAAGCAGATTTCTCCATCGTGCCCACTTTTGGTGACTGTTAGTGTACATGTTCTTTTGCAAATTAACATTAAATAGGCTTCCTGTGAACATCGCTGACAAGTTTCTACATCTCAAATGAACTCTCGCTTTTCACTTACAAACTTGATGTAAAATATCTAATTTGAATGCATTCTAAGAAGTTGCTAAATAATCTTCTCACAGCTACAGGATGAGTCACCGGGTGGCTGGGTTATCTGTCTCTTCATTCAGTTAATTATGTGGTGTCATCCCAAGACCGTAAAAGGTTAAAAGGGAGCAAGACAGCAACTCGTACAAGCGTACAACCCTGCCTTCCAATTTGATGCCAATTCCTGGAAAAGGCAAAGTATAGTATTGAGCATACTCATCTCTTATGAGGCAAACTATGATTCATACTAGGTGACTGGAGCAAACCCAAGGAAAGTTGGATAGGGAAGATGAAGTCTCGTGGGTCATATGGACTGGGAGAAGGTGCTACAAGTGAAGAAAAAGGCACAAGCAAAGAGCGAGCAGGCAGCCAAGCAGCACTGGGTGGTCAGGGAGCGTCAGGGTATTTGGCCGGCCCCAGGGAGCGTCAGGTATGGGTGTTAGCAGGAGCAGAAGCTTTGTACTGGTGAAGAGGGATAAAGCTGGCAAGTGAGGAAAGCACTGTGGGGTCTTGGGTGCCGGGCTGGTGCGCATAGCAATCAGATGGTTTGCAACAGAGCGTCATGACTCACGTTCCTTCTGGCTGAGCTTGGGTCACCAAGGACCAGCTTGGCCTTGGGGGAGCTGAGTAAACAGGAGCCCTCCTGGTCTAAGCATTGGTCTCAGGCAGAAGGGACAAAGTAGCCCCCGGCAACCAACCCTTTAGGCTTTGTGGTAACCAGGCTGATTTCTCCTGGGATGAACTGAATTCCTAGGCCCCTCAGCAGAGCTCCTTGGTGTTGGAGGCTCACTCACGTCTGATGATCCTTCATGTTCTCCTGTCAAATTCACATTGGAGAAGATACAGTTAGTTTATGAAAATATCAGCCATATGAAATTTATGTTCAGAACTTCATTTACAAAGTTTTTTGTTTTAAATTAATTTTAAAACTTGATTTATATGTTGAAAAGTAGGGAGATTTAGTATGTGTATAGTTTGATGCTGTCTCTGTGGCACATGCGACTGAGAGGTCATCTTCAGGGACCCAAAAGTGGAATCTGTGAATGGTAGGGCTGCACGGAGGAGACAAGGACAAGGACCAAGACGCAGCTGCAACCCCAGTTGTGCTGCTATATCGCTCCCGAAGGGAACCGCGGCCCAGGGTCTTACGGAATCCCAGCGTGAAATTCGACTCGGTGGCTTTTCGAATCCCTCATCATGTTCAGTCTGCGATCCTTTACCCAATTTCTGTTTCTCTCTGAGTATTTCCCATCTCAAGAGTTAAGTTGAAACAAGAGAAGTTTTTTCTAGAGGGAAGGAAATATATTTTATTTCCATAGGGATCTGTTTCCCTAAAACACCCAAAACCAACCGACTTCAAATACCATTCCTGTTCTCTGTGTCTGTCTGTCTGTCTGTAAAATAGTTTTAAGAGAGTATCAGATTATGTAAAATTAAATTTGTGAAAGATGTACAGTCTCAAACACTGATCACAAATAAACAGCTTTGTTGTAAAAAAAAAAAAAAAAAAAAAAAAAGGACAGAGAAGCGGCAATGAAAAATGAAAATCAACAAAATCTGGCTGGACGGTTAAGCCGGATCTGCACTTGCTTTTTCATCCAAGGTGAGAGAAAGTGTCAGTTACAAGCCCTCTATAGTGCAGAAGAACAAAGGAGCGGACAGCTTCGAAATGAGAATCACACAGTTCGTAGGAAAGGGCTCCAACTGGTGCTTGATTACTAATGAAGCGTTCTGCTTCTCACATGATTTGGACACACGTAGGAGCCCTGCACGCGCGGAAGGGAAGCGACTCCTTTCCAGAAAGAAAGAGCAGCATGCCCTGGCGTCAGGATGCTGTGGGGTCGGACACTACCGGAGAGCCAAGGCGTGGAGGGGACGCTCCACTCAGTGACCAGCTCCTGCTCCTTCTCGGAAACCTTCTCCTCCTCCAGAACTTGAAAGGATTCTCCTACATGCAGTGGAAGTCAGCACATTGCCAGCCCAATGTGGATTCCGTTCTTATCAAGCGAAACTGACCTACCTGCCCTGGCTTGTTCTCCTCGTGCATCATTATGATTCATTCCAGGCTGCAGCGGTGCAGTTTGTAGGCGACTGGCACGGTCTGCTCATGGCAAACACCGCATGTAGTTCAGGAATCTCTCGTCCTTAGGAGGGAGGTCATGTGCTTGCTCATAAGAACGAGGATTTAAAAGTACTTGGCTTGGGTCAGCTCTGCGTCCTGCGAACTGCTGCGCCCGGACTAGCCTTTCTCCTTTCGGTTGGCGGAGATCCACCCTTTCCTGCTTATTTCCCAGATGATACCATCAAGGGGGGTGGGGAGGGTCACGATCTAAATGAATGTATGAGTCAAGGAGGTTCAGTATTTTTTCAGCCAGTGAAAGCAACCAAGAATCATGAAAGTCCTGGAACTGAATTCAGGAGTCCCTGGCTCAGTCTTAGCCCCTGGAAATGTCCAGGTCAGTTGCCCTGATCCGTGCTGTTGAGCTTCCTCTAGCGAGCAAAACATCCTACTCTGTTTGTCATCACCGTCAGAGGGAATGCACTACGCAAAACAGAAGCTGGTCAGAGACCGCCTTTTGTATATTTCTGCCGCAGAGCGATGGTTTCCACATCCATGGGGCACAGATCTCCGCTAAGGCCCCGCCCGAGGTTCCAGGTCGCCAGAACGGAGTTAATTCACGTTTCTGCCGTCTTCCTTTTTGTTGTGCTTTATGTCTAGACTCCCTCACCCCGACTAGCCTCATAGCAGAAGCTTTCGAAAGGTGGTTGGGTGGTGGGAACTCCTAGCTGGCTTGCTGTGTGGACGTGGGGTCGCTGTGGGCGTGACGTGGGCGGGTCTATCTGCCTCCCCGCTCCTTCCTTGATTCCGCTCCCCACCTGCCACCGTGTGAGCCCTTTCCACTCCACTGTGCCCCTCTGCCCTGCTGTACAGACCATACAGTGAAACGTGAGCCCCAATAAACCTTCCCTCCCTTAAAGTGCAGGGTCAGTTAGTGTTTGTTAGTCACGAGAAAAGGGACAAAGACACTTTTTAAGGTCGGATCTTTGCTTTCTGAGATGGAGCCTTGCTATGTCGCCTCAGTTGGCCATGGTTCTTGGGTTCATCTGAAGGTTCTGCCTCAGCCCTCTGAGTAGCTGGGCCTAGGGCTTCGTGCCACCACACCCAACTGCATTTTACAAAATTGAGGAATTTTCTTAAGATTCAAAGTAAAAAGGAAAGAAACTGTTCTTGGGTGCACTAGGGCAGCTGGACTCCCGCAAGAACAGACGTCTCTCTCACCTATCAGCTCTGCTGAGACTTCTAAGGAACTGTGGGGAACCAAGGAACCTGAAGAAGGAGGCTGCCCAGAGGAACCTCCCATCCAACAGGAAGGGCAGAAAGTTTGTAATCACTAATGCTGCCTGAAGGAGGTGAAAGAGGAACTCCTGAGGTGAGCTGCTTGAAGGCTGAGTGGGAGATCCCAAGCAGGACTAGGGAGCTGAAGGATTCGGATTACGCAGTCCAGACCCAGCCTTGCCCCAGGGGCAGGAGAATGCGGTGTGGAGGCCAAGCGTTGCCAAGTGTCTTTTTGTCACCAAAGGACAGGGTGCAGACCAGCCTGAGGATTTTGCCATTGCCCCTGCAAGTGCTGGTGAAGGCCTGGACTAAACAGTGTGGAGAAGGAAAGTCAACTCTTAAGCACACTTTCAGGGATGGACACAACTGGAATGATGGGAGTGGACAGGATGGACAAACTTCCTAGTTTGGGGAATGAAGCTGGAGGGAGTGATTCTGACGCTCATGCCTGCTGTCTCTGGGCCTCATTCTCTGTCGCCCTCTGCCTCTGCTCTAGCTTTTTTTCTGTCCCTTTTCTGACTCCCCTTGTGTTTGTCTCTCACTGTCCTGCGGCGCTGCTTCTCTGTGCTGTCCTCTTTCCCTCTCTGGCCACTGGCTCCTTCACCAACCATGTGCATCACACGCCAGATGCCACGACTTTGCTTTTCCGTGGCCTTCACTCAGTCCTATGAAATTCTGCCGCCGTCCATCTCACCATTCCTTTCTTCATTAAGATTTGCAATCAAGGGAGTCCACAACTCTTCTTTCCAAGATAATTCACGGAATCCTTCCTCCTCGCTGCTTCTGAGTCACCCAAGGAACTTCGCAAAGCAGCAACGCAAGGCTCACCCCAGACCTCCTCAGAATCTCTGGGGATGGGAAGCCCAGCATCTGCCTTTCTGAGTGCCAGGGGAGAACTGATGCCCAGAAGATGACAAAACCACCCAAGTCACGGATGCGATCGATCGGTGAGCCGTGAGTGCTGGCCCACTGGGAGGAGGCTGAGCTCAGAGCGGCCCAGGGAGCTTCAGCCAGAGAAGGGGGGTGGAGCAGGGTCACTCTGCATAACACGCAGCCACTGGGGTCCCCAAGAAAGGAGAACCTCTTAGACCTGGCTGTGGTCCTCAAAGCACCATGAAATCTTTTAGTCCCACAGGGCTGGGCACTCAAACACAGACCTATGGGGCCAATGATGAGTTCTGTGGTGGAGCACAGAGGAGGGGCCTGGAGAGCTCAGGGAGAATCTTCCTGGAAAAGGACATCCATGATGACTTCAAGGAGGTGCTGATGACTTGTAAGGTGAAGAAGAGAACTAGAACCACAGGCCAATGAAAACAGCAGGGCCGAGGCAGAGGAGGTGACTTTGGGACACAGTGACATTAGAGGTCCTTACTTAAGCCTCCTTTGCCATTGCACTCAACCCAGAGCCGTTCTTTGAAAATCTGCCTCCATGTTTTTTTACTGGGGCAATGACAGAAATGAAGTTCTGTCCAAAGGTGGACTCCAGGCAGAAGGTGGGAGACGCAGCTGGAGGGCCACGCAGAAGGGCAGCGGTGAGGTCTGGTGTTCGGTTTACCAGACTAGCGATCGTTTCCTCATCACCTACCGGGCAGCTACTTCACTGCGTTATGTCATTTACTCCACACAGAAATCCAAAGATAAATGCTGATATACCTGTGCGACCACAAGAAAACTAAGGCTCTAGTAGCTGGGATTTTCTTGCCGTAGTCACAGAGCTACAACATGGCAGAGCTGGAGATTGAATCTAACCATTAAAGTCCTAATTCTCTAAATTTACAAAGGGGAGGGAGAAGGAGGATTCCTATATTTGAGACTGAAAGAAAAAGATAAAACCATGCAGTTGAAAGCAATGCATGGAGGGGTCATTGCAATGCTGCACACAGGAAGTGCTAGAAATACTCTGTATTTTATGGTTTATTCTATTTCAAATACTTTAGAAAGAGGAGGAATACTTTCCTTAGGCAGATTTTGGTGTAAAATGAATGAAATGGGAGCCACTCAGGCCAAGAGGATGTGGGAGAATTGCTCCTAAGATATCCGGACCATCCTCTCTCCTTTCTCTACTGCATCATTTTCTTAAAACACAGGAACTCCATGGCTACCACATACAGCCCCAAACAAGCGCCAGAATCTGCAGCATCTTCTACATGCCACTCAAGTGGATTGGTGCAAAAGCAAGCCAAGGCCGTGGGGCAGGGGCAGAGGGCACGTATGCCCAGGTGGAGCCCTGCGGCTGCAGCGTGGGGCTCTGGTCCCGGAGGGCCGCTCCTGTGCTGTCGTGGATGTTCCCATGACCTAGAGGGGGGCAGAACCAATCACAGATCAGGCTCATGACTCCTGCAAGGGCCATTGTCTCCATAGAGGGGTCCTGGCTTTTGTCCTCAGAGACCACAGAAGCAAATAGTGAGGTTGAACTTACTTTGGATGGGAAATGACCAAGGTTGTCCTTGAAATCGTTCGTTGGCCCCAGCAGATGACATTAGCTACCCTAGGGCGATGCTCTGTTGCCGGACCTCTGCTTATTTTAGGGTTCCTTCCAAAGGGAAGGTGGAAGGCATCATAAAGTGATTCACGTCTGTGCAGACAGAATCTATCTATTCTACGGCCAGGGCTAGCTGCCTCCTGTCTCTGTCTTTTTGGTCAGGGAGCAGAGTCTGAGCAATGCGACCACAGCGCCTGGTGCTTTCCCACTTTCTCAGGACTGAGGGCATCAGATTCTCAGTACTAAAATCAACAAAGCCCTGCAAAGCAGGACAACTTGGCACCTTATTACAACCCCGAACAAAACAAACTTTAGGGTGGTAATGTGACTATGACACGTAGGGCCAGTTGCTTCAGGCGTTCTCAGCAAGAAAATCACTTGTATATTTTAAATGTAGTCTTTCATAAGCAACTCAAAACATTTGTGTTCTTCCTATCGCAAATTCAACATACACACTCATTGTTTCAATGCATGAACACAAGTTTAAAATCCAGACAGATGCCCTTGAATGTTCACTTACTGCTTGTGGTGATCAATTCTGTTCCATGCTAGGCATGCCATCCAGCTCTTTGGTCAAGTATTATTTTAGATGCTTCAGTAAATATATATATTTCTGTACTTTAGGATTTTAGGACAGGATTACAGGGTCTACACCATCTCACTGCGTAGATTGGACTCATAGTGATCCTCCTTTTTATAGCCTTCTAAGTGCTGGGATTACAGGTGCATACCACCATGCCCAGTCTCAATTGCTGTCTCAGTACATCCCAGGAGCTGGGCTGGCATGGCAGGCCCCAGGGATTGAACTCCTGGTCCCTGTGTCTGCCTAAGCAGGCACTTTAATCCACTGAGCTATTTGGCTGACCCAAGATATTTTTGATGACTTTAACATTTAAATCAGTAGGTTTTTTGTTTTGTTTTGTTTTGTTTTGTTTTGTTTTGTTTTGTTTTGTTTTTTTGCAGAACTGAGGATTGAACTCAGGCCCTTGCTCTTGCTAGGGAAGCGCTTATTCCACTGAGCCATCTCCCTGGCCCCTAAATCAGTAAACTTTTAATAAAGCAGATTACTG
>NW_004524601.1:9240446-9241636 GCF_000260255.1 Octodon degus | reverse complement strand
CTAAATCAGTAAACTTTTAATAAAGCAGATTACTGTGCATGATGTGGGTAGGGTTCATCCAATCAGTCTATGGCCTAAACAGAAGAAAAAGACTGATGCCCCACAATGAAGAGGGAGTCTACTAGCAGATATTTTTAGACTTGAGCTTCAGTTTTTCCCTGGGTCTACAGTCTACCAGCCCACCCTGCAGATTGTGAACTTGTATCTCTGCAACCGTATGAGTAAATTCCTTAGAATAAACCATCACTTCATCCATTTACCTATGAACCACCTTTCCATCCTTCTATCTGTTCATCCATTCATCCATGTGTCCATCTACCCATCTATCTAGCCACTCACCCATCCACTTATCTGTTCATCTATCCATCCCCTCAGCCACCCACTAACCATCCATCCATCCATCCATCCATCCATCCACCCATCCACCCATCTATCCACACATCTATCCACTCACACTACACATTTGATCATCTACCCATCCAGCGACCACCTACCCACCCATCCATCCACCCATCTGCTCATCCATCCATCCATCCATCCATCCATCCATCTTATCTACCTATGTATGCATGTATAGAACTAATTTATTAAAAAGATATTACTAGAAACTAATAACATGCTAAAGTTGTTGCTTGACCCTTTGGAAGTTTAGAGGGATTTCCTAGCATTGCCCCTCAATTTTGAAAGACTATTAATTCAATCAACATTTATTGAATCCTCCTGTAGCTCATTATATGCTTATATACTTGGAGCCCAAAAGCAATTTAGTGCCTGAACATCACCTGTGGAGTACATGCCCTACAGAAGCCACCTTTATATATACCCAGCTTTGTTCATTAAATCTCATCTCGTCACATAGTTTGAATTATTCTTGGATTATTGCTTTTATTTTCTTAATTCCAAGTACAGCCCCTTCTGTGGCCACCTGAATCTCAGTCTTATGGCCTTTGCAGCATAGAAATTCAATGACTAATAATTCTGTCCTGCCTTTCTTCCTTTCTCTCGATTCCTTTTTCTACAAACTGATATATGCTTATATTTTTCTGGAAGCATCCCAGTTTACTTTTCTGGCTTCTGCTGAGAGGGAAAGCTTAATTTTCATTCTTTTACTCCATATTATTGGTGTACCCCCCCCCACGAGTCTGAGTTTTTATTTAACACAAACAGTATGTGCAAAGGTTCCCTCCTCT
>NW_004524601.1:9238998-9239751 GCF_000260255.1 Octodon degus | reverse complement strand
TTGTGTCTGAGAGCTTTGTATTAGATTGCTATTCTCTGGTGGGGCTTAATATGAAACAAAAAGTAAGTACGCATCATGTCTACTCTCTTGTCTCTGGACGTGTGTTTCCACTAGAAAGCCTTGTCCCCTGGCCTTGAGTCTTGTTCCATCTGGATAGCAACAAATTGATAAATCGCTTTCTACTGTTCAGAAGTCAGAACACAGTCATGAGTTACACAAGACTTTGCTCACAAATGGAACAAGTGTGTGGTGGCGATTCCTAAACTTATACCTCTAGTGATCACAGAGTCATCTTGTTGATGTAAATAAGCTCCGTTGTGTGCTCAATGACAAGAATGTCTTGCAATGTACTTCTCAGAACATGTTTTCATTGTCAAATGACTCCTGGGAATCTGTCTTCTGCTCCGGCTAGATCTTCAATGTGAAGTGGGTGCCCATATGAATTGTTCCTAATTGTGCCCAGTGAGAGGCTACCGCCAGGGTGTCACATCACCCTTGTGTACAGAAGGCCCGGTTCTTTTCTCCCTCTGTCAGTTGACCATAGGATATCCATGAGGATGTCATAGGCATGCACTGAAGCGAAGATGCTGGGACAACAGTGCTAGGTGAAGCGAGTCTAGGCCACCTGTTCCTGTAATTTTCTCATTTGTTCTGGACTGAGGCCAACCCAGTCCTGAGTATCATCTCCAGAGATGAGACAGAATGTATGGAAACAATAATAATTTCTTGCAACAGCCTTTTGGGTAAGCACAA
>NW_004524601.1:9235223-9236798 GCF_000260255.1 Octodon degus | reverse complement strand
CACGCTTCCTCCGGCGCATGTGGAGCTCCTTGCTTCACCCCGTTAGCCATGGAAGGCTGATGGCCCTTTCGGCACCACGAGGCTGAAGACTGAGAACTCGGCTCGCGCGCCTCTTTCGGCGGCTCCTGAATTATACAGAATGTTCTTTCTGGCTCAAGCTACCTTGGAGGCTTCGTAAATGTCAAGGCGTTATCTGCCACCCAGGGGAGTCCATTACCAGCTCGCAGAGAGTCAGAAAAGACATGAGTCAGAAAAACATGACTCCACTAATGGAGACAGAGCCAGGGCCAAAAATTTCACCCTGCAGGAGTGCGTCACACGAGCACTTTATGCTTTCAGGAAGCTTTTTGAAGGCACACGGTTCTCAGAAGGAGGGGCGAAGACCCCCAGGAATATGGGCGTGGTCGTCTCTGAATCTGATTGGAGGCCTTTGTCCTGCAAGTCCAGGGGCAGCTGTGGTCGTGTTCCCTAGACTTGTGTACTGCCTATGAGCACACGTGAAGGATGGTGACATCCCACAGGAGCATGGGGCCAAGGTCTGACTAAAATAGGGCCCAGGGATGTTTCTGAGCACCACGCATCGTATTGGAAGAACCATGTCGTGCAGTATTTGCATAAATGCAAAGCCACGGTATCATATCACAACTTGGATGTTGGTCTCGACAAGCCTGCTACTCTTATTTATAGGTACAGAAATGGTGTTATTAGTAAAATGAAACTTCTTTACAAAAAGAACAGTTTCTAAGAAGTAAAACCCCCTGAAATTTGTGAAGACATGAGCTCATTTATTATAACACAAAAATGGAGAAACTAGAAAGAAATTATGTTATAGCATATTTCTTATGGCATATTACTTAAATTAGTTTTGCAGGATGGCATTCAAAGTGATTTTTTTATATTTTTCATATTTTATCTATATTTTTTGAGTTATCTAATTTTATCTTTTTAATAAAATTTAAAGTATTTTTAAATGAAAATAAAAGTTTCTCTGGGGCATGATATGGATCTGATGAGAATAAATACAAATTTGGGAGTAAATGAGAATAAATACAAGTATCTAGAGTGATCAGAATTATCCTTAGGAGATTGCTCTAGTTTGCTGGCATGGGGACTTCTGGGAAGATGGCAGAGTGGTGAGCAGTAGAGCAAGAGCCTCTCTGAGAGTTGGTGTCCAGACCTGTGTGAGGAAGAGAAGGGGGAGAAAGGAGCCCTGGGACCAGGAAGGATCTGAAGCCCATGGGGAGAGCAAAGATAGGCGCTTGTGTCGAGAAGGAGGTAGGGACACTTCTTCTGTGAGCCTAGACTCACTGCATGGGAGGGTCACCTGGAAGCTGCAGACACGTGGTGACCGTGGACGACCCCAGACGCCTCCCCAGACAGTGCACCAGTGCAGGGCTCCCTGCTGCTGGCTCCCTGCTAAGTTCAAACCGGCCAGAGGCCTAGGGACTACTGCAGGCCGGGTGGGTCTGGTTCTAGCCTTGCAGCCAGAGAACAGCCTGAACTGCAGTGGAAATAGGCATGCATATTCTCAGGGATTATGCCCTACTCCATCATGGAGCTGCTGCAGGCTTGCTG
>NW_004524601.1:9215530-9234588 GCF_000260255.1 Octodon degus | reverse complement strand
GTCCCCAGTAAATGGAAGAGTCGCAATCTTGCAACAGACTCAAAACCCCAATGTCCAGTCAGGGATTTAGCTCAACGGATCAGCACCTGCCTGGCAAGAGTGAGGTTCTGAGTTCAATTCCTGGTAACCCCCCGCAAGAAAACCTCCAAAGCCAGCTATACCTGAAAGACCCCTCTGAGAAGCTGTCATTTCCTAAAGGTTCTAAATGCTAGAAATAAAGCTACTCACCATAGGCAATTTACAAGCATCAACTGAGGAGATAAACTAAAAATGAAAAATGAGAAGATACTTAAACAAGGTGCGACCCTAGACATTGAGCTTACCAAAAGCAAACCCAGGGTCACCGAGGAGGAGCAATCCAAAAGCCACCCACTTGGACTCCCTGAAGTGGAAACAGTGGAAGTAACAAAGCAAATGGACAAGGTTCTGGAAAAATCAAATTGGAAATAATTTTTCAGATAACTGGAGAGATGGTGACTATAATGACAATTTGCTGGTGTGTGTTGTTGATTTAGTTGTTGCTCGATCAAGCTTTAACTCTAAGCTCTACAGAGATATAGATCCTAAATCGAGATACCTATAGAGTACACAAGCAGTGGTAATAAACAAGACAGATTTACAGTATACTTCACCAAATTCCATCTAATGATGACATTTGCCTAAATTATAGTATAGAATCACAACCAGAACATTGACATTGGCACCATCGGAGTTCCCCAGTTCTCCTTGTATTCACTTGTGTGAATCCAAGTGTGCACTAAGTCGTATACACCATTATCAGCTCCGTGTTGGTAACTTCCATAGTCAAGGTACTGAGCAGTTGAACCCCTAAAGTAGCTCTTCTGTTGTCCTTTTGTGACCATGCCACCTGCATGATCTCTAACTCCTGTCCATCTCTAATTCTGTTCTCCAATTCTGAAGTTTTGTCATCTCAAAACAATGCCACACAAATGGAATTAGCACCATATCCTTTTGGGGGTTGGCTTTCCCACATGGCATAAATACTTGGAGCTATTACAGTATCACAGTGTCACAATGTCTTGTTCCTTTTTGTTGCTGAGTAGTGCTCCGTGTGTGTGTGTGTGTGTGTGAACCACAGTTTCCCCAGTCACTTATTGAAGGCCACTTGATTCTTGGTTTTCACACTTACAAGTAAAGGTTCTGTGAACTTTTGTGTTCAGGTCTTATACATGTTCATCTTTCTGGGATAATCCCCCAAGGATGCCAGGTACTTCTGGACCACATGTTAAATGTACTTTCCTAGGAAACTATCAAAATATGTCTCACACTACCACGTCATTTTACATCCCCAACAGCAGTGTGTGGGGGATCCAACTTCACCGTGTTTGCCCAGTGTAAGGTATTGTCACCTTCTCCTTTCTAGGCATTCCGAGAGGTGTGCAGCAATTCCACTGTACCCGTGTCACTGCCACTCACATTTTCTTGTCATAGAACAATCATCTGACTGCCTGCAGTGTCCACGGGTGGAGGTGGAGGAGCAGCCAGAGAAGGAAACCAAGGAGCAGTGCCACCTGTCACCGGGCCGCCCTGCTTTTTCTGGCTGAGTTTTTGCCGAGCTCTAGGTTCCTGGCCAAGGAAGAGTGGCTAGAGCACTAAGAACTGGGGTCGCATTTGTGCTCCTATTGCTCTGTGACCCACGTGGGGTCTGAGTGTGCTGTAGGCCTCTTTGCCTCCTTTTCCATTTTCCGGTACAGCTCCAGACTTGCTGCTGCTCCTCAGACTAGTAAGGAGCCAGGAGCACTGGGAGGCAGAAGATGCAAACCCATGCCCCTGCAGCGGGCCTGGGCCTTGTGCCGCCGCACAGAAGAGCTGACCCCGAGGGCCTTTCGCTGGGCTTGGAATTTCAAGCTTTGCATATTATTACTGTCCAATTTACATAGTCTATTTGCAGTAACATTTCTTAGAGGTCTGCCCACTTGGGCAGACTTGTGTGGTAGGAGTGTACGTGTATGCATGGGCACAGATGGATATTAGAAGGCAAATTTGGTCCACCTGTCTCTTCATTTGCATCTCTTTACTCTTTTCTTTTCCTCTATTTCCTCCTACAGTTTTCTCTCCCTGTTTTTCCAATGAACCATAATTTTCTCGAAGAGTAAGAGGCCAGAAGGAGCAAGAGTTGAGGACAATTTTTGCTTAAATTTTCCTTGCATAATAACACCTTAATATTATTTAAAAATAAATTTGACTTCATATATTCCTTATGATAAACCCAAAGGGTTCCTTAGCTCCACACCCCCAACTTCCTGAAAAGAAAAATTGTCCATGGTGCAGACAAACATGCAAATAGCATATCCATTGTCCCCACACGGCTGAGACTGAAGAAGGATGTGGACATACAAAGGGATAATAAAAACAAAATAACACAGCAACAGCAACAAAAACCAAAAGGGATACTATTGATTACCATTTGGTTGTAGATTTGTCAAGTTACAGAAGCGCAGGCTTCCTTTCAAAGAGTGACTTCATTTAAATGGGAGACTCTACTATCTCAATTTTCAGTAACCAGTAAGTACCTGAAAAAAAAATTTCTTTTCCTGTTATATATCTGATCATTCTTTCATTCATTCATTCACTCCTTAGTTCATTCATTTACTCCTTAATCTTTCCACTCAACATGGACAGGAGTGCCTTCTACCTTCTGGGCCCTGTGCATAGAGATTTACTACTGTGAATAAGTTCTTGTCCTCACAGAGCTAAAAATCCTCTCTGTGTGTGTGTGTGTGTGTGTGTGTGTGTGTGTGTCTGGGTATGTAGTTGACAAGATACCTGAAGAATCCTGGACTTTGAAGTATTGCAAGGACACAGTCGTCTGCCTCCTGAAAGGTAGGAAAGGTAGGGCGGTGGTGAGAAGAGTGCTGGTTACTTTTTTTACACAAGTGCAGAAGTTATGGAAGGACTCTACTCCAGTGCTTTTGTTCTTTTTTTTCCCCATAATTTTATTGAGAGACAAATAGCAATGAGACAGTTTCAAATCAAATTGGCATGACAGTTCTAGTAATTAACACATTGCATACTCTCTTCCTAATGGTTATTTGCTATACAAGATGCAGACATGATATCATATTTACAAATACTACTAGAACAAATCTCTCTATTCATTAAGAGAATGTAACTGTATATCTATCCTAACCATTTTGAATACACAGGTACAAAATGGACATTCATCTGTATCCCCTTTTTTGTTTAGTTCCATTATTTGAATATTATAGGTGTGTTAACTCAGCAAAATATTCTAAAAGAGTCCAGCAGTCCATAATAGTATTGGGTCTTCCTCTTGACTGGCAGTGTCAGAAATTGTTGACCCGAGTCCCCTACAGCTCAACATAACACCATGGCTTTTGTTCTTTAATCTTTTGCTTCTCTTTGCTTTGTTGCTGTCTTCGGCCTGCTTTTTTTAGCCAGTGTGTTTTCTCCCCCTTTCTCATCCATAACAGCTTTTCCACTCACCTGGCTTCAGCCTTTGTAAAGATCTAGTGCCCTCTGGGTTCCCTGTGATCTCTGCCAGAAAGAGTCCTCACCCACCCATGTGAATTGTTACTGGGGTGAGAGTTGCCCAAGACTTGAATAAAAGGCTCTGAACTTTCCAGGAAATAAAGGGATTAGGAGAAGAACAACCACCCTCTTTATTTTGTTCTCTCCAAAGTTCAAGTCTATATCTGAGATTTTTATGTTCTGTACCATTTTTTTTTGTTTTATTTCATTTTAGCTTTTTCTTTTGAAGGAAAATTTATATCTTGTTAAAATGGAAAGCAAAATAAATCATTGCAATATGTAAGCATAAAGTATTTTAAGAAAACATTTCTTGTATAAAATTCAGCACAACAGTCAAACTATATTCAGCAAAGGCTCATTTATTATGCAATCTGGGGGGAAATGCTATTTAATGTCATAGGATTTCCAGAAAACTTTCTCTTTTTGCTTATTCTTTTGGGGAGAAAAATAAAAGACTGAAGTGTTTTGAATTAAAATATTCCTATGATACCTTGTGAAGCAAACATAATTTGCCATTTTTGATGGCTCCAGCTGTCAATTAATTCAGGTGACTCTAATTACCTGCTGTGTTGAAATCCTTAACACCTACTGAAGAGATATAGGGCAATTTACCTAAATAGGGGTAATTAAACCCTATGCAGTGAAGGATTTCCATGGGAATCTATTTACAAGTTTGGTTGGTTGGCTTTAGTTATTTATCTACTTTGAGACAGGGTCATACTAGGTAGTTTAGGCTGACCTTGAAACTATTGCCTAGCCCAAGATTGTTTAGTACTCAAGGTGATCCTGCCTCAGCCTCCCAAGCGCTGAGATTACAGGTGTGTACCACCACATGTGGATTGGTTGGTTTCATTTGGTTTTTTGCTGTTCTTGATTTTTGTTATCTCCTTCATGGTGAAGAGTGTCAGATATGCTTCTCCCATGGGTCGTCTTCCTGCTACGAGTAACCACACTGCCAGCAAGTTGCTACTTTTGAGTTACATTAAGCATGTTCATTAGTATAAACTTAGATGCATAGAACGAAGGTAATAGCAGCCAACACAAGATAGAAGTTTATTTCTGTCTCATGCATGAGAATTCCACAGAAAGGCAGCCCAGGATGAGTCTGCACAGCTTGAATTTCATAGAGATTCGTGCTTCCTCTAGCTCTCTAGCTCCTCTGTAGCATCCTTCCGGTGCAGCTCTTGTTACCATGGACCACATGGGATCACGGAGTCAGCTGAACAGAATTAGTTCCAGGAAGTAGGTTAGAAGGCAGAAGAGCCGGTCCTACCTTTGTGGGATATTCCTTAGACTTCCTATATAACATTTCTGCCGTAGTTCACCAATCAAACGTTTGCCATACTGGAACTGAGGAGACAGCTCAGTAGAATAGCACTGGCCTGGCAGACACAAAGATCTGAGTTCAATCCCTGGTACTGCAAAAAAATAAAATAAAACAAAAAGTTGGCCAAACTTACACTATCAGAAAACTGGCAGGTGTAGTTCTATGTAGGGACCTAATTTCCTTTGATAAAATTGTTTCTGATACCAAGTATCAATGGAAGAGGAAGTGCTGTGGTCAGCTGATAGAAGCCTTGGCCATGTGTCTTAACTTGTTAGAAAATTGGACAGAGATTTTGAATAACGTGGATTTCTCCCAGGAAGGACAATGGGTGGCAGCGAATGCATGGACATAGATATTTCAATAGGCCTTTGAAGTGTTTTGCAGACTCTCAGCTGGGTTCTGAATGAATTTGTTCCATAAATGGCATTTGAGCAACTGAGGTGCTTCAGGCAGAAGTGAATGCTTACATAATCCTCCTATAGCATTCAAGAAATTCTAGTTTGGCATCTCATAGATGCATTCCAAACAGGGGAGTTTCCTCTTTGAGCACGTGCCTCGAATTTGTACAAGAATTCCATGTCGCCTGAACAAGTTGGATAGGATCTTGTGCTCAGTTACATCCACCCTCTTTATCACTGATTCTCAATGTACAGAATTCATTCCAGGCTCTCTAGAAATAAATTTTTTCTCATCACATTACGTAATTCTTACAGTATAAATAAAACCTTCTATTTGGAGCATACCCCATATCACTCTAAACCTAGTCTTTGCAATGCTTGCAGGCTTGGAATGATGACAGTGTGCATTCGTGTGTTGGCTTGCTATCTTTGTGGCTGGGGAGGATTACTGTGTGAATTATTTCTTTGGTCCCCTGGTGCTTTTGACAAAATTAAGAGCACCATTTGTATTAGTTCAATGTGTGCGTGATTTAGAGCTGGGTCTTGTGCCTTGACCCCCCTGAGTGATTTAGTTTTGGGATAACTCTCATAGTGGAGTATTAGTCTTCTAATGAATTGCTGGCTTTTAATTATCCTGCTCTAACTGTAACCCACCAACATGGTTTTTGTCTGGGAAGCAAATGGAAAAAACAGAAAACCTTTCTCCCCCCAGAGCTAATGAGCAGCTGCTATACACGGACCCAGCTGTACTGGCTTCATACAGCTGCCCCACCAGGTGTTAGATGGTTTGAATATCTCCCTGCTAAGGATTGGCTGGATCATTCTAGCTATACATCAGGGACTCCCTGATGTGAGGTCCCCAGGCCCTGAGGAGAAAGTCTTCCCACACCAGCGCTGCCTGCCTGTCAAGCTACGAACCCGAGTAGGCATCCGCTATCCCTAGCTAAGTATGAGGACACAGGTGCCTGTACTCAGGCAGAAAATGCAAAATGCTTTGTCATTTACACTTGACGTAATGATCTTTGTGTATTCTGTCCTCCCTCCAATGTCTCAGCCATTCCTAGCCTCAGCACATAAGGTTTTAACAGGGGGGTGAATGCTTTTATTCATTATTAAAACTAGAAGATGAGGCTCCGGAGATATCTTGGTGGTCTAGGCACCTGCCTGGCAAGTGCAAGGACCTGGGTTTGATCCCTGGTACCACATGCTGTGCTAGCCCTGGAACCTGGCACTGTGCTGGTCCTGCAATCATGCGTGGTGGGGCACACCTGTAGTCCCAGCACTGGAGGGCTGAGCCAGGAGGATCATTATGAGTCTGAACTGTGTAGTGAGACCCTGTATCAAATAAATTAATTAGTTAAAAGAAACTAGAAGACTTAAAACTAGAAGATGAATTAACCAGGCAAGGTGACACATATCTTTAATCCTAGTAAGGGGCTCAGATAGGAGTGTCACAAGTTTAAGACCCAGCATGGACACCTTGCAAGAACCTGTCTTAAAATAAAAATAGGGTTAGGGCTATCAATCTGCAGTATAAGAAAGGAGAGGTGGGCAAAAGGGGGGGAAGAGAAAGGAAGGATGGGAAGGAGGGAGAGGGAGGGCAGGAATACAGAAGCTGCTTTCCTTCGGCACCCTCAGCAGGGCCCACCATCTCCACATGCTCTTCCTGGGCCACTCAGGGAAAAATCCTACTAAGCCTGAGGGTTAGGAAGGACCCACTCCCTTCCCCTGGGATTTCATAATCCACACAAAGAACTAAGTCATCATTTTGAGGTGTTCTTAATTTTGACTCATTCGCAACGAATCCATGGCCTGGTCATGTGCCTGTGTCTGTACCTGTCGCAGGACAACCTCCGTGGGGCACAACATGTGAAAGGATGAAGTACCCACAGCTATAATAGCTGGAGGAGGAAGACATTCAACAGGCAAAGGAATAAGTAGAATAAGAGGGCTGAGAAAGAAAAGAAATCCTCCTCTTTTGGGGTACACCAGAGAAGCATTAGACATGACAATGAAAGGTCATCGTATGCATAATCTCTCCAGGAAAAAAAAAGTAGTTTGAATTCTTGATGAAGGTATAAGGAAGACTTCGTTTTGTTTCGGTTTTTCCAGAGAGGTCATAGTAACAATGAAAACACTGAAACCTCTAGGCTCAAAATTCTTCCAAAGGAGCCCCAATATGGCAGAGGGGTAAGCAGCAGCGGAAAAGCCTGCCTGAGAGCTTCCATCCAGATCCTGGAATATAGCAACTTGAAGGAAACAAGAAGAGGGAAGTGGGTCCCCTGGGCCCAGGATGGATCTGAGGGATAAACTGAAGCCCACAGAGAAAGTGAAGAGAGAAACTTCAATGAAGAAGAAGGAGGGAGCCAACGACACCTTCTCCCTGAGGCAGGACTAACTGTGAGGGAAGAACGATTGAAATCTATGGACACGTGGTGCCTGCTGGTGATCCCAAAGGCCTCCGTGGAAAGACGTGGCAGCAGAGGAAATCAGTGGGCGTGAAGGGCTGCACTAACCGGTGGTGATTTTTTGAGGTCTCAGGCATCTTGTGCAACAAAGTGATTGGCCAGGAGCCATAGTGGAGAGGGACTGGCTGAGCTCAGGACTCAGAGTGGTTGCTGGCTTCATCTAGAGGCTCTCAGCTAGGCTCGGGACTGTGGGAGGTGTGCTGATGGCTGCAGGCCGAGTGAGTCTGGCTTCAGCCAGAAGAGATAGGCCTGCTGAGGTTATCCATTAGTCCGCCAAAAAGCTACTGCTGGCTTGCTGGTCATAAATTTCCTCAAATGTTCTTTGTCATGGAAGCATCTTATTTCTCCATCAGTTTTGAAAGACAGTCTTGCAGGGCACATAAATCTGGGTCAGCGCTTGTTTTCCTCTAGAGCTTGAAATACTTTACTCAAGCTCTCCTTGATTTGAGGGTTGGTTGACAGAGACCACTGTGAAGTGGCTCTGAGAAGGATTTATATTAACCAATTGACCTCTCACATCTACTTGTAAGTCTGCCCAAGGCCTAGGCGCTTGTCTGGAGATGGGAATCCTGTAATGGCGGGTGAAGCCTTGGCACCTCAAGGGACAAAATGAGGCCATGGCTAAAGGACCCCTGGCTCCAACCTCAGTTAGCTCAACAGAGACTGAAGCAGCAGGTGTCTCGCTCCTGGGTGGAGACGCTTTTGCAGATAACACAGATCTCCAGGATGAACATAATGTCTTACTTGGAAAAGCTCTTGTGCAGATTCCTGGGTTCTTAAACAGCCCTGCCTTTCAAGGTGGAGTCCTGTATTTTTTCAGTATTCTCCACCTTGTTTTGATAACTTAATAAATATAGGCTGGGGAGATAGCTCAGTAGAATGAGCACTTGCCTGGCAAGCGCAAGGGCTGGAGTTCAATCTCCGGTTCCAAAAAAAAAAAAAAAAGAAAAGTGTATCTCATATTTGTTAGGGGGCCAGGGAGATGGCTCAGTAGGATAAGTGCTTCCCTGGCAAGCGCAAGTGTCTGAGTTCAACCCTCGGTTCCGCCAAAATAAAATAAAATAAAATAAAAATAAATACGGGCCACCCAGAAAAGATCTTTATCTTAGCTGCAAGAGAATCTCAAATTCTGTGAGAGGGTTTTTTTTTTAATCTTATTGAAGTCCTAAACTCATACTATTTCTCTTCTCTCTCTCTCTCTCTCTCTCTCTCTCTCTCTCTCTCTCTCTCTGTTTGTTTGGTCCAGGGTCTTACTATACACCTCAGATTCATAGTGATCCTCCTGTCTCAGCCTCCCCAGAGCATGGCATATAGTACCAGGAACAGAACCTGGGTCCTTGCGCTTGTGAGACAGGCACCTAGACCACTGAGCTATCTTCCCAGCCCCTATTTGTTCCTCTTACTTAGCCTTTGTCATCTACTCTTTTGGGAGATTGCAGAACTGGTCAGTGCACAATGACTAAGGAGTAATATGAATGGATAGTCGGTGCTGAGAAGTCAGCTGTGGTATGACAGGCTTTCCCCTATTAATTAGGCTAGATGAAAGGGGAACCCCTAGTAGGCTTTCTGTTCTGTAAGGACCAACGGGGGCATAGGCCCTCCTGCAGAATCAGCGTCCACTGGTTCTCGGTCTGTGTCTTCCGCCAGCACAGAACCCTCAGGATTTCCTTTCAGTGGCCAAGGAGGCAGTCCTAGGTGAGGCTCCAGGAATGTCTGGCCACTGCACAGTGGAAACTTTGATCAGATTAAGCCAAAAGTTCATATGAGGGAAGAAATTATAAAGATCTGAGCAGAAATTAATGCATTGGAGACCAAAAATCAAGAATGAATCAATGAATTGAAGAATTGGTTCTTTGAAAAATTAAATAAAATCAACAAACTTTTACTAACCTTATGAAAAATAGGAAAGAAAAGACTCAAATCACATAATTGGGAATACAAAGGGTGAAATCACAAAGCACCCTTCAGAAATCCAGAAGATCAGTCTTGTTGTGGTGGTGGTAGTGATGCTACTGGGGATTGAAATTGGGACCCTGTGCTTGCCAGGAAAGTACTTATGCCACTGAGCTATATCCCCAGCCCTGAGAACTTTTATTCCAACATGGTAGAAACTGCAGAAGAAATGGACACATTCCTAGATACATATGAATTACCAAAGCTGAATCAAGAAGATATAAAAATCCTAAGTAAGTAGTTCTCTAATTTAAAAATAACAGTACACAGTATTAACAATTGTTACTTTCCTATTATCTTGTTTTGAAATTTTAGTATTTTTGCTTTGAAATAAAATTTATAAAATAATTCTTCCAAGGGATATATGCCTCTTCACTAAAGCAAAATGATACTAGACAACAAGCATGTGCCTGTAATCTAAGTAACTATAAATTTTCTGTTTTCCTCCCTGAAAGAAACAAGCATCAAATAGCCAGTGAGTTACTAAATATAAATAGTAGCTTCAGTAGAAAATTATGATTATGAACTTATTTTATTTTTTCCTATTAGTACATGCTTGTAGCACACGATGATTGCAGTCATCCTGGGTACTTGGTCCACGTACAGATTCCATAATAGCTCTTTTTATGTTTCCTCTCTCTCCCCTCCCCTCCTTTCCTTTCCTCTCTTGGCCTCCTTCCCATTCATGAAAAGTGTATCTCCCTGTTTCCTATTATCTATCTTGTCTTTTGCTCTTCATTTATATTTTGGGTTTCTCATTGAAAGAAATCCTGCCATTCCTAAGCTAGTGTAGAGGCCCCCTCTGAAAATGTGGCCATGCTGGGGTTTCAAGTTTCACTACATGAATTTTGTGATATGCAAACATTAAGCTCAGTCCCTAAGGACTGGCTTAAAATACACCACCAAACTGCATTCTTCTTGTCCAGAAGATTTACATAAAACCAAAGGCTTGATCTCTTGAATTATCCCTGCTGGCCCAGCTCCCCGACCTCCCAGAGTAGATCCTTGGCCAGTGATGTCCTGGTTGTCCCCAAGACTGAAGTTAAGAATGACCCTATTTCTATAGCTATAATCAAGACAGGCCTCTGAACTCAGATAAGAATATATAACATTGGAAAATATCCAGAACATGTGTAATGTAGAGTTGCTTTAGGGAGGGTGTAAGAAGCTTTGAAAGAAACACAGAGCTGTGAAAGAAAGAAGGAGAAAAGGAACTTGGAACTTGCCTCTCAGAAGGACCCAAGGCTCCCAGAGAAAGAGCCAGGCCTTCAAGACCTCCTCTTGGGACTTGGGAGGTAGCTGAGTGGAATAAGTGCTTGCCTGGCAAGTGCAAAGTCCTGAGTTCGATCCCTGGTACCACCAAGAGAGAGAGAGGCAGAGAGGAGAGAGAGAGAGAGAGAGAGAGAGAGAGAGAGAGAGAGAGAGAGAGAGAGATTGAGATCCTCTCTATGCTTCCCCTGGTTCTCAAGGGCTTTCATAGCTAGTTCTCTCATTTCTCTGTATTGTGAACAGATATTGTGGAGATTTCTTTTCTTCTTCATTGCATTCTCTACTGGGCCATCCAGAATCAGGCCTGGAAGCAGGAGCAGCTGCAGGTGGGTGGGGCAAGGAGCTAAACTTTGACTTCTGGGAAGGTGATGTAATGCTTTCTAGGTCCAGGTGCTTGAGGTGAAATTGCTAAAGCATTGTGTAACTCCAGGAAAAGTGTAGACCTCTCCCAGTCCACCATGTGTCGCAACTCCAGAGGGTGCAATTCCCAGTGAAGTTTGTAAGAGTGGCTCCCCTGGAGTCACACAGGGCTCAGGCTGCAGGTTCTGCCTCTCCCCTGGGATCCATGTCCCAAAGACTCAGTTATTGTATCCATCATCTCTGGCAATAGCAGGAGTGGAAACAGGGTAGACAGTGAAAAGGCCAAAGTTTATTTGTGTGCTTTGCAAAAATCTTCTATTTTCCATATCACTTTATTGTGTAGCTCACATGATGTTGCAAGGTACTGTATTTTATAGATCTCCATGGAGCAGACTCTTCCCAGCTTTGCAAGAGGCAGTTTGCTTGAGAAACACCCTTCTGTCCAGGAGAATGTAGCTCATTAGTAGGGCACTTGTGCGGCCAGGTTCCATTGCTAGGGTCCTCCAAAAGAAAGAAGGAAGGAAAGAAAGAAAGAAAGAAAGAAAGAAAGAAAGAAAGAAAGAAAGAAAGAAAGAAAGACCGAATGAACAACTATTTATTCTAGGTAAATACTGATTTTGCTCCCTTGAATCTAAATCTAAAGCTCCTCTAAAAACACAGGTTAGGGCTGGGGAGAGAGCTCGGTGGCATAAATGCCTGTCTGGCAAGTGCAAGGTCCTGTTGTTTACTCCTTTTTCTCTTGCATTTAATTGTTTGCCCTATTTAGTTGGCTGCTTCTGTTCTCATTCGTGGAGTTCTGGTCATTTCGGTCCCTCTCTAGAACATTTTTCAGTAGTCTGTGTAGGGTTGGCTTTGGCATCATGGAATTCTTTAGTTGTTCTTTGTCATGGAAGTATTTCACTTCTCCATCAAACTTGAAAGAGAGTTTTGCAGGATATAGTAGTCTGGGCTGGAATTGGTTTTCATAGAGGACCTGAAGTACTCTGCTCCATGCTCTTCTTGCCTTCATGGTTTGTGCAGAGAAGTCAGCTGTAATTCTGATGGGTTTTCCTTCGAATGTGACCTGCTTCTTTTCTCTAGTGACTTTCAGTATATTATTCTTATGCTGGATTTCTGGGATCTTGACTATTATATATCTCAGTGTGTTTTTAATTGGGTTGAGGTTACTTGGTGTTCTATATGCTTCAGTTACCTGAAATTCAGATTGTTTCCTCATATTTGGGAAGTTTTCTGCTATTACTTCTAGCCATATTTTTTAATGTCATTTGTATTGACTCCTTCTTTCTCACTGATGCCTATTAGTCTCACATTGTTCATCTTTGCATCATCTTGCAGATGATGGATTATTTTTTCCTGCATCCTCGTTGTTTTTAAGAGATCTTTTCTTACTTTTGCAGACTAGGTGCACTAGTGTCTTCAAGATCTGAAACTCTGTCTTCACTTTCACTCAAACAGTTTTGCAAGCTTGTGAGTGAGATTTTAAGTTCCTCTATCTCTCTTTGACTTCTGCTTCATGAGATCTATTTCTTTCCTGTATTGCTCATTCAAGGAATCCGTCATTTTTCTAATCTCTATTTTTTTATATCAATGTCTTCTTTAGAAGCATTTATTCTTTTACTGCAGAGTTTTCTTCAGATTGGGTTTCCTCCATATGTTTCTGTATTTGATTATTTACTTCAGATACTATGAGTTCAAAGATTTCTTTTTTTATTTCAGAAATTAATTCTGCTCTATGTTCCTCTATACCTTTCTGCTGTTGCTTATTTACTTTCAACGCTATTAATACATACATTTCAGCTGAGCTAGTGTCCTCTGCACTTGTTCTGGGTGGGCATTGGGTTTCTTCCATGTGTTTCTGCATTTGATTCTTTACTTCAGATGCTATTAATTCAGAGATCTGAGTTCCTCTATACCTTTCTACAGTTGTTTCTTTATTTCAGAAGCTCTTGATTCATTGATTTCAGCTGTGTGATTCCCAATTTGTTCTGTGCTAGTGTTCTCTGCACTTGTTATGGGTGGGCTTGGGGTCTGAGGTTGCATTTTGCTCCTTCTCTTTGTCATTTTGTATAGCACTGTCCTCTGACCTTTGTTGTAGAGCTTTGTTGCAGTTATAACCTTATCACCTACTGAGATTCAGGTGCAGATCTACAAAGTTTGAATTTATCCAGCTGTGCCTGGCTTGGGTCTGGCTGCTGTGCTCAGCTCCTTTGTGCTGCAGCCCTTGGGAGTGAACCTGCTGTGCCCCTCTGGCAAGATGTTCTGCTCCTGGACTAGCTGGGTGTTTCTGTCCCCTACACTCTCTGCAGGGATTGCAGCTACAGAGCTTCACGCCAGGCCTGTATGTCAGGCTTGAGCTCAGTCTGAAGGGGACAAGGGGGAGTAGGGGAAAGGGGAAGTTCTCCCACAGACTCACCGGGCCTGGGCTAGGGCTGGATCTGGGGGTCCCGAGAATGTGGCAGAAGTTCTCATTCACTCAGTGGGTGTGGGGGGGGGGTTGTGGAGTGGTGGAGGGGTCCCAAAGGCATGGAAAAGGGTCTCACTCATGCTATGTGCCTGGGTTTGGACTGGACAGGTTCCCGCGGGTGCAGGGTAGCCGGAAGCTCTCCCATACACTCACCGGGCCTAGGCTAGGACTAAGTGCAAGGTCCTGAGTTGAGTCCCCATTAGTAAAAAATTAAATAAATAAATAAATAAATAGGTTAATAACTCTCCTCTTTATAAGGCTAATCATATAGTGGACAGTGGACATAATATGCAAAATTATTTCGATTAGAGATGGAAAGTACAAGCTGACCCTGCTGGAAAGAGAAAGTATTTTCTGACACTGAAGTCTAGCAGTGGTGTGTGCTGATATTCAGGGTCCTCCTGACCAGATGCACTCCAGCTTGCCCTGTAGCTGTATCTCAGCACCACGCGAGAACACAGCAGAACTGTAACCTCTTGGATCCTCCCCAAGGCCTGCCAATCAGAATTTCAGGTCCTTACCTGGGCTTTAATGACCCTGCCAGGTGGGTCAGACGGATGCTCAGGTCCAAGAAGCAATGCTGTAGATCCAGGCCAAAGGCTGCACGATTAAAATCGGTTGGGGTGGGCCGAGCAGGTAGCTTAGTAGAATAAGTGCTTGCCTGGCAAGCGCAGGGTCCTGAGTTCAATCCCCAGTACTGCAGTAAATAAATAAATAAAATAAATATAAGTAAATAAATAAAATTGGTTGGGAAACTCTTAAAAATCTGGCATCCACGAAATGCCCCACCAAGTCAGGACCTCAGGAGGTGGGATCCAAGCTTGAGCTCCTTGGGCGACTGCATATCTCACCCAAAGTTTAGAGTGTACAGAAATGATTCGGAGAACTTGTTAAGGATGTAGATTCACTTCTAGGCATTTTGTTTCAGTAGTTTGAAGGTGAGCACTGGAATTTATCTTTTTTTTTTTTTTTGCAATAATGCAGGTGATGTTGCAGAAGCTGCCTGGATCAGAAGGAGTTTGACTCTGAGCTGAGATTTCTACAGTCTCTTGAAGATCTGTGCTTTCTGGTGGACATTAAGGAGATCTGCTGTGAAGGGTTAAACTTCCTGAAAGACCTCAACAGATTCCTCATGAAGAAGATGGGCACCAGCTGCCGATGAAGAAAGGCACTGAGGCGTTTAGTTAGGAGATCCTTCGAACTTGGCCTTTATTTATGGTGGGAGTTAATGAACTCTTGTAGTAAACAAATGAATGACATCGAATATCAGCCCAAATAACCCCTTAAATGGTATGGTCCTGTATGGAGGGCTTAATGCATCCTCATAGAATGAATCCACAAACCAGGGTCTGGGCAATGACATGAAAACAACGCATACCTTGGAGTCAAGAAAACCTGAGAGTCGTCCCTCACTAGCTATGGACTCGAGGAATGCTTTACCGCCCTGCATTCTATCCGTCATGTCCATACCTGCCTCCCAGGTCATCGTGAAGGCCACCACGCATAGCACTTGGCACCCATTTGCCTCATAATAAAGGAGGCTACTGAAGAATTCAAAGATCCATAACCATTTACCAGCCAGTGTCTGTCCCAGATGCCGTCCAGGGTGGTGACACCCTGGGGAATCCCTCTACTTTCTCACTACCCTGACTCACAGGATTCACAACAGGCGGAGAGGTGAGAACGTGCCATTATCGTTGGAACTAAGTAAAACAAATGAGAATGTGTCCCCTAGAGAATGCCAGCCTCTCCGCGAGCTGCACTTGGTTGTGCCTTCCAGACTGTTCTTCTAGAGTCTGTTGAACAAACAACACCCATAGCCACCTGACTGGTAGAAAGTCAACCTGGGAAAGAATCTAAGACTCTTTCCCACTGCATGCAAACACTGTGCCTAAGAAGAACATCCATGGATGGATGTTTAGGAGGGAAGCTGCTAAAGAGATTCTAAGAGGCTCATGCCGAATTTCCTCACAGCAAAGCTCTCTGCAACTTTTTTCTGGGAAGCCAACAGAAATGAAGAGAGCATGGTGGAGGAAGACGTAAAGATTCAAAGATGGGAAGAATCCAAGCAGTTAGCCAGTGCATCTTGTAGTTTCGGGTGGGAAAGTGGAGACCAAGGGTGGGAAGGAGCTTTTCTAGGTTCTGAGTGGAAAACTCACAGGGATGTGTGAGTGTCCTTGGCTGAGTTTGGGATGATGAACGGCTGGGTGTCACCCCCTTCTTAATTACCCTTCTCTCCCTTGAAGGGGGCAGTTCAGTCATTCCCTCCCATGTTTTCTCCAAAAAAAAAAAAAAAAAAAAAAAAAATAGCCAGTTCCTCAGAACTTCCTCTGTAGGCTCTTTCCCAAGCTTCCTCAAGTCTCCTGGGCATGCCCAGCCGAGGTCCCCATCCCTTCCCAGCCATGGCTCCTTCACCTGGACACAGTCCCTGAGTGAGACAGGACAGTGCTGACAGTATCAGGAAAGCCCCCATTTCCGCTGGCACTTGCACCAAGAGGCACAGGAACAGCCTTCGCCAAGCAACCACGGGCATGGTTTCAGAAGCTGGGAGCTCAGCTGTGCACAGGGCTGGGCATGGGTAGCACTGGGGCAGGAGAGCACTGTGTCACAGAGAGCCACACAGCCCAGGCTACGGGGCCAGCTCTGCTGGGCCAGCAGCGTGTGGCACGTCGGAGCCTGAGGTGTTGCCCCTGATTTGTCTAAAAAAGCAAAAACATCTGGGCTTTAAAAGTTCTTAATTTTAAAAAATATGTTGCTTTTCACCTCAAAAATGTTTAGGGCTGGGAGTGTGGCCCACAAGGAGAGCACTTGCTTAGCGCATGACAGGTGCTAGGTTTGGTCCCCAGTAATTCAAAAAAATAAAGAACTATGTAGGGGCCTGGGATGTAGCTCCTCAGCAGGCGCAGTGCGTGCCTGGCTAGATCGAGGTCTTGAGTTTGATTGCTGATTTCCTGGTACCAAAACAGCAACAACAACAACAAAAAACCTATTTAAACACCTGGTGAACAAATGCAGCACGTCTGGAGGCTCCAGCACGTCTGGAGGCTGAATCGGGGAGGTCCGAGGGCTGCCGATCACTTCTGTTCCAGTTATCAGCGCGAGCAAGAGGGTCAGGGCGGGAGTGGCCGGGAGCACCGAGGCGCCCGCGTGCACCGTGCGTTGGCCAGGAGCAGTCACAGCAACGGTGAAGGAAGAACTATGAATAAAGCATGAAGTCATTACCGTTTGCACTCAGAGCAGAGTAGATGTTCCGTCCCTGTTTGCTGAGTAAATCTGCCCTTCGTGAGCACCGGTTTGCCATTGCGAAGTACTGTAGGACGTCATGGGCTCCCTCGAACAACCTTGATGAGTAAGGACCCCGTTTGCCCGTTCTCTGCACAGGGAGCAGTCAGCTCGGAAGAGGCAGAGGGGGGTGTCCGCCTAGACGTGCTGATGCTTCCTTGCTCCCCGTCTAGGGCCTTGACTGCCCACTCCCAGGGCGCACCCTCCAAAGGGACAGCAGCGGGCCGCGAGCTCTGCGGCACGATCAAGCAGCAGGCGGGGCAGACGGTCAAGAGCGGACCTCTACCGGGCCCTCCCCAGCGGATTGAAATGCTGTTTGCTTTGTTAAATTTGAGACTGAATTGGAATAACTTTTTTTTTTAAATTGCTTTCCACATCAGTACCTAGGAACCTTCCCCATGCTTCCTGTTGGATTCCTCTTGCTGAACCCTTGGCTTTTTCCCCAGGCTTTTACTGTTATGAGCAATGCCACATGGTCTGGGGAGACAGTGTGGTGGTCTAAGCACCTGCCTGAGGAGCGCAAGGACCTGGGTTCAGTCCCCGTACTGCATGCCATGCCGGCCCTGGAGCCCCAGACACACTGTGCCTGTGCACGCCTGTAATTCCATCACTGGGGAGGCTGAGACAGGAAGATCAATATGAGTCCGAGCTGCATAGTGAGACTCTGTACCAAATAAATACACAAATAAATAAAACAATGCCACATGAAGAGCTTTGACTCTGCCTCACCTTACACCCTTGGAGATAAATCTATAGAACAAACACAGGTAGAATTGCTAGATCAAAAGTGTATATATTTTTAATTTTAATTTTTAAAATGAATATGAATTTCATTGATATGACCATCATTTTTTAATGACTATGTTGGTAAAGATTTGTGGAAATGGGCACCCATCCTGCATATAGCCAATGTTGAAATTTTTGAATGACAGCTTGATAATACACTTTATTTTTTAAAAAATAATTTTATTGAGAAACAAATAACAATGAGACAGTTTCAAAACCATTTAGTAGGACAGTTTCCATAATTAATACATTACACATTGTTGTACGCTTTGGAGTGCAAACGAAGGGTCACGGGAATTCTGCTACTGCACTTGAGGATGCTCTGGTCCCTTCTGGAGCTGGGCAGCAGGTTCTTTTCCTTCCCAAACAAGAATTGAACAAGACTAGCAGAAATGGTGACCAAAACTAGATGGAAAAGTGAAAGTGAAGGGTAAGGGAGAGATCTGGCTTTGCAGAATGCACTCGAGCCGAATAAAAGAAAGAAAGCACACCCCGAGGAGCATGGGCGGACTCAGTGAGGAAAGCCCCAGTAGGAAGCTCTTCACAGCGTCTGTGTCCTCTCACACCACCCACACCTCAGCAACCCGCAAGAGTGGCCCCATGCGGGGTCACGAGAGGCAGTCCTCTGTGCATTCTGCCATCCTGCCGCCTTTTCTATCCAGCCAGTCTAAGCCCCATCGCATCTCCTACCTCAATTCTATTCCTAAGAATTTATCATTTGGCCTGGTGTGGTGGTGCACATCTGTAATCCGAGCACCAAAGAGGTCAGAAGACGGGAAGTTCAGGGTTAGCCTGGGCTATAAAGAGAGCTCCAGGCTATGCCAGAAT
The DNA here is from genome assembly GCF_000260255.1 of Octodon degus. NCBI lineage: Eukaryota > Metazoa > Chordata > Mammalia > Rodentia > Octodontidae > Octodon > Octodon degus. The sequence goes on along the minus strand of NW_004524601.1, from coordinate 9,215,940 downwards.
ACATAATGAGACCCTGTCTCAAAAAATATTTATTGTAATGAAAGAATCAAAGATGTGGGGCATTGTTCCTACTATGGAAGCATTGAAAGCAGTCAGCAACAGGCTGTAAATTGGTTAAATAAGTCGTATATTTATAGCCTCATTTTTTACTTATTTTTTGGCAGTACGGGGGATTGAACTCAGGACCTTGTGCTTGCCAGGCAAGCACTTATGCCGTTGAGCCGTATCCGTGGCCCAATTATAGTATATTCATATACTGTGAGACAATGTGGCCAAAAAAATTTGCTTTTAAAAATATTTAATAATAGGGGCCGAGGAGATGGCTCAGTGGAATAAGTGCTTCCCTGGCAAGCACAAGGGCCTGAGTTCAATCCCCGGTTCCGCAAAAAAAAAAAAAAAAAAAAAAAAAA
>NW_004524601.1:9204410-9210455 GCF_000260255.1 Octodon degus | reverse complement strand
CACCGGACCTGGGCTAGGACTGGGTCTGGGGGCTCCCGGAACTCGGTAGAAAATCCTCCAGGATTTGGTTTTAATCGCTCTCTCCACTTTTCTCAGTCCTCGACAATAAACATATACTTTTTAAAGCTATGAAAATTAATATGAGCAAGAGAAAGGGGTCAAGGAGAGGAAGGAAGAAAGGGGTGAAGGAAGAGAGGACATGAGGAGAGAAGAAAGAGAAAGAGAACATGGAGCTCTGAATGAAGATAAGAGCCTCACCATTTAAAAAAAAAAAAGTCCCGACCAAGCAACTTGATCTTTGCCTATCAATTTCTCTCTCATCAAATGGGAATGATAATAATAATTCCCTGCCTCAGAACCCCTGATAGGTACAAAAAAGTGTATGACAATGCCTTGAAAAAGAACAGACAGTGTATTTGTAAAGGTGGCATTGTCACTGTACTAGAATGTTGTGGCATCTTAGTTGCCCTTCCTGTAATTCGAGTCCTCAGACATATGTTTAGTTTAAACAGTGACATCTGATGCATCACTTCCCATGGGCCTTTCCAGGCGTCTGACAGAGAGGCCAAAATCTTCACGCAGTCAATAAAGGCCTCTTTCATTGAAACCGAAAAAGTGAAAATTTCTCCCACTTTTCACAAAGCATCTGAAATCCCCATCTTGCTCACCCTTTTGGTTCAAGTACTAAAACCTGCACGTCAACATTTTAAAAACTAATATTGAAAAGGGGAAATTTTCTTTCTTTGCTACGGAATAAAGCATGTGGCCAAATGTTTGTGAAGAGAATGGAAAGACATGTTGGCAAGCTGCGTGGTCTGCAGGTCTCCACCCTGGGAAAGAGACCCTCTCTTCAGTCAGGACTCTGAGGAGCCGGAGCTTAGCTTACAACAGATGCTGAGAATCAGACTACCTATGTTGGCACCTAATACTGCCTGCAACTTAGCAGCCAACTGCCTTTACAAGATTACCATGCAATAGACAATGTTTTATCAGCCACTCTGGAATATGAGATGCTTATTGCCTGAGAATAGAGACATTTCTTTTATATTTTTTCCTTCTAGGTGTTATTCTGCAGAGCTAGGATTACAGGTGTGTGCTACCAAACCATTTTATTGGTTGGTTCTGAGAGCCCCTGGGTGGCAGTGGCATGTGCTGCCAGGAACTAGACCCTGGACCCTGTGCTTGCATAATCAGGCCCTTAGTCCACTGAGCTATCTTGCCAGCCCTGAATAATTGAGCCATCTGGAGAAGGTTGATAGAAAATGATCTACAAGTGACACTGGAAGACAAAGACAATCCAAATAGTCACTTGTGATGTACATCTAGAATGGGACAAAGTATTAAAACTATTGCTGTGTGAGATGACTGAATAGCCATTAAGTGGCTCCAGGATGTCTCGAGATTTCATACTAAGAAAAATGTAAGTGAACACTCAGACAGGAGGATAACTAGGAGTCTGAGCTGCATAGTGAGAACCTGTGCCAATGAAAGAAAGAGAGAGAGAGAGAGAGAGAGAGAGAGAGAGAGAGAGAGAGAGAGAGAGAAAAGAAAGAAAGAAAGAAAGAAAGAAAGAAAGAAAGAAAGAAAGAAAGAAAGAAAGAAAGAAAGGAAGGAAGGAAGGAAGGAAGGAAGGAAGGAAGGAAGGAAGATTAAAGAGAAAAAAACCTTTCCTTAGCAGTTCTCCTAAAGAGCACCTGCTGGTGATGAATTTCTCACACAGATCATGTCTCTTCCAAATTCTGACAATGGAATTCCACTCTTATGATTTTCTTTGTCTTAAGTATCTTGATTCATTGGTCTGGTTTTGTACAATGTCTAACCATAAATTGCCCATCTCTCTCTTTCTGTGTGTGTGTGTGTGTGTGTGTGTGTGTGTGTGTGTGTGTCTTAGTTTACTATTCTTTCTTTTAAGATTTTCTCCATCAGTGATTTTCAGAAATCTGGTTATGATGTCATGATGTGGTTTTATTTTCCTTCTTTTGAGTTACGGTCTTGCCATGTAGTTTAAGCCTGTCTTGAGCTTGCAGCGACCCTCTCGCCTTAGCCTTCCAAGTGCCTGGATTGCAGGTATATCCCACACGCCTGACTCATGATGTGTTTTGAGGAGTGTTTTAAAGCCCATTTACTCAATGTTTCTTGTAATTCTTGAATATAGTTTCTTATAGTTTTCAAGATGCTTTAAAGTTGTAGCCATTGTTTCCTGGAAGTTGGTTCCTGTTTCATCAAAAGTAATTCAAAGCACTTTTCCCTCCGTGTGAATATGTACTGCATGTATTCTACATAACTTCATATTGCCCATGGATCGCTGATGTTCAACTATTTTTTATTCAGCCTTTTTCTTTCCTGGTAATTCATTTGGCATAGTTCTATGTCTTCAAATTAACTTTTTGTTCTGATTTACCGAGTTTCCCATTAATCCCATCCACTTATGATTTTTTATGTTATCACTTTCTTGCCTTAAAGCTTCATCTTGATTTTTTATACATTTCATTTCTTTCCTCATAATTTTAATCTTCATCTCGTGGGCTTTATCTGGGGCCTCACACCACCAGGCTCTGTTTGGGTTTTTCCTTCCTGTTCCATGGTGCGAAATTTCTCTCTTGAGGAACCCACGGAATAAATAGTGGGGCAGCCTTTCTCCAGGATGGGTGCTGCCTACCTTCCTCTAAAATGCACAAGCCTAGGCCTTCTATGTTTCCCCTGCTTATCTTGCTTTTTCCTGGTTTTGCATAAAAGGGTAAACTTAGCTCATGTTACTCTGTGATGGACATAGATTTCATTTTAGAAAGACCTCTCTGCTGCATGTAGACCTGGGGGCTGGTAGCATTGTTGCTTTTAGCATGTCGGGTCATGTTTTGATTTCAGTATGCCAGAGTTGTATTGAGGATAGTTTTAAAAATATTACATTACATTATATTATATTTATTTGGTACAGGGTCTTGCTACATAGCTCTGACTTGTAGTGGCCCTCCCATCTCAGCTTCCTCAGCACTGGATTACAGGAGTGGGCAACCATGCCTGGACTCAGTGACCAGTACAGCGCAGGGCCAGCATGGTCTGTGGTACCAGGGATTGAACCCGGGTCCTTGTGCTTGCCAGGCAGATGCACTGAGCTATCTCCCCAGCCTGGATCACATTTTTGATAATAAGTTCATTATTATTATTTTAGTGCCAGAGATTGAACTCACAACTTTGTGCTTTTGCCATTGAGCTGTCTTTCCAGCCCCTAATTATTAATTATTAATTGTGTTTTTAGCCACTGACTTTTCACCAGTCAGATTTTCCTTCTTATTTCTGGTAGTTTTTTGTTGTATGTTAAGCCTTTCTTGGGGTTTTTGGCTGTATGCCCAGGTCTTGGTGACTTTCTATCCATCTTCTTTTCCTTCTTTCCTTCCCCCTTTTTGCTTTCTTTCCTTCTTTTTTTTTTTTTTTTTTTCTCTTGTACTGGGGATTGAAACCAGGCTTTGAGCATACCAAGGACACATGCCGCCTCTGAGCTGCCCCGCTTGTCTTTCTGATTTCTGTTCCCTTGCCGTGGTGAGCCCTCTGGACTCTGTCTCCACGAGAAAGCCGGAGAGACCACAGGACCGTTCTACCTGCTTCCTTTTCCTAAGAGATCACTCCGTGTGCTGCCTCCTTCTAGTGCTGACAGGCAATTCTTCTGTACCCCACACCAGTTTCCAGTTGCTTACATCAGAACACTGTGAAGCACATACCTGAAGTGCTCACCTATAGTCCCAGCACCCCGAAAGGCGGAGGCAAAAGGGTCCCAAGCTCTCACACAGCCATGCAATTTAGGGGCTTAGCACGACACTATCTGGAAATTAAAACTCAAACTCAAAAAAGGTGGTGACACAACTCAGTGTCAAATTCTGGGTTCAATCTCTAGTACCAAAAAATAAAAACAAAAGGCCATCCCACTAAAGCTAAGCAAAGAGTGAGTAAGGGTTTCCATGCACTAACCAAAGGAGAGTACATCATGAGCCATCACTCATGAATAATGCAAGCTCACACCTCCTTCCAAAACAAATTTGTAAAAATTTACATTTATGTGCTCTATTATTGCATCCAATGATAAAAGTCCACATTGTTGGACCACACATACATTTTGCTAAAATGCACACTTGTGAGGCTGGTATATGACTTATTTTTCTCTGTTGTGGCCTAATTCCCCAAAGTATTATAAAGAGGTATTATAAGCTATTGGAGCATTTGTTATTTGGGACCAACTCAAAGAGTGTTCCTTGCAGAACTGGAAAGGTGTCCTAGGCACCGGTGTTCAGGCCCCACGCTGCGCTCCTCCTGCCCCTGTGCATTGTCCCCTCTGCGGCTGTGACGGTCTCACCTTCTTCCACACTCAGGTGGCATGTCACCTCTCTCATCTAATTTTCCTTAAAAATGTCTTTAGGTGAAGATGTCACTCTCTCCCCTCCGTCCCCTTAAGTCTTTGGTTACACTTCACCCGGGCTACTTACCCCATTGTAATTTGGTCTGTAGTTATTTATAAGCACATCAAATTAGCCCCCAGTAGGCTGCGAGCTTCAAAAAGTGAGGACTAAATCTTAACAATCCTTGGGCCCCCAGCACCTCATGCCATGTTTACCAACAGGGGCGCTCAGAACACAGCGGCACCTACTGTGACCCCAGTGCTCTGGCAGGCTGAGGCAGAAGGATTGCAAGCCGAGCCCAGCCGGAACAACTTAGTGAGACCCTTTCTCAAACACCAAAATATTTAAAGGGGAGTGGGAATGGAGATCAGTGTGAAGGCCCTGGGCTCAAGCCTGAGGAGCAGAAGAAAAAACAAGGCACTGCTCAGTGAATGACTGCTGAATGATTGCAAGAGGAGGGCAGAGCGCCTTGGGACAAGCTGCCTGTCCTGTGTGCACCGAAGCCAGCCCTCCAGCCCTCCTCTGCCGGGGTCGTCCCTGTCCTTCCTCACCCTGACCTACCGTGGGGGCCGAGCGCTAACTGGATCAGCAGCAGGGCCGGCTCCGCGCTTCTTTCTTTTCTGTGTTCATTGTATTTTTCTGCTTGTGATAGCAAACAGAAACACCAGAATGTCACCCAGGATTTGGAGGCAGACTTATTTGATGTCAACAGGCACTGCCTCTGAAAACACCAGGCCCTAAAGGTCAGGGAGGAAGGCTTTTATGGGATTCAAAGGGGAAGTACAGAGGCAGAAAGTCTTGTCAGTCAGGGACTGGTTTGTGCTGCGTGCATGGGAGTGACCAGCCCCTCCGAGGAAACCTTAGTGACAGGAACTGGAACAGGAACTAAAGGAAGCTGGAGGCTCCCTGAGCAACGAACAGAGATTGGAGGAGCTGGCTGGGAAGGGCATTTGCTGCTACGTGCTCGCCACATCACTCTTCCACGCTCGCTCCAGCGCTGTGGCTTGCAAAGCTGTGTGTGGGAAGAGAGGGTCCCGGATGCTCCAGCTCTCCCGGACAGGCATCTCCTCTCAAGTGTGAACGTGTGTGTGTGTGTGTGTGTGTGTGTGTGTGTGTGTGTTGAAGAGTAGTTGCTCCATCTTCCCTGGTGCAGCTCACACCATGAACTGCGAGCTGAGCTGGGTGGCTTGTTGTCTCCATAATCTGTCCTTCTCCGACGTGTTTGCGTCTTCGTCTTCTACCGCTCCGTTACAGGATATCTTGAAATCTCTGCCTGCTTTTTGTCAGCCTGAGCTGGAGTTCACAGCTCGGCTCAGGCCAAGGCAGATCTCCTAAGGCCGCGGTCGGCTGTTCACTGAACTCGGCCGGTGAGCTGCTGATGGAGTGCGACCGTCTCGCACCACACTCCACCCGCGCTCTGGAAGGGCCTCGCTGAGCGCTTTGGTCTTAAGGATTTCGTTCTCAGGGAGGCTGTGCGAGGAGCCAAGGGTGGCCTGAGGGCGGGCGAGGGGGCGCGCAGGGGGCTCTGAAGGAACAAGGTGAGCATGGCTCTGCCCTCAGCAGTGGGGCTGCCAGCGCAGGGCCGGGAAGGCAGCAGGAAGCGGAGTTCCTGCCCGCGAGTGAACAGGAGAGAAGGGCGGGGCTCGGGGCGGGCGGG
>NW_004524601.1:9164489-9204089 GCF_000260255.1 Octodon degus | reverse complement strand
GGGCGCAGTCAGTTGTTCGGGATATCAGGGAGGAAGCAGGTAAGAGAAGTTGTTGGCAAGGGGATTGACTCAGAACGTACTTCTTATGGTCCGCTAAGAAGTCTGGTTTCTCACCAGAAGTCAGCTTCCTAAATCTTGGTCATACTCTTGTCATTCCTGTGATTACTGCCGAAACTATGGAACGGTCAAGACAAAATTTACTTAGTATTTTTTAAAAGCCTGTGTAACTTCTCTTAAAGTACTTGATTACGTAATATTTTATAATTTAAAAAGAATATCACATACATAAATTATTAGGTTTTTGTTTTGTTTTGTTTTTACAGAACTGGGGATTGAACTCAGGCCCTTGCACTTACCAGGGAAGCGCTTATTCCACTGAGCCATCTCCCCGGCCCCTAGTTTTTGAGATCTTCTATTCACTTATTTATTTGGTGCAGGGTCTCACTACACAGCTCAGACTTATAGAGATCCTCCTACCTCAGCCTCCCCAGTGCTGGGATGACAGACGTGTGCCACCACGCCCATTGTGGTGGCCGGCATGACATTCAGTAGCAGGGATCTAACTCGGGTCCTTGCGCTTGCCAGCCAGGCACTTAGAGCACTGAGCAGTCTCCCCAGCCCGTATACATAAGTCATGAACCAGACAAGCAAAATGAATATTTGTGAGCTCATTAGTCAATAGAAGTAAAGAATTATTGTCTCACTTAAGAGCACAAACAAGCCAGGCACAGTGAAGTGTGCTTATAATTCCAGCTACTCTACAGGCTGAGGCAAGAGGATTGCAAGTTCAAGGTCAGCCTGGGCAGCTTATGATGATCGGTCTCAAAATTTAAATATTTGCAGAAGTGCTTCCGCTCCAGTGCAGCGGTAGAATGCTTGGCTAGCATACCCGAGGGCCCTAGGGTCAGTCCTCAGTATTGAAAAATGAAAAGAGAAAACACAAAACAGAAATATTTCCAGCCCCTTTGCTCTGTGTGCCTCTCTCTTCCTTGTGAAGGTCTCCTTGCTTCCTGAAAGCTATTACTAGATTGCATTCCGTATTCATTAGTCCTTTGCTTCGTGAGGAGTTCTTTTTGTCCCATGTAAGTCCCTATTATGATTGGATATGGCCCTAGTGCGTCTCTAAAAAGTCACATGCTGAGGCCTGGGCCCAGAGTAGTGTTCTTTTTTTGTGGTCCTGGGAGCTGAACCCAAGTCCTCCACACTGAGCTGCATCCCAGCACTTTTTTTTTGAAACAGGGTCTCAGCCTGTCCTTCAGTTGCCAGGCTGGGCTGGAGTGCTGGGCTGCCGGCATGCAACACCACCCCGACTGCGACAGTGCAGCTGTGTGTAGGGAGGGGAGGCCTGGTAGAAAGCAAAGAGACGCCTGGAGGCATCACGCGTGGAAGAGATCCGTCTGGTGTCGCCCAGCGATTGCAAGCCTGAGTCCTAGGAGCACGACTGCTTGCCTTCCCGTCTCTGGCCCATCTCCCGCTTGCACGCAGCCCCACTTTGTGTCACGTGCCATACTGCGACACAGCTACAGGGCCCCTCACCAGAGGCTGGATGGTGGGACCACTGGTCCTGGACCTTCAGCCCCGCAGACGGGAGCTAAGCAAATGTCTTTACAAAGGACTGAACCTCAGGTGTCCGGTGATCACAGGAAGAAGCGAACCAACAGGCCCTCTTCAAGGCGGGTTCTGTACCTTTGCTTGCTTCCTGGCTTTGGATTTTGATTTTGTGGCAGCCTGGTGAGTAGAGCAGTACAGCGCTGAGCCTGTCAATTGCTGTCTTAATTAAGAAAAGACAAGGTGAGTCTGGACTGGGGAGGTGGCGAGAACCAGCTGACATATCTCAGAGGTGGAATGGCTGAAATCAAAGGATCATTTTAAAATATGTATCTTGCATGGTAAGAGCTACTTTCAAAATCCGCCCTACCTAGCGTGTCTAGACTAAAAATACAAACTGCTTATTGAGTTTCCTGCCAGTTCCCTGTGGCTTCCAGGGAGCAGGGCAAAGCAGACGCGTCCAGAGCTTTCTTCCTAAAGGGCTGCACCTTGTCTTGGAGTGATACATAAATCTAGGCTGGGGCGTGCGCTTCTGAGCCCTATCTAAGGTGTGAAATTTTATGCTCCTGCAAGGCAGCTGCACCAACAATTTACTCTAGATAATCCTTTTCCTGTAGGCCGTATGATCTTGAATTTGTTTTTTAAAACTTACCACACCCTGCCTTTCCCTAGATTTGTTCTTAAACAAAAACCTCACCATCTTTCTGTAATTATACAATATTGCTATTGTTTTCGAAGTAACCTTGGAAAGCCCCAACAATTTGGGTGATATTCACTAAAGTGTATAAGGCCGTTAGGGACATTTTTAACTTTAAAATAAAAGGGTGAGTTAATGTAAGGCCATTAGGGACATTTTTAACTTTAAAATAAAAGGGTGAGTTAGCCAGTCTTACTGGGACTAGGGTGATTGACCAGTAATTTGTGGTTGGCTCAGAGGTCAGTCACTGGAAGGGGGGTGGCTGTCCTCCCTGGCGTCCTTGCATTGGGCAATTGGGACAAAACAGAGGCTTGGGATAGGCATTTTCCAGCCAGGAGGCCACTCCTGCTATAACCAATTAGACTTGGAAACTGGTTCAACTCGCTGGGTCAGAACACAGCTCCGCTGTGGGAGCTAAACAGAAAAGGATCTCTGGTGAAATGCAGGCAGAATATGGTCATTGTTAACTGATTTGCCTTCAGAGAGCCAATACCCGCCCACCTCCGAGATAAGCATCAAGTGGAGCAATTTTCCTATTTTGAACCAGATGTGTTGTTCACCAGAGTCTGATGACTGGAAGCCCCAGTCACTGGGAAGTAAATGTCTTCAATAAATCCACACTGCTCACCAGGGGTGGAATACCAACGGGCCCAAATTTAGCAGATCTGTGTGCACTGGCTTCACTAGCAGACTCTCAGACTGTTCGGATCAACGGAAGCAACATTGCCTTAGCGTGCATCAGGGAGCTCTGGGCCAGGCCCCCAGCTAGTGCCAGGGTATTTCCTAACAGACTGGGTGATGTTAGAGGTTCTCAGTGTAGGATGAGGTCCTCTCTCTGAACGGGAAGCGGAGACAGGACTTGGCTCCCCCGAAGATGGACTGATTAGAGAAAGGGGAGAAGGTGTGGGTCCCACTGAATGGAGAACTCAAGTTGTGCCATCTTCTCCAATGGAAACGTTGACCAACTTGGGCAGGGAGCTTCATGCAGAGAGGGATTCCGCTGTTTGGGAGATTTAAGAGGTCTGACATTAGGATCTGTATATTCGATGTTGGAGAAGGACCTATGGTTTAATCCAAACAGGATACGACACATTTGGGGCTTCATGACCACTCTGGTGGGTGGGCGTACATTGTGTCTACCTCCCTGTTCATCCAGCCGTAGTTGTAGTTAGTTTTTGTAATCAGGGATCTGCACCCTCTCAATAGGCTAGCTTTATAAATACTTGTATCTTTTAATCTTTTTATCTCTTGAAGCTTGATGGCAAGAAAGGGAAGGAGGAGGGAGGAAGCAAGCAGAAAAGCTACCTCAAATGACAATGTCCATTTTAATGTTGAAATCATAACAGAAAACCATCTATGATTTAGAATCTATTATTTGAAAAGGAAGTGTAAGGCAATTGTAATTAAAATTTCTCAACCCAGTGCTTCATTCGGAGAGCTCTTTTCAGAAATTCAGGCCGTGTTAATTTTCTCACAAGCAGCCCTATTTATATGGAGAGCATTTCATGACAGCTGCTGTAACTATGATGTCCGGGAACACGGAAGGAATTCGGTCTGCCTTCAATGCTTGATGTCCGCGGTACTGAGGGCACGGATGCCTGTACAGCGCTTCGGGGTGGGGACAGTAGCTTACGTCTTGTAGTGCTCTGTGCTTGTTTGTTTTTCAAAGCCTTTTCAGTCTATTAGAACATGAACTTATTCCATTTACTAATTTCATTTTTTTTCTTAATGATCATTTGGCTATCATCCACAAAACAGGTTACTGAACTAAACTTCCTTCTTTTTTTTTTTTTTTTTTTTTTGAGACAAGATTTCACCATGTAGTTCAGGCTGTTCTCGAACTCGTGGCAATCCTCCTGCCTCAGCCTCCCAAGAGCTAAGATTGCAGGCATGTACCACCTTGCCTGGAAAATTAAATTTTCACCTGAGGATCTTAAAGTTGAAAAGCACAATAGTGGAGCCTTTTATCTGGCCCTTAAGGTGTGAGACCTTCTAGAGACTGCCCTTAAATCCAAATATCCTTGGACGGGTTTTGTTACTAAGTAACAGCTGAAAACATCCTGGCATGGATTGTAGGAGAAAAGAGCTGTAGGGCAGTAAGGAGAGCTACTGGAAGAGGAGGGTGATGCAAAGGGGAGGAATTCTGGAGATAAACCCAGCCCTCCACTCCAGAGCTCCCCTCATCTCTTCCCAACCCTATCCAACAGATAGCAGAAGACACCTCTGAGAGTAAAGCCTGTCTGTAGAAGAGGTTACCTGGGGCATGAGGTGCTTGACCCTTGTCCCTTCAGCACTTAACCGAAAACAGGAAAATGTGTGTGGAATAAACACAAACTCTAGTCCGTGGTTTCTGAGAGGTTGTCATATGGGATCTTTTCTTACATGCCATTTTTGGTTTTGAAAGGAAGGCTCTAGAACATTCTAGAAAATGAGATGTTTGTCTTTCTCTTAAGCTTGAAGAAGGGAAGAGCACTTGATTTCTCTGTAGGGGGACAGAAATGACCGAGAGGTAGCGGTTGAATGTTGGCTCAGTGTGGAGCACCGTCCTGTCACATTATATGAACGACTTGATTTAACACTCATTTTGATCCTATCTACCGTGACACAAACGCTATTACTATCTCCACTGTACAAGTGAAGCCAAGGCAAGTGATTTAAGTCTACTTGCCTACAGATTTTTTTTCCCTCCCTCCTAACTAAAAAGAGAAAGTTGTGAGATGACGGGGGAGGGGGGATTTATTTTGCTTGGTCTTTAATCAAACTCCATTGTAGGCTTAATAAAAATGAAACACAAGGGCTGGTCAGATAGCTCAGTGGACTAAAGCACCTGCTTAGGCAGAGCGCAGTGGCCGGGTCTGGTCCCCAGCGTGCTGTGCTGGCCCCATCCCTGAGACAGCAATCGAGACTGGGTGGCGTGGCATGCAGCTGTAATCCCAGCGCTTGGGAGGCTGAAAACAGGAGAATCACTATGAGACTGATTTTTGTAGTGAGACTCTGTAGACCCTGCAGACCCTGTACTAAATATGTAAAAGAAAAACAAGAAGCAGTGCAAACATGTGCACCCAAATGTCCATCAATTGAGGAATGGATAAAGAAGATGTGATCTTTTTATACAATGGAGTACTACTCAGCCATAAAGAAGGATAAACTCAAGGTTGTTACAGGTATATGGGTACAACTCTTTCACTTATGAGACCATGCTCATAAGTGAAATCAGACGCACAGTCTACACAGTGGATTGTCTCTCTCTAAGAAACTGAATGAGTAAATAAAATCCAAAAGTTATAATAGATATTGTGGAAGGGAAAGAAACTACTAAGAAAAGAAAAAAAGAAGGAAGGAAAAAACTAGACCAATATGTGCACACAAGGTAGCTAAGATAATTGTACTACTAATTTCTATTGGTTTATTGTACGGAATACTTAATGCTTAATTGTTTGGACATTTTACATGCTTATTCTGGTAATCTAAACAACTACTTTGAAGATAACAACACACACTATAACAAGCACTGTTGAGTTCCTATCACCTTGCTTTAATACTGTGCTTCGTTTCTAATATTTTTTCCTTTTTTTAATTTTTAAAAATCTTTTATTTATTTATGTATTTGTTACAGGATCTCACTGCGCTGCTCGGACTCATGGTGATCCTCCTGTCTCAGCCTCCCCAGTGCGAGGATTACAGGTGTGCGCCACCACACCCGGTTTCAGTGGCCCGCACGGTGCATGCGGAGTTCTGGGGCTGGCATGGCCTGAGGTGCCGGGGATCGAACCAGAGTATTTGAGCTTGCCAGGCAGACGCTTAGATTGGGGAGCTATCTCCCCAGCCCTTGTTCTTACTTTTTATTCTCTTTAAAATAAAACGTTTTATTGTTTTCTTTAAAAAAATAAAAAAGGAAAAGAGAGGCTTTGCTTCTTTAGGACCCTGGTGTAGCGCCAAGTACAATTTCGCACAATCTCTTATTTAGATCCTGAGATGCACCAGGAGCTGGAGTTGGGTGCACACATTCAGCAGATCGAAAAGAGCATTAAAACCCGCGTCCAGCAGGTGGCGCTGGTCCCTCTCCCAGAGGAGCAGGCTGGGTCGCTTCGGACAGCGCCCTCCGCGCCCTTCCTCGGCCCGGACATTGGGGCGCAGGACGGCCTTTACTCTCCCAGGCCTCTGGCCTTTGCAAATGACGAACTGGCAGACACCCCCACGTCGTCCTGTGGTTCGGCTGGCAGGGCAGAACGTCCTTAGCCCCGCAGTCGGTGCGGGGGCGGGAACGGGGCGGAGCTTTCACCCCCAAATCTCAGCGCAGATTCCTTGGGCCTCGGCCCTGCCCGGCACCAGTTTTGCAACCTCGGCGGGGTGATGTGAGGCGTCCGTGCTCCAGGGACCTCATCAGTGAAGTGAGGACACTCCTGTACCTGCTCATCCCGCGTCCCAATGTTCTGTTCATGGAAGGCCCAAATAAACGTCCTAGGAGGTAGTGTCCATGACGGGACCCTTCATGGGCACGCAAGTGCAACTCACATTTTTGTTGTCGTTGTTTTGTTTGTGAGATGGGGCTCAATATGTAGCCCAGGCTGGCCTCGAACTCACGTTGATGCTCCTGCCTTAGCCTCCTGAGAGCTGGGATTGCAGGCTTGTGCCACCATGCCCGGCCGCAAGCCACATTTTACTCGGTTGAGAACATCCTAACTTGGTTTCAGTTTGAAAATGGCCCTGCAGCATTGTGCGTATTCTCTAGACGTAAACTGCTTGGGAGGACGGGGACTATCGCTTTAGAGTTTCGTCCCGACTAGCCAGGTCAGCTCGCTAGGTGCTGCAGTTTCTTCACCCGCGCACCAGGGGGGTCTGCCCAGCCCGGGGAGGCCTGGGGAACAAAAACATCAAAGCAGCAAGGACAGAGAAGCAAACTCTTACGAACGTGCAAAGGAATGCGCAGATGGATCTAACTGTGCCTGACGTTCAGGGAAGGCTTTCCTCCACCGTAGAGGCAGCCGGGCAAAGATGAAAAAGGGCAGGAGCTTCATGAGAACGAAAGGGCGATGTGCACAGGCCCCGAAACGGGAAGGATTTTTCTTGTTGCTATTTTATTTTATTTTATTTTATTTTTTTATTTTGTACTGGGGATTGAACTCAGGACCTTGCGCTTGCCAGGCAGGTACTTGTGCCACTGTGCTATTCTCCCAGCCCTGACACTGCTAAATTCAAAGGACTGAGTGAAGGTCACAGTAGGGGAAGAAGAAGGTGGGACACCCAGGCAGTAAGGGGTACTGAAGATGACGTGGCTCTTGATCCCTGAGATGAGAGGCTGCAGTGAGGGAGGAAGGCTGGGCCGGAGGCCCCAGCACAGAAGCTTTGGCACTGTGTCCCCTGAGGGTGACAGCACCTGAGCCACTGCGCTGTGGTCAGCGTGAGAGAAGGCTGGGGTGTTGGACCTGGGAGGGCTGGCTGAGTCTCAGGTGGGAAGAGGGAGCAAATGCTTCTGGTTTAGACAAGGGGGTGGTGGACAGTGTCTGGATGTCCTGGGACAGAGGCCAGTGGAGAAGCAGCAGTTTAGGAGGCACATTCCTGTGCCCCTGCAGGGTGCGTTCAAGGCCAAGAAGTGGTCAAGAGGGTCTGTTGAGAGCGTAGTAGAGAGCTGGTTGTCTACAGGCACGGTGCAAATGGCAGCACCAACGGGCCTGCCCAGAACCACAGGGAACCCAACCCTTCTCTAAATGGGAAGAGATGAGGGATCAGTGACGGCAACAGAAGCAGCCTGAAGTGTAGGAGGAAAATCACAGGGCCAGGCCCTCTCCCCCAGATGACAGAAGGAGAAGTGGAACCAAAAGCTTCTGAGGGAAAATGAGCCTGCAACTTGTTCTTTGGGTCCTTGGGGATGCAGAGGTGGTGGATGATTTTAGTGACATATGCTTCTAGAGTCTATTGAAGGCTGGAACCAGGGTGCAGTGAGTCGGTGAGGGAATGGTGATGGCATGTGTGAGAAACACTTTCTAGAAATTTGTCTGGGAAAGTGAAGTGAAGGAAAGGCTTTATAGAAAAAAGCGTGAGAGACAAGTTTTGTGGTTATCATTGTGCTTGGAACTGAACCCAGGGTCTTTGCACTGAGCTATACCCCTGCCCCTGTTCTTGCATTTTTACTGTGAGACAAGGTCTTACCAAGTTGTAAGTTGCTCAGGCTCCCTTGAACTGGCTATCCTCCTGCCTCAGCCCCCCAGAGTGCTGGGATTACAGGCTCGCACCACCACACTTGGTTTACAGAACTCCATTCGTGGAATCACCTCCATAGTGACAGAGGCATCTGGACTCAAGGGATGTGCTCCCAAATACCCAGGATCTGAAGGTCACGATGTCCAGCCCACGGGTGAAAGCTGGGGCGGTTTTCACTGTTCACACCCGCTGCTCTGGGAGCCCTCTGGGAAATCCTGAGCCTGCTAGGAGGAAGAAGCTAGGAAACCTGTCCCGGGCTAGGACCTGTCATGGACAAGTCTGAGCTTTGTCATCTCAAACAGCCTGCAGCCCAGGATGGGCTGGAACTTGTCATCCTCCTGCCTCAGCCTCTGAGCATGCTGAGATAGTAGGTGAAGAGTAATCTCAAGTGCTGGTGCAGCAAAGTTAGGAGGAGGGTGAGTGGTAGGCGAGCTCCTGAGCGCATGTGGATCTCGTTCTTGGAAGGGGACGCTGCTCCTGTGTCCTGCTTATGACTGTTTCTTGAGCAAAAGGGACACCATCTGCTGGACATGGATGAGGACAGTGTGTGTTAGAGGTGTCAGCAGAAGGTGACATTTGAAATCATGAAGGAAGCAAACTAAGGAAGATGGGGACCCAACCAAGTTCAGTGCCAGTGACTTAGGAGAAAACCTGACTTCCAACAGTGACTTCCCAGCCCAGAGGCGGAGATGGGGAGCAGGTGGACAGACTGGTTCACACCTACGTTGTTGTGGAGACCGTCCTGTGCCAGATGTGCTGCTCCCTGCAGGTTCAGTGGGCCAGGTGGCATGCCAGGGGACAAGGACAAGGAGACTTGCAAATGTGGAAGATTTGGAGCCTGGGTCTTAGCCAGAGAAACAGGAGAAGGGACAGGAGAAGTGAGGACAATGTAGACAGCAGAGTCAGCGTGCTGCTTCCCAGGCACAGCTGCTGGTGCTGGGGTGGGGGTGGGGGTGAGTATTAGTGGTCACAGCCGGGGAAAAGATGTCACAGCAACCTGTGGCTTCTTTTCAGTGCAGATTTGAATGTGCTTGGATAAAACATTTCAGTTGTGCTTAGAGAAAAAGATGGAGAGCCCACGAGGCCTGTTCACACCTTCCCGCTTCCCCTCCCTAAGCCTCTCCCATCCCGCTGCTCTTTGAAAGTTCTCTTTTCTTATCCTGAAATGCTGCCTCCCCTCCGGCCCTCAGCAGCTTCAGCAGTCGACCTCTGCTCCATCCTCCCTGTACCAGTGCTAGCCCCATGGCGCTGCCTCCCAAGCGCCTCCTGCCTGGGAGTGGTGTACACATCTGCAGTCCTGGGGTTCTGGGAAGGTGAGGCAGAAGGGATGCCCGATTGGGCCGAACCTGTGCGATAGAATAATTTAGCAAGAGCCTGTCACAAGCCAGGCATGGTGGCACACACCTGTAATC
The DNA here is from genome assembly GCF_000260255.1 of Octodon degus. Taxonomy (NCBI): domain Eukaryota; kingdom Metazoa; phylum Chordata; class Mammalia; order Rodentia; family Octodontidae; genus Octodon; species Octodon degus. The sequence goes on along the minus strand of NW_004524601.1, from coordinate 9,194,231 downwards.
CCAGCACTCAGAAGGCTGAGGCAAGCCATGAAGTTGAGCCTAGGCTACACATCAAGACCCTGTCTCAAATAAAAAACAAAACAAAAAAAGAAGACCCTGTCACAAATATTTTTTTTAAAATGTTAAGGGCTGGTGTTATAGCTTGGTGTAAAGATGCTGAGATTTAATACCCATTAACACACACACACACACACACACACACACACCCCTCTCCTTCGCTTTTAGGTTTTTAGGTTAGTTCCATGAAATTTTGCCTGATAGCAATTACCAGATTAAAAACAAAAAACAAAACAAAACAAACAAACAAAAAAAAAACAACAATGTTTTCATCTTCCCGCAAATCCAATGGGGCTTTCTACCATTGACACATTTCACTTGTATGTCACATGGGTGAAGGATACCAGGACAACCCCTGGAGGTGAATGGCACAAAAACTTCAAGAGGCAGAGCTGTGAGGCAGGCCACCAGGTGCCCCGGAGTCTTCCACGTCCCTCCCTTAGGACACGGTCCCGCATGAGGCGGTCCTGGGAGGCTTCCCTCTGTGCCGTATCCTCCTGCTGACCTGGGATGCCATCAGCGTAGCCACATGGAGCTACACGGAGCCTGTCTCTGTGCCTCACTGTCTACCCAGTGCAGAACAAGCCGTGAGCTTTCTTCAGCGAGGACTGAGAGAAAGCAAGTCGACAGTGCATCCTGCAGCAGGCCCAGGCCTGGCTCCACCCATACCCGCTCACCTCTTCCACCAGGAGCTGGGCCTGCCTCTGAGCCCTGGGAACACGATGCCTTCATGGATCACCTGATGATTTGCTACCCATGTTCCCTTGTATCCCTGTGGCCCTGCTAGACAAGAGGCCAGCCAGTGATGTGAGGAATAAACAGGTGTTTTTCTGAGTTGAACTCAAAGGTATAAGCCTGCAAGGAGCAGGCAGTTCTCATGGAAAGCTAATGGGTTTGAAAAGAGCAGGAGCAAGATTCTCCATCCCTGAGGCCTGTTTGGTGGGTCAAGAGGGGCGGTTTCTCTGACAACCAGAGTGAAATAGATATATCAGAGCTGCTGGCTTGTTTTGGACAAGCAGCAGGAATCCCAGGGAGGTGGAAGTAACCACTGATCCCTGCGGGTAGAGCTCAGAGGCTTCAAGGTGTCGAGGCGGTAAGGCTGGCCAAAGCTCAGTGGATTAAAGCACCTGCAAGCAGGCTCAGGGGCTGGAGGTTCAATCCCCAGGCCTGCGGTGCCAGCCCTGCCCCCAGGGCGTGCTGAGATGGCAATTGAGACTGTGCGTGGTGGCGCGCGCCTGTAATCCAGCTCTTGGGAGGCTGAATACAGGTGGATCACTACAAGTCCGATCTAGTAGTGAGACCCTGAACACCCTATAGACCCTTAAAGATGCCAGGCTGACCATGCAGGGGCCTCAGGAGGAGCTTTGCTGGCAGTGGACGTAAAGGCCCCTTGGCATTGGGGCAAGGTGCATCAAGGCGGACCAGACACTATGCAAAAGGGAGACCGGAGCTTTGCATTCCTCCTGCTACTTAGAAAACCTAAACCTGATATTAATTTTAAGGCACTATTTTCTACAATAACCTACCTTTCTTATTATGGGGAAATAAAACATTTTTGGCACAGCTGGGTCTATAGACAGAGGTCCATATCCCACCCGTGTGTCAGTAATTCTCTTCCCCAGCATGAATGCATGGTGTCTTTGTTGATAAAGGCCCCATTTTTGGAGAGAAATCCTATAGAACAAGGTGTGGGATTGTTTCATTGACACATTGTTTGCCGGAGTTTCAGTTCCAGTCTCTCAGCTCTGACTCTATTTGTAATTTCTGATTTCTCCCCACTATTCATTCTTCACATTGAGAGATAACAAACCCTTTTCAAGCACCTGTCACGTTCAAGTCTTTACACCGACCCCTACCCAGGGATGTGGTTGCTGTCCTCTTGGGCCCTGGGACTGGAAATGGAGGCCAGCTGTTCCTTAGTGTGTAGACATCCAGTGACTCTGAGACAGCCTCTGGGAGGGACTTCGGCCCATTCCTTTCAAATGCCTGCACACTCTAAGATATGCTTGCAAAGCGACATATGTTCAAGTGAGGTAAGTTGCAAAATATTGACTTAAACAAATCACACTCATAAATTCAGAGCCTGTCAGATTCGAAACAAAGGACATTACCATTTTGGTGTAATTCTTTAGATGCTCTGTGCAAAAAGGTATCACCATCTCTTGGAATTTGTTATTTAAAGAAATCCCTGATATACTACTGTGTGGGTATATGTGTGCGCATGCGTGTGTGATATTTTTGCTTTCTTCTAAAAAAAAGTGGAGGCAGTGTTCTTGGAGAGGTTCAACGATCAAATGTAGTTTGTTATCAAATATAGTTGCACACTGGTGAAGTAACCTGAAAGTGTATTGCTCATTAGATGAAGTCTTCAAGCTTCTAGCATGGGGTGGGGATGGAAAAACCAAACAAAATATCCACTGGACTCTAATTTATGATATATTCATGAAAATACTTGTTGATTAACTTAGATGTCATTTCCTTCTGGAAACTTTCTCTCCTTCCTCAGGTAGAGTTAAGCAGCTCCGACGCTCCCAAATACGTCATCATCTATACTGAGTGGTATGCTCATTATTTTAATAAAAATAATGCCACCATTTCTAGGTTGTGTTTTGGAAAAGTGATGTGGTGTTGTGGTTAAGAACATAGAGCTTTGTATTTGAATGGCCCAAGTTCAATTCCAGGCTCTCTGTGCGAAGTTGGACAAGTTACTTAGCCTCTCTGATACCTGACCTCATTTCTAAGGTAGTAATAATAGCACTTATTTCATAGTGTTCCTCTAAGAGCTGAGTGAGATGATTTACAAAATAGGGACCCGCCCCGAGAAGGAGTCAACAGATAATAGGCACAATTATTATTGCTATAGAAGTTGTCATATTGTGTTGCAATTACTGGTCCAGGAATGCCATTTTCATCGGAGTGTGGGCGTCTAGACAGCAGGCCCCAGGTCCTGACCTGTGCTGTGCATCTCTCTCCTTCCTAGCAGAAGAGCTCATAAGCAACATGAGACTACACACGTTTACTGGAAAAGAAAACAGCTATTGAAGGAAGCTGCCGGAACAAGTGCTTTCCTCTCAGAAGTCCTGAAAGGCTCCTAGCAGACCTAGAACAAACTCACTGCAAGCCGTTGGCTCCTACACTCCGTATCGCCATAAGGCTCTGTCTACTCCTAAAGCGTGCTAACATTAGATGAGCACTCAGCATGCGCCAGGTTTGCTTCCAGCGCTGTGCATTCTATTTAAATTACTTTATGAGGTGGATGTTGTGTCTTTTTTAACAGATGAGGAAACCAAGGTTCAGGGAGGGTGCTGTGGACTCTGTGATTCTGAGGTTTTGTTAGGGTCTTAGACGAAGGTCCTGGCTCTCTCTCCTTCCTTTGAACCCCCTAGGCAGGAGGTAAGGAAGAGAAGCCGCCATATTATTTTTTTCTCTTTAGTGTGAGACTATTTTTTTTTAAGTTTTTTTCAGAGGGTCTTATTTTTCTGGAAAAACAAACAAAAGAAATTCTTGCTCCATTCATGATTTCACCCCTACTGAGGGCTACAAAGGGAGTCACTGGAAGGATTTCCCTCCTGTGGAGTCCAGCACAAGGGTCTCGCAGAGACTGGGAAACATCTGAGCTGTATTTATTTTTATTGAAAGGGGCTTAAAATAGAGTTCAATGCATTAAAAAAGTAATAATTCAAATCCCATCTGTGTATAAAAACAATTAAGTCACCTGTCAATAAGCTATACAAAGTCAATAGTGGAAGACAGTGAGAATTAAAAGAAAAGTTCCCTCTCTGAGAGAGTGTTTCATCTCTCCGGTCCGTATCACTGCCCTGTTGGTTATCGATGACTGCTTCAGGCTGCCTGTGCGAGTGCAAGATGTGTTTCAAAAGTAAGGAAATTAGAAAAGCCTCGGAGTTATTTTACTTCAAGTAAGCTGATTGGAAATCATCCAGTTTCCACATTTGTCCCTATTGACCAGAAGTCCTCTGGCTTGGGAAAATATTTTTATTTCCCTCCCCCTTTTTGAAATGTCCTATGAAGACCTGTGCTAGGGTGGGAAATATTTTCTGAGTCCCACAGGAATCCTCCGCTGCCTGGAAGAGAGCAGGGCTGTGGAGCAAGCTTTTCAAACGCTCTGCTGTACTTTCTTCATTCATGGGAGCAGTTGCCACACGAAGATAACATGAGATTCTGGAGAACAGGGTATGATTTTGTCAAAGACACAAAAATGTCAGCTTGAAGAGAACAATTGCTTGATGCCCAGTATATTTATTGAGAGTTTCTTTTTCTCAGAGTTCAGTACCAAAATTAGAAAGAGCAGAGGCTATGACATTAACTTGAAACTGATTGTTGTTATCCTCTGGAGAAGTAAATTAATTAGAAGGGGGAGAGAAAAACCCAGGTCCTTGCAATATGAATTTTGCCTTACTTTCCTCAAATAATGATGACCTAAAACATTAAGTAGGAAAGCTATGAAATAACCCTGGGTGGTACTAATAAAGATTCACACATGAACTGGGTAGTAAATTTTTAAACCAATTTAATCACCAGGGTAGCTGGTGTCTGCTCAGTTGACACTTTCTAGAATAAAATTGCAGCCCTTCCTTGCCAAAATACTTTGAAAAATGTTGTCTCTCTAGATCTTTCTCTCAAGATTGCTTCTGCTGCTAACGTTTAGAAGGACACAGTTTTCTGAAGGCTGTTTGAGGTCTGGCCTGTACTCAGAGCTCCAAGGAATGCTCTCATTCCAGGCACACAGTAATTGTTTGAGGAATAACTTCTGGAAAATGGCACTTGAGTGAGGTAGCACGGGTCACATTTGGAGACATCGGGAGCACAACAGAGGTGATCGGTAGCATTTGATTCTGGTGGGTGTGAATTTATTTCTTCTGGCCTTCTTGCATCATGAACGAATCAGGAGCCAGAGTTGGGGATGTGGCCACAGACACCTCAGCGCTTGGGATTCGGGGAGCTGCCCTCTCATACACTGAGAGCAAACCAAATCAAGCGCAAGACCAGTGATCGCAAACCTTCTAGGGCTCTCAGTGGTAACGAACAGCCTGCTGCAGCACATGTACTGTAGGTTCGCTTCCACTGCCCAAGCCAGCCCGTGTGGGCAGGTGGCACAAGCAGTTCTGACTCTGGCTCTGACTCCACTGGGTGAGGACAGACCTGAGGTGAGGGGCAGCCAGGGAGCCTCTCTTACAGCCTCTGCCCCGTCCTGGTCCCAGGGGGGACTGACTCACCCTTTCTCACCTGAAGCGCTCAGAAGAGGGCCACAGCACTGGCAAAACCCTGCCAGGACAGGGAACAGCTTTCCTGCCTTCTACTGCAAAAAAGAAAAATGGCCATTTAGACGAGTGGGGCTTCCACTGTACTTGGCTCCGGTAAAGGGAGCAGATTTCTTGGAAACGGGAGTGGGGTGGGGGTTGTGATGGTGGCCTGGAGGACCCGGTAGTCACAGTCTCCTGGCTCCCCTCCATAGCCACCCTCCTCCCTTGCTTAGAAACATGGCATGGAGTCTTTCTTTTCAATAACGCTGGGGCACTAAACAATGTCCACTTCATCTGTGGCTCTGTAAAGAGGGTACTGTGTCCCTCTGACTTTCGACACTCAAGAAATAATGCTTGGCTTCCAGTGTATGCGGTTTCCTCTCCAAGCGGAAAGAGGAAGCGGAAGCCCGGTTCTGCCTGCTGCCTGTGGTCCCGCAGCCTCACACTAGCAGGGAAAGGTCCGGGCCGAGAGATCATGACTTCCGGCCTCAGGTTGTGAATGTCTGGCTGTTGAATTCAAACCCACACTCCTGCCTCGGATGCTCCGATCTCCGTGTCCAGCCGACACGGAGCCTCGTTCTCAGACCCACTTCTGTCAGTGGTGATCCATGGCTACCTCTCCTATTAATCAGTGCAACCAGATCCCGGAGACTAGGGGCAAGGTGTGGAGCCAGCCCGGCAGCACACGGATGCTTAGCCCCGTGCCTCTGAGCAGGACCATGCAGAGCTGGTGTCAACGGAGAGCCGAGCGGGCCAGGTGGCCTCATGCCATGCAGGCAGGTGGAGGGCTTGAGGGCCACCTCCAGGCCACGTGCTGCAGGTGGGGCCCAGCCCAAGCACCAGGGTGCAGACTTGTCAATTAGATGGGAGGTGGCCCTGGGATGGACTGTGTCCTGTCATCTGTCACTCCTCCACAAGAAAGAATGTCAGGAGATTCAACAAAAATCAGACTGAAAGCAGACTTTCACACAAAGAATTTGTAAAAAGAAAGCCTCTGAAATCACTGCAGAACATGCCTAAACTTCTCCCAGAATCGAAGGCCCGTGTAGTATGAAGAGATTTCGCCAAATTGGTTTCCATCTGGCACCGTATCAGTTGCAGACTGTGCTTGCCATTTAGTGAAATGCTCCTCTCATATCTTGGATTCCAGGGCTGCGTGGTGCAGTCCTAAGCACTGCTTCAGAGAAATTATCCCAGCTTGAAACACCCACAGTTCCTGAGGGTGCAGGGTGAAGCACAGTTTATCCCGATGGTTGCGTCTGAGATTTCCCGTGAGGCTCCAGGGCCTAGGGACGGGTCAGTGCGCATTTTCAGTGTTTGACTGAGATGTCTGAGCTGCCCCCAAGGCCCCAAAACTGCCACATTTCTTTCAACTACAAAGGAGTCATTAATTCTATGGGTGCTGATGTGGTAGGTGGGAAATACGGTCTCATTTTTTTTGAAGAACTGCTGGAGAATGTATGGAATAATTTTAAAATGTTCACATAGAGCACTTGTCTAGAAAGTCAGAAATGTGGTATGGTCAGGCCCTGCTACAGATTTGTGATACACAGTGTGCAAAATAAAACTGGGACACTCGTGGGTAAGATTTCCTAAGGGTGTCAGGGCAGTGGCAGTAGAGAGCAGAAACAGGCTTGGGCTGCTGCAGACATCAGCAGCTGAGCTAGGCCTGTGCCTCGCGGCCATGAGGCTGCCCCGAGGCCATGAGGCTGCCCCGAGGCCATGAGGCTGCCCCGAGGCATGGTGGCCAAGAGCCTGGCTCTAGCTGGCTACAGCGGCGACCAGAGCTGAGATCCAAGCCACTCAGGAGGCTGAGGTAAGGCCAACGCAGGCAGCTTAGGGAAAGCCTCTCTCAAAAGAAACAACAGGAAGGGCTGGGGATGCATTCAGTGATAGAGTGCTTGCCCAGCCTGTGTAAGGACCCTAGGTTCAATCCCCAGTACTACAAATAATTTTTTCAAACAAATGGAAAACAAAAGCAGCCTGGTCTGTACAAAAGCTGAGTTTGTGTCTCATCTCTAATGCTTAATAAATGGTAATTCTTAGAAAAATTACTTAATCTTGCTGAACTCAACTTGCATTTCTCTCAAGTGGGCACAATTAATTTACCTGCCACTTAGTATGTTCTAAGTATTAAGCGAGGTCAGTACTGTGCCTGGCTTGTTGTAAACGTACAGAGATTACAGTGACCACCTTGTCAACGAGCTCTGGGGGCGGAGAAAGACACAGCGGGGCTGGCAGTGTGTCCTGGTGACTTGGCGCGTGATCAGGAGCGCCGTGGAGCAGCGCGCGCATGCCGGCTCTCCGCAGCGCGGGCCTCTTACACAGCACGGGCTCGTGGGTCGCTGAGCGTGGCGTGAGGCCCCAGCAGGCGTCGGTGCCCAATGTGCAGAGCGGCACGGTTCCGAGTAGCCCCGTCTTGGCAGCGGCCTGCAAGCCCACGAACAGAAGGATGGATAAAGACAGAGCGATAGATGCGGACGGCGGAGCACAGCTTTGCCGAAGGATTCGCTGTAAGTCACTGTAGAGAAGTGGGTGCACTTTGAGCCCATAAAGTTAAACGAAATAAATCAGGCTGGCTTGAGTAAGGCGCGGCTTCTCTTACACGACAAAGTATCAATAAAGTGAACGACAAAAGAAAAGATAGATATTAAGAAATAGGGAGATAAATCTTTTGCAAATGAAGATGTGGGGGGAGGGGAGAGGAAGGGCTAAGATGCGCTACGTGCGTGGAGCACTCCCCGGATGAGCACGTGCCTGTGTACTACGACCACGTACTAATATTAAAAGTTGAAAACGTGGCCTGCAGCCAGAATCACAAAGAAGATGTGCTTAAGAAATTGTATTTTTAAGCACCCTAATAGGTAGGACCAAGGCTTCTATTTTAAGAAAATCTATATCAATGATCAAGCTCTCATTGGCTGTCTTAATTCTAGGCATTTATCAGCACCTTAGAAATGGTTGCCACGAGCTCCTATTAATAACTCGTTGATGAAGCTGAATATTAAGCAGGAACTTTCCCACCACAGTATGCTCTTTGGGTGGTTCAAAAAATAAAAGCTCAAACTATTCTTGGCCGAGGTCTTCATCCTGGCAAAATGACTTTAGAAAACACTTGGTAGCTTCAGACAGGCTCTCTGCCTCTTCCCTTGAGCAGCTGAGGGTGGGCGGCCCTGTGACAGTGCCAGGAGCTCACGCATGCTCCCAGGCCATACCTGAGCTCTGTAGGGGCACAGACCCTAGTAGCTCATCTGGGAATTCTGTCTCACACCAAGCAGCCATCTTCAAACCCCAGAAGCATCATCTCCCCCTAGGGAAAGCCAGGTGGCCAGCAGGCCTTTCCAGAAGGCTCTTGCTGTCCAGTTTAAAGAACTAGATGGGACAACTGATGGACCTAGAAGTTCAAAGTTTCCTGAAGGTAAAAGAAGAAAAGCAAATGTGAAAAAGAAGTGGGGAGAGGAAAGGAGAAATAGCAGTGAAAAGAAGAAGAGAGAAAATATGCTGTGCAGGCACAGCAGGTTACTGCAGGAGAAAGACAGGACCCGTGTGGTCCAGTGGCCGCCATCTTTGATGTCCTTCTGATGTTAGATCCAGACATGGGCAGCTGTTTTGGGAATACATCTGGACTGTGATTTGGCAGGACATCATGACTGATGGTCCTGCTCTATTGGCTGGCCTCCTTCCCAGCTCTCTAGGGATCCACAGGTCACCCCCCTATGATCCAGCCTCTTTGCCATACCCTGGTCACCTGCCTTACTTCCACATGGACTTTTCTCTAGTAAGGCCTTACCCAAGGCATGTACCTTTGCTTATCTGATAAAATCCCAATCATCGGCTGGTGGGCTAGATCCCATGGACCAGGGAAGCCTGTACCAGGCTTTGAGGTACTGCTGGGTGGAGGCTGAGCTGGGGCAGGCTACCCAATAAGAGAAGCTGGTCTCACCAATAAGAAAAACAGCCAGAGGTGGTGGCTGCTTCTCTGTGTATGCAGCTACACAGAACACATTAAGAGAAATAGTAGAGTTTGTGGAATTCTTTTCGAACGCACTGATACCACAGAACAAGCCAGGTGTGACTAGACTTGTTTTCAACTCTAGGCAGAGTTCTGCTTTCTGCAGTAGCCTCTGGAACTTTTTTCTCAAGGAACTTTTTTATTTGTTCCTCAATCCCAAATTAGTTCCCTAATTTGAAACAGTCATAAACAGACATCACTGAAGAAATCCCTTGAGCCCTCTTCTCCCACTCCCTAGCCCCCACATTTTTCCTGTTGCTTTGTTAGTTCGCCCTTCTTTTTCCATCTCTGCTCAGCACAAGGCAGTGCCCTCTTGGAGTTTGCCTTCCTGAAATCCCTCTGTCGGTTTCTTGAAAGATCTTAATCTTTCATCCTGACAGGAAAGAAATAAATTCACATTAATTTCAACCAATAATGTATTACATCTAAACAAACTTCAACACCATCAAAGCACAGAGCTTAGTGCTCTACTGGCTCTGAGGCAGGCTGTGGCTCTGTCACTCCTTCCCCAGCCTGTTTGGGCCCATGACACACGGTGAGTATGAATGTTGTTTCTAATCTGTGTAGCTGTGGCTGGAGACTTGCAGAGAAATTCCTTTCCTTCTCTCCCCCTCTGAGCTTCCTTCTTCTCTTTCTTTTGGACTTCTCATCTTTGCCATCCCTCTTTCCTTCCACTCTTTTCCTCATTTTTCTGCTCTTTCCCACTCCATACCAACAAAGAATTCCATAGCCATTTGCATCTCCTCTCCAGCCTCCTCTCAGCCTCACGTTTGGACGAGGAAGTGTGCTGCTCATGTGCCGCTTCCTGGCCTCTGAGTGCTCTAGTACAGAGGACTGCCTTCCCCAGCTCCTAGGTCCTGTGGCTTTCACCGAGGCTGAGCTGAGGGAAGCCAACGGGATGTGCGTGGGGTGTGTGTGTGCATGGTGTGTGTGTGTGCATGGTGTGTGTGTGTGCATGGTGTGTGTGTGTGTGTGTGTGTGTGTGTGTGTGTGTAGCTAGGGAACTTTGCCCTCTGCTGAGTTGGGCGGTTTCTCAACACCACCCTACTGAAGTTTCCTTATCTCAGGTCTTCCAGGATCCCCTGTATTACTTACTTTCTCATTGCTAAGATAAAATACCCGAAGCCCAAAGTTAAGGGAAAGGTTTAGTTGGAGCAGTTTCAGTCCACAGTTAGCTGGCTCCAAGGCAGGGTGGCTTGGCAGAGGGGTATCACAGAGAGAAAGAGCCCATGGCAGGCAGAAGGCAGCAAAGCAAGCAAGAGACAAGACAAGCTTCTCTATGCTCCTTATATTGTATCCAGGCTGCCGGGATTAGGGAAGTACCAAACCAGTTAGTGTACTGATACAGCAGTCATCCTCCCTTAATCTCAGCATCCTTAATCCTCGAGTTGCGCCATGAATCAGTCACACGCTATAGGTTCAGCCACCTCTGAAAAAGCCCCACCTACGATGGCATGAGGCTTTGGTGGGCCATCCGCACCCTACCACGGCACCCCCACATGTGCGTGCTTCTGACTTCTGTCTAATATCCTATCTTCCAGGCTCTGCTAACATGGTCTTCACAGCAGCCCCAGAGACTAAGTGGCTCGTGATGGCTTTCTCCTCCTCTTACTTCTTCTCTTCCTTTTTTATTGCAGGACCAGAAATTCAAGCTAGGGCTTTCACAGTAAGTTGCCCTCATAAGTCTTTCACCATTCCTTCTTCCCTCCCTGCCTCCTTCCCTTCTTTGCCTTCCCTGCCTCCATCCTTCCCTTCCTTCCTTCCTTCCTTCCTTCCTTCCTTCCTTCCTTCCTTCCTTCCTTTCATTTTGCTCTGAGACAGTGTATTCTTAAATTGCTAAATTGCCTGCACTAGGCTTCAGCCCCCACCCTCCTGCCTCAGCCTCCCAGAGTGCTAGATTATAGGCCTGCTTGAACCCTTGGCTCTGATTCTTCTATCCCTATATAAGTTCCAGTATTAAATTTGCACTATTTGAAACATCTACAGTGGCTTCTGTTTTCCTAATTGGGCCTCAACTGCAGTAGGAGCTCAAGACCGCAACGATGCGAAGGCCAAGCAGCAGCTCCGGCTAGCAGTTCTCTAGGGCGGTGTGCTGCTACGCATCCCTTTATCCTACGATCCTCCTGGCTTTTGCACCTTCAGTAGGCCAGATGAAGACCAACAGCTGTGTAACCTCAGTATCAACAGTAAATCAGGGGCTGGTGAGATGGCTCAGTGGTCTAAAGCACCTACTTAGAACAAGCTAAGCAAAAGCACAGGGACCGCGGTTCAATCCCCAGCACCACATGCCAGCCAGCCCCTCCCCCTGGTGGGCTGAGCTGGCCACAAACACACACACACACACACACACACACATAAATAAATAAATTTAAAAAAAAAAACAGTAAATCAGGGGTCCACATGAAGTAGGAAACACTAGCAAAGTGGCATCTTTTGTGAAGGCCCTGGAGCGTCTTGGTGACAGGACTGACACCCGGAGAGGAGGGCTTCATGCCCCTGCCTCGCTGCCACAGTCAGCTGCTGCATGGGACTCGTGCAGACCTCCCTCTCTTCGCCTTCCGAGAGGGCACGACCCACCTGCTCTGCAGCATGGCCTCAGGACTGCATGTGGCTTTGATCATCACAAATGCAGTGATCCTGAGCTCATCTGACTGCCACGCGTCCTTGTTTGTGACTGCTGGGAGCATTTGTCATCTGCAGGGATTTGTGGTGCATTGTGTGAGGCAAAGGTCTTTTGGAGGAATCTCAAGAGAAGCCAGCGTACATGCGTACCAGGACACACGTATGCAGATACATGCCATGTGACATACATCTCAGCAGGTTGACGATCCCAGGTGGCAAGCTGCATGCCAAACCCACGTGATGGGAATCATAGATGATTCTTCTGCTCATGTCTAAGATGCCCCAGGGGGTGGCTAGTGCGTGGAACTTCTCTCTTATAACTTCCTTTCTATTTCAATTCCTTTTAAGTGGTGAGTTTAACTTCAAGATACAAAATCCATCAGACTATTTGCTGACAGGTACTTTGGATCATCCTGACGTGTCCATGTTTTCCTTGTGTTAGGAGACTTCTCGACAGGGCCACTAAAATCGTTCTGCAAAGGAAGCAGTGATTTCCTCTGAGAGAATCTCCTATTAGCAGAGCACGAGATGAAGTAGCACAGCGGGGGCAGAGATTTATGGGGCGTTGTTGTCAAATGGATTCAGTGCAAGAGCTGTGACCCAAGACTTCCGCCTGGGGATCGCTGTGGGGCCGTGGGGACTGTGTGCACATAGTCACAGCGCGCGCTCCGACGCAGCCCCTGCTCTCTGGGGCGGGTTCCAGGCTGAATAACTGTGCTTATTCTGTTGGCCTTTGCTCTGGCTTGTCAGGGGCTGGACTCAAGTTCATTACTCTGAGAAGTGCTGGGCTGTGAAATAAGGACTGAAAAGATGAAATGTAATTGATCCCGAGCCGTTGTGAGCTTTCAACCCCATGTAAGCAAGAAATACGTTTTTAAAGTGATCCAATAAATCTTTCTGAGCTAAAAGTTCATAGATTAAGAACACCATGGGTTGACTTGGGCAGGAAGACTAGGGAAACCGTACGTGTTTGTTCTCATGTAGGGGCGAAAAGCATGCCTGGAGCACGAGTGACAGGCTGACAAGTTGGCTGAGTGGGTCCGCGTCACAGGATGAGAATTCCTCCCACACAGTGGTGGACCGCATAAGTAGGGAGAGGTCGGTTCACAGGTGGTTTAAAAGTGAAAACCTGGCCATATTTGAAACATTGTAGCTGTTCGTTATAGCTTAGCTTTCTGGAAAAGGATATTGCACAAAAGATTCCTGGGGCTTGCTAGGAGAAGCTGGAAGCATCTCTCAAGCTGAGTGGTCTTGTGTCTGTGCGGTGGTGCACGTTCTCACCCTGCTTGGTCCTCAGTCTTGCACGCGTGGATACGACAGCGTCACGCAGCGTCGGTTGTATTCCAGGAATGATGTTCGAGCTGGGAATTGAGAAATGGAAGACGTGGTTCTGCCTTCAAGATGGTCTTGGCGTGGGAAACGAGATTGATGGCTGAATAGCTGATTGGGTTTTTTGATTAGGGGGTGCCACACTCAGTGAGAGAGGCCTCCTAGGTTAGTGGAGCAAGGAAGAAGTGCGCCTACCATTGGTGGCCAGGAGAGCGTTAGTGAGCATGTAATGATTTTCAGAATGAGAGTTTGCAGGAACCAAGGCAGAAGCCCTGTGGGCAGCAGGCAGAGCACTTGCAAAGGCAAAGCAGAAAGTCCCAAGAGGTCTTGGAGCTGGGAGAACTTGGAGCAGAAGCCCTGCTGGGAGCTGGGAAGGGGCCCTATCACCTCGAGCAGGAGGAGAGGGCAGGACAGAGTGGGCAGAAAGGGGCAGGGCTGTGGGTAGGGTGTGGCTAAACCACAGAAGTCCAGGAGAGGTGGGAGTCCCAAGCTGCCAGCGACCTGGCTCCCAGAGAGCTTGGCTGCACTGCTGTGGTGCAGCAAGGTGTCACTGGCGTGTGAGGAGCGAAGAACCAAGCCCTGGGCCGCGGCCAGGAGGAGATGCTCCAGTACACAGAACCTGAGTTCTGAGCCGCAGAGTCGTGGACCAGAAGTGAGGGAGCCTGGGCTGTGAGTGAGATAGAGGGGGGAAGGAAGGCAGGCAGAGGTGGAGAATCCCGAATGGCGTGGGCACGAGCCGCAAGGTGATGCCCAGCCAGGGCCAGGGGAGCAGCTCAGCAGGGGCCCCAGAGCCACCCCCAGATCTCTGAGGCGCAGGAGGAGTGTGGTGGTGAGAAAGCAGAGGAAACCACATGCTAGGTGTTTACAAAGTTGACCAACAGATTTTAAGACTCAGGCTTCCTTTCCAATAAACCCAAAAATTCAATTTAATTACCTCAAGATTCTGATCAGCGGCTCATAGCCCAAATGTCTCAATTCTTCTACTCTCCAAGCAGACATTTTCTTCCTCACTGTACCTACTTGTGTTATAAAAATAGCTTTTCCCCCAAATATATTTATAGTATGACATAAAACATCATCCACTTTTCAAGACTCTGACCTGCTCCATTTTTCCCTAGGTTCTTAAGGTAGGGTTCACCAGCACACCCAGTGCAGCGGCCGTGACTGGGGGACACAGTCCTGAAGTTCCAGGGCTGATTTCAAAAACAAAACATCACAGATGAACTATTGAACAGCAACCAGGTAGAACAGTGGAGCTTGCAGTGCCAATTAGCCTAGAAAACAACTATGTGAGCTTTGAGGATTCCAAATGCATATATGTATATTATATATACCATATGTGTATCACATGCATATTTATGTATATTTTATGCATAATATTTGCATATTAGCTTGTGCTTCTATAATGAAAATATCATGTACTGAGTGGCTTAAACAACACACAGTCATGAATTTGGAGGCTGGAAAGTTCAAGATCAAGTGTCTGATTTGGCAGATCTGGTATCTGAGGAGGGTGTTTCCCAACTCATCAGTGCCTTCTTACTGTGTCCCCAGAGGGTGGAGAGGGCAAGCATTTTCCCATCTTATGAGGGCACGCATCCCATCCTGCGGGCCCCATCCTCATGATCTCATCTAACCCTAATGACCTCCCACCTCCTAATATCCCCCCATTAGGGGTTAGGATTTAAATGTATGAATTGTGGAGAAGTACAGCCCCCTAAGGCCACACGTAACCTTCACATGTGGGCAGTGGGCCAGTCATTGTTGAGGCCTTAACAGACACACACCTCCCACTGTATCAGCTCCCCATTCTCTCATTGACATTAAAACAAACCTGTCAGATTGACCCAAAGACCTTGGAAAGATCACCCTTAGAGAGTTGTGTGCTCCGTTAAGGAGGCCAGATGCCAGGAGTGTGGTGACAGGACGACGTGCTCAGCACCCCAGGTCCTCCAGGTCCCCACACTGTGGCCACACCTTGTGGGCACTGTGCCCACTCCCTGTGGGCATGCAGCTTCAGAAAACAGAAAGAACGTGTCTGTTCTGGAAACCTGTGCAGTGGAAACACCCAAGGACCTGCATTCAAAGCAGGTGCTCTCCGTGGGTCCCTGGTACAAGTGTGCACTGCGCAAGCGTTGGTCGGCTGTCCCATCTGCAGTTTCAAATATACTGTGGTGGAAAAGATCACCAAATACTGACATGTTCCACAGGAAATGCTTTAGGGACAATACCGGAGAATGTATTTATTTTATTTAGTAGGAACATTTTCAGGAAAACAGCAAAAAACATGTATTTTGTCAAAGATAAAAATAGTATTAACAATAATCCTGATTCTATTATTATTTTTCTTCACTATCAAATACTTAATTTTTAATACTTAATTTTTTAATTAAAAAATTTGAATATCATTTGTATGAAAAAGAGGTAAAATATATACCTTGAAATCCCAAAGCCCACAAGGGGAGGGCAGCCCTGAGAAGATGACTCAAATTGTGACTCTTTTACTGTATTGATTATGAAAATGTGGATAAGAGTCTTCCCGGTCGTTCAATTTTTGAGTATATGAACTTGGATAATGGAAGCTGGAAAGCGGGGAGGATAGAGAACTACACCGTGGAGGGTGCTGAGGCCCAGGTGCAGCGTGCACCGCGCTGGTGGGCATCTGGGGGCACCAGGGCCTGGACATGGGAGCTCAGTGCAAAGGAAAGGGGCCAGACAGCCTAGAGGCTGCCGACCTGAGGTCACAGGTCTCAGTTGTCCTGTTCATCTCCCACCCTTGGGCTGAGACGACAGGACAGGTGATAATTTAGTTGCCCCTCCTTATCTGCTGGGTCTGCCATCTGTGGATCCAACAACACGAGGATTAAAATCATTCAGGGAAAATTTACATATTTTCTGCACTCTTCATTTTTTCCCATCATTGTTCCCTGTGGCTTAACACCAATTTGCATAACATTTACATCGGGTTGTTATAAAGCTATCTAGAGATGACAAAGTACAGGAGGTCACGCACTGGTTACCTGTGAGTAAGTACCACATCGGCAGATCTGTAAGAGCCTTGAGCAAGTGACTGTGAGGATGCAGGACAAATGTCACCCACTGCACTGCTCTGTGCTGGGCCGGTGATATCCATGTAGGCCTTTTGTAGATGGGGACAAGACCCAGGGGTGGGGCGAGATGGAAGAGAGAAGGAAAGTGGAGGTAAAAAGGACTAAGCTGCAATATGGTTACGGACCAATTTCCCATAGAATGTGCTCCTTATGTACCACAAATGTATGCTAATAAAAATTGTAAAAAATAAAGTTAAAAAAAGATAACAGAATGGAAGGAATCCCTAGGCTTAAGACTGTTAACATGTGTGGTAATAGAAATCGATTACAACCCGGGGTAAACTTATCTGAGAGACCAAGAGTATGTAGGTAGCAGGGAAATGAAAAGGCTGTTTGCCCCTTGCAGGGCTAAATCTGCGTGCTGGTAGTTGCACTAGGCTGATGGTCACAAAGAAGACTGCCAGGTTCGAAAGCATGCCTTCCGATTCCACAAAAGTGTGGACTTGTAGAAGCACGTAGAGCCCCAGAAGTATCCCTTGGGGAGTAGATGACAGTTGTGGAGACATTTCAAGACATCAAGCGCTTTTGGAAGTGCTGGAGTCTGTGAACTGTATCGGGGTCATCTCAGATTGAGATGCGGGACCTGTGGAAACCTGCAAAGCTGTCGCACAGAAGGTGGGGGTTCAGTGAGGCTCGGTCCTGGTGAGAAGGCGCCCCTCAAGCATGGAGTCTCCCAGTCTCTGAGATGTGCTGATGAGAAAGGGCTTGCAAAGAAGCAGCACATGTCCTCAGGTCTAATAGGAAGAAATCTCTTACTTTGCAAGTCGTGTTGCTTTGTGGCCCACATGGTTTAGTCTTTTTTCTTTGCATGGTGTTTGCTATTGACTCTTTTTTTTTTCTTTTCTAGCTTTATTCAAAGTTTAAGATCACTGTTGCAAATCCATCAGCAAATTCTGCTGTTCTTCTACCTCATTTCCCGAAATTCTTTTTTATTTTTGTAATGTTGAGGATTGAATCCATGGCTTCAGGCATACTACGCAAGCCAACAGCCATTTGAACTACATCCCCTGGAAATTCTTTAAAATTGCCTGAGACCCGTTTGAAAGTCTTGACTAAAATTTTAGGTTGGTTTGATTTATGTAAAATAATAATGATTTGTAAAGTTAGTTCATCAGTTCTACAATATGTGTTGAATATGTAGTGCACTTCGAGGCCTGGGGTTCGCAATGCCGAATCAAACAGACGCAAATTCCACCCTCTGAGCTGCTCTGCTTTGAGAGGTCAGGCTTGAGAGCACCCCAGAAACAGTGGGCAGGCTGGTGCTAGGCCTTGCTGTATATTTCAAGTTCAGTTGTCAGTTTTGCCACTTGGGATTACATAAACCATCTTAGTCGATGATAAGCCAAGATGGTTTTGAGTTCTCTGGTAGGCTTTCTCTATCAGTTTCTCTATCAAACGCAACAAATGGAGGTGCCAGACAGAAATGAATGGATTTCTAGCTTGAGAGCCAGGAGGAAGTGCAGAAGGCTGTTTCCTGTGTCCTCGGATGGCGCTTCATTTTCTCGGGCAGGCAGCACCTATTTCCTCCCAGGCCATGCTTGCTTTTTCCCTCCCATCTCTCCGCAGCTCTCCCAGCAAGAAATGACTAACTCCCCGATTATCACTAGAAAGATGAAAATGGGTTTTTAAAAAATTGGAAGCAAGTTTAGTCATTTTTCAAATGGATTTATTGTTTTACAGCAAGATTTTGTCATCATAGTACTAACTTGCCATTGCTCAAGAGGACAAGAAAATGACAATTCTTTTACTAGTTAAAATGACAAAATGCTAAATTATAAAATGTTACAGGAAAAAATCTGGGCAATCTAAATTTCCTGGCAATGAGCTTATAATTTATTTGATGTCTAGACAAATGCATTTTATGGGGAAAAATTACATTTTTGAGTTTTACTGTTGAACTTTAGTGCTCAATTACACCATTACATTTTTTTTGAAGATTTTTATTTTAAAATAATTTAGTACCTACAAAAACCCTATTTGTGAGCGCTTTGAATTCTTCTCTTTATCATCCCCAAACTTAGTGATTTCTTCTGCCTGGAAGAATTTCCTTCCCTCTCTTTCCCCTCTAATTTTCTCATTGCTACTCAGCAATCCCTTTTTAAATACACAGATAACTGAATTGTTTTTACTCCTTCATCCTTAAGGCTGATAATGCTATAGAGAAGGGTATTTGAAAAAATATACCTAATCTAAATTTTCAATAATACTTTAAACATTACACACTTATTTTGAAAGTACTCTATGGATTTTTCTTTCTTTCCTTTTTATTTTTTGGTACAGGGTCTTAATATACAGCTTGGACTTGTAGTGATCCTTGCGTCTCAACCCCCCGAGGGCTGGGATTACAGGTGTGCGTCACCACGCTGGGTTCCAGAGTTGGCACAGCGTACCAGGGTCCAAACTTGGGACCTTGTGCTTGCCAGGCAGCCACTTATGCCACTGAGCTATCTTCCCAGCCCCAAAGCATTCTAAATATATAAAAAGATTTTCTTTTCAATGCAACTTCTTAAGAATTACTGAATCAGTGTTGTATGTGGAATACTATGCTGAACTGAGAGGTATAGAAAAGTAAGATGAAGAGCCAGTCAAATAGCTCAGTGAATTAAAGCACCTGCAAGCAGGTACAGGCTCCGGGGGTTTGATCCTCAGGCCCTGCTCCCAAGGTGCACTGAGACAGAAATTTAGAGTGGGTGTGGTGGCGTGCACCTGTAATCCCAGCTCTTGGGAGGCTGTAACCAGGAGAATCACTATGAGTCGGATCTAGTAGTGAGACCTTGGTTACCCTGTAGACCCTTCCCTAAAAAAAAAAAAAAAAAAAAAAAAAAAAAAAAAAAAAAAAAAAAGTAAGATGAGTTTCTTTCTAGGGGATGAAGGAGGAAAAGTGATCCCAGGTTAAAGCTCCTTGAGGGAAGATGATGCATAAGCCACAGGAAGAGACAGCCCTACAGGTAGGTGACGGAGGGCACTGGTCAAATGCAGTTGAATGCAGTTGTCAGACACACAGTTGAATTTTTGCCTCAGTTTCATCTTCTCTAAAGCGGGGGGACAACAATGCTAGCCGACCTCATGGGCTATGGAGAGGGATTCCCAAGCCAACACGGCTGTGTTAGGAGTTGCTCTAGGACACACTATGCGGAGATGTGTTTGTTTGTTGGGCTGGACATTTCCTGGAATGAGCAAGTTGTGCTTATCGCCCTGGACCTGGTACTGTCCAGTTGATCGTCCCATTTAATCTCAAGGCCCACTACCTAGTTGGAGAAAGCAAACATTTTCAAAAGCATCAGTAGGAAGACCTCAGAGATTGGAGTGGATGAACAGGCCCTGGGATGCTGAGTCAGGTGGTGGTCATTGTAGGGCAGCCAGGTCCGGGTCAGGAGGCCCTGGTCAGGAGGTCTGGCAGGACTGGGCCCTGGGTTTGGTCTCAGAGGATAAGTGAAGTCGATGAAGCTGAGGATGGGCAGTGAGAGGGGAAAATGTGACCTCTAATGCTTAGTATTAGGTACCACGAAAGGAGAGCGCGCACACAGCCAAGTTCAAAGCAGATGAGAGTGGTGAGAAAATCTGAAATCATGACTGCTAGCCCACGATTAGGGTTGCAGATATCAAAACATGGCAGAGGCAGACCATTTTCTTAATCTTTTTCCTAAGGTTGAATTCTTTAAAATATAAAGGAATCAGGTAAATACAACCAACGAAAGAGAATCCTATGTGCTTAGTAGTAATTCTCTTCCTGTAACACTTTTATGTCTGGATTTTTCACAACTTGTAAGACTTCCATTGTTTCAACTTAAATCATTACACACTTTTAAATCATTACATATTTTTGTTGAGTTAAAAGACACTTCCTATATTCTTTTACTCCAGTAATTTGATCATTTATGTTTTTCACTCTAAACCATTCATAACAGTCTTTCTGCTTCTTCATACATTGTATTTCCTCCAAGGAGACTGAGGGGAAAGTAAAACAAAAAATGCTTTTGTAGTGGATGTGTTTATCTCCTGTGCCAATCACGACAACAACTTTAATCTGCTTATCTTAAATTTAACAGTTGTTGATTGACTGACATTTGAAAAGAGCATCCAGGAGGTTGAAGGTATTTTAAAACCTTACAATATGTCTTCAGAAGTCTAGAGCCAGGTGTAATGGTGCATGTGTATAATCCCAGCACCCAGGAGGCCAGGGCAGGAGGCTCCCCATGAGTTCAAGACCAGCCTGGGCTACATAGCAAGTCCCTGTCTCGGGAAAAAAGAAAAGAAAAGCACAAAACAATAATAAAAAGAAACAAAAACAGTTTGGATTTTGAGATTTATGAGAGTTAGTTTAATGGCATTTTTTAAAAAGAGCATCGAGCCTTTGCTCTGGAAGCATTTTTTGGGCCTAATAGTTTTTTGGTTAATTTTATCAATGTTTATTAGAAGAAGTTCAACAATTTCTGGTAGTTTCTTTTTTGAATTTGCTGAAAAGCAGGAAAGAGGCCCTGACATTTCCCATTCTGTGAGGTTAGAACTGTTGTGACCCTCAGTTCCTCCCTCGGAGGCAAGGACCCTGAATGCCCTCATCACCCCGGAACCCCTACTCTGCACACATAGGTCCCAATCCACTCCTAACTAAAACATGGCCAGTTCCTGGACCGAGAGGTGGTAGACTTGCCCCAGCTCCCAAGAGGCTTGTTTCCATTTTATATTTGTGAGCCTACCATCCGCATGCCTGCTATTTCTAAAAAGCTGTCCTGGCCGCCAGAGGCCAGCAGGGCTTCTGCTGCTGCACTGCTGTACACAGTCCCCTTGGAACCAAAACTGGGTGGCAGATGCATGGTCTAAGATCGCTGGCCAGGTGTCAGTGCCAGGTGTCAGGTGCGGTGAGGCTGGCCCTCCCGGGTCTGATTGTGGCCAGGTTATCGAGACCGAGGGTGTGCACTTGCTGCATGTCATGAAGACTACAGAGACAGATGGCCACTGTCCCGAGAGTCTGTTGCCCCAGAACACCCCAGGGTCACTCCAGAGACAAACCTTTACTGTTATACTCATGTCTTTGGATACAGATGGCTTGGCTAGGTACTCTCTCTAGTTCTCTCCTGCAGAGTGGCCAGTGTCCCTGGTCTGGGACCTCCAAAAGGCTCCCTGGCTCACAGTCTGGCAGCTCACAGTCTGCAGACACAGCTCAGTACCTGTACACATGGCTGGGCCCCCAGGGTGTTTGTCCCAAGACAGCGGGTAGTGGGGAGGACTGGGCGGGGGAGGGAGGACGTGTCTCCTCAAGTGGCCCAGGCTCTAGAGTCACTCAGCATCTTGTCTGCCGCATCCAGCCTGTGTACAAGGGGAGGGCCATCGGACATCACCCCTTAATAAGTGGTGTACCGAAGAAGCAGTGCACCGTGCGACAAAACACCAGAGCCACTTATTAGCTGGAACACCCTGCTTCCTTGGCTTCCCTGGTCTGTAAGACAAGAATAGCAGTCTTTGTGAAAATTAAATAAAAGTGGTCCCCAGTACTCAGCATGTGCCCCTGTAGAGGCCACCCTGCCGGCCTTGCGCCTGGCGCATGTGGGCAGATGGTCACAGTGGTGAGGGTGTAGTTCCAAGGAGGTGGCATCTGACGAATCTCAGGGCCAGTGGCTCTCACTACCACGGGAGCAGGGTTACTATATATGGCCTGGATTCCTTGGTTCACCTCCTTTTAGTGACAGTTTCCAGATATAGGTCAGTCCTTTTAAACCTGGCCCCATTTATGGCAATTTACTTCATTACAGGATAAAGGAGTCCGACTCATGAGCCGTAATGATGGCGTCTGCTGTACTGCTTCGCACACCTCAGCCGGCTAATCCTCACCTCACCCCATGAGTAAGTCTGGATGAGCACCCTGCCTTCGCCAGGATGAGGAGACTGACACGGCAGCAAGTGGCTTGTTCTAAATTCCAGTGTGGCCACAGGGCAGCAGGCCTGAGAAACCCCGGCCTGTTTGCCTATGCTGTCCTGTATGCATGTGACCCGTTGCGATCGGAACCAGGTCGGTGGCCACTCAAAGTAGCAAGATGACGCGGGTTAGTAGATGCTGCAACCCGTGCAGGGGAAGAAATAGCTTGTCATCCAACAGACTTTCAAATTGGCACACGTGTATGCACACGTGCATGTTCTCTCTCTCTCTCTCTCTCTCTCTCTCTCTCTCTCTCTCTCTCTCTCTCTCTCTCTCTCTCTCTCTCTCTCTCCTTTCTATCATCTATCCACCGATCTATCCACCCAGCTATCTATCTTTGTTGCACTGAAGAGTGAACCCAAAGCCTTCTCATTGAGCACACCTTCGGCTCTTATATTTTGAGACAGAGTCTTGCTAAAATTGATAAAATGCACAGGTGGGGGTTGAACATGCTATCCCTCCCGCCTCAGCCTCTTAGAGTGCTGGGATTACAGGGGCATGAGTTACCCTACCCGGCTAAATCAGTATCTTTTTTTATATTCTTGGGCACGCGTATCCAGGAGGAGGAAACCTTGGGAACACTCCCACTGTCTGTCTGCAGGTGCCCAGGGGCTGGCTGTAGCTGGCAGATCGTGCATTTCTGACAGGCTGCTTGGGGAAGCCAGCGCCCCTCACCCTCCTCCACCGCCCCATTGCCGCTGGGGAGCGCTGTGCAGCTGGTGGTGCAGGACGAGGGGAGGTGGCCAGGGGCGAAGCTGCGGCTTCGCGAGGCGGGGCGAGCCCTGCCCTGAACCCTTCGGCCCCGCCCCCTCAGCCCCTCCCCTCCAGGCCCCGCCCTTCCAGCTCCGCCCCCCGGCGTCTCCTCCAGTCCCGGTCCCCTGTGGGCCACGCCCTCCTCCGACCCCGCCCCTTCAGGCCCCACCCGGCCTCTCCCAGTCCACTTTGGTCCCGCCCAGGCCACGCCCCCGACTGGAGAGGGGCGTGGCCTTCCTGCCGCAGCTCGGCGCCCGCAGCCTCGCGGCGCACACGGACCTAATTGCCAACGTGGGGAACGGAGCACGGCCCGCATCCCGCTCTTTCCGCTCCCCCAGCTCCTCCCGCCCCAGCCGCCGCGAGCACCGAGACCCAGACCAGAGGCGCAGCGGCCCCGGCCAGGTAACGCGGCGCTGTCCCCATCCCCGTTCTCCCCCGTCCGCGCTTTCCAGCCCCCGCGGCGCCGAGCGTCCGCGTCCCCGGCTCGGGTGGGCGCACGGAGGCCAGGGGCGGTAGGAGGAGCGGCGCGCGCGAACTAAGTTATGCGACTTCGCCGGGCGCCGGTGGTGGCGGCGCGGGGACCCCGCAGTCCTCCGGCCACCGGGCCCCGCTCCCTTCCGCTCGCTGCCGGCTCCTGCCCGGGCGGGGGCGGGACTCGGGCGCTTCCCCCGGACCGGGCCAGGGACAGTGGGCCGAGGAGGAGTGGGCTTCAGGCACCGCGTGCCCCGGCTGCGGGAGCAGCGTTTGCCCTGGCTCCCGCGCCTGCAGCGCTGCGTCTGTCCGCTCCTTTGTTCGCCACCGCCGAGTTACGCGGGGGTCCGGCTTCCTGCCCGGGACGGCAGACTCTCGGTCCCCGGGGAGGGAAGGCAAGGAGGGGAAGCGCAGGGAAAGGGGGCCCTCGATGGCACCAAGTTGGTGTCCCGCACCCCGGAGGGTGCGGGCGGGTGCGGCTGGAAGGGGCGCGCAGAGTTTGCTGCAAACCCGAGCTCGCGTCCCAGGGCCCTGCGCGTCTGTAGCTCGGCGGTGGCGCTTTGTTCCGGCCGCCGCGGAGCGTTTATTGTTGCAACAAGTTTTGTGCTTCCTGGAGTTCCAGGTGCTCCCGGTGTTTGCTGGCCTGGGATCTTAAAGGTTCCAATGGAAGAAAGGTTTTTGTTTGAAATTTGTGTACCTGCGGCTCGGTGGTTTTGTGGGTAGCTGGTGGATATTGTTTGGGGAATGGGTAGGAGACAAGTTTTATAGTCCATTTTGACGCAGAGTAATTGTCTCCATTGTAACAGTACAGTCTTAACAATTTCCCAGCAAGGTTTTGGTGGGAGAGGGAACTCCCACAAAGTAGCCACGCTGAATAGATGGGTTAGATTATGTGTCATCAAGTTGAGAACCGTTTTTAGGCTGGGCCCCAGAACCCCACCCCATACTCGCCTGCTTTGCATTTTGGTGAATGGGATTTTTTTTTTTTTTTTCTGGTAGGGAGAGGTAGAATTAAGTGTAGTATGTCAGCATTTGTTAAGTGACCCATTCCTAGATTGGAATCTAGACTCCCAGAAGGATCGGTCAACTTTGGGGATTGAATGGTGGGTGTGTTTTGAATGGGGTATTCCCACCAAATCTGTTTTAGGAGGGGGCTGACATTTCTAGGCACTCAGGGTTGGAGGCTGGGAACATTGGGGGAAGGATCTCAAAGAGGAGGTTACTGTGCAGAGAATCTAGGAGACTTACCATGGTAGCAGTCTGACTATGCCAGGACCCTCTTGGACGAGCTCAAGGGTCCATGAGGACACTGCTGCTTCAGCTTGGCCACGTCTCAAAGGCTGTCCGCTGTGGAAGGCAAATTAGGAGCTTACTGCCAGGGAAAAAATGCTTCCCAGCCACGAAGTGGTAATGGAAAAAGCTGCGCGAGCTACTACTGCACAGGGGTTGTCTTTTTCGTGGGGGATGTGGTCAGATGTCAAGCCAGGCTGGACTTGTCCTCAGGAGCCATTGTGTGGAGTTGCAGTGGGATGGTGTCCAGCCGGTAGGCTGTTTGTCATTACAGCAAGCACACTGCCTGGCTGAACACTGTGCCAGGGGCAGAGAGCAGAGCGACTGTTTTTGGTGGTGGTGGTGGAGGTGGTGATTGTTTTACGTTGTGAACTTCCATTTCTGTTGTGAATTGCTCCATCAAACATGTCTGGATTCGTCACAAGCGCTCATGGGTCCATACATGGAACAGTACAGGGGCTAAGAAGTCACAGCTGCTGGAGATGGGGTGGGTGGACCTCAGCTGGCTGGTGCCTGGCTTCTGCTGTCTGGTGGAGGCCCATTGTCTGATGGGGCAACTGAGCCGGACCCTTTCTTTTCTTAGGACGCTTCATCACTTTGTTCAACCCTAGACTTTAAGACTGACCTTTTCTGGTTGCTCTTCAGCTGCCAAGCAAGGGGGATCATCTGTCCTTGGGGTGAATGCTGGGGAAGGATGGTACAGGCAGGGTCCACACTCTACACCTCAAAGTCAGCATCTTTTCTAAGGATGCCTTACATAGATCTTTCAACAATAGGAGTAACAGCTGGATTGTCGGGTTGACTCGCCCTTGGTGGCTTTCAGATCATTTTCACAGGTACTCTCATGTGAGGTGGATTTGGAAGGCTGGATTGGCAATGTCCCAGCTCTTGAAACACTGACACTCAGGAGCTGTGTGTTGTGGCCTTATGCAGCTATGCAGAAGTATTAAGTGAATAGAACTTTATTTTTAAAAAGCAGGGCTTCCAGGCTGGTGAGGTAGCTCAGCGGACTAAGCGCCTGCTTTGGCAAGCTCAGGGCCCAGGGTTTGATCCTTGGTCCTGCATGCTGAGCCAGCCCCACCCCCAGGGTTCACTGAGCCAGTGATGTAGTCTGGGCATGGTGGTGCATGCCTGTAATCCTAGCTTTGAGGAGGCTGGAAATAGGATCACTGAGTCTGGGCTGCGTAGTCAGACCCTGTACCAAATACTTAAAATGGAAAAAAAAATGTTGGGCTGCCAACATTTAAAAAGAAGTTCCTTCAAACATAAAAGGGGTAGACTAGAAGTAGCTCTTCTATAGTGATTGACTATTTTTGGTTCTCGAGATCCTTTTTAGCTCTTTTTATCTTACAGCCCTTAATAGAGCCCTGCACTTCGCTCCCTGGCTAAACCCTGTGCCAGTGTCTTTTCCGAAGAGCAGGGAGGAGGGAAGGAATGTGATAGAGGAAGTGGGCACTGGAGCGGAAACCGCTGCAGCCCTAGATTTTCCCAGCGCATGCACACAGCTGCCCTAGCCTTTTGCAGAAGATGAGCTTCCTAGGGAAATGTCAAGGGTCTTTCTTGACAGTGCTCTGAGGTCGTCAGATTTCTGAGCTCTGTGGGAACTTGTGTTCCGCATGATTTCTCGGCTCGTCCTTCCCCAGAGAGGCAGTGAACCAGTTTGGACATCCATGTGAAAAGGGGACAGAGGTGACTTGTATCCTGCACAGGGGGTGGCAGACCTTGACCCCAGAGGGACTGTCAGGAACAGGGGCAGAGTGGAGTTTAACACTTGGCATTGTGGGCTGTTTACAGATTTCTCAGAATGCTCCTGGACAAATGGAACAGTCAATATTGGTTTTTGGATGTTCTGCTTGTACTTGTTCAGTGGTTTTGGGGTGCTCCCCTTTGGGGTCTGCGAGGTCTATGGCACAGGTAGTAGTGACTTCAGTCTTCTTATGCCATGAAGTTCCCTTCTGCTATACTGCAGAGGTTCTCCTCGGCTGCATCTGCAGAGTCCTCATCTCTCAGCACTTTCCTGACAAGCAGAGGAGTGGGGTGTGCCGGGGAGACCCCAGCAGTACCCACCCCCCCAGCCATGTGACACATGATTGTTGGCACACCTCTGCCTTAAGGTGGTCCCCGGGTGCCTCTCAGCAGCCAGAGTTGAACTGCTTCGTGTCTGCAAGGACAGAGGGCTGTGCCCAAGTGGGTGGGTGTGGACTGAAGAAAATGGCTGTGACAGCTGTGGTGACCAAGGCCAAGCAGCATCGGCTGCCAGGACAAAAGCTGGAGACAAACGGAAGTGAGAGAGTGGAAGGAACCTGGCCTGGATTTTATTTATTTATTTATTTTTTGGCGGAACTGGGGATTGAACTCAGACCCTTGCGCTTGCCAGGCAAATGCTTATTCTACTGAGCCATTTCCCTGGCCCTGGCCTTGATTTTATTTCCTTCAGAAGACAATGGTTTGAAAAAGTTGAGTGCCAGGACCGAGTCTGAAAACAGGTCCACTAAGCCCTGTCCTTGGGAGGAGGTCTGGATTGCAGTGCCTGCCAGCTGGAGCTGCCATGGGGCAGGTCCTGGGTCCCCTCTGTTCACCTTGTGGGCGTCCCTTCCTCCTCCCTCTGCCCCAGACATATTAAAGGCTGTCACGAGCAAAAAATTCTGAGTCCCCTGGGAAGGAAAACTTCCTGTTGTACAGTATTCCTGCTGCACAGAATTCTTGCCTGCTTGCTTACTTTTTCAGTTCTGGGGCTTGGACTCCAGGGCTTTTGCACTGAGCTACATTTCCAGCCCATTTTTATTTTTTACAGAGATAGTGTCACACTAAATCACTGAGTTTCCCAGGTTGAGGACATTGGGATTGCAGGTGTGTGGCACCCTGCCCGCCTTGTGCCAGGGTCTGTGATGTCCTGAGAGCTGGCTGTTTGGCCAGCGGCTTGCCAGATACTTTCTTCAAGCAGTTTTATTTAATCCTCATGGCTTCCTTCCCTGGAAGAGATCTGTAGGTGAGAAATTGAGGCACTGTCCCGGAGAGCACCTGTGGGTGGAGTGTGTGCTGCCGTGCGCCAGGACTTAGCTGCGCTGGGGTGTTGTTAAACGGTTGATCTTAAGGAGCTGAAGGCAGCACCCACCCTTCATCTTGGCTTGTTCCTCTATCACCTGGCATCCAGCGTCCTTGGCAGGCTCTCGGCTGGGACAGGCTGGCCAGCTGTGCTGCTCCTTCTTCCCTGGGTCTTGAGCTGCTCCTCGGATTTGTCATTCTTCCCCCAAAGAAGGAGTCTAGCCTGCTGCTGAGAGACTGGGGAGCCAAGTGGTATCTGCAGCCCTCACCCCTCAGGGATTTTCTGCAGAAGTGAGAGAGCCTTGGGGGGGTGTCCAGGCCATCTGTACCCAGGCTGCAAGGCGTGACAGCCGCTGCAGAGCCAGGCTTAGAGGAGACAAGCTAGGCAGGGCCAAGGAGTCGGTGGGATTCCTAGCCCTCCATGTAGGGCGGTTTTAGAAATCAGGGTCTGCAAAAAGAGAGAATTGACATTCCTTTTTCACTTATCAGATGAGCTACAAACAGCTAAAAATACCAAGCGCCTTTCCTGGATAGCTAGGGGCTCAAGAGGAAACCAAATCTCTGCCTTCCAGGGACTCTGGGCCCAATCTTAAGTGGACTCCACTCGCCCTGAGATCGGGCAGATAGCTTCACTGAGCTGTTAACCCGAGAGTGCGGGTCAGTTTCCCCAGATTTTCTACTTGAAGAAAGAAAGAGTGCAGCTGGATTTACTCCGTGTGCAGCGGGTGCTGGGTGGAAGTGGCACACCGAGCCCCACCACTCACATGCACAGCTAACAAATGCTAGTAAAATTCACTGTGGAGCTGGAAGGGCAGCTCCATAGAAGAGCATTTGCTAGCGTGCGAGAGACTCCATCCTCAGCACCTCAGAAAGAAGTCGTTGCCCTGAGAGACTTCCTAGAAGATTTGATGGAAGGGACAGGGGGTGGGGGGTGGGGGGGATGGGGGATGGACAGATTCCTAGGGACAGGCTTGTTAGTCGGTGTTCGCATCCTGCGGCCATGCATTTCCACTGGTTTCATGAAATCATTTTCAAGCACTGCAACCAAAAGAGATAACAATAACAATCTGTCTTTTTTGCTCGCCCTGTCTCCCTACAACCTGGGTTATAAGATTCCTGCAGGCACAACTTCTCTTCCCATAGCGCCATATCTTTCTAAAATCTCATGATCAGCCCCTGCGGTGCTGTTTGCAGTGTTTAGCTGGCAAATATGCTGTGTTCCCTGCTGATCATTTCTCCCTTGAAAGTGCTTCAGGAGAAATTGCCCATTTCATTCATGCCAGAACTTCAACCTCTTCTTCACCTTTAACAGTAGGTTAATTTTGGTGAGCATTGGCTCAGGCCACTTTGTGTGGTTATTTTTCTTTAATCTTATATTTACTTATTTAGTGCAGGGTCTCACTACACAGCTCGGACTTGTAGGGATCTTCCTGTCTCAGCCTCCTTAGTGCTGGGATTACAGGTGTGTGCCATCATGCCTGGTTTCGGGGCTGGCACGGCTGGTGGTACTGGGTATCAAACTCAGGACCTTGAGCTTGCCAGGCAGGTGCTTAGACCACCGTAGGCGCTATGTCCCCAGCCCTGTGTGGTTATTTTTCAGTCCCTGTGTAGTTGATTGCAGTTGTAATAGTTGTCATAGCTGGGCCTCCATTGGGGCTTTCCCTGGTGTGACGAGTCAATATGGAAAAGGGTCTCACTTATCCCAAATCTTCAGGGTGTTGAGAGTTATTCCTAACATACACAAATTGCTATGTTGGGTCAGATTATGAGTTTAGCTTGACACTGCAGGAGGGAAACAAGCCCTTAGACGTCAGATTGCTAGGGTTCAGGGATTGTATCTTGAATTCCCATAGTTACATAATCTCTTAAAAACCTCAC
>NW_004524601.1:9115196-9161369 GCF_000260255.1 Octodon degus | reverse complement strand
TCTGGTTTATTTCACTAATAAGTATATCTTCAAGGAGCATCCACTTAAATATGAAGGCTTCAAGTTTATCATTCTTTATAGCTGAGTAGTACTCCATTATATAAAAGTACCACATCTTTTTCAACCATTCCACATGTGATGGGCATTTTACCATGTCATTTTACATGTAAAACTCTTTTGCATCTTCGAGTGGGTTTGTGCTAAGGTGCTTTATGGCTTCTGTGGTCATTGGGAATGGGATTGTTCGGTTTGTTTCTTAATGGGTTGATGTCCCTGGTGTACAAGAAAGGGACTGATTCTGTGTTTGTCTTATGTGTTCCCCATTGATCAAGTTCATGTCTAACCCTGCATTTGCTTTGTGTTCCGCAAGTCGGATGGCTTTGGGCAGAGCATGTATCTGAAGCATCCCAGTTCACTCTAACAGTTCTGTGCACACTTTTAGGAGGAAGGGGTGACTTGGGGTGACTTGAATGCATTCACTGACACATCCTCAAGCATTTGGGTGCCAGTTATGTCCCCAAGGAGTTCTGCTGTCGGGGTCTAGGGGAGCTTGTGTAAAGACACGAACGTTGGAATACACAGTGCCTCTGTGGTGTGGCTGGAGCGTCTCCAACTGGCCACCCGTTGGGCCTGCAGACAGCTCCTGTTCTTCGGTCTGTGGGTATTCTCACTTTGTGATGGTGCATGCGCCGCGCTGTCAACCACATGCCACTGACCCCCACTGTTTGCTCAGACTAGCAATGTAGCACATTGCTCCGCAGGTCCTGCCTGCCCTGTGCTCACCAGGTTCACAGCCAGAGCTCTGGGATGGGCCTGCCAAAGCTGTGTTGTGAGATCCTGCAGGGAGGGTACCTGGAACGCATTTCTGGTGCATGGGGGTCGTGGCCCTGTGCGAAGCTAGGAGCATCTCCATTCCCACTACCACCACAGGAGCAGCTTCCTCCGGACCCTGCCCTAGGGACAGTGACCTCCTGGCCTCAGAGAGAAGACCAAGAGTGCCCATCCGGTGCCCCGGTCCTCTCTCCTCTCTAACTTCTCCAAACACACAGTGAGGCTGGGTTGCAGCAGGGCGGCTGTGCTAGGTGCAGGCTGAGTGGCACAGCTTTGCACTTGGAGCAGAAACACCTGGGCCTCCCATCAAACTGCGTCCTCCATGGGGAGGTCTGGTTTGGAGACTTTTCTGCTTGAGTGACGGCTGGGGTTGGGCTTCAGGGTGCTGTCACCAGTGTCCCCGGGGTGGACACATGCTGCGTCTGCCTGTTTCCTCATCTGTATGATGAGGGTAAGGTTAGAGGCTTTTTCAGTTGTGGTAAGAATTAGATGCGTTGGCACAGTCCTAGAACACCTGGGCATCGAGCAAGCCCTCAGCATAGATGTTACACTGTGCAGTCTTCCCCGAGGATGCAGGCTTGGGCTTCCTTCTCGCTGCCCCAGGTCCCAAGCCTGTGGGGGTCTGAGCAGTACCCATTCTTGATGACTGATACGGGATTCCAGGCACTTCCGTGACAAGCACTGGGAAGGAAGGTGGCACAGCAAAGCCGCAGAGGCTTCACGGTGATGGCGTGAGGTAGTGGGAAGGTGACTTGCTGTTACGCTTGTGTAGGTGAGGAGCATGCTCAGGTTGGCAGGTGCCAGGCGGTCTCGGAGGAGGCAGAAGTCCAGTCCTGATCCCGCCCCAGGGTGGAGGGCTCTCTGCTTTGGGCCAATAGCGGCAGTGGTGCAGCGGCTTGGAAACGTATGGCACCAGGCCCCTGCGGCCCAAGCTGCGGCTGCTCCTAGTGGAACGCCTCTCTCTTCGAGCACGTCTTTCTCTGCCATTGTTTCTCCTTGTTGTTTCTTCCCGTGCCCCTTGCCACGTGCCTCCAGCCCCGTGTTTCTCCCTCCTCCCCCCGCTGCTCCCCTCTTTCCACCCCAGTTCTTCCTTCTTTGCTGGCCTGCAGAAGAGATGCGTGCGTTTCTCTAGAGACAAGTTTGATGTCTTGCTTTTAATGGTAAAAATAAATAACGCCTCACCCTCAGAGAGCTGAGCAAAGTTGCCTGTTATCTACTTACATCTTGAATTAATTAGTTAAGAGACTGTCAAACCCTAGGGTGTCTGGGTCCTAAAGGCACTGGGGATGTCGGGGATTGGAGACCCAGGGGACCAAGGGAGACCAGGGAATGGTGATGCTCAGTGTCCCCCTTTACTTAGGATTATCTGTCTTGCCATCGGGGCGTGTGTCAAGGTTCTTAAACTTTTCCAAACTGGAAGAACAGAATTCTGGAAAATTACCAAAGTGCACTTTTGTAAAGAAACCATGTGGAATTGGGCCAATTTTCTCAAAAAACTCATTGATTTTAATTCTTTTCCTGGAAAGTTCGGAGAGTTTTCCAGCTTCTCTCATGGCCCCTGCGTAATGCCGAGAGGAGACAGGGGCTTTCCCGCGCGCGTTGTCTACCTCCAGGAGTTTATCGGTGAGCAGCGGATCTCAGGGAGCATCTGAGAATAACCCAGATATAGGTGTGGGTGGCAGCAGAGCTGCCTGGCACCGGGGAGGAGCTGCTGGCTAGAGAGTGCCGATTTTATGACCTCACAAAATGGAATTGAGGTTATTTAGATACAAGGAAGCAGTGTGCTGCCCCATTCTGTATCCCATAGTGTGTCACGTCTTCCACCTCTAACTGCAGTGCCCAACTTGAGTGTAATGTTCACGTTCATGGTAGCTTTTTCCAGTTTACCAAGTCAGACGCAGTTACGGCGATGCCTGCAGGAGACGTTTACATTAGAAACACTGCTCATCCCTTTTGAGTGGTTGAAGAAAGGTTTGCATGTGCTGCCCATGGGGTTTATCACAGGGGTACCCAGCTGTTGGCATGGCCTCATACACACCAGTGCCATAGAGAATGGAAGTTGTTGGGTATAAACTGGGCGTGCGAGGAGTAAGGCATTGAAGAATACTTTGCCTATACTTGCATGGTGGCATATGTCTGAATCTCAGCACTCTGAGAGGCTGAGGCAGGAGGATCGCAAGTTTGGGCTCAGCCTCGGCAACTTAGCCAGATCCAGTCTCAAGAGATAAAAAGGGTTGAGGATGTGACTCAGTGGGAAAACCCAGGGTTCAATCCTCCATCTTGCCAAAAACAAAAACCAAGGGAATTAACACCAACCTTGTCAGCTTGGTCTTAATACTTGGTGTCAGTGGCCGTCTTCAAAGCCAAGCCCAAGGGGGCAGGGAAAGTGCTCAGGGAGACTTACAGCCAAAGACAGGAAGACCCTGCCTCCACAGAAGCTTCAACATGACTGTGGCTGGCGTTTTAAGGGAGCAGGCTCAGTGGGAACTTTTTAAACTCCATTTCTCAAACTTGCTACAAATTTTGTAGTAGGAGAGAGTTGCTTAACCATGTCCCCTGTGGTGGCTTGGTTAGGGGACAAGTGGGAAGTGTCCTGGGGAATGCCAGGACCTGTAGCTGCCTGTGCACCTCCCTCTGCATCCGCCTCTGCACCAGAGCAAACCCCCACAAAGTAAGCTGCCCCCCATCCTGATGACGAGTGGAGCCTGGGTGGGCAGAAGCAGCTCCCCCGCTGCAGCCCTGGCTTTGACACCTGCTGCAGGACCCACCTGTGCTGGTAGGGAACGAGCTGTGGCCAAGACAGCGACTGCAGGCCAGACACCACATCACAGAGAAGGTGACATGCCTCAGACACGCATCTGACGTGATGGGCCCACGGATTGTGGGTAAGGAAAGGCAGAGAGGGGGTCGGCCCATTCCTGGAGTCCACGAGATACAAAGCAGGTCACCTTGGAGGGCACAAACTTACAGTCATCCTCCTGCCTCAGCCTCCCGGGTGCTCTGACATGTGATTTTAGTACATGTGATGTTTGTGCACAGTGTGTGATGTTATCGGATACATCGCCTCCAGTATTTATATTTCTTTGTGTTGGGTATGGTAGATGCTTTTGAAAGACATTTTATAGTTGTATATTACACCACGGGGTGCCATAATTTTTGGAAATATCCTGGTATTAGTGGGCATTTGGGTTGCTTTTGCCAGGTGGTTGTTGTAAATTGTACTATGGGTGGGAACTGCTGGGTACACAGGAACTTTTTTGTGTTTTGGGTGATTTTCCTGTCAGTGGATATTAGAAGAGAATGATCAGGTCAGAGATCGTCGTGAAGACTTTGGTGCACGTAACCATAGGACGGGTGGCGAGAGAGAGGCTTGGTGGGGCAGGGAGAATGCTGTATGGGTGATGCCAGGCTTCGGGCTTGCAGTGTTGGGGTGTTGGCACAGGCAGGGCTGTTCCACTTGGGAAGTGAGGCTCCATCCAAGCAATGACGGGGGATTGCGAAGGGCCTGGAGTCTGGGGAGAAGCCGGCTGGGTCAGGTCAAGGGCCCTGCACCTCTCGCTGTGCTTGGAGCTGTGGGTGTGTGTTATTGGGGTAGGTCAGTGTGTGGAGCAAGACCAGAAAGTGGGTGTTGAAACTCAGGGAAGCCTCGTCTTCTGAGGAATGGAGGAAGGAGAAGTGACGTCGAGGCTAAGCGTGGCCTTGTGGGAGTGTTTTAAGGAGCGGTGTGGTGGCAGCATTCGCTGGATTAGTTGGTGTCTCTTCTCCTTAGAATAAAGTGTGGTGGCTGATGCCGGAAGCCCACAGGTGCTCAAAGGTAGAGGTGACCCCACCCCGCGGTTGCTCCCTTTGGTATGTTATCATGATAGCATGATATAATGACTTTATGCATTTACAAAGAATTGTGGTTTGTATCAAGTCAAGTTCAACGCTGTGAAGACTCCCACTAAGAGTGATGTTGAGTGCAGCCAGCTTAGGGGAGCCACCGAAAGCATTGTGAAGGATTTGGGGGACCCTGGAGGAGAAGCCTGCTGGAATGCTGCCAGTCGTTCAGAGCTGGTGAGTTCAGTTGTGATTGTAGCAAACCCAGGACTCTTAGGGACAGTGAGCGGCCAGTCGCCGTGTCATGCTGTGTCTGCCCGCTCCAGAGGCAGCTGTGCCCTGGGTTGTGCTCCCCCGTGCTCCTGGACACAGGTGGTGGAGTGGCTTCTGTGGGGACAATGCAGATCCCTGCCATGGGGAAGGCAGCTGTGACGCGCCTATGGGTTGTGCCCATGGAGTAGCAAAGGGGCTGGGGGCAGGGCCAGGGGACAGGCTGGGCACAGCCCTGGACCTCACATTGCCTCACAGATGTCTTTCTTTCCATCCTGCCCCTTCTTCAGCATGTCCCTGCCAGCTTGACTGTACCGTGGGGCCAGTTGTGCCAGAGCTGGCACAAACAGACCTACCCACTTTCATGGGTCTTTTACTGAACCCAGCTCCTCTCCTGTCACCTTCACCAGTGGTCATCATACCACCTTCACAAGCAAATGCCCATCTGAATTCCTCCTTCCAAGGTGAATCAGCTGTCCTGTGGGAGCTCCTGGGCTCTGGCTTCTGTGGCTCTTTTAAGTGTTTTCTTTGCCCCTCAAGATCGCAGATGCCTGGGAGGGGGCACTGTGTCCTGCAGCACGCTGCGGTGCAGCTGCCCAGGTCTGAGCAGTGCGGTGGGTAGCAGGAGGCTGCGGCACCACTAGGCCTGCCGTCCAGTCCTGCCTGGAAGCCGCAGCCTGCTTCTTCCCACCGGATGTTGA
Organism: Octodon degus; assembly: GCF_000260255.1. Lineage (NCBI taxonomy): Eukaryota > Metazoa > Chordata > Mammalia > Rodentia > Octodontidae > Octodon > Octodon degus. The sequence continues at coordinate 9,155,748 of NW_004524601.1, read as the reverse complement.
CCTACTTTCCCCTTCTTATCTGTGTGCAAAGTATTTGTTGGACTTAGTGTGTTGTCCCTGTCACAACGAATGTTTGTCTCTGCCTTTCATATGAACTGAGTGCTAAAGGGCTGGTTCAATCAGTGGAAAAACAATGGAGAAGAAAAGCTGGTAAGCAGTTTTAATTTCTAAACCAGGGGGAACTTACAGCTGTCATTCAGAAAGAACTCTAGTTTCTCTATGTTCCTAAAAGTAGAACTGCTTAAGGGTAGAATTGTAAACTTTAAGTTTTTATACCTTTTAACTTAATGATTTACAGTCTAATGATGTGTTTAGAATTTTTCTTTTGATAAATTACTTGTAGGAGGAAGTGAACTTTTCTTAATCAGGATTTTACAATGTAGTTCACTGTTGAGTATTTTTTTCTTACTAAAACTTCCCTTGGGAAAATTTGTCTTGTAGCTCCATGTGTGGTTAAACTGATTAACTTTAAAAATGGGTTTTTAACTGAAAAAACAATTAAGTCTTTTATTTATCTATTTGGTGCAGGGTCTCACTATGCAGTTCAGACTCGTAGTGATCCTCCTGTCTCAGCTTCTCCGGTACTGGGATTACAGGTGTGCACCACCATGGCTGGTTCTGGTGGCTGGCCTGGCACGCTCGGGGTTCTAGAAGGATCTGTCATGGCGTGTGGTACTGGGGATCAAACCTGGGCCCTGCGCTTGCCAGGCAGGTGCTTAGACTGCCAAGCTATCTGCCCAGGCCGGATTTTTAACTTCTAGTAATACCATGTATGTTCTAGATTGAAGGCCAGAGAAAAAGTATATGTGTGTACCAAAATGTGAAATAACCGGTAATGACCTGTAGAACTTTTAGAGATTAGTGGAACTGGTTTTCAAATTTACTTACTTCACTTGTGAATTTTGTAAACAAACCTTTAGTACACATTTTATGTGCGACTTGACGCTGATTACCTAGTTAGGATGTGCATTGTAGATGGGTTTATTGTATTCATGTCTTGTTCTTCAGGAATACTACAGAATGCGTTTAGAAATCTTAATATCATCATAACTTTAATCAGTTTAGGTGATGCACCCCCTGCTGTAGCTGTTTAGCTGTTTGCTTCAAAAAGTCTTTAGGATGACAAAGCAGTTTTGCTTTCTGTGTTTCCGTCATCAGGGCTTCAGGTGCTGTTTTCTTTGATTCCCTCCTCAGCTAATGAACATTGGTGAAGCCTCGTTGAGTGCATGGTGACTCTATTCTTTGGTTTACATGGCCTGCGAGGCTTGAGTAGAGAGCTGAGCTTGCTTCTGAGTACTTGCACTGAGGAATTTTGTTCCGCCCAGTCCAAGGGCGGCGCTGAAACCGTACTGTTGAGAAAGAGTAGTGTTCTGCTCTTTATTGTTCAGGCTCCTTAGTTTGTAACCTTTCTTTGCCTTCACGACTGACGACTTAGTGAAGTAGCCAGGGTCGTTTTGCACTATGCGTGGGCCTCTGTGCGGATGAGCCGAGGGCACAAGTAGCTTTGCTCGCTGCGACCCTGCTCCTTGGTGACAAGCTGTGTGCTGTGTAGTTAGGCTTTGTAATATGCTTTAGTGGCGGGTGCAGGACAAGGAGAGCCACTTTCCTTTGCCTCTGGGAAAATGTCATTGTGAGAGAATCCTGTGGACTGGCATTTGCTGGCTTGTTCATTTCTAACATTCTTGAGAATCCCAGAAGGAAGGGGCCCAGTCTTTCCAGAATGGAGCCTTTTTTTGTGGGGTCAACAATGATGGAAACTGGGACAGGATATTAGGCGGTGTGTTGTATACTTTTCTGGGGAAACTGAGGCTTGGAAACGGAAGTGTGAGCTCCCTTGAGCTGTATCCGCAGCTTGACTCGATGTGGAGCCGGGTTTGTGTGTGTGTGTGTGTGTGTGTGTGTGACCGCAGCCGTCATCCTGACCCCTGTGGCATGTGGTAGAAGGCAGAAGCTGCCATTTTTCCTAGCGGCCCGCACTGCCTGGGATGGGAAATCCTGTCAGTTTCCTACATGCCACGCATCACTCCACTTCTGACTGCAAGAGGGTGTTCTCAAGTGATCAGATGGCCTGATCACGTGTAAGGAGAACGAGGACTGGAGCGCTAACGGCAGAGCACTCAGCGTGCCAGCCCAGGAAGCCCAGGAAGCGGGCAGACGAGGGCCAGAGGGCTGGGGGGAGATGGCAGCACGCGGAACCAACCCCACTGGGGCCCTCTGATTAATCCGCGGACTCATTGGGAGGGAAGCTGGCCGTATTCAATTTAGTGAGTGCCGGGGATTCTTGGCAGCTGCGCGCCGCGCCGTGCGCGCTGTCCGGCGTGTGAGGTAGATTGGAGCAGTTTTGCCTTCGCTCAGAGGTTCCAGTGTCTCGGATTTGCCAATGTAAACACACTCGACTTCTTGGAAATCATTTTTTTATCTGCCTAGAGGGAACAAATTGAGAAGTCTGAGGGTTATAATTAGCACGTTCCCTCGCGCAGCTGAGCTGGAGTTTCTGGGTAAAGCTAGTGGTTTATAGTTTTTGGCCACCTTGGCCCTCAGGACCCTTACCCCTTCAGACATTACCTCATGGGTTCTCGTAATATTTGCAAGTGGTGTGTGCTGTGGCTTTTGGTTGCCTTGCTGCCCATCTGGAGCTTCTGGGGTGGTGGCAGGTGAGGGGTGCCCCTGTAGGGGCGTGGGGTGCTGGCGAGGCTTTCTCATCAGGCCTCGGAGGATTGGCCCTCTCTGAAGTTGCCTTCCTTGCCATGACTGCAGAACTTTTTCTGGGAAATGAGAGTAAGACAGTGGCGTGGCCACCTCCTAGCAGGGTCTGTAGCCCACAAGGCCAGTCTGTAGGTCAGTTACCTGGGCCCCTACTGGCAGGTAGGCCAAGCTCTTCAGGGTCCGATAGAGAAGAGGCAATCAGGGAACGCGCCTCTGGGGAGTGCACTTTCTCAGCCAGGCTGTGTCACCATCCTGTGGAACAGGTGCTGTCATGACTCAATCTGTAGGTCAGAGACTAGCACCGCAGAGGTGAATGGCCTTGGATTTGAGCTGCGGCTGTGCTTGCCAAGCTTGTGCTGCGCTGTAGAGTGTGGATCAGAAGCATCCTGTGTGCTGAGCTGTGGCTACAAGACAGCTGCTCGCTAGAAGAAGCTGCTCTGGAAATCCTACTGGGCGTTAGGCAGAGTTTGACAATTTGGGTATTGAATCCAAGGCTGCCCTGGCCATCTGAGAAGTTTGAAAGAGCATTCTCAAACCAGTCACAGCAATTCATCCTCACCCTGGCTCCTCTAGAGATGAGATGGCTGACGGCCCTGGGTCTGACAGCAAAAGGTCATCGACAGCAAAAGGTTTTGTCCAGGATCCTTGTTCTTGGAGATTTTGTTCCTATGCCCACAATCACTGTTGGTAGCTAATAACCCAAAACCTTCAATGTTGTTATTACCATCACCCTTTTTAACTTAGAAACCCTTCTAATTATATCAGCTGATATTTGTCTACTTATTTTCTACAGTTGGAAAAAAAAGTTGCCCTCTTCTCACTTTGCGAACTATAAAGCTCTAGGTATTTTTAAATCCTTTTTAACAGGCCTCTGCCCTGATGGAGGGCCTGTGAGATCCTAGTTGGTGGCTTTTGTTTGTACAGCCGGTCTCTCCAGGCCTAGATGGAAACCAACCTTGACCTTGATCCATGTGGTCCCTAGCCAGTCTCAGGCGCTGCAGAAGTCCTGCAGGGTTCAGGCCCCAGGAAACCATCCTGCTGATGAATTGCCCACACCCTCGCCATCACTGCGCTTTGCTAGGCTGGAGACAGGGCTTTATAGCCTGTGCACTTCCAATTGCTTTAATCCATTTGTTTGTTTTCACTCCTGTTCAGATCTCTTTGATTCTTATTGCCTGTTTACCTAAGGCCCTTTGTCTTACCCAGAGTTGGAACACAAGGGAACAACGTATCTTTGGAAATTGCCCTGTCCTTGGGCCTGTTTCTTCCCTAGTCAGAGATTCTAATGGAAGCCCTCCTAGGAGCAGTCACTTAAATATTCTTAGGAGAGAGCTAGCGAAAATGAGGAAGTAAGGAAAGCCGTGCTGGCTCGTTAGTGGCTTGAGCAGAGAAACAGAGGATCAGAAAATCGTGTAACCATAATTTGTGAAGTGAATGCTGGGGGTGGACACACGTGGACCACAAAGGTATTGGTAGGAATGAAGGTTAGAGGCCTCAGCCGTTTCACAAAGCCAGCTTGGCCTGCTTTCTTCCATGCTCCAGGCAGCCCTGCAAATACTGTGTGGGTCAGCATGGCCCACTCATTGGTCCTGTCGTTCTGCCTGATGAAGTGAGCTGAAGAAGCCTGACCCCTCTCCACTTGCCTTTTTAGGTTGGTAGGTGCTGCACAGGTGACTTGTCTGCTGGTTCTAACTCAGGCCTGGCTTTCTGATCGTGCTGTGCTTTGGAACTGGACGGGAAGGGCAGGGATGATGGGACCAGTGTGGGGGGAAGAGCAGGCCGATTCTCTCCAGTGTGCGCTCATGCGTTCTCTCTGCACACTGGTGCCACGTGCCTGCAGCTCAGCCAAGCAGGAGGGACTTTGCACGTGGAGAACCCAGGCTGCCTCTTCAGGGAAGAGCACACAAGCAAACCAGCGGCTGTGAGGGGAGGTGTGTTGCTGGCTTGGTGTGCCTGGACGCCACAGCCTGCCTGGAATACACAACAGACATTCGCTGCTCTTGGTGAAGGAGGCTGTGAAGTCCACGGTCATGGGGCCAGCCCATTGGTCCTTGGGGTTGGCTTTCACACTGTCCCTCAGGTGTGGACAGAGGTTCTGAGAGCTCTGGCCCCTCCTCCTCTTCTGATAAGGATATTGACCCCATTGCATCCCGTTCCTTGTGTGACCTCGTCTGAACCTGATTCTGTGCCAAAGGCCTTGCCTCTGTCACACGGGGATAGGGCTTTGATGCATGGCTTTGGGAGGGACATGAACTCAGTCCTGACCACTGGCTGGCCATGCTGTGAGGAATGGCTTCCACCCGGGTTTAAGTCGGGGGCTCTAGGATAGGAGGGTCCTTTTTAGTATGTCATTGTCTTCATTTTTCTGACATGCTTTCTCAGCAGGGAGCCTGGCAAGGTCCCACATGATGCTCCTCCCTAGTTCTCTCTGAGCTTCTGTCTCCTGTTCACACCTCCTGACTGGAGTCTGTCCTGAGGCTGGTCCTGGGAGATGGCACTGTCTGGGCCTCAGGGCAGTGGCCGGGGAGGTGCTTTTGGAGGCCCCTGGAGGTCTCACCATCTTCATGGGTTTGGCCTCTGGATGGGAGATTTCCCAGAAAGAGCAAGTAGACAGCCAGGAAGGCAGGAGGCAGCTTGTGGGCTCATGGATGCTCTGCCAAGGAAAAACTTTTTTTCCCTCCTCAGATTTTGGTAAAATATACATATATTTAACATCTTAAGTGCACAAGTTCCTGGGCATTCTGTCCAATTGTGTGGGGCCAGTGTCATCACCCTTTCTCCAGAGCTTGTCATCACCGCAGAGGCCGCAGTGCACCCCCTTGCAGCAGCACTCATCACCCCCTGGCAGGCTACCCTGCTTCTGTCTCTGTCTTCGTGGGCTGGTTTATTCCGGCTGCCTCATACTACAAGTGAAGTCGGTGTTTGTCCTTGTCCTGCTGGATACTTCATGCAGCACAGAGTCCTTGATGTGGTAGCACAGGTCAGAATTCCCTTCATTTTTAGGGTTGAATGTCATTCCCTCACCTGTGTCGGTCCTGTTTGGTGTATGCATCCAGCCCCTGGTGGACAGTGGGGCCACACCCCCCTTTTTGACTCTTGCACATAGCGCTGTTAGGGGCAGGAATTTATGGACATCTGTTGGGATTCCGTTTAGCTACCTCTTGAGTGTCTACCCACAAGCAGGGTTGCTGGCTCTATTTAATTCATGAATTCATTCAAAGATTGCTAAAGACTTCGAGTATTGGCAGGAAGGCTCTGGAGCATTACTGAAAGGCTTGAAGCGGAGTGCCTAGATCCAGTTGGTTTTAAAGGAAGCCTTGGGTGTGGTGGTGCCTGGAGATGGGAAGGGGAATAGGGGGAAGGCAGGGAGTGGCTGCGGGGGTGAGACAGGGCCCAGAGCGCTTCCTGTGCTGTCGGGACTCGGGGTGCCTGTGCCTTAGGTGCGGTGATCAGTGAGATGGGTTGGACGAGATGAGGAGATGAGAGATGGAGCAGCCCAGGACGAAACCTGGGCTGTGATCAAGGAATTTAGGAGGAAAAAGAGCTGTTGTTGTTCTTCTTTCTCTTCCTCTTTTTCACCTTAGATGGAACTCAGGACTTGTCAGGCAGGCGCTTAAGCCACAGAGCTATCTCCCCAGCCCTCTTTTTCTTTTCTGTCTGGCATGAGAGGGTAGAAGACACAGGTTTTGGGTCTGAGAGGCTCGGCAGGGATGTGGAGAAGCTTGGTAGGCCCACTGCAGATAAATGTAGAGGGGCGGGGCCTGGGGAGGGGAAGCAAAAGCCAGGGGCGCAGACAGCCGCCAGGGGGCTGAATTCCAAGCTGGTAGGGGCGTCGTAGGGGCGGCATTACAGCCCGTACTGATTATTTTTTTGTATCCCTACCTTGAGACCAAAGCAGAACTTACAAAGCCAGAGATGATGGCTAATGGTAATAAAATATCGAGTTTCAGAAGGATCCCAAATGGGTTGGACCAAAGCAAGATGGTGCCGAGTTTGGTTTGTGTGCTTTTTGCTCACCTGTGTTTGCTAATTTTTTTCCAGCAGTGCACACGCATCGCTTTTGATCATTAGAGAGTTCTTTCGGAATGTCAGATGTGGCCTGCGCCTTTGGCCTGCAGGGTGGACTGTGAGATCCTGGCCGGTGGTGTGGACAGGGGAGAGTCTATGATTGCTCACTTTGTCATTAGCACTCCACACAATACCACAGCACAATACTGGACTAGATACTGTACGCGCTGGTGGAGCGGAATTGAATGGAAATTTAATCTGACTCGGTGAAAGGGATGAGATTTGGCGCCTTTCAAAAGCTCGAGGAAGGAAATTCCAGATTTCTCAGTCACTTGGCTCATGATGTTAGGTACTAAGCTGCGTCCTGTGGCCTTGGCCCCTCTTCTTACGCCTTTGTTTTGCCACCAGGATTTGCTGGAGTTACAGCGCTCCTGCAGCTGTGCCACAGGGGCCCCGCCTCTGACTTCGGTGTTTCTCAGGTCACTCTTGAAAGCGTTAGTGATGTTGTTGGGAGCCAAGTGGTGGGAGTCTGTTTCTTGTCCTTTGTTGAGATTAAGTTTTGGGAAGGTGCTTCATTGTCATTATTTTGCCTTCTGGTCCCTGAGTGAACTGAGAAGGGCAGCTGGGAGGATGTGTCCTGTTTTGTCACTTGGAGATTTGCATACTTGTTCTCCTTTGTGTTTCGCTGAATGCCCACCGCGTGTGAGGGGCGCTCTTAGGGAAACAGAGCTGAAAGAGGCATGACGCTGGACACGGAAGAGCTGACTTTCTTCCTAGAACAGGCGCTAAGGGGCATACGCGACTGCGGTACAAGGAGGCTAATGAGGGAGCTGGGGCCACATAAAGAACAATTGTTCTGAGCTGGGAAGTCCCTGTCAGCGCTACCTCTGAAGTGTGTTGCCAGTGGCAGCGTAAGAGGCGCCTTTGAGAAGCCCTGAGCTACGGTCACTAAGCCAGCAGCGGCTGACTGCTTTCATGAACTCTTCCTGCCAGTGACTTTGTTTTGGGTTTGCTGTAAAAGTTGCTTCTAGTGTAAAGTTAAATTAGTGACTTATTATTAATCCTTGTTATTGTGCCCTGCGCTCCGACTTATGTTCCCTCAATTAGAAGTGTGTTATAGTTTGCATATATTCTTATCTGTGGTATTGTGAGCTGTGTGGAGCCCTATGAGGTATTTGTTTGAGTTTCTCTGCCATCTCTTGGAACTTATTATTATTGATTATTAATATGAAGCCATGCTATTTATTGCTCAGTAGTAAAGAGTGGCATGTGCAAGTGCTTACACGAATGCCTCTTTGGCTGCCGGTGGGTCGGGGCGTACGGCTTGGGGCACGTCGGCCTGCACTTTCCGATCCCAGGTGGTTGATGTCGCTCATACTCTAAGGCTAGTGACCAGGTAGAGTAGTTCTGTATAAATGTTAGATTACAGGTGGCTGTTCTAAGGTGCTACAGGATGTGAGGGCTCCATTCTCTTCTGGATTTTAATTTGCAACGAACCTTTTAATATTTTAAAGAGCATTTTACACCAAAAGCCTTCCAGTAAATGTACCGGTGTACACTGAAATAGAGGCAATGATTTTGAAAGTTCTTGAGCTGAGGGCAGGTGGCGAAGCACAGTGGCAGGCATGCTTTGCCCTTCCTGCGGAGCCCAACAGCGGAAGGAGCCGTACAGCCGCAGCCACCGGGCACCCGCGGGCCCACATCAGCACCCTGAGGCTGAGTGCTCGCTCCAGGCTCACCAGCCACTGTGTTCCTGTCGCTCACTTTCTCCAAGGTCCAGAAGAAAAGGTTTTCCGTGCTAATGATGATTAGAAATGGAATAATCCTGTGTGGCATCATTTCCTATCACTGGGCATGGCAAGGTGGGAGGATATAGCCACAGAGAGACCCTTGGGAAGGTCGGACGACCAGGAAGGGTGCACACAGGTTTAGGCAGTGCGCAGGAGGCCAGGAGAAGCAGAGGGCTGGGGACCACGCGGTGTCACCCGGAGGAGCGGACTGGATGGGTTGTGCAGAAGCCACGTTTCTTCTGGCCTCTCCTGGGGTGGACCAAGAGCACATGTCTCTCTTAGAGCTCTTGATCGCTTTTAGCCATAGCCCTTTTTATTCTGAGACGATGTGTCTCTAAGATGCTAAGTTACTTAGGCTGGACTTGAACGTGTGCTCCTCCTGCCCCAGTGTCTCAGGTGCACACCATCACGTGTGGAAAGGAGGATATAAATCGTGAACCGACTAATACATGGATTAGGTACTATAGAAGAGATTAAAACGAATCTCAACAGAAATAGGAGAAACAAAGCCTGGGGAGAAGCTGCCCCCACCCCCAGGAACTGTTTCCTGTGTGTGTGCTTGAAAAAACATAATGAAAGCTGAACCGAAATCTGATCATGGGAAAATAAAAACAACGTAAGGGCCAGAGGGTATGAACAGGCAATTCCCCCACTAGGGAGATTGAGCAGGGCCTTTTATGAGATGTGTGTCACTTGGGACTCCCTGCAGGGCAGTGTGGTGACACTAGGAAGAGGACTGTGTTAGGTAGTGTCCCACACGGAGAAAACCCTTTGTCTACCTGACATGCCTGTACCCTTCTCACCACACCTGTGTTTAGGGACATAAAATGCGACAGCCGGCGTAGTACGCCAGTGTGGCTGAAGTCGCGGTCACCCTCCCTGGAGCGAGCTGCTGCTCTCTGAGAAGATCTTCATCCATTTGGTTTCCTTGGCCAGGCCAGAGATCAGTGTCGGGAACAGTGCTTGCTTGGCTGGGGTCTGTCAAGCTTGAGCAGGTTTGTTGTTGTTCTTATGAGTCGGGGGCTGATTATCTTAGGCTCAGTCATAAGTCAGTGTCAACCAGAGTCACTCAGTGGTGTAGGTCCCTTAAAGATGATGTTGGTTTTTAAGGTTTATTTGCTTCCACGGATTAGTTAGCCAAACTGCCCTGTCTTAAGGTATTGAAATTAGAGCCTGGGCTGGGCTTCAGCTCCTGGCCTTGGCTCTCTGCAGAGTGCTGTGCTTCTTGGTTAATAGAGTTTATCTGGGGCCAGTGGAGTGTGGAGGAGCAGCTCAGATGCCACGTCTTCATAGGGCCCGCCTATCTGTGTCTTAGGCTGCCAGAGCACCACGGTCTCCTCTCTGGCCTTCCAGACAGGCAGGGTTTACTAACCTCCTACTCTGGCTGGCATCCTGAACTCTCGGATGGCACAGGTGCAAGGTCCAAGCCTCAAGGCCAGGGCTTAGCCAGGTGTTTCGCTGTTAGATACTGTTGTGGTTTCCACATAAGGTGGCCCCCAAAGTCTCATAGGTTCAGAGATGGGGAAATGGGGCTTGTAGAAGCTGATTGGATCATAGGGATGTCTGTCAATCAGCTGATTGACCCGCTAGTGAGTTCAGAGCTGACGATGCCATTGGGTTCTGCTTGGAAGAGGCGGGCACTGGGGGCTGCGCTGGAAGTCCCGCCTCCTTTACTGGTTCTTCCTCTTTCCGCTTCCTGGCCCACTTGAGGGATCAGCTTTCCTTCTCCGCTTCTTGCCTTCCTGCCCTGGAGCCAGCTAGCCATGGACTGAAGCTTCTGGAACCCTTAGCCAAGCCGAACCTTTCCTTCTGAGGTTGTGGGTGTCAGGAAGACAGATTACATCAGAGGTGATCATCCTGCCGGGCCAGTGCCCCCCACTCAGTTCCACAGCTTGGCCACTTCTTGTTTTTTGGTGATACTTAGAACAGTCCACGTCCAGGTACCAGTTTCTTTTATTAGGTGAGATGCTTCCTGTTACAAATAATAGAAAGTCCAGCCCTGTCACCTTCAACAATGAAGAGAACGAATTGGCTTACATCATTGAGAACTTGAGAGGCGAAGGGGCAGGTGCCAAGAGCAATTTGATCAGAGATTTGTGACATTAATTAGGACCCCGTCATTAATAATTCCCAGCAACTTCCCTGCCCTGCCTTTCTCCATGTGTTACCTTTCTCCTGGGACCAGCCTCTCTCAGGCATGGCTGCGGGGCTGCAGCTGTTCGAGTGTCACGTAGGCGGGTCGCACCATCTAGAGCTAGAGGGGACCTTTGTCCTACTATTCCAAGCCAAAGAGGTTCAGGTTCAGTCACGCCATCCAGCCGTGAGTCCGTTACAGTAGCTGGGAGATGTGTTGCAAGCATAGTATCGGTCACGTGGCACCTTGGAGCACGGGGTACACGTGAGTTCCCTAGAGCAACAACATGGATGTCCGTGGGGGCCTCGGGAGGGAGGGTGCCCGGGTATCTGTATCTCTACGTGTGTAAAAGGGTCTGTTTCTTGACAGGGAGCTTTAGTTTGTCAACACAGTGTGCACACACAGGCATAGCAGTGGTGTCTTTGGGCCTGCTCAATGAATGCCCCCTCCAACCCCATCTGAGCGCTGATGATTTCTAGAAATGTTGAGTTAGCAGGGGACCCCGAGATCTGTTCCCGTGGTAAGCATTGCTTGGTCCCCGAGGAAACCTACTCAGTTTCTTTGGGTGGACCAAACATACTGACTTATTTCACTGAGATGTCAAAGGAAGTTAATCGCCCCCTGCAGAGAGGGCGGTCGCCATCCAGGAAACCCGTTCAGTTGTAAGAAGGTGTGGCACTGCCTTGTGCTGTTTCCTTGGTGCCCTGTCGTTGTCACCTGGAGAAAGAAGCTGTTCCTATATCCCCCCACATGTAGATGCTAAGAAGATGAAAAACAAAAATACTTGCGTAACTAAATAAATCTTGTTATTGGATTTTTAAAAAATTCTTATTTTTATTAGTATATGTTTACAGTACATAAAATGATTACATTCCTCGCGGGGTGTCTTGGTTACTTTTCTCTCGTTGCTGGGACAAAATACCTGATACCCCGAATTAGGGAAGGACAGGTTTATGTAGCTCACAGTTTGTGGAGGGTTCAGTCCACACCTAGCTGGCTCCAAGGCAGAGTGGCACATGGCAGAAGGCAGCAGTGCATGGTGGCAGAAGGCAGCAAAACAGCAAGAGCAGAAGGGAGAGGGGCTGGGGAGATGGCTCAGTAAAATAAGCGCTTCCCTGGCAAGTGCAAGGGCCTGAGTTCAATCCCTGGTTACGCCAAAAAAAAAAAAAAAAAAAAAAGCAGAAGGGAGGAGCAGTGGCGGTGGCAGCAGAGGCAGGCCGCCCTCTCTCCCTTCTGTATATTGCATTCCGGCTATCCATGGGCATAGCACCCACACCCGTAATCCCAGCATTGGATCATGAATTAATCGCAGGCTCTAGCAGGCCACCCTGTGACTGCATGAGGCTTTGGGGGGACACCTACACACAAACCACAGCTTGGGGTGCTGGTACACGTGCATGGTGCATCTTCCCTCCCCCCTTCATCTCTTGGTTCCCTTTGCATTTCCAGCGGATCTATCTATGGCATAGAACAGATGCATATGTTTCAAATTTCTCATCTCAGAGAAACGGTGCCGTACTTAGGCTCGTGTGTCTGATCTATGTCACTGAACCTTAGCTTCCAGGGCGCACCCATTTCCTATAAGTGACTCCAGCGTATCTTTCCATATAGCAGAGGGGCGCTCCATTGTGTGTAAATTCCACATTTCCATTTTCCCATTGTCTGTTGAGGGACAGGGAGGCCCCTTTGAGCATTTCAGTTTGGTTTGCTTTGCTATATTTTGGTTTGCTAAGCCTGTGTTTTCCGTTTTCCACTTTAATCGAGTGCCCACAGTGTAGCCTGTGTTTTGCTTTCGCAGCCCCTGCTACCACTTTAGATTATGAGGTTGGGACGGAGGTGTGAAGATTAGGAGCCCTCCAGACTTGCCTGAAACCTACTTGGAAGCGCTGTATGATGACAGCTTTCGGTACAGAGTTAGATGGCTGCTTAATTACTCTTACCTGTAGCCACGTGGTGTTGTCTTTCTGCAGCTGTTCCTATAAATACACTCCATCCAGAAATCCACCTGGGGCAGAGCATTCTTGCTCAGGCACCTTGCTTAATTGAAATTGCTGGGTGGAGGTAGTTATTTTTGAAACCCTTCTTGGGTTGACTTTCCTCTTAACCTCTCAGCCTTCTTCCCTCCTCTGCCAAATTACATGTAATTCATTGCAACTCAAGTTCTTTTGGCATCATGCGAGCCTGAGAACTGGAAACTTGACTTTGGTGTTGATTTATTGTGACAAAGGTTGGGCACTCGCTGTGCTGTCTCCTCGCACGTCTTTCCTGGATGCTGGCATCAGCCCAGCTGCTTCCTGGGCTCCCGTTCCATCCCCAGAAAATTGCAGACACCTCCACACACACATCTTTTTTTTTCTAAAGCAGAGCCTGGCCCACTTTGTTGTGTTTCAGTGATACCTGGAACTATTTATTCCGGGTGTAATTGGCATGAAATTTAAAAAAAAATAATTCTTCTATCTTTCTGTTGAGTGTTAAACAATTCTCTCTTGGTTCTTGCTTGTTGGGCAACGTTTTGGTTTTGTCTTAGTCTTCTTTTCTGGCTTCCTAGAGCCAAATACATTATGGTCGGAGGTGAATGTTGTTTGGGGCTTCGTATGAATTGCTAGCAATGCATAGAATCACTTACTATTCTTTTCCAGTTTTCTTTGAGACATGCAATGAGATATGGTTTCTGTTGCCTCAGAGACCTCCTAGGTGTTGGATACTGGAAGAGGAGGATGTTTCCTCAGTGTCTGAGGCTTGAGCTCGCAGGCCAGCCTTCCTGTCACCTGGGAGTGCTTTACACACTGCCAGGGCGAGTGCATGTGTGTTTGTGAGTGTTCCCACGTGTTTGGTGGCATTTACACAAGAAATTGCACATGCTTGTCTTCTGTGTTGCTAACACTTCGAATGGCCCGGAAGAGTTTGTCTACATCATGCTAATTTTAGAAAAAGTAACCCAGAGAAGCACATGCAGTAACACACACTCACTGCATCCACTCCACACACGCTCTCATGTTCAGATGTTGGAGGAGCTTCAGTGCTCTCTGCCACAGCGATCAGCCTGAGGATTTAGTGTTCCCTGTGCAGTGTCACCCTCCCTGGGGAGTAGGGCAGAATGTGGCCCTCGAATTGTGCCTGTTTCCCCTCAGTGGGGTTTCCCCCTGAGCCAGAGGGAGACTAATGTTTCTGGTCTAGTCATTGTCTATGTGCTTGATTTTGCTGGCATGGTGGCATGTCTGTTGGAGTGAGGATTGGAGACACGGAGGTCACTCTTGGCAGGCTACATTATATCGGCATCCACTATTACTATGCAGTGGTGTTTTCTTTCTAAGTTAGTTTTGAGTGTGTGGAATGGTCCATAAATGCAGTGTTATACATGGTGATGCGATTCTTTAACACTACATGCAAAACTCTTGAGTCATCAAAGTAAGGCTCCTAATCTCAGGGACCTTCAATTTTCTTATGATGGAGAAAACAATGCCTCCCTCATGGAGTTGCTGTGAGGATTGAATTGATTTGTGCATGTACAGCTCTTCGCTGTGGTCAGGTATCTGCTTCCTGGCTCGTGACTGGTAGTGTTAGCAGCACGTTGCAGCCAGTAGTTCTTGCGCTGAGTTTTGTTGTGGAATGCTGGTGGATGTCACCCTGGATGAGGCAGGTTCACATATGTTGGAGTCTGATCTTGGTATGCTCGGCCCAAGGGAAGGGTGGGTTTGGTTCCTTACTAGCGACTTGCGGTCTCAGCTGGGGAGAGCAGAGGGTCTGAAGGAGGAAGTGGAGACCAGGTTTCCCAGCTGCTCTTCCTGTGGGTGGACTTCACCTGTGAGGGATCTTCAGTGTGGACCAAGGGAGCGTCAACATCGAGGCCATTGTTCTGCTGTAGGTTGGTGAGAGCGACGTCCTTCATCTAAATGGCTCCTTTCCCTCTCTCCTCCAGCCGGAGATCATGGCCAAAATGGAGGTGAAAACGTCCCTTCTGGACAACATGATTGGAGTTGGGGATATGGTTCTTCTGGAGCCTCTCAATGAGGAGACCTTCATCAACAACCTCAAGAAGCGCTTCGACCACAATGAGATATATGTGAGTATGTGGGGAGATCACCCGGGGTGGGTACGCTTCACACGTTGTGGCAGAGGGCTGGCTTTTCTACCTCACTCTCATTTTTGTTTGCTGATTTCTCTGTTCCTTAGAATCCAGAGGTTCTTGTTTATCCCCTTGCAGTTTTGAATGTTTGCTAACCTTTCTCTCTCAAGGCACAGTGGTACACTGGAAAGAAAGGCAAGGCTTTAGTTCCTATTTTTGGAAGAACATCCATTCAGGGGTTTGCAACCCGTGGACATCTTCTTGCCTGGCTTCGTAAGCTGGGCAAAGTCTAATCGTGGAGAAAAGCCACTCATTAAATGCAACCGTCAACTTTCCAAAAAGATGTGACCCATCTTGATATTTGTCATCAGGTGGGACTAAGGCATTCTGCCTGTTAAGAATATGTTCTTAGGGGCTGGCCAGATAGCTCAGCGGCCTAAAGTGGGGTTTGATCCTAGCCTGCTTTGCCAACCCCACCCCCAGGGTATGCTGACATGGTGAATGAGACTGGGCATGGTGGTGCACGCCTGTAATCCTAGTGCTTGGGAGGCTGAAAACAGGAGGATCAGTATGAGTCCGATCTACATAGTGAGACCCTATAGACCCTACACTAAATAATAATAAAAGAATATGTTCTTGGTTCCTGGAAGCATGGGACTTGGCATGTTATGTTCTAAGAGGGTACAAAATGCAATTGTGTAAAGACATATGTAATAAACCTTTGTTGCAAAAATCCTTTATGAAGGATTTCACAGTATTACTTTGATAAATTCTCTAGAGCATGAGTAACATAAACCTTCACATGTAGCCTTGCAGGAGTTGGAATAAAACGTGCTCTTGCATCCAGGGAAGTAAAGGTGTGTTGTTAGCTGAGCCCAGGAAACAGAGCCTTGGTTACCCGTGTCAACTTCAGAGAAGGGAAAGGAAGTGTGCGACAGAAGGAGTTGTAATAACTTCGTCTTGCCTTTGACCTCTCTTTTCCTCTTTGAAAAATGTGCGTCTGTGCATGGAGAAGAACTGGATCTTTGCGACAAGTTTCATTTTGATGTCAATTTGGGGAGGAAATATAAATTAAATAAAACCATGAATGATACAAATAGGGGAACATACATGACTTTGCAGGAACTAATACATCGTAAAAAGCATGAGTGCAATTGTAAGTTCTGTTATTTCCCATCACATATTCCTGTCTTTTCTCCATCACCAATTATCTTTTAGTTCATTTAGGCTGTTATAAGAAAATACTGCACACTAGGTAGCTTATAAACAGAAAAACATATTTCTCCCAGTTTTGGGAGTCCCAAGACAAGGGGCCCAGTGGATTCAGTGTGTGGTGCCTGAGTGCTGGCTCTCACTGCACCCTGCAGTGCAGGGAAGGTTCTGTGGAGCCTTGGGTCTGTCAGAGCCCTGATTCTCTTCCTGTGGGCTCTGCCTCAGAATCTAATCATGTCCTGAAAGCATCATCTCCTGAAACCATCCTGTTGGCGACCAGCTGTCAATACCCTGGCTCTGAAGGCACACGGACGCTCAGACTGTAGCACTGAGTGTGTTTTGAGAAGAACTTCGGGTAGTGATTTCTTCACGAAACAGTAGGCATCGTGTGGGAACTGGGCTCCTCCATCCTTCTTGACAGGTGGTGGTGGAGGGAGGGAGGCGGCCAGTAATGTGAGCTGCGGGAATCTCAGTTTTGGACTGTTACTTTGATAATTGGATACCAAGCCGAGGTGTAGTTACAGCTCAGCGGTTATTTAAAATGCTGATCCAAATGGACAAGGTAGAAGCTGCTGCCGCAAAGCAGGGAAATAGCATTGTTTGGTTTGGCACCGAGGCCTGGTGTCATCTTGTCTCCCTGGGTAGAGGTTCAGATTTCAGGTGGGGAAGCCTCCTGGTTCTGCTGTTTTAATGAAAGTGTGGTCTGATATCAAATAAAAGACAGCCTTCAACCTGGGGTCTGGGATGGAGATGGGTGAAATTGATTATATCGTAAGCTGCCGATCAGTTTTCTTTTTGGCTCTGACGAGCACAGTTCTTTTAGAATTGAAAATAGGAGGGAGAGTAGAACATTAGGTGCATTTGAATACCTGATTTGTTGTGGCCACTAAAAATAAAACAATATCCCTTTTAACGAAATGCCAACTGTTAACATTCATGAGTCTTTAGCAGACAAAATGTCTGGGCTTCAGCCCTACATAATTTTATTTTCTAAACTATTTTTGGAATGCCCTTTCTGGATATAAAACAAAAGCAAAAAATTAACTTTAGCTTCTAGATATTGATACCAGTGAAGGTTTTCCATGGTACTCAGCATGCTCCATGAGATATACACCTTCATTTTGCTAACTTTTAAACATATATCATGTTGGGGGAGGCATTCTCTGTCTTCAGTTTTTATAAAAAAGCATATTGGAGGGTAATATCTGTGATACAATCCTGTTTTCTTAAATGGGAGGATTTAGGACTGTGTGTCCGGGTATATTTGTGTGGCTATAGAGAAAGGCTCATGAGCGCTGGGTCTCTTGGTGGGGTAGAAGAAGATATGGGGACGGGAGTGTTGCTTTTTCAGGCGACGGTATTGTAAGACTCAGCATATATTCCTTTGTAATTATTAAAGTACTGCCTGGTGAATTTGATTACCGTGCTCCCAGCCCCTCAGCAAATCTATTTCTGGTGCCTGCTCTCTATAACATTCCTGCTTCGCTTTTGTTCCTGGGTTGCTGCAGAATTGTTTAGCCTGATACCCAGCGCTGAGATCATGCAATGTGCGGTGTCTTACTGGCTTGCACTTCACTTTTTGTAATTTTAAAGTTCTTTCTCAGAAAAAGAAAGTACGGTGAGAAAAATAATCTTTTGAAGTCTCATATCTGTTTTAGGCTTTGGGTGTCCCCCTTGGGATGATTCACCCCAGGATATTGAGCTGTTTGTGTTTTGTGTGTTTGCATCTGTGGTTGATAAAGGGGCCTGGAAAGACAAAGAGCTTCCGGTTATAGCCACAGCCTCCCTTGAGAGTTGGCTGTGGGTCGGGAAACTTCCTCCTCGCAGCTATCCATTTCCTTTTCCTTTCTTCTCTCCCCATGTCAAGAAATAAGGGCCAGTCTCCGCTTTCGTGCACACTTGTGAGGGGCTCCCCTGCCCCAGATGCAACTTGTCTCCTTGAGTGGCAGTCACAACCCCTGGCAGACCTGCATGTGTGGGTGGCTGACGCAGATGGGGGCACCCCGTAGTCCCCTTGCACTAAGCCTGAAGCTCGAGGTAGGAAGAGGCTTTGTGCATCAGGTTGTGCTCGGCTGTGAGAGTCGCCAGTGCGCTCACCCAGCCCAGCCTGATCTCAGCAATAAAAGGAGCTTCCTTCACTTGCATATCTGTAGGCCAAACGAGGTTCTGCTTTAAGAGTCCACGGGACTTTGCAGCCTGGTTCTCCTCAGGGACCTCATGTGTTGCCTGTCTGCATTGTCTGTCTGTGTGGCTTCCATGGCTGCCACTGCGGTCTGAGGTTCTGCACGCTGGGCTTTGCACTCCCTGTTCATGGGCAGCAGTCTAGGAGTGGAGAGAGCGTGCATTCCAAGTCAGAGACCTCAGGTTGGCTCTGGGGTGTCCGTGGACTTGTGTGCCCACCTCCCTCTGGTGCACCCACTTTTTCTAAGATAGATGGGCTGTGTGGAGGGGTGCAGACTCACCCAATAGATCTGGCCACACAGAAGGGAGAGGAAGAGGGGATCGTGAGCTGAGGTGGCTGCCGGCTGGGAGCCCCGCACAAGTTTGGTACGGTGTCAGGTAGTACAGCTTCGTTGAGGCTGGTGCCAGGCTAAAGGACATGCCTACTCGGGAGCCACCAGCACAGGGCTTCCGGGACTTTTGTGCTGGCAGACTCGTAACGGCACAGAGAGGAGTAGGTTTGCAATGTAGGTGAAGTCTGCCTGCTGTCGGGAAGCTCTGCTGACTTTTCTGCTTCTAAAAGCAATTTACAATTTTCTTCTGTAAGGCAGTGTTTATGGTTCGATGTGAGTCTGCTTTGCAGCTCTGCTGTGAGCACACGCGTGCTCCGGAAGACCTGCTGTCGGTTGCAGGTTCACAGGCTGGCCTCCATCACTCTGGCGGGTCCTCAGGCTTTGGGGCCTCATGGAGCCCCAAGTTCTGGCCCAGTCACAGGTGTCTTCACAGGAAGGGCTCTGGTTGTGTGGTTGGTAGGCTGGGACCTGGTGGGATGAGAAGAGGGCAGTGTCAGGCTGGCGGGGGACAATTGGGGTCAGGACTGTTTGCTTTTCTTCCTCCCTCTTGGCAGAGCAAGGGTGCAAGCTGGGCGCAGCTGCAGGATGTGCCTCGTGGCCTGGCCGGCTCTGCGCAGGGTCAGTGGCTGGGAAATACTGCCCAGGATGTTCCCGAGCAGGCTGTTCTGAACGCTTCCCGCCCTGTGTCAGACCTGCTCCGGGCTGTCCAGCCACTCGCAGGCTGGATTGCGACGGTGGCAGGATTTTGTGTGGACTTTTCTTGTCACGTTGGAGATGGCAGGGCTCAGACCCCGCCAGACACATGCTGTTTTTAGGGTGACCGGTCAGGACTGCGGTTCTGCTCAAGAATAGGAAAGCTGCAATTAAGTTAGAACAAGGCCCAGGGCAGATTTGGAAGGGAAAGAACCAAGGTGTCTGCTCCCCGACAGGAGGTATTTTTGGTGCCAACTCCAGTAAATTTAGTTTGTTTTCTATCTGAATAGTTAGGTAGAGAATCATCCAAATACAGAGGTCCAAATTGGTCTAATTTTAGGATCTTGTGTTACAGTAATTTAATATGTTAGAGTGCTCCGAAAGCCTAGTAGAGATTGTCTTAAAGTTGTAGAAATTAGCACTAGAATTAGGATCCTTGTAAGAATGGAATCACTTGTGCCACTTACTTGGTTTAAACTTTACAAAGTCAGCGAAAGTAATACTGGTTAACATTTATGTATTTATTGGAAATTTCAGATACACTTTATTTCTACATATGGTCATGCCTACTGTGTAGGTATTACTTATATTTCTGGGAATGTTTATGTTTGGCATAAAAGAGTTGTGTTTTCCTTTCCTGCAGAAAACATTGCCACATAGTTTAGCAACTTAGGAGACAGGTTTATGCTTTGTCACTGTTTATGTGGGCCAGGGGTTTGTGCCTGGCTTCGTTGGCGGGTCTTACCAGGCTGTCAGGAAGGTGTGCAGCCATCCAAGCTTCCAGCCTTGTCCAAGCTTAGGGGAAGTTGTTGGCAGAGGTGAGAGCTGGAGGACAGAGTCTGTGTGCTACTCCTGCTCTCCAGCAGTTCTCTAAGATTCCCCCCCCCTTTTTTTTTTCCATTTTCAAATTTCCTTGAAAAAGTCCTTTTCAAAAAAAAAAAAATAGCAATTTGAACAAAATTTCATATAGTACAGGGATATGTGGCCTGAAAATGTGGCTTTTACCTATTCGGTACCCCAGCCCTAATCCCAAAGCAGTGCCCAGTAGAGCAGTGTGTAAACTTTCCGAGCGTGTTCAGCATTGTTTAGGCCATGTGCGATTCCCCCAGGATGTGCAGGGGGGTCCAAGGTCCCAGGAGGGGACCACCTGGGACTGTGGTGTGGGAACCCTCTGCCCATGGCAGGAGCTGGCTGGCTGCTGCTCAGGAAGGTGAAGGTGGAGGCGAATGTGGAGAACTGGCACCACGTGCTCTCGGGTGCGGGAGGTGTTCGACATGGAGACATGGCCTCGGCAGCCAGATAAAGCCGGTGCAAGACAGTGGATTGTGCGGCCCAAGAGGATTGTTGTGTCTCCCTCCAAGCTCCGCCTAGCTCTTGGACACTTGTATATTAAAAGAGTTTTTTTGGGGGGTGGTAACAGTTTATCAGTTGCACCCCACACAAGCTTTCCTAAAACCATTGGTGATCGAAGAATTGCTGCTGTTTTGAATTTTCAAAGTTGATAAACATTTTTCTATTATTTACTAACCTGAGTTATGGTATCATGCAGGTCCTGTAGAGGACTGGAAATATTTGTGCATTTATAGTATATTAATTTAGATAATCTGGATAAGCCACACGTGGAATTCAGTTGGGTCTGCAGCATTCTCCTCATCGTGGAAGTGTGGTGGGTACCAGCGTGTTGAGTTCCTGTCTGTGAGCCCTGGTAGAAGCCCCTAAGCTGCTTGGAAACTGATTTTTTGTTGGCAGGAAGGGTAACCGTGAGCATTGTGTCTTTACTGGTACCAGGTGCTGTTTGAGGGCTGTTCAGGTTTTGGTTCATTTATTTCTTAGGGAGTCCTGTGTGGGTCAGGCTTTTGAATGAGCTTCATTTTGCACCTGCTGAAAGTGAGGTTCAGAAAGGCTAAATGCCTTGTCTGGGGTCCCACAGTGAGTAGGAGATGGGGCTGGGCTTTGTACCCCGAAAATCTGGCTCCACAGTTCACGTTTTTAATGATAGCCCCACCGATTAGTTCTCTGTGAGCATTAAATGTACCACTAATAGGAGAACCTTTTCAGTTTGCAAAATCCCTGTGTATGATATTGAAGAATATGTGGGTTTTGCAACAAGGAAGTCTTAAAATGACCTGGACAAGTAATGGAGGTGATGGTAGGAATTCCAGCCATGTATTAAATTAGCCCGCAGCAGAGCAGCAAAGGAACCAGGGAGACGGGGACCAGGTGCTTCTGGGTCTCAAGTCTGAAGTCCTGAGGCTTGCGAGTTAAAGGAAAGTGACGGCAACAAGAGGGTGTTTGCTTCCTCCGGAAGGTGGGAGAGGTCCTGGGAGCACAGTACTTGCCTGATGGCCATGTAGAGCAGGTGACTGACAGCTTAGAAGCATGAGGTAGAGGACAAAGAGGAAGCCATCAGCCCAGGGACCCGGGGCCACTTTCGTGGTCCCCTCTGCACATACACAGACATCTGCAGTATTTCTGCTGTCTGCAGTGCTGGTGAATTGTAGTGGTCCCAATTCCTGAAGAAACTGTTCCCCATCAGTTCTGCTTGGGATGGCAGGACAGTGAGCTAGGACATGGGCATCTTGAGAAAGGCCTGGGCTCTCAGCGGGAGTTAGAGCTGGAGTCTTGGTCACTCACAAACACTGTGACAAATGCAAATAATTGCAGTTTCCTTAGCCATAAAGTAGGTGTTGTGGTCCTTGGCGAGCTGCGGTGGGGATCTTAGTCTTGTCTGAACACGGTAGGAGGGGAGCACATTGTAGGTGCCAGGCTGCAAGCACTTGCACACCCACAGCGGCTCCTCTTCAAGGTTTTACACATCGAGGTTTTCTTTGGTGTGATTTGTCCTAGACCATTCTCCTGTTTCTCTAGCAGAATTCCTGAGACTGTGTTTTATGAAGAGAGTAGAGATTGATTTGGCCTGTGGATCTGGTGGGTCCCAGCAGCGTGGCCCTGGCATCCTGGGGTGGGGGCATTTCCTGTCTGCATCCCAGGAGGACAGAGCAGGGGGGGAGGGGCGGCACATGCAGGCCGCTGCAGGCCAGCGGGATCTTCATAGCAACCCTCTTCCAGGGAAGTAACCTGACTCCTGTGAGCACAACATTATCCCTGCCAAGGGGGGCACCTTCAGAGCTTTGTTAAAAGGTCTCATCCCCTCACACAGCCGCACCTGGGACCAGGCTTCCAGGTCACTGGCCTCTGGGCACCACTCAACCGATGCCAAACCATGGCAGAAGCCTGTCTCTTTCCCTGCTTGTCTGCCCTGCTCGATCCCGCCCACTCTCCTGTTCTCTTTGGCATTCATTGTACAGATTTCATCTTTGTCATGTCACCTAACCACATCCTGTCATTTTTCAGGGCTTGCAGCAAGTGGTATGCCTGTAACACAGGACCACTCTGTACTTTAGCGAAGAGCTTTTCCAGGTCTGGAGACAGTATGCCTTTGGAAAATGCTTGTCTCATTGCAGTTTATTTCTGAGGCCATGTGACAGTATTATATTATCCCATTCTAAAAAGGAAGGTTGCTGGAGTGATATTTTTAGCCGGTATTTCAGCGTGGCATGGAACTCATATATAGTTCTTTAATTTATAGTCTGAGATGACTGGCAGCCCAGGAATGAAGATGATGGTATGATGGCAGTGTGGGCGTGTCTCAGGCTAGACCGAGGGCGCCTGTTGGTGATGGTCTCTCCCTCAGAACAACTTCTGGCTCTCTGTGAGCCAGAGATTTAAGGCATAGGCAAGGTCAGTAGATGAACAGGGCGAGGTTCTTTCTGCAAACTGAGAAGAGTTGAAACCAAAGTCTCAGCAGAAGCAGGATGCTGGTGGCAGTGGTGTTGGAGAGGCTGAGATGACCCCAGGCAGGAAGGCCATGCTGGGAGACTTTGAAATCCACTGGCTGTGGAGCGGACAGGACAGCAGTGTGAGAAGCAGGCCCAGGGGACAGGACATGCTGATGTCAGCGCTGACCTCCTAATCACCCAAGGAGTTGGCCTGAAAAGAGCTGAGATTGGTATCGGATGCTGAGCCGCACTCCCTGTGTGTGCTTTGAAGACTGGGGGAACCCCTGTACAGTTTCATTTTATTTTTTATTTATTTATTTATCTACGCATGTTCATTTTATTTTGTTTTTACACTTTATGGGGCGAGGAATGGAATTCATTGTATATTTGATAATAATATTTTCAATTAAAAATTATGAGCAGGGCGCTTCTCCCCAAGCCCTGGGCGCTGACCCCGCACACCAAGGCTCTGTCATCACCTCCGAGTTGTATGCAGGACTACACAGGGCAGCGCACACCCGTAGCTAGGTCCAGCCATGCCTGTGTCCTGCACCTGGGGCTGAGCTGGCAGGTACAGGGCAGGCACTTTTTTTTTTTTTTTTTGCGGAACCAGGGATTGAACTCAGGCCCTTGCACTTGCCACGGAAGCACTTATTCCACTGAGCCATCTCTCCGGTCCCGAGGGCAGGCACTTGAGCAGTGTTTCTGAGGAGCCTTTAGAGTGACCAGCACCACCTGGCTTTCCACGCCCAGCCACCCTGCTAAAGCACAGATGTAGGTGCAGTAACATTTCCAGGAGTTTGTCAGAACTTCTGAGCCGTGAATCCAGCAGTGCCCAACTGCAGGTGGGTTAGGGCTTCACCCAGGGTGCATGGGGGAAATCTCAGAAGGTGCCGCCGGCCCGGGCTAGGACTGGCTCTGGGGGTTCCCGGAACGTGGCAGAAATTCCTACTCAGCGGGCGGGGTGGGGGAGGTGCTTTGGGATGGTGGGGGGCGTCCCAAGGGGGTGGAAGAGGGTCTCACCCATGCTGCGCCTGGGCTGGGAACAGTAGGTCCCCCGGCGCAGGGTAGCCGGAAGCTCTCGCACACACTCGCCGGGCCTGGGCCAGGACTGGGTCTACAGTTTCATTTTAAAAGTTATAAGTACTGATAGATCCCTGAGTCTGTCACTGATCTTACTTCTATCATTTTCACCTAGGCCGTTTTGTACAGTTTTGAACTATGTAAAACAGAAGCAAAGCATTTGGTAGACTGTGTTATGTCATAACATGAAACGGAAGACAAAGTCCCTTTTCAGGGAAATTGGCTAAGTCTTGACAGATGACAAATTGGAAACATAAAGCACATGATATCTTTATGTCTTGTGATCCAGTTCCCAGGATCCAAGACCCAGGAAGAGACCCAGTCTTCTTCGTGCTGATAATAACTCCTTGTCATTTCTGAAGATTCCCACCCGCTGGTCTCCCATAGTCGTGTTCTCTGTGTGCTGGAAGTTTATTATGAGTTTCCTTCAGACATCCCTGCTGTGCTCACGTCTTAACTCCTCGGGACCTAGGCACGATGACCATTTGTAAGAGTGTGACTTGGCCATTGCGAGGCTCGTCAGTGTAGCTGGGGCGTCAGCAGAGTTCATCTAGGTGGCTGAGTCCAGCGTGGCGTTTTACAGCGGCCAGTAAATACGGGGCCACGCTGACATGTGTAATCCCAACAGGCTGTATTTATGGAGTGCGTGGTGGTGTGTTGTGCGCCTTGGTGTGCAGTCTCATATAATCCTCTAAACAGAGGAGAGAGGGTGGAGCCTGCTTCTAAAGCCTCCCTTTCCCTGACACGGCTGGTGAGCCTTCCTGTCTCTGACCATCATGGCTTGCTCTCAGAACTCCCTTCTTCAGAGGGAGTGCGTTCCATTGTGTGTCTCTGCCCCACTGCATTTACCCGTTCACCTTGCCCTGAACACTGGGGTCGCCCTCCCCAGCTGGCTATTCTGAATCACGCTGTTCTGTGTGTGGGTATGGACATCGGAGTCCCCAGCCGTTCATGCCTTCAAGATACCGATGGAGACAAAGGAGGGGGTGTTTCAACCGTGACCTAAAACCTCAACTCCCATCTGCTGTCTTCGGGGGACATTGCTTTATCAGAGTCCTGTCCGTCCTTTAGACCCACCAGGTGCCTTGCCCATCCGGCAGTTTCACCTGGCTGCAGAGCACTCAGGCAGGCAGCAAGCGAGAAGGCTCAGGACTCGCGCAGCCAGGGGTCACCTGCAGCCTCTTTCACCTGCTTTGGTCTCTGGAGGGACTTGGTTCCTCATCTGTATTATGAGCTTCTCCAGGGCAAAGGTACGCGGGAGCTGGCTCCTTCCATGATAGAATGTTTTACTTGAAACTGGTCCTCACTTAGCAAATCGATTGCTTGCGTGTTAAATGGTTGTAGCCTACACTCGGAGTGGGATTGATCAGTTTGATTGTGTAGCCCTGTGGTGGGTTATTTTCATTTGAGTCCTGGATTGAAACTGTTAATTACTTCAGAGGGCCAGTGGGATTTGGAGGACTCCCACACCTTCTTTACTATTTTTTGGAAGTCACTTTAGATTAAATAATTAGAATTAAGTAAGATATTTAAGGAAATGTTGCCTGCTGTGTTGCTAATTTCCTGATTATTTCTTGGAGGTTAAGGGTTGATGGTGATCAAAGCTTTTCTGTGAGATGACAATTGTTCTGTGCCGTGAGAAGGTGCTTTTCTCCCAGCTTTTGCTCATTCTTGATGGCACACGGATCTTGTCATCTCTGGGGTGGCCCAGTGTCAGGCTGTTGCCCATCAGAGTAGCACTTCCGGTACAGAGGCTGAGGATGTCTTGTCAGGCATCCTGTAAAGAGCCGTTCATTTTGGCTACTCTTTTTCAGAGCTTCCCAGGCCTAGCAGATACCTGGAGTAAGTAAGGAAAAGAGAATGGATTTTTGGCTCCTAGTCTTAATACACAGGGTGGGCATGTCCCTCTGTGTGTGCTCTTGTTATGGTCATTAAGTTAGAAAATGCATCACTGTGCTCTACAGGGCAAGCAAGGAGGTGCTGACCTGGATATTAGTTGCCCACACTTTAATAGGTGTGGGGAGGAGTTTTTAAGGAACTTCAGAGATATGTAAACAAATGATTAAATTCGTTCTGAGGAAAGTAAACAAGAGGAGTAGGTAGACAGATAGGATGCCCCTGGTGCTCCAGCAAAACAGAAGCTTGATTTTGATCTTTCAAAAATGTATCAAAATAGTCATCTGGTGAGAACTGGTCATTGTAGGAGTTCATAGTGTGTGTTTTATTGTTATGATTTATTTTTAATTTCATATGGAGAATTGAAATGTCAGCTTTTCAGCTGTACGACTTCCAGAGGTCTTAGTATTAGCTGGGGAGAACTATAGCACAGATGATGTGAACTTATTCTGATTTTGCTGTTGTCTTGGTTACTTTTCTCTTGTTTACTTTTGGTTACTGTTCTCTTGGTTACTTTTCTCTTGTTTCTGAGACAAAATGCCTAACACCCAGAATTAAGGAAGGAAAGGTCTCTTCAGCTCGCAGTTTGTGGAGGGTCCTGTCCGTGGTCGGCTGGCTCCAAGGCAGGGTGGCACAGGGCAGAGCGTGGCAGTTCATGGTAGCAGAAAACAGTCAAAGCAATAAGAGTGAAAAGGGAGGAGCTTGAGAGAACATCCTCTTTCCCTCCCTCACATTGCGTGCAGATTACCCAGCCCAGGTGGGGTAGCGCTCACACCCATAATCCCAGCATTGGACCATAAATCAGTCCCAAACTCTAGAAGCTGCCCCATGACTGCGTGAGGCTTTGGGGGACATCTGGACACGACAGCTGGGTATGTATAGTACAAAAGTTTGGAGTATCTGGTGTTGTGGACGAATATTCTAGGTTATTGAGACTCAGAAGATGCTAAAGCTGGGCTTTACTGTGTATCTTTTTGTTTAGACACCTTCCTCCAATGAACTAGATGGTCTTGTTAGTCTTCATTTTTCATTTGGCCTTAGTATTCGCTGGCATTCAGTACATTGGTTATTATGTAGTTGTCTTAGTATTCGCTGGCATTCAGTACATTGATTATTATGTAGTTGTCTTGGTCAGTTTCCTTGTCCCTGAAACGTGATACCTGATGCTCACAGCTTAACGAAGAAGAGCTTTATTTGGGTCATATTTCAGTCCGTGGTCAGCTGGCTCTGAGGCAGGACAGCATGGTAGAAGGGCCTGGTGAAAGAGAGCTGCTCAGGGCATGGAGGACAGGAAGCAGAGATGGCAGGTGGAGCAAGGAGAGGGAAGTATAACCTGCCAGGCCACGCCTGTGATGGGCCGTCCCTCCAGGTAGCCAGCTGTAAGCCCCTCCATCTGATCACCTTCTCTACGCCCCACCCACTGTCAGGGCATGAGACTTTGAAAGGGACGTGTAGACGTGAACTGTCACAGTTGCGTGCTGACTCAGCGCTCTCTCCAGAGCTCTCAGAGCTGGCAGAGCCAGCGATCCAGCTTTTGGGTCCTACTGTAAACATTTTTGTAGTTTGAGAATTACCCTCAGCACCTCTTCACTTGACACCCCCCCCCCCCCCCCCCCCCCCCCCCCCCCCCGTGTATCAGGGACTGTAGTTCTTCTCTCTTAGTAGAAGAGCGCTCAGCCCGGCTCATCAGCGGCGTACAAGCTTGTGAGACCTTAGTTTTTTCAAGAAGGTTTATTTTCGTTGATACCTCAAAGGCTAAGGGAAGTACTCATCCAGCTCTGGTTTTACAATTTCAAGTTTTATTCCATTACTGGCTCATGGAAACTATTTTGTGGGGTGTGACCAGTAGGTGTTGTTGTTTAATACGTAATGAAGCCCGGCAAGGTGGCACAGACATATAATACCAGCATTCAGTCAGGGACAAGAGGATCGCCAAGAGTTTGAGGCCAGCCTGGGCTACACAGTGAGTCCAAGGCATGCATGAAATACATAGTGAGACTCTGTCTCACAAAAGCAAACAAACCAACCAAAATAATAATAATAATAACAACAACAGCAACAACAGTGAATAGAATTAAGCAAGAAAATCTCAGGGCATCACATATATTAAAGTTGTTTTGAGTGAAGTTTTAATTTTATATAGAAAGTGTGCTTATATAAAAAGTACATATTACATAAGGGTCGTGATGAAAATTCATTTTTTAATCATTTATTTATTTACTTATTTGGTACAGGATCTCACTACGCAGCTCAGACTCATAGTGATCCTCCTGCCTCAGCCTCCCCAGCCCTGAGATTGCAGGCATGCACCACCACACACAGCTTCAGGTCCAGCATGGCATTTGGTACTAGGGATTAAACCCGGGTCCTTGTACTTGCTGGGCAGATACTTAGACCACTGAGCTATCTCCACAGCCCTGAAAATTTATTTCTTACAGGGAAGTCATGAAGACACCCGGCTGTAGGGTGGCCCTTTCTTTCTCTCCCAGTTTCCAGCCATGGCTGTTTTCTTTCTGCGGTGTGGTGACATCTTGTATGTCACCTTTATTAGAAATGTGACTAAAATGAAAACACCTAGGGGCCGGGGAGGATGGCTCAGTAGAATAAGTGCTTCCCTGGCAAGTGTAAGGGCCTGAGTTCAATCCCCAGTTCCACAAAAAACAAACAAACAAACAAAAACAAACAAAACCCCTGAGGCTGGGAAGGGTTTTCTTTTCAGAATGTTTTCAGAGTTAACTGCAGAGGGCTGTTGTCAGGGGAAGGTGACGTAGAAGGCAGGTTCACAGGGGCACAGCGTGGCTGTTGCATTTGGGAGAAAAGCTGGCCCTGAGCCCTGCAGGTGCAGATTCCTAGGTTCCTCTGAAGGCTGTGGTGGCTTACAGGGGCCCATGTGCAGCACCGAGAGGTTGTACTTCAGGCGGAAGATGGGGAGTGTTTTGGAAGGGGAACGTTTGTGCATGTGTGTTTTAATCTGTCCTTGAGAAGCAGATGCAGACAGGGAGCT
This sequence comes from Octodon degus, assembly GCF_000260255.1. Classification (NCBI taxonomy): domain Eukaryota; kingdom Metazoa; phylum Chordata; class Mammalia; order Rodentia; family Octodontidae; genus Octodon; species Octodon degus. Next base: position 9,126,864 of record NW_004524601.1, on the reverse strand, counting down.
GGGTGTGACTGTTACAGAAAAGCCAAGCTTTCCTTCCCACCTTCCTTCCTCTTCTCTTTCTTGCTCTCTCCTCCTTCTCCTCCTTTTGGACGCTCGAGGCTGGCCCACAGGACAGCAGGGTGGCGCTGCGGCAGTGGGCCAGGACGTGACGGGATGGCTACTTCATGGTGAGCATGGTTATTGTCTGTTGCGTGATACAATAAGAAAACACCAACTTTAAATAGTGTTCTGCTGTTCTTTAAAACAGTGTTACCATTCCTAAGTCGAGTTGTCGCCTGGTGTAAGAAGGCACTGTGTGGTCACTGTCATTGTGGTCCCTGGAGAGGCTCTGTCTGAGGATGCAGCTACCTGAAGGTTGAATGAGTGCTTGCCTAAGATTGGAGTGGAATTCACACCCCACCCGGGCCATTAGCTACTATCGGGAATCTTCTTCAGTGTCCCAGAAGAAGGAGAATTGTGGCTATGAATTTTTTTTAATGTATTTGATACAGGGTCTACTGGGTCTATAGGGTCTCACTGCCTAGATTGGACTTGTAGTGATCTTCCTGTTTTCAGCCAACCAAGCGCTGGGATTACAGGCGGGTGCCACCACACCCACTCGCTGTCTCAGTGTGCCCCAGGGCTGGGCTGGAACAGCACACTGGGGATGGCAACCATTCCCTGTGTCTGCCTAAGCAGGCCTGTTGGTCTGCTGAGCTATCTGGCCTGCCCGTGGCTGTGACTATTTGAATTATTGTCCTGCTACACATAGTTAAGTCTCTGGCTAATGCATGCAGGACCTTCAAGGAGGCAACCTGTGAACGGGAACGCCAGGTTCCTTGTAGAGGACAAAGCATTAGGAGGTCAGGGCTTGAGCGTGCTCATCTGAGCTCATGCGTGGAGTGCAGTGGAGAGCTAGCCGGGTTCTTCTGACGTTGTTGAGCCATGCGGGTGTATCTGTTACTGCTGCTATGTAACAAGCCACTTGGAGAGATTCATAGTATAGAACAGCAGTAAGATACGGTATGTGTGTCTTACTGTTCTCCAGGGATGCAACTCAGGCTGAGTTCAGCTGTGCCTGTGTTCTGCCCGTCTCACCTGGGATCCCTCTGGCGGCTGTAGACAGCTGATGGTGGAGCCTCACTCGTATCGCTTAACCAGCAGTCCTGGGCTCTGCGCCTGACAGCTCAGCGTGAGCTTAAGCTCTCAGTTGGTCGCTTCTGGCTGGTCATTAAAGAAGTGTGGGGAGCGCAGGTTGTTCAGCTTCTGCTGGGCTCTCGGGTGATGATGTCCCTGTGGTCACATCAAGTCGCAGGGCCAAGGCCAGACTCAAGAGATGGGAAACACACTCTGCCGCAGATAGGAGGGACGCGGTCTTGTCTCAGAGGCTGTGGGTGTGTGGGCAGGAATGGGAGGAATTTTTATGGCGCTCTTTGGGTGAGGCTATCACAGTAGGTGAGGGGATTCGTGTTGTAGTGGGTGTTACAGTGTAACACAGAGACAACTGTGTGAGAGCCAGGGCTCGGACCTCCTTCCCCGATATGCGAATGAGTCATTGCGCTGACAGATATTTACTGGGCACCAGCAGGCCAGGTCTTGTTCTTGGTAGGGATGGAGCGTGAGGAAAGAGAAAGACAATAATAATAATAAAAGCAAACTTGCCCCTTGCTAGCCTAGTGGCTTTTGGTTCTGAATCTGAGGCAGCAAGTTTGCTCTTTATGCAAGAATGCAGCAGAGGCAGATTTTTATCAAGAACTCAGCCATTGTGAAGTCTGGCTTTAGAAAGCAACTTAGTAATTGGTTTCTCTGCTAATAGCAAATCTGTGGTTTTTTTTTTTTAAGTGACATATTAAAGAAATTAATTGAAAAAGGAGTCAAGTACAATGTTTTTTCTTTTCCTTTTTTTTTTTTTTAATTAAAGGCTTTTCTCTTACTCAGTAGACTTTGAAGTAATAAACGGTGACTACGTGGTTGTACCTGGGAGTGTGACGCTTCACATGCACTGGTTGGAAGCCTTCACATGATGGTTGAGTCGCAGGCATCTCCTGCCCAGGTGGCTCGGAGCGTGAGGCCCCTTGGGAACTTGTCTGAGAAAGTTGTATCGAAGTGGGATCGATTATAGAAGTTGGATGCATTCTTTGTCAGGCAAGGTGAAGTGGTTCCTAATGGCAGAATTTCAGAAATAAATGCAAAACATAGAGTTTTCTTTTATAGCAGCATCTTGTCCACTTTTGATCAGGTTGTATTCTTAGGAGGATGAAGGCCCACGAAAAATCTACCTGTTTCCTTTTCTGGGTTAGGGGAAGATCTTTTTAATTAAAATCATTGTGACAGTCGTTAGAATAATCCAGCAGAGCTGGGAATGGGGACACATACTTGTAATCCCAGAAGTTGCGAGGCTGAGACAGGAGGATCCTTGTGAGTTTGAGACCAGCCTGGGCTACAAAGTGAGCTCAAGGCCAGCCTGAACTGCATAGGGAGACCCTGCTCAAAAAGACACACACACACACACACACACACACACACACACACACACACAATCCAGCAGAGAGTTCATGATGTTTCCTCATTTTTATTTTGTTTAATTTTCATCTCTGAGTCCTCCCAGTATGGTGGCAGTACTGGAAAACATATTGCTATAAAAAGCGACCTTTTGTTGAGTGTCCTTGGAAGGCAAAGAAATAGGTGTCGGCCCCTCGCGCCCTTATTTCACTCTTTCCTCCAGGAACCTTTTCCTCTCTAGGATGCTATCACACGTGCACCCTTTGGCATCTTTGGTTCCCCCTTCTGTCTTTATGATGTTGAAACAAAGGAAAAACCTCCAGTGACTCCTCCAGGTGGAGTCACTTAGAGCGAGGTGACTTTTCCTGGTGGCGCTGTGCTAGGAGTTACACAGAATGAGCTAACCCAGCGCCACTTGTGCTGCTCGGCATTTGGGGCTGGGCTGAGTTCTGGGTCGCAGTGTGGGAAGGTTGGCTAGTGTGTGTTATCAGGCAGCGCTGATCCTCCCATAAAATTTCAATTTTACATCGGATTGAAAATCAACTAGTGTGTTCTCCATCTGAAAGTGCATTTCAGTGCTACACTTAGGTTCTCATGTCATAGCACGTGAGGTGTAAAATAGAATTATGCTGAATCTCCCAAGGTGACTGTGACACTGTGGTGTGTGTGCCCTGAGGCCACCGTGGAGGCCCGTGAGCTGTCACTTGGCAGCTCCATTGCACTAGGGCTTAGGTCTGGCCGAGGGTTGCCAGAGGGGACAGAAACCAAAGGGGTCTTGCTTCGTTACCAGTGGCTGGTGATGAGGTTTTTGGCAAGAATGACAGGGCTATGGAGGGCTTCTATTCAGAGTCCACTTTTTTAAGTGGCACATTTAAGAAATTAATTGAAAAAGGAGTCAAGTACAGTTTTTTTTTTTTTTAACCTCAAGGCTTTTCTTTTATTCCATGAACTTTGAAGTAACAACCAGTGACTGCATGTTCCGTACCTGTGAATGTGGTGAGAGAGGAGATTTATCTTGAATGTTATTTTCACTATGTACATCTGCTTTGCATTCGTGGACAGAGCGAACAGGCATTCCTGGCCACGTGTTCCTGGCCGCCTGTCTGCAGAGGCAGAGTCCCTGAAGAATGCAGCAGCATGCAGGGTGAAGAGGGAGCTAATGCTGGTTTGAAGAGATGGAGGCCCTCCAATGCCAAACTTTCCACGCCGTGTTGTTGTAGCCATGATCTGTTCTTTCTTTTACAGACATACATCGGAAGTGTGGTTATATCAGTAAACCCCTACCGGTCTCTGCCGATTTATTCTCCCGAGAAAGTGGAAGATTACAGGAATAGAAATTTTTATGAACTGAGCCCGCACATGTAAGTACGCAGTTGAGGCACTTTGGTTGCGCTTGTGCCCCCAAGACCCGCAGTTGACAGATGTGCACAGCTGCCTCGGCTGGGTCTGAGGGAAATGCTGGCCTCTTTCTTTCAACAGCTGAAGTAATGGGAGGTTAATAGCTGTGCCTTATTTTAATTTTTGTTAAAGGCGAAATACTTCGGCACGTAAAATATTTTCTGTCAGGAAAAAAAAAGTCCTGTCAGTAGCAGCTGCTGCTAATTAGTTTTGCAAATAAAAAAAGGAATGTGCATTGTTTATTATCGTTACGGAGCCTTGCAGCATTTTCGGAGTCTTTTGGGGCCAAGAAAGATTCCAGGCGTTGGGTTACGTAATGGTGTGGAGGAGCAGAAGCAGTTCCCTTCGGTTTCGATCTTCGAGGCCTTTGTCCGCCAGGTAAGTACTAGAGGCCTCGCCTGTTGCCCGACTGACGTTTTCCTGTCAGGCCCCTTGTGTGGTGAACAGCTCCTTCCCAGAGCTGGTTTTGTGTGTGTGCTGCAGGACAGACCACGAGGATTTTGTTTCTGTTCTGAAAAGAAGACAACCCGGAGGAGGTTTGCTTAGGTTTGGGGAGTCAGGGGCAGAAGTGGATTTCTAGATTCCAGAACTTTAGATTTCCCGAATAAAACATGAGATAAAGAATCGAGGAGAATATCCACCTATCGTCACAGGGCGTACCGTAAACTTTATTTCTCAAGTTACACTGTGTTTATGGACGTGCAAGAAGAATTTGCTCACTGTTTACGTTTCCCTGACTGTTGGACTGAAAGAAGAGGACCGGGGAGGAGGCTGGGCCAGGCCACGCTGTGACTGAGGGCCTCTGTCCCTGATCCCCACCACAGACGCTTCCTGCCTCCTCTTCTGTGAATGTTTGTTTGAGGTTTTTTTTTTTTTTTTTTTTTAACCAGAATCTGAGTTCCCTAGACTGTCCATTGCTTCAGGTGACCACGCTGACTTACAGAGGGGCAGGGACGCTGGCAGGCACAGTCAGGAACCTTTCTGTCGCAGACTGTGCATGCAGACTGGGAAGTGAGGCCAGGCCCGGGCTGGTTCCGCGTGCACACGAGAGGTCGCATGCTCTGCAGGATGATGCTGCGTGTGCCTCTCTGCCTCCGCCGCTGCTGCTTTTTTCCTGTAGTGTTTTCCTCTCACGCTGGGAGACCCTCACGGTGTCCTGACACACGTGTCAGTATGCATACATGGACGTGCATACAGATAGGCATCCATGTGAACGTTGGCGGGGAGATGTCCAGGAAATGTCTCGAGAATGGAAGGATGCCGTGGACGTTAGGGTGTTGGGGTGTGGCATTTGAGAGTGTAGGCTGCCAGCCCGCTAAGACATTTTCGGAGTCTTTTTAGGGAAAGTGGTGGCGTTCAGGAAGAGCTGATTTTGGCCACTGAGAAATCTGCCAGAATCTGGGAGAGTGCTTGTCCCAGCTGACGGTAGGAGGTGCCACCAAGTGTCCTGCAGTGCATACGGCAGCCTCCCGAGGATGCAGAACTATGTGTCCCGTGTCACTAGTGCCAAGGCTGAGAGACCCTAGGGAGAAGGAGGCTGCAGAAGGGTTTCATGCTCCTGTGGTGCGCGGTGAAGCAGGGGTCCGGGCGTCTAGAAGTAGATTCTGTAGGTTATTGAACGGCTTTATTCCTTAAGAAAAAGAACGCTTGAGGGGCGGGTGAAATAGCTCAGTGTACTGAGTCACCTGCTTAGGCAAGCTTAGGCAAAGCCCAGGGACTGCGGTTCATTCCCCAGCGTCACGTGCTGTACCAGCCCCGCCCCCAGGGTGGGCTGAGCCGGCCAGCGTCAGGCCTGCCATCCCAGCTCTGGGGAGGCTGCAAGCAGGAGGAGCACCGTGAGTACAAGCTGCATGGCGAGGCCTGTGACAACCAAATACATTCAAAGGAAAAAGAACGTTTGAAATTGGTTTCGTAAAATTATCGCTGTTGTTAATTCCTTGCAGTGAAATATTGTATGTGCTGCTCAGATATTTACTTGAAACTTGAGGCCTTGAAGCCACAGCCTCTCGTGACCAGCAGGTCCAGGAACACGTGAGGACTGTGGTTCCCTCGGCCTTCTCGCTTAACATTTTTCGCAGGTATTCCCGGTGATTGTTGTGCACGTCGCAGTTGAGAACGTGTGGCCTGAGATCTATGTTCCAGGTGTTTGCCTGTCCTTTCTTAAGTATGTGCTGTAAACCATAATCTTTGATGATGACAATAAACAGTAGTGAAGTGAGTGTTTATTGAGTATTTACCAACTGCAGGCTCTGCTCTCGATGCAAGTGGCGTGGTTCATTCCATTCTCAGAGTAAACCTGTGAAGTAGATGCTGTGAAAAAAGGGGAACAGTCGGAGACCAACTGGGTTATGCAGAGCCACCCGGCCAGTGGGAGTGGACCTGCAGGAATCGGTTGTTCCTCTCACCTGGAAACATGCTCTTCCCTTGTCACAACAGGGCCTTGGGCTGTGTGTATCCACTCCGCTGCCCTGGGGCTACCTGTGCTTTTGCACCCCAAGCTCTCCAAGAGACCCATGATTGTGCCTCAGTTTACCTCCATGTTGGAGATGTGTATGCATCTGGTATATCGCTCTTCTATTCCTTTTGTTTGTGTGTTTTGTTTTTTGGTACTGAGAATTGAACCCACAACCTTGTGCTTGCCAGACAGGCGGGTGCTGTGCCACTGAGCTATATCCCAGGCTCTAGATGTCTCTTCTGGAACACAGATATTCATGCACCAGAGTAACGATTTTTATCCCTTCCCTGGAAGACTCCTGCAGGAGGCTGCATGACACTGCCTCCCCTGTCCACCTGTGCACTGCCAAAGGTGACAGTTACCACCAGCAGCAAGGTGAAATAAAGGCTCAGTGTGCTGAGACCAGCGTATTTCCCGTGGTCCATGGGGCGCTCTGTGGGGTGCAGGTGGCCATTTCCCTAGTGCATGGGTATTCGTCATACCTCCCCCCAGCAGTTTGCTCCCTCCCACTGTGGCATCTCTGCATCTGGGGTGCTTCCCCTTCCTGCCCCAGAGCTCTGGCTGCTGACACAGGATGCCCTTAGACCACCTTCCTGCCGTGCCCGGGTCTGTGGCTCTTGTTGCAGCCCCAATTCCGCTCTTGTTGAGTGTTACCTGAGTGTACATTTTGTCACCTTGAAGGTGACTAAGGCAAAGGTCCATTAAGGCTTATTAAGCAGGACTTGGGTTCCGCCTCTCCCGACAGCTTGTTATTGTCTTTAGCAAGCTGAAGAAGCTGCCAGTCGGAAAAACAAGTAATTTGTTTTCTTCAGTTGGAAGATAATTACTAATGCATAGGTTTTTGTGCAGGATAAATAATCATGCAGATAATATAATTACCTGGCATCTATAAAGTGTCCAGTGTGGGGTGGGGCAGGGCCTTGTGGCAAAGGACAGCTGCTGCTTAACAGTGACAGTTACAGTAAGTGTTACAAGAGGAGACATGGGACACACGGCCGGCATCCTTGCCTGCCCCTGTCCTCCTTAGTGGGGCAACTTCCTGTAATGTATCATTCTGCACAGTTTGCTGTGAGTGTCCATTTCTGACCGTGTCTAGACTGGTTCGCTTCTGTAGGCTGGCCTGGCATTTTCAGGATTTTTGTGATAGAAGATGATGAGGTGACGTTACACTTTTGATACTTTCCCTGCAACCACGTCCAGAATTTGGTTTCAGTTTGAATAGAAAAACTATTAAGGAATTGCCTAAACTATATGCTTGAAAACTTCGTCAGTGTGCCTATCCAAGTTTTATTTACAATCTAGTTTGAACTGCTTTGTTAGTTTGTAAAACACCCAGATTGTTGTTGCCCTCTGATTCCTGGGTGTAGCTCAGTGGTAGATCGATTGCCTAGCATGCCCAAGACCTGATTAAATCTTTGGTACTGCAGAAAATGAAAAAAAAAAAAAAAAAAAAAGATTAGCGAGTGCCCTGAATTTACCTCTGAATTTTAGAGAATTTTTAAAAATTGCTTGTATGTAATAGTGTGACTTTTCAGATACAGTAATAAGAAATGCACATAAATGAAAGAAAAATAGAGTGGTTTCTTACTTCAGTTGCTCCCAACAGCAATTTTCCACTGTCCCTGAAGGACTTCTGCTCCCAAGGGGACCCCCTGTCCAGCTCCTGGCCTGGCCTGGACCCCTCGTGTGGCACTGCACCTCTGAGCCCGGGGTGGCTGGGGGGCATCTTCAGGAGAGTGCGCCTGTATTGGGTGGTCAGGTCTGCATTTTTCTAACTGCATAAGGAATGCATTTCCATTGTGAATTTTAAAAATTCTTCAAAAATAAAATTAAAAGAAATTGGCATATTTCTGACCACTCAGTACCTCAATTCATTGAGAACTGCCTCAAGTTGATGAAGTGGGAGGTAGCAGACAAGGGTGAGAGGGGGCAGTGGTTGAACTGTTCAGTTTTCATGGAGCTGGGGTGGCCCTGGTGCTGCGCTCCCCTGGGGTATCGTTGCGAGGTCCTCTGGCCTTTGTGGGGTGGTTGGCTTTGCTCTGCAGCAGTTGCCACAGCTGTCCTCAGCGTGCGATCTTCCTGTCATTGGATCTCCTTACCCTCCTTCCCAGCAGCCTTGGTGCTGTTTGCCTGAACTCCGCGCTCCTTGGCCTGGCGCTCATGCTGTGTGGAGTCTGCTTTTTCCAGCCACGAACTGTGCTGCTGTTCATGGAGCCAGCTCCTGAGCTCAGCCACTCGTGTCTTCTTTTAGCACCTTGTGCCCGACCCTGTATCCACTGTGGCCGTCCCGCTTGCCCTTTGTGGTCTCACCTGGCTCCATGTGCTCACAGGTGACCTTCCCTGCCTCAGAGTTACCAGAAGTGCCCCTGTGCTTGCACCCACCGCCCTCCTTGGATGCTTAGTTGCATTTCAGGGTCTGAAGAGTGAGAAGCTTTTCTACTCCAGGAACTCTGCCCATCGTGGCGGCTTGCTGCGCTTTGCTTTTGACAGCCCAGTACTATAAAACAAAAGGGACTTGAGATCATTTTTCACTGTGCTGTTTGTATTATGTCTGGCAAGCAATACTTGGTAGGCTATCCAGGCATTTATCCTGAATTCATGCAGTGTAGTGAGAATTTTTTCTTTTTTTATTAAAATAACGCCACTTCTGTGGTGCTGTTCAGCCCTAAGTATTAGTTCAGGTTGTTTGTTTGCACTATCTTAACCTGCTGGAGGGAACTTGCCCCCTGAGGACAGATGCCCTGTGGCACGTGCATCCGCCCTCCTGGCAGTGTCTTTAAATTCTGTTAGCATGCAGCCTTAAACTAGGCTACAACGTGGTCCTGTCATGTTAGCGTTTACGAGTGTTAGTTTAAAGCAGGCAGTCTTTGCATATTTGTAAATGAAGGACTGCACCCTTAAAACTCTGAACACGTGGGAAAGTGACTGAGGCTTTGGGAAGGCTCTGGTTACTTTCACCTAAGCACAGGAAAGTCATAGTGGGAGGACTCCACAGTGAGAATGTCAGCTGTCCAGACGTGAGCCTGCTGCCCCTGGAGCCTTCGGCCTCAGCTTGGCGCCCACCTGATTTTGCAGGATCCCACGCTGTTTCCCAGTATGATGTTGCCAGAGTGCTTGTGTGTTCTGAGTTTTAATCCTGTTGTTACTCCACTACATTCAAGGTGAACCAGATAAATGTTACAAAAAACACTTTCTGATCATATCTCAGAGTGCAGTGGTTGAGTTTACAGAGCCTGCTTAAGGGTGCAGGGTGGAAAGCTTGCGCACTGTTCTTCATAACATAGTTAAAATTCTGTTAATAAGATTGTGCTTATGTTAAGAGCTCTTGTAACAAGATTTTTTTTTTTTTTTTTTTTGAGACAGAATCTCATTATGTAGTTTAGGCTGGCCTTGAACCCACTATATAGCCCAGGCTGGCTTCAAACTTACAGTGACCTCCTGCCTCAGTCTCATGAGAGCTGAGATTGTAAGTGTGCACCAGCATGCCCAGCAGACTGAAAATTCTTGTACAAGTTTCCTGTACAATTGCATGTGAAGTGTTTTCTCACAGATTTGTGCATGTGTGTTGGGATATTGCTATGGCTGTTTATTATTTCTTGCATTTTCCTCTTGAAATAGTTGAGATTTTAATTAATCTTAGTCAGTTGCTGACCTCCCAGAACACCACATGCAGGGGAGTTCTGTGTTCTTCCTTCTGGCATGCTTTTTACTTACTGTTTAGCGAAGTTACTTATTTATTGAGCAAGTATTTATGGAGAGCTTACCATGTGTTTTTTTTTTTTTAAGATTTATTTATTCGGTACAGAGTCTTGCTATGAAGCTCAGATTCTTAGTGATCCTCCTGTTTTAGCCTCCTCAGAACTGGGATTACAGGTGTGCGCCACCACGCCTGGTTTCAGTGGCCAGCACGGCACTGCATGGAATGGCGTGACCTATGGTACTGGGGATCGAACCGGGTCCTCGTCTTGCCAGGCAGGCGCTTAGACCGCTGAGCTATCTCCCCAGCCCACCATGTGCTTTAACAGTGAACAAAATAAGTAAAATTCTCCTCTTTGATAGGGAGGCCATGCTTCATCATAAGTGGTCAGAAACTGAGATTGTTCATTCTGTCTGTTAGGCAGGCAGAAAGGCAGAGGGAGGGAAACTTTTGTGAAAGAACAAAATGATTTGCTGTGGAATTCTTACAGAACACCTTCAGAGCCACATCTGAAGTGACGTAAGGTTGTTGGTGGTGCGGCCTTCGGTGAGGTTGTGGGTCTCCCTGCCTTAGACATCTTGAATTAGCGTCTCACATATAGTGCTGCCATCTTGAAAATGCCTGACATTGCCCTTTTCTGTTTACCTGTGACTGTCACGGGTCAAAATGCGCAGAAGGCAGGCCTCGGGTGGCTGCAGTCTTCAAGGGTGTGGATTAGCCAGCTCCCTCAATTTCAGAGTGCAGCAGCCAGGGAGCCAGGCTGCCCTTCACTAATTGAAAACTTCCGGCCCAGAGTCCATGGTGGGAAAAGTTACTGCCTCCCGTTCTGCTTCTGTAAATGCTGTAGGAGCTGAACTTACACCTCTGACTGTCAAACTTTTATTCCCAGTATTGCTTTACTGGGGTGACTTTCAAAGCAGTTTCTTTTAGAATAAACTCTCTGGCAAAAAGAGATCACAGCAAATTTCTCTTTCAGATTGTGTTGCTTCCTAAAATAAAGAAGTTGGTGTGATGCCAGCCTAATATTTTTATCATGAACATTTTTTAGTTGTGAAGTGTTTCCAGTATATTTAAGAAGTCCTCAAGGTCCTAATTTCTGGACCTCTAATTAGCAGTTCTGTCCTTTCTCACCAATTGTACATCTCAGACTTGAAAAAAATGATCTTGGAAAGACGTTTGTAGAACTCAGCTCATGTCCCTGTGAGTATGTATGATAGAATCTTCCAGTGAAAAGTCTGCATATGAGAAAAACAGGCCATTTCCTGTCAGCCTGTCCCTGGTCCTTGGCAGCCCCTGAGAAATCCTGCAACATCCTGGGACAGATCTTTTCATCAGAGGGGTGCAGGGGGCCCCAGGCAGTGATGCGGTTTAACCCAGGGTGTCGCCCCTGCTGAGAACTGCAGTTGGGATGCACTTGGGGAGCCCCATGTGGAGGTGTGTGAAGGAGGGTTTGTCGCTGAAGTAAGTGTGGCCAGGGTTGGTGCTGGGGCCCTGGGGGTGAGACTGAGTCGAAGGGCACAGGCAACCATGGAGTTGTCCGGTCAGGGGCTGGCAGCTCCAAGTCCTGATGCATCGTGGGAATTCAGCAAAGCCAGGAGCTCTGGGACAGAGCTCAGAACAGCAGGCCTGGGCTCACA
>NW_004524601.1:9097312-9114831 GCF_000260255.1 Octodon degus | reverse complement strand
GTGTCCCAGCTGGGCAGGAAGTGGGATGTCCCAGTGGAGAAGGGCGTGGTGGGGCCTGTGGGGCTCCTGGATGGGTTTGCCAGGCGGGTTAGGAGCAGGCTTCCAGGCCCCAGCGAGGGTGATCTCGCCACTCTTCCAGGGAGGAGTGCTGGCACTGTGCTCTGTTACTTGAGCGCGGGTGCTGATGTGGTTGCTGGGTCTAAAAGAAGCGAATCGCAGCACAGAAATGAGCGACTGGATGGTATTTTAGGCAGTGACAAGTGCTGTGGGGAAATAGCAGGGCAGAGACACAGGGGCTGCATAGTTTACTATTTAAATAGGGCGCCAGGACTGCCCGGCGGAGAAGGTGGTGTTTTAGCAGCTCTTCGGGGTGGGCCATGCTGGGAAGAGAATGGTGCAGGCTGAAGGAACAGCAGATGCAAGGAGGAGGGATCTGTGCTTTCCGAGGTGGGGACGCAGGGGTGAGCCAGAGCAGGGCGAGGAGGCGGGAAGTGCGCATGCGCGGAGGATGTTCGCTAAGCCAGTGGAAGGAACCCTGCCCCCAGCCTCAGTTGGGGTGGACAGTTATGGGGGCCCAACAAGAGGGGCTCACAGAGTGACATGGAGGCGCCCGGGAGGCTTCTGCTCGGTCTACACTGAAAGGGGCAAAGACACAAGGCTCTTCTGGGGATGGTGACATTTCATTGGTAAATGCGTAGGACACAGAGGCGTACCTCGAGGGGGCAGTAGGACCGATGATGGAGTGACGTGTCAGACTCCAAGCTGCCCTTGAAGCTCTGGAGCTGCCTGGGGCGCAGCAGCAGACACGGGGAGTGTGAACATCCCCAAATGCTCCTCTAGGATGGATGTGAACGCGTTCCTCGCAGGCATCTCCATGCTCCTTCGTCCTCAGGATAGAGCAGGGGATGCGTCTGCCCCGGGGAGGATGGAGGGGAGACTCCCACACTGGCGCCCTTTGCCCTGTACCCAGTGGGGAAGTCACTTGCTCAGGTTCAGCTGCCTCTGAGTCCTCACTGGGCACTGGGCGGTGCTTTGATCTAAACTTCCTCCTAGGGCTTGTGGTTTGGGAAACAAACAGACTCACTTTGTATGTGGCATCCTGCCTCTGCCTTGGGGGCTGTTCACTAAACATAGCCATTTCTAACAACGGAGTGTGAACATCCCCAGTGCTCCTCTAGGATGGACGTGAACGTGTCCCTCCCTGGCATCCTTGTTCACACTCCCCATTCTTTGCCTGTTCTCCATCCAGATCTCTCCAGAGTCTCAGCATTGAGCTGTCCACACCTCGTGTGGCCCCCTGGAATTCCCTCATCTCAGTGCATCTGAAGGCCTGGGGCTGAGATGTTCCCCTCCCCCTGGCTCTGCTTGCAGGAGCTGGGTGGGCGGAGAGTGCCCAGCGAGGGGTGCTGGAGATGCCCACGGCCTTCCCTCACCGGCTGCAGCCCTCCTCCGAGCTGCAGGCCATTCAGCTGCCTGCAGCCCTGGGCTTCTCCTAGGTCTCTGAGAGGTGCTGCTCACTTCTGCTGCAGGCCAGGCTCAGGGTGGTCCCCTGTGCTCCACTTCTTGGCCCTGGGCAGTGGCAGTGCTGCCCCTTGGTGGTTCACCCACAACCTCTTCTTTTCCTTTCTCCTTTGCCACCTTCAATCACAGGAGTCCTGGGCCCTGTCTGTGTCTGCCCCATCCAGTGGGTCTGCCACAGCTCTGTCAGGCCACTGTGTGTTTTGCTGAGGGATGGGGTGGCCTCCTGACTGGTGCCTCCTCAGCTGTCCCCTCTGTCATCTCTTGTCCCTCCCCTCCCTCCGACCTTCCTTTGCAGGTGTCACCACTGTCTAGGGTCCCCTTCTGGAAGGTGCCCATCAGGTCTTTTGTCTCTGCTGCTCAGAGTGCTCCCTGTTTCCTGCGTGGTCTGGAAGGTTGGGCCTCGCTCCCAGCTCCTCTGCTTCTGCTCGGCCCCTTACTGTAGCCACACTGGCCTCTCGGCGCTCTTGGGTCGTGCATTAATCCTGGCATCACTCTTCCTCCTCACAGGGCTTGACCTGCTCTCTTCCCTCAGTGAGAAAGAGGCTCAGGTGTCGGAAGACTCAGCACGCACAACCTACGACAGCAGTCCCGCCCGGCCGCACGTTAATCCTACAGGTCGCGTTTCGTCCCCGCCTGTGCATTACCTGGTCGTACACCCTGTATGCCTTTGTTTCTTTGCCCTGTGTCCTGCATCAGAAAGTCATCCCTCTGGGAGCAGTGCTGTGGTGACTTCACGTCCCCTGAAATCACATCAGCCATGGCAGTGCCTAACCCAGCAGAGCCACACCATAGATACGCAGAGGCTGAGTGAATTTGGGGGCCCACTGCGGTTAGAGACTGTAGAAAACACAGCTCTGTCCTCGTGAATCATCCGGTCTGTTGTAAGGCCGCAGCGTGGCTCTGTAAGCTATCCTGTAGGGTAACAGTTTGGAGGTGACCCTTGGAGTGCTGTGGGCTATTGTCACAGGTCCCAGAATCCTCCAAGGATACCAAAGTTTACTGAAGCTCCCTTATATAAAATGGGTAACCAGTACACATCCTCTCATTTACTTTAAATTTTCTCTTGATTATTTATGGTGTCTACTACAGTATAACACTCTTTAAGTCATTGATTGGTTAAGGGAATAGCAGCGTGAGAAAAGCCTACATATTCAGAACTTGGGTATTTTTAATCAACAGTTCCTTGAATCCATTGTTGGGAACCCAAGAACACGGTGAACCAGCCGTGCTTGTAAAGACGGGAAATGCATTGGAAATAAGCAAAAAATTGTTTCAGAGGTTCTGGAGTTGACCCCTGCAGTGGGGCTTGAAGGATTTCTCGGAGTAGGAGTCTGCTGGGGGCTGACAATTTGCTCTATGGAGTATAAAGGAACAGACCAGGTTGCCTGGGGCCTAATGGGCCAGGGTGTTGGGAAAGAGAAAGCGTATCTAAGCTCAGTGATGGTGACATGTAGACGTACTTTTTAATTTTATTAAAACATTCAGATACCAGTGTGCGAGTCACTGGGTAGATTAAAGCATTCCGAAGGCCACTCCAAAGCACTAGGAGGAGAGCATGGGGAAGGAAGTTGCTTGACATTACAGGCTTTTGTGTCTGCAAAAATTGCTGTCTTGCATTTCACTCACCAAGTGAAAAAAGTTTTCAGCCTTGTTAAATACGCCTAAATGTGTATGTGTGTAAATTCAGCATTTTAATGAATGAGTGTTGAATGACTGGATGTAACTTATAAGTGTAAACAGATGTTAATTTATTTACATTTTATGACAAAACCTCTTTTTGTTATGAGTGATGAATCATAAATGTTATTCAGCAGGAGGACATTTGATACAAAATAAGCTGATTTCAACCTTTATTGTCATTGATGCTGCTTTGCCTATGAAGCCGTCCCCTTTGGAAATGTGAGTCCGATCTCTGGATCCACGGCTGATCAGAGAGGTCTGAGTAGAGTATCTTGCATTAGAGTAGCGATGTCCTAAGCCCTATAACTGGCTTGGCCTAATGTTACAAAGGGTTAGCATGGTGTAAAAAGTTGGAATGTGTCTCTCTTCTATAAATCTTCTCCCGTCAGTTCACCTCAGTAGCCGGGAGTAAGAAAGGAGGTGAAGGGAAGGAGGCTCTGGGTGGTTTCCAGGTAGGCTTCTATCTATAGGAACGTAGAGGCTTAAGATTGGAGGGATCCATAAAAACTTCCACCATGTATTTTTATAAAATGGGGGTTGTAGGGCTGGTGAAACAGCTCAGCAGTCTAAAGAGCCTGCTTAGGCAAGCACAGGGACTGAGATTCGATCCCTGGCACTGCATGCTGTGCCAGCCCTGCCCTCAGGGAGCCTGAGCCAGCCACACACGCACAAAAGCCCATGGGTTGCGAAGGGCCCTTGAGCGCTCCCGTAAGAATTGCTAGTTTTGAAGCCATGACTTTATTTTCAGAAGAAGTACTCTCACCTCAGACAGCTACCTTCACGTTGCCACGCAGGGCTGCTGCTTTGTGTATCTGTAATTGCTTTGGCTCTTATTAAGACAGAGACGTGTGTATTTTGCGCATGTAAATAGCACGATGAATAGCAGCAGACATTCAAGATGGAAGAGTCTGCTGTAAAGCCCAGGAAATGTATTAAAGCAGAATGTTACTAAAGTATAAAGACGTTGAGGATCTAAATTATAAAGTGAACACATGTCACGGTGTGAGATTACGGGATGTGGGTGAGTCACTGCTGTGCGGTTACTCATTACCTGGCACAGGACTATAAGGAAGGAGGAAGTGTGGAACTGTGCATGGGTCTGCCCGGGCATTGTTCCTAAAACAAATAGAAAATGTTACACGACGCTTTGAACGTTTGCTTCCTTCTCCTAACGCAACTTGCCTGCTACCAGTGTCGTTTTAGGGATGGTGAACGCCAGCCTTGGTCTTGCAGGCACAATTCAGGTGGCATACGTATATTTTAAAGCTTTTAAACCTTTGCCACTTCCTCTGGTTAGTGACTTGACTGTCTCTCTGGAAGTATGTGACATTGAACTTGAATAGACCTTTTTAAAAATACATATCTGTCCTAAGTAGAATTCTGTCTGTGAAAATAGAGAAATTTAACTTCATAGATTTGTAGTTTGTTTCGGTTGTAAGCTTTACTTCCCTTAGCACCTTCTAGCCTCTGTTTCTTTCATTCCTGCCCCTCTCCCCTCATTGCTTCCCTACGGCCTGCTGCCCTTCAGCCTGGACGGTGGCAGCTCCTGTTGGGAGCCTCTTCCCCAAGGCCATTCTGTGGTCCTGACAAATACTGTCCATGCTACCACTGTGTGGCTGTCATGTGGCGCTCTCTTGTATACTGTCTTATGTGTGTCACTCTTTCCTGTTTGAGGGTTGGACCCCACGCGAGGAAGCATCTCTGAGCAAGAGCGAAGCATCCTGCTTGCTCTGGTAGTCAGGATCAGTGGTCTCCCAAGTCCACCGAGAACGTTGCTTGTCTGTAGTTACCTCCCGGTAGCCCTGTCCTAGTGTCTGTGCACCTCATGAAACATAAGAAGAACAGGAATTGAAATGTCTGCAGCAGTAAGGAATAAAAAAATATGAACAGAAATTCTGATACTGTATCGATAGACTGGTCTGTGGACAGGACCTGACACCCTACGCTTCCCTCTGTAAGCCTCATTTAAGTATCATAGTAGGTATCCAGAAATACTTACTTTTAGTGTCCAGTTATTAGGTGCCAACTGCTAACAAAATTCCCACCCGTCATAGATGAAAGTCAAGGTTATTGTCTCCCGTGTTTGAGGTCTAGTAAGGGAGTGCAGGAGCATAACGTGTGAGCATAAGGTAGCGCTGTGTCTGGGGAGGAAGCAAGGCTTATCTCAGTGAAGGTTTGTTTCTCACCAGTAGCACAGTCTGAGGGGAGCCACACAGCCATTCGCTCTATGGGGCATGGGTATTCCCACTGCTTTTGTCTTGTCTTGTAATGTCTGAACATGCTGCTCGTAGGTTGCTGTGGAAGGTAAATGGGAAGGTTGGCCAGGCCTCTTCCTTGGCCAAGCACAGCCATGGGAGCCCATCTTGCTGCAAAGCTTGCTGGGAAGTATAGTCTTCCCTGTGTCTAGGAAGAGGTAACTGGAATGGGATTTAATAAGTGTCACTCCTGGTAGATCTCTCAGTGTTATTGTTTGATAATTCAGCCCATGGCTAGCATGTTAAGCAAGCTGCTGCATGAATTTCAACAGTTCAATCGTATAATTTAGAAAGATAGTCCACTTAAAGTATTTAAGAGCCTTTCATTCTTACAGTGATGATCATAGTGATTTGCTTATTTCCTTTTTAATCTTGACTGTATTTCTACGGAAGTTAAACTATTTACCCATTTCTTCATTTCTGTTTCTTTTCTTTCTCACTGCTAATGTTCAGCACAAACAATGGCAACATTTTGGTTTATTATGAGCAGAGAGTTTTATCAATACCACATGTGTTTGCTCTTGTTTGTAGAAGTAGTTAATATTACAGTCTTAGTTGAAGATGTGTCTGGATACTGATAGTTTTGTTGCAGTAGATCTCTTTGGTCCGATTCCCTCATTGCTGCTTTTCTTGGAGGCAGTATGTCCATTGGGAATTTTTAGAAAATTAGATGCTGATCTCTTCTCTGTTTATCATATATTCATCTATTGAGAATTTTGGCAAAATGATTCTAACCAGCTTTGAAGTTTAAGCCAGTATAATGTTAATTTTCTTGGATCAGCACTTCCCAGATGGGTGATGAATAAATAAAAATCAAGTTTCCTGTATACTCAGGAGTTTGAAGTTGTGCTAAAGACAATTCTAATTAAACTTTCTTTTCCAAATATGGATTAGTCAAAGATGGAAGATGAAAAAGCAAAAATTTTAGAAAAGGTTGCAGAAAAAAACCCTTTTTGTTAAGAAGCTGAAGGTACAATGGATCCTGTGAAAGGGAAAGAAACTGCTCCAAGGGAGGGAACAACTGGGATGAGGGAAAGGGGAAAAAAAAGAAAGAAAGGAAAAATACATATGTACATACACAGGATAGTTTGGATAACTATACTGCTGATTTCTATTGGTGATTGAAGGGAACAGTTAATGCTTAAATTTTTATTCTTTTTAATTTTGTTGCCCAGTTTTGCATGCTTATATCTGGTAATGTGAACAACTAGTTTGGAGGCAATAATATGCAATAAAACGGGGGGCCGGGGAGATGGCTCAGTGGAATAGGCGCTTCCCTGGCAAGTGCAAGGGCCTGAGTTCAATCCCCGGTTCCGCTAAAAAAAAAAAAAAAAGGCAATAAAACAACCATTATTAAAGTCTTATCATCTTGTTTAGTGAAATTCTGTATTGTTTCTAATGTTTTGGGTTTTTTTTAATTCTCTTTAAAAAAATAAAAAAACAAAGAAAGGGAATAATATTAGTTAGGCCAGGAGAAGTGGGGAGGCTTCAGGTGGTTGGGTAATGAATTAGGAGATATAGCACAGTAATATACAAAAAAATATGCAAATGCTTTGAGTACATGTAGGGTGCATCTCATTAGTCAGGCATTAAGATTTCCTGTTTCTATAATGTGAGTCAGAGCAATAGGTTTTTGAAGTTCCCCTTGACTCAGTGGTGCTATAATTTTTAAATCATAACCTTTTTAATCCTGCTAAACCTATGTATATCTATAGAGAACATTTTTCTACTCCTGTTAATAATTTTGAATGTTATACTTTTTTTTTTTTTTTCTGTACTTAGGACGGAGTCTACAGGATCTCACTATATAAGTCGGACTCATAGTGATCCACCTGTGTTCAACCTCCCAACCACACCCTGTCTCAATCACCATCTCAGCGTGCCCCATGGCAGGCTAGGGACCAAACCCAGGCCACTGTACTCTGCCTAAACAGGTGCTTTAATCTGCTGAGCTGTCAGGCTGGCCCTTGAATGTTACACTTTTAAGTGAAGAAATAAAGCACAAGACTTCTGGGAAATTGTTTTCTTTGCTTATAAGGGGCTTGTGTACTGTGAAGCACATCAGTCTGTCTGCCCCTCTAACCTCCTCCTCCATCTCCCCTTCTACCCCCCCAACAAGTTTTCCACGCATGTAATGATTTTAGTCATAACCATTGGCATTATTTGTTTTGACTACTTGTCCTATCTTCTCACATTCATACTTGCTGGGGGCAGCTTACTGTTTTACAGCTAATATGAGAAAATTTAAATGTAACCTGGAAAAGTTAGAGTACAAGTAACCTTAGAAGAGACCCCAGTGAAAGTGGATAGGAGGGCCGGGGAGATGGCTCAGTAGAATAAGTGCCTGCCTGGCAAGCTCAAGGGCCTGAGTTCAATACCCAGTTCCACCAGAAAAAAAAAAAAAAAAAAAAAAAAGCCACTCAGCTTGGGCCTTTGCAGCAGTTCATTTTGTTTATCCCTAGTACCGCGAAAAAAAAAAAAAAAGTGGATAGGATGGAGTCCTCTCTAGCTCTTTTTTTTTTTTCTCTCTAGCTCTTGACAGCGAACTTTTCGCTTTCCAGTAGTTGAAGCAAAAAGGGAAAGACCAGGTGCACAGACATGTCTTCACATGCGGCACCAAAGTGCAGCCTTGCTCAGGGGAACCAAGGTTTTCCTTGCCCATTGCAGGTGCAGAAGCAGTTTCTGTGATGGGACTTCGGAGGTGGACCGTGCCGCGGTGGGCATCTCCCCAACAGCCCCATAGGAAGTGGTAAATTTTGTGTAGCTGCTGCCTGTGTCACCAAGCAGAAGAGGAGGAAAAGCAAGGCTAGAAGTTTCAGTCTGTGGCTGTCATTGTTGCCTGCAGGATCCCTCAGAATCTGTAGGGGTGGGGTGGGGACACAGGTCCTGAGGTCTCCTGGGGATTCTGGTGTGTCCAAGGATGAGAACCACTGGGGCAAGGACCAGCTTGTGATGGACTGACTTGATTGAAAAATGCAAAGAACAGATGGAGCCCAGCTTTTCCTTAGTGCTTTCTAATTCTAGGGCAGTTGTACACCTCCTTTTTCCTTTTCCTCTTCGTTGGGTTTGATCTATGAGGCGCTTGTAGTTCTTTGGAAATTACAGTCTCTGTTAAGGTACAGAATGCTGGTGGCGAGCCCAAAGCCTGCATGCCACAGGAGGCTGTTTGTATCATTAGAGTCTCTAAAATGGGCTCGCCATCTGTCAATAAAAGACAGATCTTTAATTTTTGTTATTTTTTTGGAGGGGGGTGGGCATCTTGCTAAACTAGGCTAGCTTCAAACTCCTGGGCTTAAGCGATCATCCTGCCTCAGCCTTTTGAGAAGCTGGGATTAAAGTGTGCAGCGTAACACCATGCTCAGATCAGATCCAAAATGTACTGGGGATTAGGGGCAGGTGGTATCATAGAAAGCAAATCAAGATTTGTTTGGAGTGGGGGGCCTTCATCTGTGGAAGGATGGAATCCATAATACCTGAGACATGGGACAAGTTCCCTCCCCTGGAATGGGTCGCTGGTGGTGAGCAGGTGAGTGTAGGCACAGCGGTGGTGTCTGTTCTTTGGGCCTCAGAATTTGTGCAGAGGTTGATGTTTTCTTGTCTTGGGTGTTTGAAGATAAAAATATGAAGAACATAGTGTGTGTGTATGTGTGTGACATTGTATGTGTGTGTGCGTGTGCGCATGTGCATATGTATGTTCTTAAGCAATGAGGTGAGAATTACTGATATGGAATCATTCTAGGAATTCAAATTCCCTGTTTGGTTGCTTATGAAAGTTGTAGGAAGTCTTCCTCCAATGAGTGTTCAGTTTGATAATCTCCAGAGGCAATTTGGCTTCGTCCCAGATCTCTTCAACATCCTTCCCTGTCACCAAGCCTGCTGCAGGTATGTAGGAAGCGCCAGCCCATCCCTGAAGGGGCACAGCCTGAAGTGAAGGGCTTGAGATCTCAGGAGCAGGAGCAGAGAGGTCACCCCAGCTTTCCTTGGTGGCCTCAGGGGATTCCCGTTGTGAAGACGTGGTGTGTGGCTTCCTTGAAGATGCATTAGTTACTCATCCAGCGGACCTTTTGAGAGTCCCTCTTCTGAGAATCCATTCATTTTTGCCGTGTGGAAGGAACCTGCTCTGAACTAATTCTAAACACCAGAATGCAAGGCCTTCAACAGAGGAGGTCTCCTCCCAGGGCAGCTGGAAGGAGGCTGTGGTGGTGACTTTTGAGGACCTGGGGTGGGGAACCCCTGAACTTGAGGCTGGAACTGCAGAGGCGGTGTCATTTTCCTCTCTGCCTCCTCCCCATGCTGGGTGCAGCCCCTGGCAGATGGAGGTGCTTGATAAATACTGGCCTCAGCAGCCAAGAAAAAGGTGAAGATAAGAGGGCTGCTGTGAAGAGAGGTGACTGCACATTTCTTTTTTGGAGAACAGAGGGCTTAGCTGGGCTGTAGAAAGGGTGGCATTAGGGTGTCCTCATTAGCCAGCTCTGAAGGTGACTCTGGCTAACTCTGCCCTTAAGTCAAGAAAGGCGAGGTCCTTGTGCAGAGCAGCCACACTTTGGCTGCCTTTACAAAGTGGTTTTTATGTGAATATTTGCCTTTGTCTTCAAATTAGGGAGAATCAATGTCTCACTCCTAAAATGACCCAACTGAAGAATTTTAGCTAGCGTATAAAATAGAGGCTCATGTCTCTTTTCCACGTATTTAAAATCCATATAGCTCTTTCTTTCTAAACCTATGAATATACAGGTACATATGAAGCCAATAATAGCATTTCTTTTTTTGTTGGAGAAAATCTATTTTATTACTTTTTAAAGAATACAAAATGGTAAAACAGTAGCAACGATTCAAAATTTCATTAAAGTAGTAGGAATGTGACAGCCGTTGTTGTAGTGCTTGTTATCTTCAAATTAGTTGCTTAGGTTACCAGATATCGACCTGCAAAATTGGTTTAAAAACAGTTATAAGAAATTAAAAAGAAGAAAAAAAATCTTAAGTATGAACTGCTCCTTTCAATAGACCAGAAGAAATCAGCAGTACAGCTTCCAAACAATCCTGCACATATACATAAATATATCCTTTTCTCTTCTTTCGTCTTTTCCCTCATCCCAGTTCTTTCTTCCCAGCGAACAGATTCTTTCCCTTTCGCAGTATCTATTAGACCTTTCAGATTTTGTTGATTCTTTCAGGTTCTCTCTTCTTTATTTAGTTGTGTAACAATAACCAGAATTGGTGAGTACATGTAGACTTGGAAATGCCATCCATTAATTTTATCAGTATTTTTGCATGAGTGGAAGACAATGTTAAGGTTGGTCATGAGCATATACCACGTGCCATGCTCTGGGCTGGATAGGCATGTGGGTGGAGACTGTAATTCAAGGGAGGCTGTAAACAAAAATTCTCCCTGACTTCAATACCACATGCTAAGGCGACGTGAGATATGTACATTGCATTTTGTGGGGAAATAGGCAGGGAACTTGTAGAGTGACGTCAAGAGGACATGCGCCAGAAAGCCAGAAAACTGGCCAGGTGTGGCAAGGGTTATGCTTGCTTAGTCTTCGTGATGCAGGAGGGAGAAATGGAGCTCCTTGAAATGCGTTTGTCTGGGTTACTTTTGTCTCATTGCTTCCACCTGAAATTAAGAAAGGAAATGTTTATTTAGCTCACAGTTTGTGGAGGTTTTAGTCTGTAATCAGCTGGCTCCAAGGCACAGTAGCGTGGTGCAGGGGCCGCAGTTCAAGGTATCATTTCATTGAACAAGGTAATAGAAATTTGATAGTGGTTGCTGTATTGCATAATGTTGTGTTCAGATTAGTTGCTTAGGTTACCAGCTATAAACCTGCAAAATTGACAGCAAAAGCAGCAAGGGCAAAAGTGGGGAGAACAAGCCTCTTTTCCTCCCTTAGGCTGTAAGCAGGTCGGGGTGGGATGTAGCGCTCACGCTGTCTCAGTGCCCCCCTCTTGCATAGGATGTGCGTGTTTACAACGTGAGGACCTCGGGCCCTGCTGAGTCCCTTAGTGACGCTTCTGATCATCTCCATTGGCACAATTTATCAACCATTACAGGGATTCTGCGTGATAACAGCTTGCCTGGCTTTGACCTCTCTGGTCATCCAGAAGTCTGTGTGGAGATGCTCAAAGTGGAGAGTCAGTGTTGAAGGGCAAAGCTTGCTTGCACTGAGCTCGTGCCGTGTAGTGAAGACCTGAGTGGGTCCCCAGCACAGCTCCCGGAGCCCCTGCGTCTGCCTGCGGGGTGCGTGAGGACCACGTGTGCCCTCATCCAGGTTCCATCTGTAACTGCTCCTCGAGGATCCTGGCCAGTTTTCAGGGCTTCTTTCTTCTTGAATTAGTGTTGGTGTAAGTGGCTGGGCACTGCTGGCAGTTCAGTGTCTTATAGGCCAGGGGGTTCTATGCAGTGCCTTTTTCTCCTACACTCGGGCAGCAGCGAGTGTTACCTATCCTCTTCCAGATACAAGTGCTACCAAAGTGTGCGTGTAACTTTGTGACTTTTCCCGGGACTGCCTTGCAGACATGTTGGCATGCGTTCAGAGGCTTTCCCACAGGTGATTGGAGTGTGTGCACTGGGTTCGTCAGGAGCTATACTTGCTGCGTGGGGGACCGTGCGAACGCTGTTGGGAGCCCTCGGCACCAGGGCCCCTCCCTGTGGCACCACCAGCCCTCCCTTGCAGTAGTGCACCTCCACACACTGCTGTCTGATTGGCCCTGGTCAGGCCCTGAAGGAGGGGTAGAGAGCCATGGAAATGTGAAAAGGGGGAAAGAACCTGTTGATGCTTTAAAATAGCACCAGGAAAGAGGACTGCTGCAGGCAGAGTGGCTCACAGTGCTTTTGGTTTACTTGTCCTGATGGTTGACCTTGATTTTCAACTCGATTGGATTAAGAAATGTCTAAGATAGTCAGTGAAGCACATGCATGTCTGCAGGTGTGTTTCCACGGATGATTGCTGTTACTTACGGTTTGTGTCTAGTTGTTCCACCAAAGCCTCGTGTAAGTCATGGGGCGGACTTACTTCTAGAGTTTGTGATTAACTCATCATCCGCTGGGATTATGGGTCTGAGTACTGCTGGGATTAAGGGTCTGAGTACTTCTGGGATTATGGGTGTGAGTGCTACACCCAGCTTGGGGCAGATAGCCGAAATGTAAAATGAGATAGACAGTCTTGCTCTCTGTTGCCCTTGTTGCCGCTTCCCCACCCATTTGCTCTGCTCTTGCTGCCACCAGGAAAGCTTGCTCTGGCCTGTGCCGCTCTGCCTTGGAGCCAGCTCAGTGTGGGCTGAACCCTCCAGTAACTGTGAGCTAAATAACAACCTTTCCTTCCTTCACTTTGGGGATGGGGTGTTTGTTCCAGCAAGGAGAGAAGAGTAACTGAAATAACTGGCATGTAAGACAGCAAACCAAGGGAGGAGAGCCACATTGAGTGTGGGCGGCACCGTCCCCGTGGGCTGAGGGAAGGAAGAGGCCAGTCCGCACTAGTGGGCCCTGGTTCTTTCCCCTCGTCTGCTTCTCAGCTTCCAGGACATGAGCAGGTTTGCTCTACGCCGCCTGTCCACGAGCACCAGCCGGACCAGCCCACTCAATAGTTCAGAAACAGCCAATGGAAATAAAAAATAAACCCTTTTTCCTGGAAGCTCACTTTGCCATGAGCTGGTCATTGCAAAGCTCACTTTGCAATGAGCGTGTTGAATGACCAACACGCTCATTCTTAATGTGGCCCCAGGAAGCCTTTTTTTCCTGTGCAGGTGCTTCAGCAATTTTTTCCTCCCAAGAAACCTAAACATAGAAACCACATAATATGAAGAGCGGACCTTACTGCTGAGCTCCTTCCTCAGGGAATGAGAAGGCGCATCGATGTGAGGAGAAGCCCTGCGCTGACCACTCGTGCTCTTCTCGGAGAAGGGGATCCCGCTCACCTCTGTCTCAGTGATCTGAATCACAGTTCTCTCAACCCCCACCCCATGCCCTGCTCCAAGGAACTGACTTCTCCTTAAAAGCAAGTCGTGGACTTCTCAGTGTCATAATGGAACTTGTTTTTTTATGTGGAAATCTAGAAGGATTTCTAGACTGAGTCTGTGTCCTGTACTTGCAATCTTTATTTGAATAGCAGATGTTAAATCCTGGGTGTGGGAAAAGGGAGACCCCGGGCCGACTTTGGATCACATCCGTCAGCCCTGACGGGCCCAGGACGGTGGGAGCGAGCCCAAGGCGTGTGCGCCACAGTGGGTGCTTGTATTGTTGAAAGCTCTGAAGGTTCGCCATCTCTGGCTTCGGGTGGCCGCGGACTTGCTGCTAAGCCCTCTCTGGTCCCTGAGCAGAGTGGTGTGTTCTACGTAAGACCACAGTGCTCTTTGGAGCTGTGGTTTTGGGAGATGGCACTGATACAGCTTGGCTTTGAGCTGTAACAGGTTTTGGCGCAGAAATGCCTGAAAGCAGAAAGCTAAATCTGGCTGCAGTGGGGACAAGACGAAGCTATACTAGAAGGAGAGTCATGGTAGTGCTGTGATATCACTGGATTTCAACGGTGTTGTACCGGAGTTGTCTTGCTAGGGTATAGGAAACCCCTGTGAAGGATTACTAAAGAGACCTGCTAAGGCAGCACGGAGCTAGGAACAGAGGAAAGGAGTGGGGTTTTATTTTTGTTTTGTTTTGTGTTTTTAGGGAAGGGTCTAGTGTTCAGGGTCTCACTACTAGATAGGACTCCTAGTGAGTCTCCTGTTTACTGCCTCCTAAGTGCTGGGATTACAGGCGGGTGCCACCATACCCAGTCTCAACTGCTGTCTCAGCTCACCCCAGGGGCAGGGCCCGGGCCTGTACTGCAGGCCCAGGGATCGAACCCTGTCTGCTGCGCCTGCTTGCAGATGCGTTAACCTGCTGAGCTGTTTGGCCAGCCCTAAAGAGTGGGTTTCAAAGCTATTGGGTTCCTGGATGAAAGACGAAAAGCAAAATTTTAATCCCGAACCTTTTTCCTGGTCTTAGTATTTCTTTCATGCCTCATAGATCAAGTGAATTTTCCTCACATGATTGTATTATTACCTACTTAGTAATAATTATTCCGAGCTCTTTCGCTGGAGTAGAGGGCCACTACCCTTTGTGGTCCCTTGCCTGACAAAATATTTCCAGAATTGTTTCCTGTTTTACTGTATTACCTAAATTTAGCTTTTAATCAGGAAGATGCTATGTTATTCTGGTTGTCATTGTTATCATTAGATTTCGCAAGTCCATTGTCCTTTCTCGCCAGTAATGTGCGAATCCAGGCATTCTGTGGTGTGCACACGGTGGTCTCAGTGTGTAGGTACACATGGATAGGTGTGCGTCTGTTTGTACTCAGGCACTGCATTCATGTCTGACCTCATTGAATTTTGCAGCCACTATCTGAAATGGCTGCTGACCCTGCTCTGCTGTGGGAATAGATTCCAGACCTTGATTGGAAACTCCCAGCTTCGGTGCTGTCTGGCCTTTCTCTTCTTGAGCACCTTCTGCATTTCACCCTCTGTAGGCCTCTGGTGAAGCATTCCCCGCACGCAGTTCCACCAAGCTTAGAGCACAAATGAAGGCGTGAAAAGGAAACCTTTCACTGCTGCGCTGGCTTGTCTTTGTGCATTAAAAAAAACCAAAGTGGCGTGTCCTTGGGGTTCCAGCTCCCTGTCCAAGTGCGTCTCCACCCAGTGCTTCTGCGATGCCCATGGCCTGACCTCTCTGCACCTCTGCAGTGCACGCACCATTTAGGGTGCTTTCTGCCACGTGTGGCCGTCCTGAGTCCTAGGATGGGAGCTGTGCTCTCCTCACTGCACCTGGTGTTCCTGCCCGGCGCTTGGGGCCGTCGGCTTAGGTGCTGCCGAGTGGCTTATATTTTTACACCTCTTACTGAATAGTCTGCCTGAGATGTGGATGCGAAAGAGCTTAGATTAGAATAAGCATCTCAGAGTCAAAGCAGAAGATACCGCCACCCCATGACTCTTGAGTGAGTCTGGAGGAGTCGCTGAAATCAGTGAGTGGCTGCAAATAGGCACAGGGACCTGGAGGCCAAGAACGTTCTTGTAATGAAAATTTGAGGCAGGTAAGCACACATCACTTACATCCTGTGGATGCTGGTTATAGGAAAGAGAGAAGGGTCATGTGGGCAGTTTAGGGACAAGAGAACTGTGCAGAAGGAGAAGTAGTTAATGAGATGCCCGCTGTGCCTGGTGTGCTGGGGTTTGAGTCCATGTTGGCCCTGAACTCCATCCTGTGAGTAGTTTCCTGCAGTTTGCCTGGCAGCTCTTAGCTGATGGATGTCTCTTATCTCCACACCCCCTCCTTCTAATTAAAGTTAGCACATCTTGGAATTTTTCTCTTATCAGTATACAAATTGGCATATAAGGTAGTCCTTTTAAAAGGCTTCAAATCAGTAAGGCACATCTGTGAAAAATGTTAGCATTTTGAGAACTTGAAGTCCTCCTTTCTGCTTTGGTCAGCCCAACCACCGGGGCGTTGCCCTGAGTCCTCCGGTGATTAAGGAGGTCTTTGGAATAACTTTTCCTGGTTAAGTGTTTCCAGGACCTCTTGAGTATATTAAAGTCATAAAAATGGACTGTGAAATTAATTAAAAATGACACAATTGGCCACAGGAAACGTTTTGGAACTTTCGTGCCAGAAATTAGTTTAAATTATACTTACCTGGGCTGGAAAAGTAGTTCTTCTGGACTCTGCATGATTATTTTAATGACAGTTAGGCAATAAAAGAGGATTGCTAGAATTCTTTTGTTGGAGAGATACTAAAAATACCTTGCGGTACTTCCTGAATTTCAATTAAGAGATTGGATTGATTGTTTATTCTTACCCCCAGTCAGGTGTGTTTTGCTCATTTCTGGACCAGGACCTAAACTAATTTCCTCTGGCGCTCTCCTTCCTCTGGCCTCCTGCGCTTGCCTGTGCTTTGGAGCTCCGATTTTGCACTTCCCATGATGCATTTCTTTCAGTTCAAATTATGTTTCCTTTTCTAGCAGCCTTAAGAGCTTTCTTGTTGGATCTGAAGGCTGTGCAGGACCCCCCTCCCGGCCTTGTCCCCAGGTGCTCCCAGCGAGTCCTGGCCGTGTACCTGTGCCACCTGGGAGGCTGTGCCTTGCATGTGACCTCATATACTTTTCCTTGCCTTAGTAAGGGATCCAGTCCAGCTTGGGTAGAAGCCGTCCCATATCGTGAATTGGTAGCAGAGCTGATAAGGAAATGGGGTTAGTCTGTGTTCTGGACCCCCCTGCCACACCCAGGCAGGGTGCAGCCTCCGCCTCTGGGGACGTTGCCCTGTGCTGGTTTGTTCCTGCCTTGGCCTTTTGCGGATGCTATTTTCTTTGAAGCCTCAGCCGTTTTTTAGGAGGAAGTCCTCAGCTGCTCCGGGATGACTGTGAAATTCCTGCGAGCAGCTTCTAGGCCCCAAGGCAGATGTTTCCTCCACGCTGTTTTCCCATCTTAAACCCAGTTCTTTTCCTTCCTGGGAAAACTTAATTCTCTGCTTCCTAATGCTTAAGTGTAATACCTGGTGTTTTGCAATCCACCTTTAAAAAGAAGTTGCCTTCCGGCCCAGGCTACCTTCCTGCAAATCTAAGAGCAAGAAAACTTCCTAATTCCAGGGAGTAACACTCAGCTTGGGCTTGGGGCCGGGCAAGCTTGAGAATCTCCATTATGATTTTCATAGTACAGTAGCCAGGCACACAGGGCTTACAAGGAAGCTCAAAAGCCCAAAAGATTATGGGCTTAGATTATGTTTTATAACTAGAATAGGAAATTTTTCAAATAAAAAGCTTTGCTTATTAAACCTAATGGTGAAGTAGAGAAGTTTCTTATCTAATTGTGCAGGAATTTTGTTGTTTTTTTGAAATGTTACAACACGTGAACCATTATGTATACACAGAGCATTCAAATGCTGTGTGACTTTTGTCCCTTTTTAATGATGACATTTGACGGTCAGGATGTATTTTTTGAGTGATCCATTTAAAAAGATGGAGACGGGGAGATGGCTCAGTGGAATAAGCGCTTCCCTGGCAAGCGCAAGGACCTGAGTTCAATCCCTGGTTCCACAAAAAAAA